>NC_080679.1:35154278-35779278 GCF_030445035.2 Dasypus novemcinctus
GCCAGATGTACAATGGACATTGCCTCCAGTCTGGCTCTGTCTCACAGTGCCAAAGGGCACTCTACATCAGGCCAGTGAAACACTGGAGCCTTCCCTTCCCAGTCTCTCTCTAGGGTCAACAGTGCTGCAGCATGCTGGCTGTGTGAAGGGCATACCAAGTGGAGCAACAATTACCAGAGTACTATGAGTAGAACTTAAACAAACACAACTGGCATTATGGCCTGCTCCCATGGAGAAATAACATGTATGGTATTGCAGACCTGGAACTTAGATCTATTAATTGCAGCTAAAAGAGGAACTTGTGCATTGATTAGTATTAAATACTATACCTATATGCCTGATGATTATGATGATATCTTTTCTATTCTACATCATATGTAGGGGGATATTGAACATGTTGAAAGTCCGGGTAAACTTAATTCATTGTCTAAGTAGTTAATGAACATGCCTATAAGATAAAGGAATTGCTCTCTTATTACTGTATTTTGATTGCTGTGTATTTGTCTTGTTACCTATACTGTCTCTTGTGAGTTTATGTCTAGGGCAGTGTCTCTCTTCATACCTCTCTTAGCTGTCCTAAGCATTATCACTGCTGTGAGAACTGGGGTTGGCAGTTTATACCCAAACCCATTTCGTCTACCACATCTCTCCCTAGAGTTAACCAACAGCATAAAAGAACTCAAGGGAGAATGCTGTTTCCATCAACTTTGGGAGGATGCAGCCTCTGAAGGCACCTGGCCTTTCTCGTTCTCATGGTCCAGTATGTCATGGCTGGCCCCATTTTTGGGTCTGCCTACCACCATCTTCTTTATCCTTTTAATAGGACCATGTATCTTCAAAATTCTAATTCAGTTTATTTCTTACAGAATCAGTACCTTATTAATTATGAGTAGATTTCATCCAGTTCCAATCAGGGTGACAGACCCCTCTTCCCTCAACCACAGTATAATAACCAGAGAGGTTTACACCCTGTCAGGCAGGGACTACTGCCCTACCCAGCAGGAATTAACTACAGAAGAATGACCATTGCCCCTTAGCACCCCCTTAAGAATAAGAGAATGAACTCTCTAAGGAGGGAGTTGAGGTAGGTTAGTACTGGGAATCGAGGAGAAGATGAGTCAAAATATGGCCAACAGACAACATGGTCGACAGACAATATTGCCAAGAGAGGCCATCAAGACCTTAACCATGAGGTCCCAATTGGGACTCCTTCCAGGGCAGACCATGGATATTCCAAACAGGCCACGCATTGGCCCACACCACTGGTGGGATAACCAATAACATCTGGGGCCCCTCCTCTTAGCATTGACAAGGGGAGGAATAATTAATTGCTTAAAAGGTAACCACATAAGCTGAATCTCACTCTCTATGCCCAGAGGAGAGATACACATCAAATCTCAGTGCATATTTCCATCCTTCTCTCCCATTTCTCAGCAACCTCTGTTCTTTTCCCCATTTCCCAATAAATTATTTTACTGGCATAAATAAATAAATAATTAAAAACAAAAAAATCAGCCTATTTTATAGAAAATTGTCTTAAAGAATAAATTGTACCCAACTATAAACAATGAAAAGATATAAATTTATCTGTGAAGATAACAATAAAATCTAAGCAGTGGTGTCAGGTAGTGCTGGGAGAATAAAATGTTTATATTTTCTGTCCTTAAGATTGTTTTCTCATTTCCACTCTGCTAATTTGTCCGCATTTTTGGTACTATAAATTAAGATTCAAAATTACAAATCAGCAGAATAAAATTTTCTCACAGTGCTTTAAAGTCTTGTGTATCAAAAATATGAAAGTTCTTTAACATACCAGAAGTGATGGACTCTGTTAAGACAACTGAAGGTATCCTTAAAAGGGCAAAAACAATTGCTTGTGTGTGTTGAGTGTCTAGCCGCATTTTTCCACAGTAACCCGTGCATATCTATTCATTCTTTCAACAGGTATTTTCTGAGGGTCCACCTAGGTAGAGGCGCTGTTCTAGATTCTGGAGATATAGCTCAGACATCACCCAGTCTCTGCCCTCACTGGTAGGAGATGATGCTGAAGTGATGTCAGGGAGGAAGCAGATACTAGCTTATAGAGCACCTTGTTGACCACAGTAGGGAGTGGGAACTTCATTCTATTATGAGCAACCATTGGTGGATGTTGAACAGAGGAGTGATATCAATTGATTTTTATTTTTAGAAAGATCATCTGACATGTGTGACATTTAGAACAAACGTAGAACAATATTGGGCGTAGGGATTATTGCAGTAGTCAGTGAGAGAAGGTGAATTTGAATAGTGTAGATAAGATGAGCAATGATCAGATTCAGGACAGGCATGAGTTTTTGCTACTGTTATTATCTACCATGAGGCTTAAGGAAGTGAAATAATATGCCTCTTGTAAGTGGTAGTGGAGCAGTAGAGCATGGAAACAAACCAATTGTTGAACTGTATACCATTACCCCATAATGTTTATGTAGGGCCTTTACGTGAAAAAGATGCTGGTCTTATATGAATTATTAAGACTCTTAACATTCATATATATATATATATATATATATATATATATATATATAAATCTTTACATTTAGAATTATGTGTATTGGGATTAAAATATTCAATACTCAGATTTGTGTTATAGAATAATTAGTAATAGTAGCAAATGACTGCAAAGGACTTTGTCATCTACAAAGTATTTTCACTCCCATTGCCTCTTTCAATTTAATCTAATTGCCTGGGTTAGGTGATTACAAAAGTAATCACTTGGTAAACAATGTTAAGTGAGTATAGCAAAATATTTCTATACCTAATTAACTGGTCACATTTGTTGTATCAGTGAATGAATGAATCTTCACTGTACCCAATAGCCTATTTTCCCCCTTTGAGTTAGCACTGCATCTTCCTTTCTTTTCTAACACAATCCCAACTTATAGAAAAGGGTCCCAATAAACATTGTTGGAATAAGTGAAATTTCTATTTAGTGTCACATAGGTAGTTTTTCCAGTTCATTTTCTGGTAGGATTCATAGCTTTGGAGTCTGGCAGAGACAAGTTTGAATCTAGGCTTTACAATCACTATGGGATCTTGAGTAAATTATCTGACATATTTGGGTCTCTGTTTCCTCTTCCGAAAAATGGGAGAATGAGTTTCTAACCTGTGAGGCTTATGTAAAATCTCATATTTACTCATATTTGCCCAGAAAAGGTTATTTTCCTCCCTCTCTCCCTCTTCCAACTCTTCCAGAGTAGCAATTTGCTATGAAAGATTTTACATCTATAGATCTTATTACTGTTTATTGATATTTCTTTTACCTTAAGAAAATTCTGGAATAATTAACTGTAGGGTTAGAGAAAATTATTTTAATTTCTTTTATGATTTTCTAAGGGAATAGGGGAAATTGGCCAAACTAAACTATTTTCCTTTAAATTATCTTTTAAATTTCAAAGGTAGTATTTGCATAGTATTTGGGAACAATGTTTCATCTTCAGGGAAATAAAACAGATTTCAATTATTATGTTAGGGCAGAAACAGTGAAAATTATGAGTCCCATTAGATTAGCAAGACTTTTACAGCCAATTCAAAATCATTTTAAAACAGAAAAAAAAAATCATAAACAGGATTAGCACGCAATTATATATTAAGAATTTTGGATGCTTCGTAAGCCATGTTTGAAGCATTTTAGTATCAAATCTGTAAAATGCTGAAAGTTATTTAGAAATAATAATAATTAGTAATAGTAAGCACCAGAAGTTTGAAAAAGTTAAATAGAATCAACTTTATGACAGTCAAAATGATTCAACCAGATCTTCATATATCAATATAGATGAATCTTCAAATCTAATGCTGGGTGAAGGCAAGCTGCAAAAAAGTACCTATAGTAAGATACCATTTACATGAACTTAAAAAAATGTAAGTAACTACATGACATATTGTTTCATATACCTCATAAAAGTATTAGAACCCACATATGAAGGTTGTATCATCTTTAGGATTGTGACACTTCTTTGGAATAAAGGAGAAAAGTGGAAAGTGAGCAGGGTAAGCTTTTGCTCTTTCTGTGACAATTTATTTCTTTTAAAATGATTTGAATATAGCTGAATATTAACATTTGTTTATTTCATGTGGCATGCACTTAAGTATTATAATTTTTTTCTGTATTTCTTTTGAAAACTGTAAAGTTCCTTGATTAAAAATAAAGTAATAAATGGGAGCAGTTGTAAATCAAGTATCTGAGTGCCTGTTTCCCACATATGAGGTCCAGGGTTCAATCCCTGGTATACCTCCTTAAAAAAAAAAAAAGGAAAGAAAGAAATAGTAAAAATAGGGAAGTGAACATTTATGTAGTTAATTTTAAGACTGTATATTCATTATTTCTAACAAAAAGAAATAGCAATAAAATCCATCCCATATTTCCTAGAATATAAAACCACTCACTTAAAATCTTTTTTTACCAGTATCATACTATCATATGCGTTCTATCTGTTCCACCAACCAGCCATTCCCCTCTCTCCATCTCCTTGGGTCTCCCTATTCCTTGAGACACAACAATATTAAAATTAGTCCAATTAATAAACCTACAATGTTCAAGTAAAAGGAAGCATCAGGAATTCCTAAGTCAAGAATTCCTAAGCTGCCATAGACAGCGATTCCTCTGATGGATCTGGACAAAGTAAGATGAAAACCTTCTGGAAGGGATTCACCAATCTAGATGCCATTAAGAACGTTTGTGATTCATGGGAGGAAATCAAATATCAACTTTAACAAGAGTTTGGAAGAAATTGATTCCAACCCTCCTTGGATGCCTTTAAGTTCAAGACTACAGTGGAGGAACTAACTGCAGATGTGGTGGAAATAGCAAGAGAACTAGAATTAAAGGTGGAACCTGAAGATGTGACTGAATTGCTACAATCTCACGAAAAAACTTTAATGGGTGAGGAGTTACTTCTTACACATGAGCAAAGAAAGTGGTTTCTTGAGATAGAAGCTACTCCTGGTGAAGATATTGTGAACACTGTTGAAATGACAAAAAAGGATTTAGATATTCCATAAACTTAGTTGATAAAACCATCAGCAGAGTTTGAAAGTTGAAAGTTCTACAATGGCAAAATTCTATGAAACAGTATTGCATAATACAGAGAAATCTTTCATGAAAGGAAGACTCAATCAATGTGATAAACTTCATTATTGTCTGAATTTAAGAAATTCCCACAGCCATCCCAAAGTTCAGCAGCCATGCTGATCAATCAGCAGACATCAACATTGAGGCAAAACCCTCCACTAGCAAAAAGATAATGACTTGCTGAAGTCTCAGATGATGGTTAGCAATTTTTGTAATAAAGTATTATTTAGTTAAGGTATCTATGCTGTTTTTATAGATCTAATGCTATTGCACACTTAACAGACTAGTTTTATATGCACTGGGAAACAACAACAACAAAAAATCATGACTCACTTTATTGCAATATTCGCTGTATTGTGGTGGTCTGAAACCAAACCTGCAATGTTTCCGAGGTATCCCTTTTTCTTTTAAGTAACGAATACAAATGCAAAATAAAAGTTTGCCTGCTATGGTACTTTTAGTAAATGCATTATTCTTTTCTTTCATGCACTTGAGATGAATGCTAGCTCAATTAATATGCTTACAGATAATATACTCAAAATGTAGGAGGGTCTGACTGGTAAACAATTTTACCACAACATGAAAATACTTTCAAAATTGCAGGGGGGTGGGAGGGGCTGGTGTTCTTTACAACCTCTGTGCTCCCAGAACCCAAGTAGGCAAAATTGGTTGAACAACTTCATCTACCTGCCTCCTCTCTCTCTGCCTCACACCCCTCAGCTATAAAATGGGGACATTATCTGTATCTATTTCGTAGGGCTATTGTAAGGACTAAATGATTCAATTCACGTAAAGTTAGCTGTGTAGCACTACGCCTGGAATGTAGTAAGTGCTGAGCAAGTGCTGTTGATATTATCCTGGTATTTTACCATAAAAGGGTAGACCAACTTAGTTCAGTTTTCATTTCAGAGAAAGGTGTTGATGTTCTTTTACTATTACATCATTTTAACCACTATGAAGTGCTACTTTAATAATTCTAAATTTTTTAGTCATAAAATTAAAAAATATACTTTTTTCTCCCTTATCAAACTGAATTGATATTTATTTAAAGACAAAAAACAAAACAAAAGAAAAACCAGACGGTTAGCACAGAGTTATTTTACACAAGTGTGGGTAACTTTTTAATAGTAGAGAAGGTCTTACCTATTCAATGAAATGATAAATGGTAAAGGTGGTTATGTTGTGTTCTCAAAGGATCAATAATATATTATGGCTTCTTTCTGTAAAAATGAATTTAAAACATTAATACTTTAATTTCTGATGCACACACATCAATTATATCATGTAACTACAAAATTCTCTTGTGGATTTCTCTTTTTATTTTGGTATCCATGAAACTGAGACAGAATTCATAATGGTTCTTTATAGTCATCCATTTCCTACTGAAATGCCAAATTTTCTGCTTAGAAAACACAATCCCTTCTCTTATTCCTCTGCAGTCAAAGTCATATCAAGCATTCACTAATCTAGTTAAAAGGTGTTATTCTTCAAATGTTAATTGGCCCTCCATTTAAAAGCATAATCTCTCTTCACATTGTTTATGCAAACCCAGGTTAAATGAATTTTAACCAAAATTATTTAAAATTAATTCATAAAAAAGAGATTGCTTGGGCATTATATACCATTCTCTATGAAAAGGCACCAGCCTGAGAATGATGAATATATATTTTTTCTTTCTTTTTTTATTGAAATATATCATTCATACATGAACACACATAAACAATAAGTGTATAGTAAAGATTGTGAATTTACAAAATAAACATACATAACATCACACAGGGGTCTCATACATCACCCCTCCACCAAGTCTTTGCATTGGTGTGAAACATTTATTACAAACTATACAAGAGCATCATCAAAATATTACTACCAATTATATTCCTTATCTTACATTTGGTGTATTTTTCCTCCAACCCATACTATTTTTAAAAATGTATTTATGTTACAGATATTGTGTACTTGCAAAACAATCATACAGATATGTAGATTTCCCACACAACTCCACACCCTGGTGGAACATTTGTTACAGATTATGAGATAATATCATCAGACTATTACCAACGATCATGGTCCACAGCATACATTTGGCAGACTTTTTCCATACACCTCCATTATCAACACAGTATAGCTTGGCATTAATGCAAGAGTATTATAGTATTACTGTTAACCGCAGTCTATAGGTCACACCAATTGTAGTTTTCCCATGTTTTTCCATCTTCCCATCACCTGTAATAGCGATGTACATCTGCTCTAGCTCACAGAAGGACTCTCTTACATTGGTACCCTTAACCACAATTCGCAACTGCTTCTGGGTTCACTGTGTTATTCAGTCCCTAGAGTATTCTTTAGCTTTCTTTCTATTGACATTTACTTCCCTAGACTACCTTTTTCAGTCACAATCCCATTTATAAACCAGTTGTTACTCACTATAATGTGTTACTATCAACTCTATTGATCACCGCACTTTTACAGTCAAGTTAATTAAACTTCTACGTACATTAAGCATCCATAGTTCTTCTCAACCCTCCTCTTATCTCCTTATAACCTATACTCTAGGTTCTAATTCCATGTATTTATTATTTGTATTTAGTTCATATTAAGGAAACCATGCAATATTTGTCCTTTTGTGTCTGGCTTACTTCACTTAGCATAATGTCTTCAAGACTCATCCATGTTATCACATATGTCCCAATTTCATTTCTTCTTATTGCAGCATAGTATTCCATAGTACATATATACCACATTTTGTTTATCCATTCATTTGTGGATGGACTCTTGGGTTCTTTCCATCTTTTGGCAATTGTGAACAATACTGCTATGAACAATGGTGTTCAGGTGTCTGTTTGTGTCATAGTTTTTAGTTCTTCTGGATATATTCCTAGTAGAGGAACTCCTGGATCATATGGCAGTTCTATTTTCAGCTTCCTGAGGAATCGCCAAACTGTCTTCCACAGAGGCTGTACCATTTTACACTTCTACCAGCAGTGAAGGAGTGTCCCTGTTTCTCCACATCCTCTCCAGCACTTATTGTTATGTTTTTTAAATAATGGCCACTCTATGTGGTGTTAGATAATAGCTCCTTGTTCTTTTAATTTGCATTTCCTTACTAGCTAGAAATATGTGCTTTTTGGCCATTTGTATTTCCTCTTTGGAGAAATGTCTATTTAAATCTTTTGCCCATTTTTCAATTGGACTGCTTGCTCTTTTATTGTTGACTTGTATGATCTCCTTATATAGAATGGAAATCTAACCCTTATCGGATAAGTGATTTCCAAATATTTTCTCCCACTGACTGGGCTGCCTTTTTACCTTCTTAATGAAGTCCTTTGAATCACAGAAATGTCTAAGTTTGAGGAGGTCCCATTTATCCATGTTTTCTTTCTTTGCTCGTGCTTTTGGTGTAAGGTTTAAGAATCCACCACCTACCACCAGGTCTTGAAGATGTTTCCCTACATTTTCTTCTAGGAGCTTTATTGTATTTCCTTTTATATTTAGGTCTTTGATCCATTTTGAGTTAATTTTTGTATAAGATGTGAGATAGGGTTCTTTTTTCTTTCTTTTGGCTATGAATATCCAGTTCTCCCAACACTATTTGTTGAATAAACTGTTCTGCCCCAACTGGGAGGTCTTGATAGGCTTGTCAAAAATCACAAGGCCATAGATGTGGGGGTCTGTTTCTGAACCATCAATTCAGTTCCATTGGTCTATGTTTCTATATTTATGCCAATATCATGCTGTTTTTACCACTGTAGCTAGGTAATATGATTTAAAGTCTGGAAGTGAGAGTCCTCCAACTTCACTTTTCCTTTTTAAGATATTTCTGGCTATTCGGGCCTTTTACCCTTCCAGATAAATTTGATAATTATGTTTTCCACTTGCTTAAAAAATGCTGGTGCAATTTTTCTTGGGATTGCATTGAATCTGTATATCAATTTGGGTAGAATTGTCATCTTAATGATATTTAGTTTCCAATCCATGAGCATGGAATGTTCCTCCAATTATTTAGGTCTATTTTTATTTCTTTTACCAATGCATTATAGGTTTCTGAATACAAATTCTTTGCAGCCTTGGTTAAGTTTATTCCTAAATATTTGATTCTTTTAGTTGCTATTGTAAATGAAATGTTTTTCTTGACTTCCTCCTCAGATTGTGCATTATTAGTGTGCAGAAGCACCAGTGATTTTTGCATATTGATCTTGTATCCTGACACTCTACTGAAATCATTTATTAACTCTAGCAGCTTTGTTATAGATTTCTCAGGATTTTCTAAATATACAATCATATCATCTGTGAATAGTGAAAGTTTTAATTCTTCCTTTCCAGTTTGAATGCCTTTTATTTCTTTTTCTTGCCTGATTGCTCTAGCTAGAACCTCTAGCACTATATTGAACAACAGTGGTAACAGTGGGCATCCTTGTCTTGTCCCTGATCTTAATGGGAAAGCTTTTAGTTTTCACCATAGAGTACAATGTTATCTGTGGGCTTTTCATATATGGCCTTTCTCATGTTGAGAAAATTTCCTTCAATTCCTATTTTTTGTAGTATTTTTATCAAGAAAGGATGCTGTATTTTGTCAAATGCCTTTTCTGCATCAATTGATAAGATCACATGATTTTTTTTTCTTTGATTTATTAATGTGGTATATTATGCTGATTTTCTTGTGTTGAACCAGCCTTGCATGCCTGGTATAAAACCCACTTGATCATGATGGATAATTCTTTTGATGTGCTCTTGGATTCTATTAGCAAATATTTTATTGAGGATTTTTGTATCTGTATTCATTAGAGAAATGGGTCTGTAATTTTCTTTTCTTGTAATATCTTTATCTGGTTTTGGTATTAGGGTGATATTGGCTTCATAGAATGTGTTTGGTAGTCTTCCTTCTTGTTCAATTTTTTGGAAGAGCTTGAGTAAGACTGGTATTAAATCTTCTTTGAATGCTTGGTAGAACTCACCTGTGAAACCATCTGGTCCTGGGTTTTTCATTTTGGGGAGCTGTTTGATGACTGTTTCACTCTTTTTTACTTGTGGTTGGTTTGTTGAGGTCTTCTATTTTTTCTAGTGTCAGTGTAGATTGTTTGCACATTCCTAGGAAGTTTTCCATTTCATCTACATTGTCTAGTTTTTTAGCATAAAGTTGTTCATAGTATCCTCTTATGATCTCCCTTATTTCTGTAGGGTCAGTAGTAAGGTTCCCCTTTTCATTTTTTATTTCATTTATTTGCATCTTCTCTCTTTTTTTCTTAGTCAGTCTAGCTAATGGTTTGTCAATTTTGTTAATCTTTTTGAAGAACCAACTTGTGGTTTTGTTAATTTTCTCTATTGTTTTTTTCTTTTCAATTTCATTTAGTTCTGCTCTGTTCTTTGTTATTTCATTCCTTCTACTTGCTTTATGATTAGTTTGCTGTTCTTTTTCTAGTTCCTCCAGCTGTGTAGTTAGGTCATTGATTTTAGCTCTTTCTTCTTTTTTAATGTAAGCATTGAGAGCTATAAATTTTCTTCTCAGCACTGCCTTCACAGCATCCCATAGGTTCTGATATGTTGTATTCTCATTGTCATTCATCTTGAGATATTTATTGATTTCTCTTGAAATTTCTTCTTTGACCCACTGATTATATAGGAGTCTGTTGTTTAATCTCCATTTATATGTGAATTTTCCCTTTATTTGTCACTTGTTGATTTCCAACTTTACTCCATTATGATCAGAGAAAGTGCTTTGTATAATTTCAGTTTTGTTGAATTTATTGAGATCTGCTTTGTGTCCCAACATATGGTCTATCCTGGAGAAAGTTCCATGAGCATTTGAAAAGAATGTATATCCTGTTGTTTTGGGGTGCAATGTTCTGTATATGTCTATTATGTTTAGTCCATTTATCATATCATTCAAGCTCTCTGTTTCTTTACTGATCTTCTGTCCAGATGTTCTATCCAATGCTGAGAGTGGTATATTGAAGTCTCCAACTATTATTGTCGAGATGTCTATTCCTTCCGTCAGTTTTGCCAGTGTTTGCCTCATGTATCTTGGGGCATTCTGGTTAGGTGCATATATATTTATGATTTTTATTTCTTCCTGGTGAATCATCCCTTTTATTAATATGTAATGTCCTTCCTTGTCTCTAATAACAGTTTTGCTTTTAAAGTCTGTGTCAGCTGATATAAGTATAGCTACTCCAGCTTTTTTTTTTTTTTTTTTTTGGTTACTGCATGCGTGGAGTATCTTTTTCCAAACTTTCACTTTCAACTTACTGGTATCCTTGGGTCTAAGGTGAGACTCTTGCAGACAACATATAGATGGCTTATATTTTCTTATCCATTCTGCCAGTATGTATCTTTTGATTGGGGAGTTTAATCCATTAACATTCAATGTTATTACTGTAAAGGCAGTTCTTATTTCATCCATCTTGACTTTTGTGTTTTGTCTGTCATTTTATATTTGACACTTTTAGTTACCGTTACTGATATAGTTGTCATTCCAGACCTCTCTCTCCTGTCTTTTCTTTGCAGGTTTTAACACTCCCTTTAGTATTTTTTGCAAAAATGGTCTTTTTGTTATAAGCTCTCTCAGTTTCTGTTTATCTGTAAATATTCTAATCTCACCCTCATTTTTAAAGGATAATCTTGCTGGGTATAAAATCCTTGGCTGGAAGTTTTTCTCCTGCAGTATCTTAAATATAGCATACCACTGCCTTCTTGCCTCCATGGTTTCTGATGAGAAATCAGCACTTAATCTTATTGGGTATCCCTTTTATGTTATGCATTGCTTCTCTCTTGCTGCTCTCAGAATTCTCTGTCAGAATGGCAACCACCAGCTTCCCTCTGACCTGGACATACTCAAAATTTAGTTGTTCCTGGGATTCTACTTCAGCCCACTGAGTTCACTAATCAGTAGCTGAAGTCAGTGCCACACTGTGTTTTCCTCCCATTTTTATTGGGGGAGATGGAACTTCCAACCCCAACCATGGAACAGCTCCCAAGGCAGCTTGCATGCCTCAGGCACCAACCTCCATGGCGTGGAGTGCTCTACTCATCATTCCTCTGTGCAGATGGGTAGTTTCCTCCTTCCACATCATCAAGGATGTTGCAGGATACTCCTCTGGTCTCCTGGGTCCTCCAAAAGGTGCTTTAGGTAACTCTGGGTGACCACCAACTGCCCTATTTCAGGATCTGACTCCAGGGGCTCCTTACTCTGATGCCATCTTGGCTCTGCCCCCGCCCCCCAATGATATATATTTTGATGTCAATGTTTAGAAGAATTATAGCTCAGTTTAGAGTCTTTGAGAACTTTGAAAGGATTTTAAAAAATTTCTCTCCCCTTCCCCCCCCCCAGTTGTCTGCTCTCTGTATCCATTTGCTGTGTGTTCTTCTGTGATCGATTCTATCCTTATCAGTGGCACCAGGAATCTGTGTTTCTTTTTGTTGCACCATCTTGCTGTGTCAGTTCTCTGTGTGTGTGGTGCCGTTCTTGGGCAGGCTGCACTTTCTTTCACGCTGGGCAGCTCTCCTTATGGGGTGCACTCCCTGCCCATGGGGCTCCCCTACATGGGGGACACTCCTGTGTGACAGGGCACTCCTTGCACACATCAGCACTGTGCATGGGCCAGGTCCACATGGGTCAAGGAAGCCTGGGGTTTGACCCATGGACCTCCCATGTGGTAGGCGGTTGCCCTATCCATTGGGCCAAGTTCGTTTCCCTAAAAGGATTTTAAAGAGATATTTACCCCAACTTCTAACCTGGTAATATTGGCAGGAGTTGGCCTATATTATCTTCACAAATATTTAATCAGTTTTTTTGTTTTTTTTACAATCTTAATTTAAAAACTCATTTATCCAGGTGTTCTGATTATTATTTTGATGTCATATTAATTCTTTATTATTTTAATTTTTAAAATTTATTTCTCTCCCCTTCCCCTCCATTGTCTGCTCTCTGTGTCCATTCACTGTGCTTTCTTCTGTGTCCACTTGCATACTTGTCATCCAGTACCAGGAAACCGTGTCACTTTTTTTGTTGCAGCATCTTGCTGTGTCAGTTCTCCGTGTGTGGTTTCACTTCTGGGTGGGGCTGCACTTTTTTCACATGGGGCGGCTCTCCTTGTGGGGCACACTCCTTAAGCATGGGGTACCCCCATGCAGGGGACACGCTTGTGAGGCACAGCACTCCCTGCAGGTGGTAGCACCACATATGGGCCAGCTTACCACACGGGTCAGGAGGTCCTAGGTATCAAACCCTGGACCCTCCATATGGTAGGTGGATGCTCTATCAGTTGAGCCACAACCGCTTCCCCATATTAATTCTAATGACAATGTAAATGTCTCTTCTGCAGTCTGCAAAAACTGAAACACATCAATCATATTGCATTTGAGCCATCAACACAAAATAAGTATTTATGTCGACTTGAACTTTGTTAATTTCTTCCTTAACAAAGTTCATCAATAATATTGGCGACTCTTTTCAACCTGGTGGGCACTACTTTAGGTGTTAAGAATACAGCAGTAAAAATGCTAACTGTTGAATGCTTTTTTTACCCTTTTTAGCTTCACTCCAGTTAAGCCTCATACATATTATATTCAAAAAAAAATTAAATTTTTAAATTGTTTTCAGTTAATAAATAGCAGGCAATCATACTCTCTCCCAAGAGAACATATTAGTTCTGGTAAATTGTTAATTATATCTAGTAAGCTTTAAAGGACTGGGCCTCTAGCCCAGTCTGCATTGATTCTTTCTGGCACAGGCTGGAGAAGAGTTGCTTTTTTTTAAACAATGTAATTAAATTTTCTCTATGCAGTACTCAACTATTTTGATCTTTGGAATTTCTGAAAGTCATTCTGAATTATTATTTCTGTTTATAAGTACCACTAAAAAGATATAGTACACTTCTTACTGAAGTGGTAACTAGAAATAAACAGAATTACTAGAAGGCTCTAGGATTGTTTTCTACTTCATTAGCCATTCAAGTATAATCATCCTCCTCTATTGGGAAGCTGCAAAGAATGCACAATTCTGAGTGTCTACGTAAGAGATTGTCCTTAATGCAAGAGGCAGAGCTGATACACAGTTTCAAAGCCCAGCTATCTCACAATTTGGTGTGCACTCTATGTAATCTAATGTAATTTTTCCAGAGTCTGTGTGAGTTGGCCCCTGGTTGGGTAGACCCCATCATATTCTCAGAAAAGATTAGTGACTAACAGATGAGATGAGTTTTAGAAAATTCAGGGACCTTGAGGTCTATTAGTCCTAAATATAATGCCTCACTTACACATAATCTTAACTTCTGTGTTTTTTGTTTATTTGCTATAAAGATTAAAATGACCATCCTTTTTTTAACTTTATTTTATGAGAAAGAGAAAAATGCCATCTGTTATTTATTTTTAAAAAGGAACTTCTGGCCTATCCCATAAAGCACATAAAATTGAATAGCCTTATTTTAAATGCATACTGCATAGTTAGAAGTGATCCTTTTTATTCCATATCAAAAGCTTAGTAGTAGATAAATAGAATGGCCACAATCTCCCTAACATAATTTTAACAAACAGCCATACATCATTTATGTGCCAGACAATGCTTCAAGTATTTTACATATTTTAATACATTTATTTCTTATTATCACCCTCTCATGTAGATAACTATGATTATTCCATTTTACAGATCAGAAAACTGAGGACAAGAGAGTTTAAGTGCTTTGCCCAGCATCACACAGCTAGAAAGTGGCTAAGCCTCTTAATCATATACTAACGCTATAGATACTGAGAGTTTGTTTTAGCTCTTCAGCTCTGGTTAAGGACATAACTGCATGCATAAGGACTTTGTGACTTCTCTGAGAAGTGGCATTTCACTGATGGCAATTTTCAGTTAACTGGATACTTCCTTAGTGTATTTATTTTTCACCAACTTCAGCTTCTTGAGTAAACTGAAGCTTACTCATCTGCAGTTCTGCCTCCCATTTTCCCCACCCCATTATTTGGGTGGGGTTTGCTCATGCCATTTTCCAAAAGCTCTTAAAGCTGGATATGAACATTATTGAGTCTCATGACTGGCAACACGTAAATAAAGTAAATTGATGAGTTAGTCAACACCTGTATTTAAGAGCTAGTCTATACATGATAGAGAATAGGAAGTAAACTGATGCCAAAAATTGAATAAATCATTCAATGAGGGACCCAAGATAAACATTTGTTCAGATATAAACAAAGTCAGCTTTTATCAGCTGATAACTCAGATATATAAGCAGTATATATAATGCACTGAGGTTGTATGTAATATAGGTTGGCATGTTTATGTGTAGGTTATGCTGCCACCTTTAGCATTCAAGTTATATTGATAAATTCATGTAGTGATGGGTTGTTACAATCTCATGGAGTAAACAGAGTCAATGTGTGGTTCTCTCAACTAGCATAAGGACTCATGATTCATCAAGCAAAAGTCAACAGGACAAAAAAATCTTCCTTGGGTTATTGGGCCAGCATATACTCTTCATTTAGCCTTTGAAACACATTCTATCATAAGGATCATTTGGCAATTTCATTTCATGTTTTGGTCGACTTTGTCAGATGAGCAAAACACCAAGATGCTTGAATTTGCTGGAATCCTGGATGGCATTTCATAAGACTAAGCTTCACCTCATAATGGCTAGCATTAACCTATTAGTCCACTCACAAAAAAACAATTACAACATTGTTCTCTGCCTCCTCTATCAATCTGCTCTAGATGATTTTGAACAGTTGATGTAATCTAGTGCATTGTCCAGGATAAAAATATTTCTGCTATTAGTGACTGAATTGCTAATATTCTTGGAAAAATACTGTCCAGGTAGTCCTTTAAACAGGAGAGCAGACACCAACATACAATCATTTAGTCTAACATGCTACTAAACCATTTCTATTCTCAAATATGTTTAGAAGCAGTTCATTTTCACTACTTATTCCTGAGCAGCAGAAAGTAATGGTGAACCAAAATCACTGATAGTTGAGCAGCTCAGGGGAAACCCTTCCTTTCTTGGGGCTCTTTCAAAGTTCTATTTAGGGAACATTATGTTTATTACAAAGAAAAAGCATTTCAAAATATACACTTGAAAGAATGAGGAAAGATAACAAAAACTCTATTCAAAAATTATGGTCTTTAATTCACCAGAGAACCTACAAAGATAGTTAGAATTCTCTCCTCTTTTCCACAAATCTAAGACTCTGAGCTATTGATAGGCCTAGCAGACTAGATGGAGCTGACATAGTAGAAATTATCTAGTCTTGTCCAAAAGATCTCAACATAATCCAAGGGGTAAAAATGTGATACAAATAGGTGAGAGACAAAGGATTGGAATAGTCAGAAGAGTCAAGGCTTAAATCTCAGAGGTATAATCCAATAAAGGTTTATATCTTGCTCTCACAAATCCTGATTTGTAAGTTGCATGGCTCTCCTGGCTGCCTCTCCTCCTCCTGGCTGCCTCTCCACCCCAGCCCTCCGGTTGCATCCTCTTAAAGTCAACACATGGCATCCAAGAGTTCTGCACACCGGCTCTTAAGTGCTTTAACATGGAAATAACATGTATCACTTCTTCCGGCAGCCCACTCAGCTGAACTAATTGCATGGTGTGGCAGTTTGAGATTATTTATGAATCCCCAAAAAAGAAAGATTGTTTATAAACTAATCTATTCCTCTGGGTGTGATACCCTTGGTTACATTAAATTCAAAGGTTTTAAGTTTGCTTAATAAAATCAATTTAGGGCTTTTGATTCGACCACATTAGTAGGGTGTGACTCAGTTTGAGTCCCTGCCCCCTTGGTGGGGTGATATAAACAGGCACTCACGCAAGAAGACATGGGAAGAGAGATAGCTCTGTCATGTTTGATCCTGGGCCCCAGGGAGAGATGAGCCATTTCACTTGATAGTTTACAGTGGAAGAGAACAGTTTGCAGTGGAAGAAAACATAGCAGCTGAGCAGTTAGAAAGACTGGATAAAAATGAGCCCTGTGCCAGAGACAGATATAGTAAGCCCTGAGAGACCAGGTAGAGATTGCCTGCCATCTTGCTTCAACACATAGTAGCTGACCTTGGTGAGAAAATGCCTCTTATGGTACCTTGAGGTGGACTTCCCACAGCCTCAGGACTGTAAGCTTTTACCCAAATAAATACCCTTTATAAAAGCCAACAGATTTCTAATACTTTGCATCAGCACCTCTTTGGTAGACTAATACACAGGGTTTCACTTAGATGCAAGGGTTTGAGAAACATGGAGGATAAATGGATACTGGTAAGCAATAAATATTTCTATTACAAGGGAGAATGATGGATGATGAGATGTCCAGTAGCTACTTTAGGGTCATATTTAGATTACTTCCTTGTTGAAAAGGGCCAATAAGAAATAACAGTTCTCAGTGATATCAGCTAAGAACTCATTTTGGTAATTTTTTTAACACATGCTGACTCTGACTGAACATATATAAATATAAATAAACATTTGATTTTATAAAAAAATATGAATTGGCACTTCAATAGTGAGAACTTTGGGTGGTAATGGGGCATATGTGTCAGTGTTTGCACTTATTTATATATTACAGTGTTTTTTTAGCTCAGAATCAGAATAAATCTGAAGAAATGTAAAACTTCTTTACTTGACAGTTAGCCATCTGTTCATTTGTTTCTGATTTTCATAAAACATAACTTTTTTTAAAGTAGAAGAATAAATTACTGCAATATACAAGTTCATGTGGTATACAGAAAAGAAATTGGAGAGGGGCTCGGAGAAAGCTGAGCAGACTCACAGGCTGTTAAAAGACTTGCTTTGCCAGGATACCACTAATAATTTTACTCTTGTGTGCAAAACTCTGCCAAAATGACAAAAACTAAATTTCTAGCCCTAGTCTCAAGAGCTTCTGTACTCAGACTATACTTTTTCAACTCTATCTCCTACTTTCTACCTTTGTAGATCCTCACATCTTGGACTAGTTCTGTCTAGAACTATTGCCCTTTTCATTCCAACTTCACACTTCTCTATATCTCTAAAGTCCTCTTCTTTCTTCTCACTTTCTTCTCTCCTCTATCCTTTTTCCTCTAGGATTGATTGTCAACTCATAGGTTAAGTGAAACTCTCTTCGCTGAGTCTCACCAAGATCAGTTATGTCTCTGTTCACTGATACATAGTTTTTAATTTCTATTACTTATTTGGCATTCATATGAACTGCTTTGTATTGCTAATTAAGCCTCCTTGAAATGAAAATAAATTCACCTTCTTGTCCTTTTCTCTGTTTTATTTTAATCTTAGAAGCCACTAATCTCTATCAAATATATGAATTATTTTCTCATAGCATTTCGAATTAAGAAGTATTTTTGCAGGATAAAAAATATACAATGTATAGGAATATGTACAGTGCACTCCAAATAATGCTGCTATATTTTTAAATTGTCTCTAAAGAGGTATTTATTTCCCTACACCAAGACCAGCAATGTGTATCATTTGTTTGTTTAGTTTCTGCCCCACCCCACCTCAACTAATCTATGAAATCTAGAAAGGCAGGGACCATTTTATTTCATATTTACTACACTACCCCTCTGCCTGGCAGCAAGTACTTGCCCATTAGCTATTGTTTGAATGAATACAAAATCGAGGTATGTATTGCAGAAACTGTGTATATGCACTCTTTAGCTGGAAACAATGGAATCTCCTTATACCTGACTTACTGCCTCCCTGATTTGTAAGGAGTGACTAATAAAGTCCTAATGAATGATGATAGCCTATTTCCCTAACCATTCTACTAGTATTCCATTAAATTAGGGCTTTGAAATAAAAAGAATATAAATTTTGGATACAGATGCTGTATTAGTCAGCCAAAGGTGTGCTAATGCAAAATACCAGAACTCTCTTGGGTTTTATAAAGGGTATTTATTTGGGGTAGAAGCTTACAGATACCAGACCATACAGCGTAAGTTGCTTCCCTCACCAAAGTCTGTTGCCATGTGTTGGAACAAGATGGCTGCTGATGGTCAAACTTCCTCCTCCTCTTAAGACTCCATGGTCCCAGCTTCTTCCAGTATCTGCTGTAGGCTGGGATAAGTCTCACCTCTCTCCTGGTGTTCATTTCTCTCCAGGCTCAGCTGCTCAGGGCTCTGGTCTCTTCAACTGCAAACTATCAGGTGAACGACTTATGGCTCTTCCCAAGGCCTCTGTGGTATCTAAGGAGCAGTCTCCATTCCTCTCTGTTCTTCTCCTGTGTGTTTACTTCCCAGGGCTCCAGCTCAAAACTCCAAACTCCCTTCTCTGCAGTGTGGTTTCTCTGTGAGTCCCTACTTGTCAAGGGGGTGGGAATGCAACATCCTACTGATGTGTTCCAATCAAAGCCTTAATCATTATTTATCAAGTAAAAGTGAAACCTCTGAATCCAATATAATCTATATGCCAGGAGAGAGAGACTAGTTTACAAACATAATCCAATTTTTGGAATTCATAAGCAATATCAAATTGCTACAGATGCTGTGTTGAAACCTTGGCCCATCACTTAGAGGCTGTGGAATATTGGACAGGCCTAACTTTTTAAATCTTCAATTTTATCATCAGTAAAATGGAGACTATTGAGAATTCCCTTATGGAATTGTTATAAAGATTGAATAAAATCATCTGTGAAATGGTGTTTCACAATTGCAGATAATTGTAAAGTGTCAGTATTAGTCTTCAAAGAATGTTTCTTCATTACCTAGGAGTAATATATATCCTCAAGAAGAGACTAAGTAGTGGCTTGAGCAAAACAGGTTTCTTCATTTCAACACTTCTCTTTACTTTTGCTTGGCATCTCTACACCTAAAACGCAGTGTATGTCTGAGAATGATTGTTCCAAAGCAAGGAAGCATCTCATTTACTAACAGCCTCAAGTTCACCTGCTGGGAGCCATCTGTCAACGTGCAGCAGCATACAGAGATTTCCCGGAGGAGGCCTGGCTGAACCCAGGTGACAGCACCAGGCTCTTTTTGAGTTCAATATGAGCTTTCAAATTCCAGCTGCGGTCTAAAGAAGTCAGAATTCGGGTGACTGTTAATGCTCTTTGCCTGAGTTCCCACACCCTCTGAGGATTATATTTCTGACTGCTGGATAATTTGGAAAGGCATGCATTCAGACCAGGAAAATGCAAGCTGCACTACAGTCACCTACTTTGTCTTGTAAAAATGAAATGTTGACAAACCTACTTATAACCAGACGTAAGATCTAAAAGCTCTAGAAGCAGAAGAATTTCATCAACTCATTGGAGTCTGGTCGAAGAGTTTGCGATTATGGGTGATCTCCACTGGATTCTGATCCTTCATCTTTTGTTGCATCGTGTTTAAAAGGCAATGTGTGATAACTTAATTAGCACAGTGGGGACTAAGCTGGCACCTGCCCCACCCCTTCTGTAATGCTAATTTTAAATATCTTCTTTTCCTCCCCAAGTTATTTTCTTAACAGTGGCAGCCAATGTTTTATTACTAAAGAAATTGCCTGTAATAACCAATTTTAAAAAGTGAGGATCTCTTAATTGAGTGAGAATATTACTGACTGACTGAGAATATATCAAAATAAAAGCTGAATCCATTATGTTAGCACTCCCAGGTGTTCTGGAAATTCTGTAACAATATTCATGCATGCATGATACAATGATTCTCACACACCAGCAATCTGAGAAATATTCAGATGCACGAGGATATATCATTAAGATTTCACCAAACAAAAGGGAAGGACTTGGCATAGAGATGCTGGTAAAAACAACAACAAAAATGTTTGCCTCCCTATAAATAGCAGGCGAAGGAGGAGGCAGATATCTGCTGGGGAGCTCATTGAAATGTTTTCCCCTCTCTTCTATTATTCTGTCGGTGGCTTGCAATTCCCCTCCTTTGTGCTCTTTTCAGAAGTGTTCTATTATTATGCTTTATTTAATTGGCTTAGATTTAGGCAAACAGACCCCACTGAGATGAAGTGCAGTTGGAATGGAGGAAGGAGGGGTGCAGAAATCAACACAGGAGGAATGACGAAGAGAGATGCAGAACCAGAGCCATGGCCAGACACCAGAGAACCCAGGGCATTGCATGTTCGTGAAACGCTTTAATCTAAAAGCTCCCAGTAGCCACTTTGGTAATCAAGCCACCTGTGTCTGATCTATACAAAAATACAGGAAAATAAGATGAAAGTCTGGACTAAAAAAAGAGCAAGTGAGCCAAGGAGACTGTAAACATGCTGGCTGCTCTAATTACTGTTGTTTCGAAGGAGCATGAGGGTTGCTGATTTCTTTGCTTGGGTTCCCCTGGACTCCCCTGGGATGACATCAGCTACCTTTGATATTTGCAGATGCAAAAGTTTGCTTCAGAGATGGGATTTCAACTCACACTCTGAGAGTGGTTTTAGAGCTACTCCAGGCCAATGAACAGTCAACAATCTTTAAAGAGAATTTTTGAGACTCCTGCTTCCACTGACTTCCCAGTATCAAGAAGGTCAGCAGCCTACACCTTAGTTTGCTGCCTGCAGTTAGTGACTTGCATTATTTCACCCCCTAGGAAGGGCTTTGGGTTTAAAGGAGATTTTAGAAGTATCTTCTTGGTGAAAGACCTTAGATCCTGTAGGCTAGTGGCTTTTTAAAAAATTAATTTGTATTTGAATTTTATTTTTTTCCATATCATATCCATTCTATTTTTCAAATTTCCCAAGTTAAAAGTCATTCAAATAAAAGAAAACTCATTCAGTTAATGGAAATGTGAAAAAAAAAAAAAAACAGCTAAAAAAGATAATGGAATTCATGTTTTGGATGTCTCTTTCTATGTAGCATGAACTGAACATACATTCCCTATGCATAACGTATCCTGCTTCAAGTCCTTAAAGTTCTCTTACTGGTTCTTCAGAGATGTAGTGGCCACAGTGGGGCATGAGACCTTGGTATAATAGAAATTAACTGCATCAATTGTCCCAAGGAATTCACTGAAAGTCATTATCATATACCACAGACATGAAGGAGCATGGATCCACTGAATCATGACATAACTTTAAAATCATGCTGAAATCTGGAATGCAGATTTCTACTAAGTGGTTTGTAAGTAAACACATATAACTGTACCACCAGACCAACTTCCTCTCAGAAGGAAGTTGGAAGCGTCTCTGTTTTAACTAAGATTGGTTTTGAAACTTATTGTAATATGATTCCTTTTTATGCTTTAAGGAGCCCAAGAAAGGTCTAAAAATGACATCTACTATTTAATTTCCTACCATGTTCTCAAATATGGGTCATCTATAGCATCATGTAACAATCTTTAAATTGACAGTTTAAATATAAATGTCTGCTTAATAGTTCTTCTATTCATTTAACAAATTTCTATTGCTGCCTTCTGAATCATACAGCCAGTTTCCAACAGGAACCCACAGGGAATAGCAGTTATGCCACTATATGGCTGCAAACAAACTCAGTCACAACCAACCAGGGAAAATTCTTGGCTCATAATCTTCAGGAGAATTGATTTTGAAGATTACACAAATGAATGGTTATTTCTCATATAATTTGAGTTAAAATCCTTCCTCTTCTCCTAAAAGCAATCTGTGAAATATTTGAAAATAAATCATTGTTATTTTAATAAAGCTTCCTTAAAAGTCAAGTTAAAGTTCTTATTCTAAAGATTTCATAACTGAATTGCAACATATTTTAATTACAACCAAAGTAGTAACTAGAAAATGTGGGGTTTTGTCACTTTCAAAATACTCTAAGAATTGATTACATTATATTGGCAAAGAGCTTTGAGCTCTTTTCAAGTAAAAGCCTGGAAAATAGAGACGATCAGGATTTTTAATTGAAAATTAGTTGAAAATTTTCATTATTAGTATCCGATAAAAGTGTTATAGGAAATGAAACACAATTCACATGATATAGCACACACATTTCAGTGAATCATTTTTCTGAGGCAAAAATCTTGCAAAAGCTCATATTTTAAGAAGTCTAATAGACCTTTCTTCTACCTTCTTGACTGGGTTATAAAAGACCTTGTTTTTGTTCTGTTTCTGTAGTCATCGTTATTTTCTGGGAAGCGGTGAGACATGCTGGAAAGAATTTAGGGTAACTTTATTTATATATTGTTTGGTTTTTCTTTCTATTCTCTGCTTGTAAAATTGTAATAACTTTGAAGCAATTTTCTCATATGCACACTATTCTTGTCTGTGAAGTGTTACCTCTGGAAGTCTCTTAGAAAAGTGACAGACAGCTGTGCTTTGCAAGAGGAGCCCATGTGCTATAATTTGCTCATTATAAATCTGTAATTTTGTTGATGACCATGAGTTTCAGTGGATGGAGACTGGTCTGTTACAGACTAATATATCACTCCATTTACTTTCTTTTTCTGGATATTTCTTGCAGTGGGAAAGTAGTATAGCTGCTATAGCAAGAGGTTACATGACAGAGTGCAAAGAAAGGCTTTGAAACCCGCCAGATCTCTTTGTGGCAAGTTATTTAATTTTATTTGGCCATAATTACTTTATCTATAAACTGTGGATAATAATCTCTACTCTCCTGTAGAACAATTTTAAAGACTAAGGATAGGTACAGAAAGTTTCTTGTATAGAGTTTGATATATACTCAGTGATTATTACATGATACTGGTATTATACAACTCAATCAACTGGGTAAAGCTGGTTTGTCAAAACAGTGAACAGAGAGTGTTGCTGTTATGTCCTGTAGCACTTTCCACCTATGAATGGATACTAGAAGTACCTGGGTTCCTGGTTAAAATTTCAGGGCCCTAGGTTCAATTCCAGAAATTGTGACTCCATAGGTCTTGTGTGATGTTTACATCTTCAGAAGCACTCAATATGGATATTAGCTCAGTAAGAGCAGTAACTTTAAAAGTTTGTCAGTATTATTGTTACTTTTCACTGTACAAGCTTAATCTCCCATAGGTGATACCAAAGAAACCTAAATAGTTTTCCCTATAAATTTTCAGTTTAAAAAGATCTGTATAAATCCAATGGATGTGTCATGATGATGGGAACGAGTGTTGTTGGGGGGGGGGAGGGGGGGTGGGGGGATGGGGTTGAATGGGACCTCACATATATATTTTTAGTGTAATATTATTACAAAGTCAATAAAAAATAAAAAAATTAAAAAAAAAATAAAATAAAAAAGATCTGTATTTTTTTTTTTTTTTAACTTTGTGTGTGTGTGCACGATAGACAAAGGCTCTGGATTCATGTCCCTACTGGCCTAACTACTATGTGTATGAAAGCTTCCTGGGTCCCATTCACAAACGCCCTGGGAGCCAATGGACCTCAAGTTAAAAGCATTTGGGCTAAAGAATTAGGCATTAACCATTTGCAATTTGGAGAAAGGTTACTGGTCAGATTTTACAGATCTAAAACATGGTATTGTACAAAGCATAATGTGACCTTTAATATATTTATCTATTTTTCTGAAGAAGCTTTGACTGCTTATTTTGTAGGAGGGTAGGAAAGAATCATTCTTTACAAAATTGCTTTGGAGAAAACTAATCAGGACAGAGTTTATTCTGTGAAAATAACACAAGTTTCTACTTTGGATAACAAGGAATTCAGCAAACATATAAAAAGAAAACTTTAAATGCCATAGACTCTATCATATGTTTTGGTAGAACAGATATGTATTATCCAGAAGGTTTTATCCTCCAAAACACAATTAAGACCTGGGAGAGAAGTAGACTTTCATTAAGAATCTCAGAGAATACATATTTTCTTTTTGATTGCATTACCCCTGAGATTATTAAAATACTTCAATGGTCCAGTGCTCTTAGCACAAAGACTAATACCCTTTTCTTGTCCTGGAAGATCTTGTGTCATCTGGCATTATGATAATCTCTAGACTCATCCTGCATCATGTCCCCCTCACCTCTGCTTTCCTGGCATACTGCCTCCCTTAAGACACGCTCCTATAGTGCTACAAGGCCTTTGCATACATATTTGCTCTGCCTGGAATGCTCTTCTCTATCATATTTGCCTAGTTTAATTGTTACTTATTCATATATCACAACTAAATTATCCCCCCTGACTTGGTAAATTCCTCAGTCTCTCCTTCACAGCCCTTGTCAAAGTCCTAATTTTGCATGTATTTGCAAGATTATTTCATTAAAAGCTCATTTTCCACTGGGTTGTAAACTTCATGAGGACAGGGGCATACTCTTTAATTTATTTTTATTTACTTATTTTTCATCCAGCCCAAAAGGACTTGATGCTCCATAAGTAACTATAAAATATAGAAGAAGAATAAAAGAAGGAATGAACGCTTACACCATTGCACCTAGAATATTAAGGACCTCAATAATTGTCTAGGAAAAGGGCTAAGAATATCTCTTTAGGCCTCACTTTTTCCATCCATAAAAGGAGGGGCATTTGATGAAATAATCTCTGAGTTCCCTTTAAGTTTTTTTTTTCCGCACTTTTTTTATTTTTTAAAAGATACTTCGATTAAATAAATGTTACAAAGAATATATAGGGAATTCCCATATACTCTGCTCCCCACATGCCCCACATTTTCCCACATTAGCAACATCTTTCATCCATGTGGTACATTTATTGAAATTGATAAGCGCATTTTGTAACATGGATTATAGTTTACATTGTAGTTTACACTCTCTCCCATTCGACTCTGTAGGTTATGACCAGATATATAATGGCCTGTTATCTGTCATTGTAATGTCATTGAGGATGATTCCCAAGTCCCCCAAACCCCTTTAAGTTTTAAAAATAAGTGACTCAACAACTCAAATGTCCATCAACTGTTGAATGAATTAAAAAAATGTGTTTTATTCATATAATGGAAAATTATTCAGACATGAAAAGAAATGAAGTGCTGATATATCTCTAGGATCGATGAACTGTGAATACATTTCATTGAGTGAAAGAAGCCAGCCACACTATATGGTTGCATTTATATGAAATGTCTAGGAGTGGCAAAACAATTGAGACAGAGTGTAGATTAGTGGTTGCCTAGGATAGGTGAGAGGGGGAAATGGTAAGTGATTGGTAATGAGAATGAGATTTCTTTTCAGGGTGATGAAGATGTTCTAAAATTGATAGTGGTAGTGGTTTCATATACTCTCTGAATATGGTAAAAATCACTGAAAAAAAGGTGAATTTTTTGTATGTGAATTATATCTCAATAGAGCTGTCAGGAAAAAAAATATCAATGACTTACTGGCCCATGTTAATTCATGGTTTTAATACTAAAGCCTAAAATTAACTCAGTAAATATAGGCTTTTTCTTAGAGGTTTAAATTTTTTGAAAGGGGCTTAAACCCTAGCAGAGGAAAATATTTATATAATACAACAAAATATTCAGAATATTCATTCCAAATATTCATTCGTTACTATGTATTAGACACTGAATTATACCCTATCTACTTAGACCCTGTAGAAGTCTATGAAATACCCTCCCTGATTCAAGAAGCTGATATAATCATATCTTGGATGGAAATTAATTATGACACAAAGCATAGGGTGAGAGAAGAGAAGTCCAAGTAAGGGGCAAAGTTAAGTCAAAGGAAAGATTGAATTCTATTTCTATTACTTGGAGACCATGCTATTTAAAATGAGCTTTTGTAAAAGTACACATGATTTGGTTAAGTAGTAGTTGAGAGGTGAAAAAAAAGATACCCTAAGTGGAGAAGATGGCAAAAGCAAAAGAACAGAAGCAGGGAAGGATAGGTCACTGAGAACTACCATTGTTTGGTGCAAGGAAAGAATGGGAGCTTATGTTGGAATCTAGGTTGTGCATTTGTTATGGCGGCCTTGGAAAACGAATACAGAGCCACATGTCAGAGAGCCTGGGATCCTAACTGAAGGAATGTACATTTGTTTCTATAGGAGCAGGAATTTCTTGGAGGTTTTAGGCTAAGATATAATCTCTTCTGTTTTAGAAAGATTAATCTTGAATTGAAATGGAATAACTAATCAGATACATGTGGACCAAGAGCCAAAATGTCTTAGGATAGACTAATGTTAGAATGGCAGAATGAGGAAAAGCCAGCACAGAAAATAATGGGGGAAAAAAAAGGAAATTTAGCATTGCAAAATCTAATGAAAAGGAGAATTCAAGGAGAAATAAGTGGCCACTAATAATGTTTTCATATATGTGTACAGCATTTCTTCTTTGTGACAATAATTTGATGTTTTATAACCTGCCTGATATCTCACAGTCAGCAGTGGGTGGCAAAAACAAGACTAAAATTAAGTTTCCAATATTCTTTCTACTGCATATACAGTTATGACCAAGAGAGGTCATTCAGCATATAGGTCCAGAGGCAAGCATTCAATTTTTAAATGAAATCATTTCAGGGAATCTCTCCAAAAGTATTTTAAGCAAGTAGTAGGGTGAAAGAAGCCTTCTAGCAAAAGGCTAAGAAAAGAGGGATAGATAATAAATGAGGTAATAGATAGAGTGAACCTGTTAGAAAAGTTTGGATAACAAAAGGAATAAGAAGATGATAGCTAGAAACAGCAGGTTTTAAGCAAAAAGCTTTTAGCCTGGGTCTTTCAGAAGGAGAAATCCTGAGTCAAAGGGTACTAGAACTGGTCAGAGTCCAGCAATGGCAGGTTAAAGACCAGTAAGAAAGAGGGAATAATTTATCATTTTTTACAATATTAGGTATGTACTGCCCTGGGATAAAATATGATATTATCTCTTCACTAGTTCATCTTAGACTACAGTCAGTAGAACAGCTTCTCCCTTTATTTTAGCATGTATGTCTTTGATACTAGAAGAAAAAAACCACATTAAATATTCAGACCATCCTCAACTTTTGAAAATGTTTTAAATGTTAAAATGTATCCAATGGTAGGGAAGTGGCTGTGGCTCAATCAGTTGGGCTCCCGTCTAGCATATGGGAGGTCCTGGGTTCATGTCCCAGGGCCTCCTTGTGAAGGCAAGCTGGCCTGTGTGCCACAGAGAGCTGACGGCCCATGTACCAGAGAGAGTTGGTGCAGCAAGATGATGCGAAAAAGGGAGACAAAGCAGATACAAAACAAAAAAACAAAAAACAAACAGCGCAACAAAAGGACACAGAGAAGAGACAGCAAAGAAAGGAACAAGCCACAAGAGGGGGGGGGGGGATTAAAGAAATAAATAGATAAATCTTTAAAAAAATGTATCCAATGGTTATATGGAAACTAGCTCTATTAGAGAGTAGAATTCTACCTACTTGGAAATGTACCTTGGACATGTAAAGGGAAACCCAGTGGACTGTTGGTGAGTAGATGAGATTTTGTGGTTATTATTTATACCTACTGGTAGATGCTGTAAAGTTTTCTGCCCAATAAAAATAAAATTTATTAAAAAACGTGTTTTTATCATTCATAACAAATGTATAAAAAAACCAATGCAAGATATTAATAATGGGGGGGGATATATGGGAAATCTGTATTTTGTGAATGATTGTTCTGTAAACCCACAAATTTTCTAACAAAATAAATAAATGAAACTTACATCTTCAAAATTCATTTCAGGTTAATAAATATTTCTGCTGGCACTTAATAGGAACACAATATCAAATGATATATTTAATATCATATATGCTACTAATTTGCACACGCGTCCCCTTAGAACAGAGTTATTAGCTTTCCTTTACCATGTGTCACTTGCGTTAGCTTTTGATTTTCTGGCTATTGTTATTGTTTCTTCAAATAACAATTTAATTATGATGTTACTCAGCTACAAGGAAGAAAGCTTCATGGATGCAAAAGCAAATGACTCATAAACATGACTCAACCACCAAATGCCATGATTATTTGTTATATTCAAAATGATGTCATCAAAGGTAAGGAAAGCATCATACAGAACTTTCTAAATTAGAGATGCTGATTATCTAGTTACTAACTAGACTGGGGAAGTGAATATCCTATATTTTTAACCCCAATTTTCCCATGCTTTTTTAACATGGTTACACTAAGAGGAAGAACCTACCCTTTCCTACTGCCTAAAAACTAAATGCATCTTGTCATATCTGGCAGCTCAGCATTTCTTTTATATATTTTTTTCCAGGGACACATAAAAACATCTTCAGACAGCTTTCTGAAAGAGCAAGAAGTAAAAAATTCTGCATAGTATATTACTAAGAGTCCTCTTTTTGATGGTGTCAACCAAATGGAGGCTTTCTTAAAAGGCTTGAGTATATGAGGATGCTTTCTCAGAGAAAAGGCTTGAGCACATGATTCTGAGTGATAAAGACAATTTTCCAAATGTGGAAAATTTGTTTTCTATTGGAACCTCTCAGCAAAACACAAACATAATCACCTATGAGCTATTTATAAAGTTAGCATCCACCTGAACATCTGTCTGTCCCTGGTTAATGCTAACTTCTAAATCTTCTCAAAAGTTCAAGGCCATTTTTTTTTTTTTTAGTTTATTCCTGGATGAAAGTCTGAACTTGTTAATATATAACAATATAACACAAATTTGGTACCATTCAATTGCAGATTGAAATTGCAAGTCTTGCAAAAGATGCAAGATTTCATGATGATTATGAAAGAAATGTTGGAAAAATGCTCAAATAATAGGTAAAGTCAGAGAAAAATGAAAATATGGCAGGGTAAGACAGACCAGTTATCTAGTAAAAAGGAAAAGCCAAAAGGATGAAGACAAAGCATTTAACAGACAGTTATTTGTATATTACAATTATTATTTTTAAAAACCTTGAGAAAATTGACTAAGCTCTTGCATATTTTTAAAAAAGCGGTCATTTTAAGGAGCCAGCTGAAAAAGTCAAATGTAGTGTTAAAGGATGTAAAATTATACTCTAATAAAATGTGGCGGGAAATTATTCTCAAGAAAACCAAAAAACACCTGATTCATTCCTTTGTCTTAGAACTAAGCACATAGATGCAGTTATAATGTAAATATTTCTATGTGTAATTAATAATAAGCATATTCATATAATGTCTAGCTTTCTTTTCTCAAAGTAAAAATAGCCTTGAACTTTTTTTCACCATATTTTTGAAATTGATCTGTTTTAGGAAAATTCACTTAAAATTCTCTTTTCTGATATCTATTATTGGTAGATAATGAGATCATCTTCAAGAGATCTAATTTTGAATAAACCTGTTTCTAATAATGCTGTCTAAAAGTCAGACAAAACCATCTAAAACATTGAATTAAGTCTCGCCAAAATATGTTAGTGAGGAAGAATACTAATGACTAGCAATTATAAGAAACTCCATTTTTAAATTGTTTTCTACAACAGTCTAGTTACCTCTATCTGAATATTTTCCTTTCAGAGCTTATTTATTCTCTTTATCCTTATATAAATACACATAAACATGCACAGGCATGTGTATATATGTATATGTGTATCTATATATATATACACATACACATATAATTGTACACACTCTTTCAGTATATTTTTGCTGCATTAACTACAATAGAGTGGGGGAATTCTTTACTATATTTAAAATCTCCATCCCTTTGATCAAGTATAATGCACCACAACTGTACAGTCTTTTTTAACAGTCCCTGAAGTTTTAGCATTTCTACTGGGAGGCCATTAGTTGTGGGAGTTTATTTCAGTCTGCAGAAATATTCTGTTTTGGGATTTGCCAACACTAACACTTTGGCTTTCCTGTCTGCTTATACAACATGCCTGGCAAACTATAATTATCAGTATTTTTCTTTAAAGCAGGATAATTATTTGTTATTTTTGCTTAAGCAATAAAAGAAACTAAGTGTTCTCCTCACAACCAAGAGGCATGTGTGCAGGGTTATAGGCCTGCCTGGGTGCACAGTATGGAAAGATCCGAACTGCTTTCCGTAAATTGGACTGGCATTATAGGTTAGCTGCAAGAAATAGGAAAGATAATTTTATGGAAATCCCTCTACAAAAAGCTTTCAAAGGGAGAGCGATATAGTAACATTTAGGAGGACCTCCTTTTACTTACTTCCCCCTTTAACCACTGTCAAATATATAATTCAGTGCTACTAATTACATTCACAATGTTGTGATACCATCACCACCACCCAGTACCAAATATACTCTGTACATTTTAAGCCTTAACTCCCTTTTCTCTACCTCGACCCTGTCCCATGGTGGATTATAGTTTAGATTCTGACTCTAGGAGTTTACTTATTCTAATTATTTCATATCAGTGAGATCATACAATATTTGTCCTTTCGTGTCTGACTTATTTCACTCAACGTGATGTCTTCGAGATTATTCCATATTGTTGAATATATCAGAAGCAATTATATTTTAACTGATGGTGTTCATTCCAGAGAACAACTGTATCACAAAAAAAGGATGCTGGTAATATTGTTAAGACCAGAATCAAACCTTTTTTGCTGTGACTTCTGATTATGTAGACAGGGCACTGAATTCCCATTTGACAGTCACTCTAGTTGGCTCACCACCAAATTAGCTCATCTGGATTACGGCAGATTAAGATGGGAATTTGTACAGCATTCTTGTTTCAAGGGCATTGGGCACAGACTTAATAAATATGTAAGTACTACCAAGAATACTGAATTGAAGCTATAATTAATTAAACAAAGGCAAACATTCTAATAGTAAAAGTCTGCTCATCTTTTTTTATTCCCTGTCTTTAATTTAGAGTCTTCTTTTTGGTACTTTTCCTTCTCACTGCCGGTAGGATCCAATGAATCTCAGAGGTGAATTTTTTTTTTTTAAAGATTTATTTATTATATTTATTTCTCTCGCCTTCCCACCCGCCCCCCAGTTGTCTGCTTTCTGTGTCCATTCACTGTGTGTTCTATCTGTGACCGCTTCTATCCTTATCAGCGGCACCAGGAATTTGTGTTTCTTTTTGTTACATCACCTTGCTGTGTCAGCTCTCCATGTGTGCGGTGCCATTCTTGGGCAGGCTGCACTTTCTTTCACGCTGGGTGGCTGTCCTTGCGGGGTGAACTCCTTGTACATGGGGCTCCCCTACATGGGGGACACCTCTGCGTGGCACAGCACTCCTTGCACTCATCAGCACTGCGCATGGGCCAGTCTCCGCGCAGGTCAAGAAGGCCCAGGGTTTGAACCACGGACCTCCCATGTGGTAGGCGGATGCCCTATCCACTGGGCCAAGTCCGCTTCCCTCAGAGGTGAATTATCGCAAACCAAGGCAAACCAGTGGATGCTCACAGTATACAAAACAAAACCCACCAGCAGATCATGACCGCAGGACCTGCCACAGCTCAGCAGGGCAGAACCCCCAGATACGGTGGAATAGGTACCATGTCCCCCAGCAAATGGCTCATACCTCTGTCCAGAAAACCAGGACATCTATGGCTATACCTTGACATTATATAGCCTTTTCTTGCCACAGGAGCACATACATCATGTAGATTGTTAGACCAACTTTGAAACAACTAAAGGCAATTATGAGTTTCACTGATGAAAAGATCGGAACAGTTACTACAAAAGAAGTTTTCTCTTCCAAAAATTGTATGTTCTTCAAAAATGTGAAAAATCATGACTATTATGTGGTAAAAAAATCAAACAAACAAAAAGCAGCCTGCAAAGAGAAGAGAGAATAGTATACAATGATGAAAGACTGGGGGTAATCCACTCGCCTCCCTCCCCCACCCACCGACCCACCTACTAACAGTATGAGCACATGGAACTTTCCACCATCATGTAGAAAAGCTTTGGAATGCTCTCTTAAATGTTTACTCTGTGCCCGGCCCCCTCTTTTACATATAAAAGGTAAATGGAACACCATTGGAGGGGCGATTGCTAATATACATTCTATCGATTCTTTGCGATAAGCCCCACTTTCCTGAAGTTTCTACATCAAGTGAGATGATGACTATGAAGGCATACTGGAGGTGCCAAAGCCCTCTCTGCAGATTATCAGTTAAAGGCTGTGCACAGTCAGTGGTTCTTTTTCTTAAGAATGTCTTATCTATCTTTGATATTTGTGGTTAAGCAGTTTCTGTCATATATGACCTCACTTCAAACTATTGATTTATGAGCTTGGGATGTCTGCTTGAGAGTCATCATCCTCCACCCAGAGCTGTGTGATCACCAGAGTATCTCTTGCAAGCCTGGCTCCTATTTCCAGAAAATAAGGCAAATTATGATGTCACTTTAAGATTTGATAGTGAATTTCCAATTTGGAAATTTCACTTTAGAGAAGCAGGTTCTAACCCCGTAGGCAGGTAACTATTCACGTTGGCAAACAGCCCCATGTAGAGTTAAGCCAATTTTGGCATGCTTAGAGTCCACCAAGGTTCTTACAAGAACTGGCAGTGTTCCTGGTTTCTTCTAGTTGTCAGGAGAGCTGGCTCCTATTGTTCTATGAACTTATTAGAACAGATCATCCCCAATGTAAACATGTACTTTTTTGGTAGTGAATATTAATTATCAATACATTACAGTAATGTAAGTTTATGGTTATTTCTCTATTCATCTTTCTGTTTGCTCCAGCTCTTCCAAGTGGTGTGATGCTGGTCCCAGGAGTTTAATAAAGGCTCCCTCCTTCTGCAGGCTGAGAGCCCTGAGTGACTCCTGGCCTGGCTGAAGAGGAGCATGTGAAATCAAGTGCACATGGTGTTCTGCGGCTTTTAGTTTATCACTGAGCTGGTAGCCCACTGTATCTTTTCATCCTTTGCTAATTCAACCTAAATACATTTGAAGAATAAAAATCTTGAGTTTTTATGTTTGTTTTTAAAAGCCAATGATAATTTTAACCACAACAAGAAATGTAATCTCCTAACCTTTTCTATTTAACAGAAAGTTGATTTGTTCAATTTGTGGGGTATATAAAAAAGAAAATAAATAGTTGAGCCTTGTTTGTACTGAAAAACTGAAGGTAAGGCATACTGGTCAATTTCTTATCCAAAATTGTTAAAAATTCAAATGGTAGTAGTAGAGCAAGTAGTTTAGAAAAACAACATTATATGCTGGAGACAGGTGTTGTATAAATTAAGTAGAATTTCCAGATACAACATCGGTGAAAAGAGGAATTAAACTGAAACTTGAAGCTTGGAAGAGTTTACACACTTCATGTAAGTAAACCACCTCCGTCCTTAGATACCCACTATACAGAGATGCTGTTTCACAATTTAAAGAAACAAAGTGGAAGTTTTAAACATTAAAATTTATATTTAAAAATTTGACTAGGATTTCTTCAAAAGAGACCAAGATGCTGAATATTCTTTACCCTTTCTTATCTTCAGGTTCTACCATCGAATAAAAATGTATCACCAACCATATGTGACCTGACCTCCCCAGAACTGATTTGTAATAGAATCAAGAATCATTATTGATAGAATCTAGAATAAATCAGCATTCCTCTCATATACACACTTGGCAAATCATTAGTGGCAGATGGGGAAAACATTAAGTGAATAAAAACACCCAGGAGCAAACCTCTACAGCATATTGATTTCCAAGCTCACTTTATTTCAGACATAATTCACAGAAGTTCTCTTTATAAATAGTGAATAGCGATTTACCATTTTTCAAGCAATGTTTTATGTCCCAAGTATTAAATATTTCCTAAAAGTAAGTAGTATTTTCCCTCTAGATTAACAAAACTTCCTATGATTGGAGTTAAACCTAAAAATAGAATTTTTTTTCCACATAAGATATAGAAAGAAAAGAGATGTCCCCCAAATAAAATCTGACATTATGACTTTTAAAAAAACGATTGTCTTCCCCAAACTTTAAATTAGTCTCCACCAATAAATGAATATAAATGTAAAAGTAAATATATAAAATAAATATAACTAGGATATCAGCTCCCACTTATTGCCCATTTCTAACTGCCTGGCACCTTGATAGGTACATCAAAATCAGTATCGCATTTATTCCTCACAACAACTCTATAGGTCAGTACTATGGAAATTTACTGGTGAGAAACAAATTCCTACAGAGTAACTCACCCAAAAGCACATGGCTATGGTGGGAGAAGGCTAAACCTGAACTCATATCTGCTCGAGTCCCAGTGTGGCTTGAGCTCAACCTCTCAACAATATATCTAGATTAGTCCTTAAAAAAACCCCACAAAACTGGGCACAAATCTGTGTGTGTAAAACATAAACTTAACCTGCAGGAAAAGTTACAGAGCCACAATCCTGGCTCAAAGGATGGAGTTAAGGCTAGTCCTGCAGACAAAAGCAAAGCAACTGAAATCAGGTAGCCAGGCAGCAGTAACACTGGGGAGCCTGCAAATTCAAGGCAGCTGCCTCCAAGCAACCTGGGTTCCCTGGCTCCACCTGCCCTACAGTTCTGCCACTCTTTATTCTGAAACAGAGACTGACAGAAGACTCCTAATAAAGATGTCATCTATGAGGCAAGGGGCAGAGGGCAAGAATTAATTCCTCATTAATTCACCTTTCTTTAAGACAGGCAAAAACAGACGCTTGCAAATTTCGAGATTGATAAGGATATTGATACTGGTTATGAGGGAAAAAGTCTACCCAGAATCTGTTCTGGTGGTGAAAGGCCTGGAAACAGGCTATAGAGAAGACAAATTCTATTAAGCCGACCAAGAGCAGTTGGTCGGTTAGGAGCTGAAATAGCTAGGAAAGGCGCAGAAAAATCTGCATTGCAGATAAGCCTAAGGGGAGATGATTTAACTCTTAAATCTCCCCCAAGCCAGCATACTTTCTGAGAGCAGAATGGCATCAGGTGGTGTAATTTAAAATGTATATAATTTCCAGGTCTTTCTGGTGTCCTTGAGTGATTTACCATGATTCCATCCCTTTTCTTGATGGGTTGCATCTGCTAATGACTTCTTTATTTATTTTTGGTAGGCGTGGAGTGGGGAGGAAGGAAGATTGTGACATAATAACCAAAACTGTGCTGTGCCTTCAGTACTCCTTTTATAGGTCTTATCTTTTCTTTAATGTTAGGCCTTGTTTTTATCAAACATACATCACTCAGCTTCAAAGCAACATAAAGAGCTGAACCTCTACCATAAGCGTTAAGAGATGGAGAAACATAAACTTGAATAGTCACAATAATAGCTAGCAATTATAGAGCTTTTGCTATGCAAATTATCTTCATTAATTTCTACAATATTCCAATGAGGTTGGTATTATTCCTGTTTTACACAACTGAAACTTGATAAATTCCTGATGAGGGGCAAATCTTGGATTTCAAACCAAGGGTATCTAGCTTCAAAGTCTGCACTCATCCTATTACATTATAGCCCAACATGTGTTAAATCTATTATGTGCCAGATACTCTGCTTGGGAAAAAGGAATAATTCACTAGCCATAGTCTCCAGAAATTCCTGTACTAATGAACATCCCATCTAATGGGATGAAGGCAATTGTGATAAATGGCTTTTAAATAGAGGTTTTATTATAATGAAACTTTTCTAAAAGGCTCCATATTTTCTACATTGTGTCTACAAATAGCAATTTAGAATTTTACAAACAAATAAGTCTAGCATATGATCACAAAAAGTAAATATCTAATTGAAAGGAAAAGGCACATGCAAAATCACTGTGATGATCCAGAGGATGGATGTGGTTTTGATAAATTGAACTTTGGTTGGGATATATCAGTTAGGAAAGCTTTTTAGGGGACAGAGAATAGGAAAATAGGAAAAAAGGATCAGTCGACAAACATTCTTTAAGTACCTCTACCAGTTTCTGCACTAGGTGGTAGGCTTTTAGTTAGAAATTGGCTAGATCTGTTGGAAATTACATTCTTGTGGGGGTGACATGCATTACACTGATAAATATAAATGAGAAGGGTGTAGGGTGCTATCAGAGTATGTAACTTAGACTGGAGGCTAATCATGAAATCTGAGAATTAATGAATGAGCAGGAACTTGAGTAAGTGATGCGGCAGGGGAGGAGGGAGGAAGGTGGAGTGTAGGGAGAGTGTCCCAGGCAGAGGGTAAAAAACAAGTGCAAAAGCCCCCAGGTCATAAACACAAGATGTGCCTGGAGGAGAGTCAGGCAGAGGTCAGATCATAGATGGCCTTGTAGCACAGTTTATGGATTCTGGGCTTTATTATGAACACTATGAAAAGCATGGAAGGGTTTTTAAGCACAGGAATATTATGAATAGATTGTATTTTGATATGATTGCTCCAGCTACTGTGTGCTTAATGGTGTCTATGGGCTAAAAACAGATGTAGGAAGCTGCAGAACAGGGATGATGGGAGACTGGACAAATGTAGTCCTTGTACAGATAGACAAATGGATGAGTCTGAAGCATGATTCAGAAGTAGACTTGGTAAATGAGTAGACTGGTGTATTTTAGGTAACAATTTTAAATAAAAGGTATTGATAAAAATAACGATAACTTGAAAGTACATTTCAGAGCCTTTAAAGAAGTAAATATAAAGTTGCTAAAGCTGTTATACTGATATAGCCTGTGCATTAAATCAAAATTATTTCCAACAGTACCTAGTCTCCAAGATGACCAAATAAGTAATATAGGCCCTACAGTCTTTGAATGTTCAGAAGGGATGTGAGACTGAGTGTGTATTCAGGGCTGCCTCCAGACGATGTGGAAGATATGCTAATCCAAACTGGCTTGGATGTGGAGAATATGTAACTCACCGGGAGGAAATAACCTATCTGATACTAAGATCTGAAGAATCTAACCAAAGGTCTGTTTACCATCACTGTTAGTCTTCCTAATCCTATATCCTCTGTATAAAAGGGTCTGGAAAAGGCTGTTTGGGGCTCGGTTTTTATTAGGACAAGAGTCCGCCGAGCCCGGCCGGTCGAAATAAACCAACTTCCTTCTCAGTATTCTCGTGTCCTGGCCTTCGAAACCGCGCGTATCCGAATTTCTCCACTACAATACTAATAATAAGTAGGTTATGCTGTAAGTAATGCAAAACTTCCAGATAGCAGTGGCTTAAAGAAAATAGTTGGTTGCAAGTCCAGTTCTTATTCCAAGATTAGTGGACTTAAAGTCTGAATTCCACCAATAAAAGTCTAATTCAGACCATTAAGTCTGAATTCCACCAGTAAAAAGGAAGAAGGGGAGATAAAGAGTACACTTGCTCCTTCTAAGGAGTTAATTTAAGTTTCACCCACCACGTCTACTAATGCCTTATTGGCCAGAAATTAGTCATATAGTCACACCTAACTGCAAGGAGGTTGAGAATTCTGGATGTTAGTCTCGATGACCATGAGTTCATGAACCACTAGGGCAAAATCAACTTGCACCATGTTTATTATATGCTAAGGCCTTAGGTATGGATTAGAAAAAATACATGTAAATTGTAGCAGACTTTTAAAACAACAGAAAATTAAAACACATCAAAATGAACTCACTCAGACTTAGCTCCCAATATTTTTTCCTACATCACCAAGTATATTTTTTAAACTCAATTTTCTGTTTTTTCTTTTTGCTGGGTACTTCATGCCCAAATCCCACTGAAAGAACAGAAGCCTTAAAGTAAATTAACTGAAGTCATATAAAATAAATGCCATTTTTGTTTATGCTAATTAACAACATTAAACTATACTCATTATTAACATAAACTGGACATTATTATATTTTGCCAAGGAAAAGGATCACTCACATTGTAATATATCTATACCAAACCTAAAATTCAAATTTATTTCATTTTAACTGATAATATATCAACTATATTCTTGATTTGTTTTTTCTTAATTTTGCCTGTCTTTCCATTAGGTGAAAAATATATCCATGAACAATCCATTTATTTTAGCATTGCTACAAATACGTAATTTCTGGTTTTTCTGCATTGCATATAAAGTTTTTAGATCTTGGCTCGACTTGAAGACTTGAAGTCACTTTGTGATTCATAGTGGTGAGGATTTTTCCTGTGAATATGGCTAATCTCCAGTTCACACATATTCGTTACTCTGCATCCATGACAATGACTTATATAAAGATAGCTTATATTTATATTCTTCTTTATACCGTACAACATGCATTCATATATTCTATCTCAGGCTTGAAAATCAGATGTTATCTTTATTTTACAGAAATAAAGGCCAAGTAGGAAGCAATTTTTCCAATTAGCTAGTAAATGCTAGAGACAGGATATCATAAGTGCAAAATGGTGTTATAGAAATTCAGAATAAAAAATAAATATGATCAATAATGGAAGAGAAAGTCATACTGGTAGATACAGTTTTCCTTTCTCCTAATTATCATTAAAATGATTAAACAAAGAAAAATAATGAAATCCTTACCAAAAAAAATTGCAAGATATTCTAGAAGTTAGAATGCAGACAGGCTGAGACAGAAAGAAAACAAAACAAAGCAGTGATACTGCTGCTGGGAACACCTGGAATAATAGCAGGGAAATCTGAGGAAGTCCCAGGCTTAGTATCAACAGATTCTTAGGAGGTTGTGGGGCCAACAGCAGGACAATCCCTTAAGAAACACATTTATCTCCCTTTTCTCTACCACTACCATATTTTCAGCTGATAGAACATTTTGCCTCCAAAGATGGTTATAAGAACTGGTCTTTAACAGAAGCAGCTGATTAGTTTTAGAACCTGGTCTAGTACAGATAAATTCATCCAGGACTGAAAGACATTTGAACACTCTGCTCATTTTTTGTGGAACTGTAGAGCCTACTCAGTGCTGATTTTACCTCCATCCTTCTCCTGGGATTTCTACTTTTGACAGACTCTGCCTACTTCTCCAGAACCTGCAGTCTGCCTTCATGGTTAATGGAGATACAGATTAACACAGCTTCAGGGGAAAGTTACAACAGTTACCTATGATCCTCAAACTAGTAATTCATTCCTTAAAAAAAAAAAAACAAAAAAACTCCACAAGATATTTGAGTAAAGTCAGCAGCAGGAAGAAGAAAAATACATTTCAACAATAACTCTTGAAGAAATAGAGGACAAGATTCAGGGAATAAAAGAGAGATAAATTATAAATATATTCATCAGAGGGGTTTAAAAGAATATTGCATACTTTAAAAACAAACAGGCTAGAACTTCTGCAGAAGATGGACGAGGAGGAAGCTCCAGGACTCAGTCCTTCCTCCCAAACAACAGTTTCATAGGCAGAAACCGAGGCCAGAAAGAACACTGTACAACATTCAGGGAAGAGCGGGAGGAAGAGGTTGATAAATTAAGTAAAGAAGTATAAATTACTCTCTTGGCCCAGAGGCAGCTATGGGTGCCCATCCCCCACTCTGAGGGCAGCTATAGTTTCAATACACTCCTGACAAAGACAGTGGCACAAATATTTCATCCTTGCCCACAAAGGGGGCAGCAGCCATTGTTTTAAAGATACAGCACTTCCCCAAGGTGCAAGGGACAGAGAGCTGAAGGGCTGCCTTTGCTGGGCAGGCCAGAAAAGCTCAACTTGGGGTGCTGTCAGAGAAGTTTTGGATGCCCTTCCTGACCCCCTCCCCAGGGCATGTGGGAGTCTGTCTGTATCCTCTTTGGGGATCCCTGACCCTACTTTCTTGGCTCGGAAAGACTGAATTGAGAAAGTCCTCTCTGGGAGGACCCTTCTCCCAGAATTTCCACTCTAGGCAAAAATAGCATGAGACAATGAAAGGAGTGTAAAAAACTTTAGAGGTGGACAGTATTGGAAAAAAGCTTGCTGACTTCAGCTACTTAGGAGAAGAGACTCTGTCCTCTGGGAAAAAGAGGAATTCTAGAACAATTAAAAAGCAAAAGTCCAGGAGAAGACAGAGCCCCAGTAAGACAGGGAAATCTGTGCTAAGTGCATTTGCCTTGAGCAGACCTTCCTGATAGTAGGGCTAATGCCCAAGAAAATCTCTATCTTATCATCAGCTGGTTATAAAGTCAGAAAACAGGCATCCAAGGAAGTGAATCCCAGAGTTAACATTTTAAAATATTAAAACATGCAGTGTACAACAACAACAAAAAATACAAGACAAACACAGAAACAGTAAATGATGGCCCATCCAAAGGAAGAGAATAAAAAAAAGAAAACACCAATGTAAGTTACGAGAATGTGGACATACTAAACAAAACCTTTACAAAAATAATATTAAAAATGCATAAGGAGATTTTAAAAAGTACAGAGAAAGAACTACAGGAGACCAGGAAAACAATGTATGAACAATGTGAGTCTAAGTAAAGATAAAGAAATTTGAAAAAGGAACCAAGCATAACTACTGGAGTTGAAAACCACAATAACCCAAATGAAAAATTCCTAGGAAGGTTTCAAGAGCAGAATGGAGCTGGCAGAAGAAAGAATCAGTAAACTTAAAGACAGACACTTAAAATTAGGCTGAGAAGCAGAAAGAAAAAAAACATTAAAAGAAAAAATAGTCTAAGACTGCTATGTGACACCATCAAGTGCACCAATATATGCATTATGGGAGTCTGAGAAGGAGAGGAAAGGGGCAGAAGGAATAGACAAAGAAATAATAAGAGAAAAATTCCCAAACTTATCAAAAGACATGAATATATATATCCAAAAAGCTCAGACAACACCAAACAGGATAAACATGAAGAAAAATATACCCTATCATACACCAATTACACTATACAATGCAAAAGACAAGGAGAAAGTTCTAAAAGCTATTAAAGAAAAACAATGTGTTACATACAAGGATATTCCAATAAGATTGAATGTCGATTGCTCATCAGAAACCATGGAGGCAAGAAGGCAGCAAGTTGAAATGCCTAAAGTGATGAAAGAAAATAACTTCCAGTCAAGAATTTTATATCTAACATGATTCTCTTTCAAAAATGCAAGGATGATTAATATATTCTCAGATAAATAAAAGTTGAAGGAGTATATCACAACTAGACCTACCCTAAAAGCAATAATAAAGGGAATTCTTCAGAATTCACTGGTGGAAAGTAGCATAAAGAAATAATGGCCTGAGGTAAAGGTTACCATTTGGGTAACTATAAATGTCAGTATTATAGTATTATATTGTTTGGTACGTGATTCTACTTCTCACTTCCTACAGGTACCAAAATACAAATGCATAAGAATTAATGATAAATATGGGTTTTTGGATATGCAATCTACAAAGATATAAGTAGTAACTAGTACAAAAAATGATGGGGTACAGAGGGGTATAGGAAAAGTATGTGTGTATGCTATTGAAGTTATAGCATCTAGTTAGAACAGGTGTTCTTAAAAAGGGATCCATGAGCTTGAATTAAAATTCAAAAAAACATTCTTGTGGGGACATGTTGGTGTGGGTGTGATATATTTTTAAAATAATACACAGTGTAGTGTGGACTTTGTATGGGGTCTATGGTTTTCACCTGACTGGCAAAGGGGACTGTGGAACAAAAAAGGTTAAGAATGATTGAGTTGGAAGATTGAGTTAGAAGCTCAATAAGGAAGTAAAAGACTTAAATGATACACTAAACCAACTAGACCTAACATACATATATAGAACAATGTACCTAATAAAAACAGAATACATATTCTCCTCAAGTACACATGATCATTCTTCAGGATAGACTTTATGTTGGGTCACAAAACAAGTCTCAATAAATTAAAAAATAATGAAATCATACAATGTATATTTTCCCACAACAATGGAATGAAGCTAGAAATCAATAACAGAGATAGAGAGGGAAAATTTACAATATGTGGAAACTAAACAATATACTTTTAAATAACCAATGGGTAAAGAGGAAATCTGAAGCAAAACTGGGAAATATTTTGAGGAAAATGAAAATGAAAATACAACACACCAAAACTTATGGGATGCAGCAAAGGCAGTGATGAGAAAGAAATTTAAAGCATAAAAGGCTTATGTTAAAAAAGATGCAAGACTTAAAATCAGAAACCTAACCTCAAAACCAAAAGAACTAGAAATAAAAAAGCAAACTAAACCCAAAGTAAGCAGAAGGAAAGTAATAACAAAGATTAGAGAGGAGATAAATGAAATAGGAAAAAAAAAAAACCTCAAATAGAAAGAATCAACAAAACCAAAAGTTGGTTCTTTGAAAAGATCAACAAAATTGGCAAATCTTTAGCTAAATTGACAAAGGAAAAAAGAGAAAGAGGAGCCAAATAATGAAAATCAGATATGTAAAGAGAGACCTTATTACCGACCCTGCTGAAATAAAAAGTGTATAATATGAACAACTGTATGCCAAGAAATTAAATAACCTTGATAAAATGGACCAATTCTTAGACTTAAAAACTACCTACATTGACTTAAGAAGAAACAGTAGGAAGTGGATTTGGCCCAAGTGATTGGGTGTCCGCCTACTACATGGGAGGTCCAAGGTTCAAACCCAGGGCCTCCTGACCTGTGTGATGAGCAGGCCCATGCACAGTGCTGATGTGTGTCATGCCACACAGGGGTGTCCCCCGCATAGGGGAGCCCCACACACAAGGAGTGCGCCCTGTAAGTACTGCTGCCCAGAGTGAAAGAAGTGCAGCCTGCCCAGGAATGGCGTCACACACACGGAGAGCTGACACAGCAAGATGACGCAACAAAAATGAGACACAGATTGTGAGTGCAGCTGGTAAGAATACAGGCAGACACAGAAGAACACACAGCAAATGGACACAGAGAACAGAAAACTGGGGAGCGGGGGCAAAGAAGGGGAGAGAAATTTTTTTAAAAAAGAAGAAATAGAAGATCTCAACAAACAAATAACTAGTAAAGAGATTAAATCAATAATCAAAAACCTTCCAACAAAGGAAAGCACAGGACCAGATGGCTTCATGGGAAATTCTACCAAACATTCCAAGAAGACTTAGCACCGATTTTGCTTAAATTCTTCCAAAAAAAGAAGAGGAGGGAACATTGCCTAACTCATTCTATGAGGTCAATATCACTCTCATACCAAAGCCAGATAATGATACCACAAGAAAAGAAAACTACATACCACTATCTCTTATGACTATAGAAACAAAAGTTCTCAACAAAATATTTGAAAACTGCAAATTATCTTGTAAAAGTGCATTACATTTTATCATTTATCAGTTCTGCAGTAATTTATCAGTTATATCACATGGGATATCACACATTTTTAACTTCAAAACTTAGACATTAGCTTCCATTTTTAATATAAGAAAACGGGTAGAGTGCTATTTTTCCATGGAGTTATTATAATGATGATAATAAAATGAACTACTGTATTCAAAGTGCCTGGCACAAAACAGGTCTATTATTACCAGGGGAGGAGAAAGAAGTACCATAGCAATTCATTGTAGATAAAAGTAACCAATAAGACAGTTAGGGCATCAATTCTATTCTGACTCAGCCACTGGAGCTCCAGGATAGATTTACAAGATACTTTCAAAAAGTAGACATTCTATGATTGGTAGATAAATCTAAGGAAGTATTTCCCTAGATTTTTTTTCCCTAGATTTTTAAAAATGCTAGATTGTTCAATGCAAATATGCTTGCAAACATCTTGTATGAAGGTACTTCACTGGATATGAATATAATTATCTAATCTTAGGAAACAATCTTGTTGTAGGCTCCAGAACTTTAGACTTAACTTAAATTTTGAAATAATCCAGATATAGTGCCCTAAATAATACTGTATTAATAAAAAATTTCAAATAAAAGATTGTCTGAAACTGGTGACTTAACTTCTGTAAAACTACAAGAACATATAGAATAAGACACATACTTAATGCCATCTATTGCTGTTATTTTTCCTCTAGAAATAAGTACAAAATAATTTTTGATCTGTGATTTACTCATTCAATTATAGAGTATTAAAATCAGAAAGTGGAAATTATTAAAATATTGGCTGACCACCTTGTTTTGCAAGTGTACAGCTTATTAAACCTCCAAAAGACACAATGGGTTGTTTGTTTTTGTTGTTGCTATTGCTTGTTTATTTGCTTTTGAATAAAACATGCCATGTGAATCTAAAAACATACTTGTGAGCTGAATCCAACAGCATATTAAAAGAATTACATACCATGATCAAATGGAATTTACCCCTGGTATCTAAGTTGGTTCAACATAAGAAAATTAATTAATGTAATACAGCATATTAACAGAATGAAGGAAAAAAAATGCATGATCATCTCCATCATGAAGAAAAGTAAGTTGATGAAATACAGTATCTTAGAACACTAGAAGAAGAAGGAAATATCCTCAGTATGATAAAGGGCATATATGAAAGGCCCACAACTAACATCCTAGTTAATGGTGAAAGACTGAAAGACTTTCCTTCTAAGATCAGAAAGAAGACAAGATGCCCACCGTCACCACTGCTACTCAATATTGTACAAGAAGTCCTTAATAGATCAATTAAGCAAGAAGAAGAAATGAAAGACATCAAAATTGGAAAGGAATAAGTAAAATTTTCCCTATTTGTAGATGATATGATCTTTTATACAGAAAATCCTGAAAAATCCATAACAAAGCTTTTACAGCTAATAAATAAATTCAGCATACTGGTACAAGGTTAACATCCCCAAATCAGTACCGTTTCTATAAAAAAGCAAAACAATTGGAACAAGAAGTCAATGAAAAATTTCATTCACAATACCAACTAAAATAATCAAATATCTAGGAATAAATCTAACCAAGGATGTAAAGGAATTGTACACAGGAAACTATAAAATATTGCTAAAAGAAATTAAAGAAGACATAAATAAATGAATAGATATTCCATGTTCATGAATTGGAAAACTAAATATCATTAAGATTCCAATACTATGCAAAGCAATTTATAAATTCAATGCAATCCCAAACAAAATGCCAACAACGTTCTTTGCAGAAATGGAAAATCCAATCATCAAATTTATATGGAAGGGTAAGGGGTCTCCAAAAGCTAAAGCCCTCTTGAAAAAAAGAATGAAGTTGCAGGACTCACACTTCCCCATTTTAAAACTTATTACAAAGCCACAGTAATCAAAACTGGATGTTACAGGTCCAAGGACTGATATATAGATCAATGAGATAGATCGAGAGCTCAGAAATCAACCCTCACATCTAGAGCCAACTGATTTTTGACAAGGCAGAAAAGACTACTTAACTGGGAAAAAATAGTCTATTTGACAAATGGTGTTGGGAACTGGATCCCCAATTACAAAAAGAAAGTGTACCACTACCTCACACCATATACAAAAATAAACTCAAAATGAATCTAAATATAAGTACCAGAACTATGAAACTCCAAGAAGAAAAGGCAGGGCTGTGTCTTTAGGACCTTGTATTAGGCAATGGTTTTTTAGACTTTACACCCAAAGCACAAATAACAACAGAAAAAATAGATAAATAGGACCTCATCAAAATCAAAATCCTTTGTTCATCAAAGGACTTTATCATGAAAATAAACAGATACCGACCATATGGGAAAAAATATTTGGAAACCACATATCCAAAACAATATCCAGTATACATAAAGAAATCCTTTAACTTAACATCAAAAAGAAAAGCAACTCAATTAAAAATGGGCAAAAGACTTGAACAGACATCTCTCCAAAGCAGATACAGATGGCCAGAAAGCACATAAAAAGATGCTGAACATTACTAGCCATCAGGGGAAATGCCAATCAAACCACTATGAGATACTATTTCACAGCCATTAGAATGGCTGCTACTTAAAAAAAAGTGGAAAATAGCAGGTGTCAGAGATGATGCAGAGAAATAGGAACACTCAGTTACTGCTGGTGGTAATGTAAAATGGTACAGTCACTGTGGAACAGTTTGGCAGTTCCTCAGAAAGCTAAGAATAGAACTAGCATGATGATCTAGCCATCCTAATATTAGGATATATACCTAATACTAGGTATAGACCCAAAAGAATTGAAAGCAGGTGCTCAAATGGATATTTGCACACTGGTGTTCATAGCAGCAATATTCACAATTGCCAAAAGATGGAAGCAATTCAAGTGTCCATCAACCAATGAAAGGATAAACAAAATGTAGTAGATATGTACAATGGAATATTACTCAGCTGTAAAAAGAATGAAGTCCTGATATGTACAACAACATGGATGAACCTTGAGGCCATCATGTTGAGTAACATAAGCCAGAAACAAAAGGATAAATATTGTATGATCTCACTGATTTCAAACAATTAGAATAAGCAAACTCAGAGAGTCAGAATCTAGAATATGTTTCCATTCCTAGTTGAAATGAAGGAAATGTTTGGTAATGAATGGTGGTGATAGTAGCATAACATTGTGAATGCAATTAACAGCACTGAAATACATTACCTGAATATGATTAAAAGGGGTAATGTTAGATTGTATATATGGTAACAGAATAATTTTTTAAAAATTTCTGTGAAATTAGACTACAAAAACAAGTTAGACCCTAAGTTAGACCATGAATTTAATTAATAGTACAATTATAAAAATGTGCTATTATCAATTGTAAAAAATGTCCCACAACAATTCAAGTTGTTGTTGGTGGGATGGTATATGGGAAATCCTGTATTTTATTCATGATTGTTCTATAAACCCACAATTTCTCAAATAAAGGGGAGGAAATCAGGCTATTATGAAAAAATATCCGAGTATAAGGAATAATTCCTGGAAATTAAGATATTACTGCCAAAATAAGTAATTCATTGAATTGATTAAAAAAATAGAATAGGGAAGTGGCTGTGGTGCAAGCAGTTGGGTGCCGGCCTACCAATGGGAGGTCCCAGGTTCAGTTCACAGTGCCTCCTGAAAAGAAGACAAGCAGACACAGAGAGCACACAATGAACAGACACAGAGAGCAGACAGCGAGTGCAAACAATGTGGGGTGAGAGGGGAATAAATAAATCAAATAAATCTAAAATAAAAATAATAAAATTGACAGTGCTATGGAAGAATTGATGATTCAGTTAATAAAAAGGGGGAAATTCTCAAGGACTGTAGAAAATGTGAAAAACAGATTAAAAACATGTAAGAAAGGAGATAATCAGATATGTCAGGGAGGTCCAAAATTTATTAATTTTAATCCCCTAGCTATAGAACAGAGATGGGGGGGGGGGGGGGGGAAGAGAGGAAGAAAACATCAAAGAAAAGCAAAGGAAAATTACTCTGAGTTTTAAAAGTTATAATTTTCATGGTCTGATCATCGAATGGGATATATGATAAAAGAACTTTACCTAGACACATCCTTTTGAAACTGTGTAAAACTCCTAAAATGTACTAGAAAGAAAAAACTAAGGTTATTCACAGAAGAATGGGAATCAGACTCATAACAACATTTCACCATAACACTGGATGGTAAAATGTAATAGTATAAAACTACACAGCTTGCCAAATTATCAATCCAGTATGAGTATTATATGAAGACATGGTTGCGACTTGTAAGGACTCAAATTTATCAATGACCAGCCACATATGATTAATGGCTTTTGAAGAAATTCCAGTAAAACAGAAAAAGAATTCAGTAAAAGATGACTTGAGATAGCACAGGAATAGATGAATATGGCTTAGAAGAGATGTCAGCAAACCATGGCTTGTTTGCCAGATATAGCCACAGTCTGTTTTTTATAAATAAAGTTTTACTGGAACACAGTTCCTTTTAAAATGTTCCCACAGTTAATAAGTAAATGAATAACCCTACTCATTTACTTATTAACTATGACTTCTTTTGTGCTACAAAAGAGTAGAGTAGCTGTATCACCTACTAAGCTAAAAATATTTATTCTTTGCCCCTGTATAAAAAAGTGTGCCAACCTTATCTAGAAGAAAGAAAGCAGATCCAGAAAGAAACTAGATTAAAGTCACTGGATCATGACACCCAGAATATTGTCACTTGAAAAGCAGGATTTGAGAGCAATACAAGATTACATTTACTTTTAAGTAAATATAACAGGTGACAGTACCTGATTTAACAGGGAAATAAATTTACATATGCAAAACTGTAAATGTTTAAGATGAGTTTACTTTTTTGAATCAACTTTAACAGAGATTACTTTAATTATAGCTACAGAATGGAATATAAATATTATAAATCCTGATGACATAAAATTAATAACACTAATAAATGGAAGGGAAAAGGATATAGTGTTAGTGTGCTAAATCCCTCATCTATCACTGTTGGGAGTCAGCAGATATTGTCCAAAGACAAGAAATCGAAGAATAAGTTTTAAAACTACAATGGTAATCAGAAGAATTCTAGAGAGTAGTAATTGTTAAAGTGTTTTAACGTTGGTTGAGAGATTGGGGATGGGGATAGGAAGAAAGACTTTTACTTTATTTTGATATCTTTGGCTTGATTTTTTAACCATGTGCAGGTATTACTTTACTTACAAAATAATAAATTCACCATTCATTTAAAAATATTTATTGCATGACTACTTTATGGCAAGGACTACTCAAGATACTGGGAAAGAGCAGTGGACAAACCAAAGACCCCAAATTTTTTAACTTCTATATTCTTGTGGAAGGAAAACGAACAATATGAACACTATTGACATTTTGAGCCAGATAATTTTTTCTGTTGCAGGGAGCTGTCCATTGTCAGGTGTTTATTATCATCCCTGGCCTCTACCCATGAGATGCCAATAGAATTGTCACAGCTGTGACAATCAAAAAAATCTCCAGACATTTCCAAATAAGCCCTGGGTGGGGCAGAGGCAGAGGGTGGGGGAGCTGAGCAGCACAAACCCTCCTGGTTGGGAACTGCTGGTGTAGAGTAAAAGGCTTGGCTTTGGAGCCTGACAGACCTGATTTTATTTCAAGTTCTTAAATGTAAGCTCTCTTTAATGATCGTAATAATAGGCGAATCTCAATTCCTTCCTTTTAAAATGTTCCTCCATAGATCTCATTTTCTGAAACTTTAGTCATTTTATTTCTCTATCCTGGGTTCTTGCCAAGGTATTTGCCACTGGCTCAAATTCTATGAAACTTAGAACTGAGCATGAATTCTTATTACTTTATCCCTCTGGCAAATGCTTCTTAAATCAATAATATTACATTTTCTGTGATATATTTAACATCTTCTTTTCATATTAAAAGTTTAAAACCATTTCATTAATAACTGCACTATTTTTACTAGTATTTACTGAGCTCCATACCATATTAATCCAGTACTCCAAAGGGCAGGAGTGTTTTGAGATGCCAAGGCAATCCTTTTAGTGGAGGTCATCACTTTGTGACAGGTTCTGTATTTTAGCAATCAAGTCAGTGCATAAAGGAGGAACAATGCTTCCAACATAGGATGAGAAATCTGGAAGGCTTCACAGAGGCAGTGACTGTTGTGCTATTTTTTTAAGGATAGGAAGGAGCTCACCACATGGACAAGAAAAGCAGAGAGCCAGGACTCATGAGAGAGCTTGCAATGTTCACAATGGAAGTAATTTAGCAGTATAAAGGTGGCAGCTAAGACTGCATATGGGGAAGAGGTGTGTGATGGAGCCAGAGAGATGAGCAGGAGTCACGTCTGGAATGCCATGTTCCTAAGGCGCTTCCATCTGACCCTGGAAGTGATGAGGAGCCAGTTAAGTTTTTTAGGCAGGAGAGTAGTATGACTGGATTTCTGTTTTAGAAAAATCACTGTGGCAGCTATGGATTTGGAGTAGGATGATCTGAAGACAGATACAATTATCTAAAGAAGAGACAGTCGAAGATATTTAAGAAGTCAGTGGGCCAGGACTTACATCTGATTGGACTTGGAGAGTGAGAGACAGGGAAGATGGAAAGGCAAGGTGGAGAGTAAGAGTCACTAGCTTAAGACACTAAGTGGATGGTGATGCCATTTGCTGTGAGATGAATAGAGAAGGAGAAGCAGGCTTAAAGGGAAAGGTGACATCAGTTGGAAGTTTCTGTGACAAATTCACGTGAAAATGTCCAATAGGCAGTTTGATAAAGGGTAAGAGCTCAGGAGAGAGGGTGGAACTGAAAACACCTTCCCTGGCATAAGATCCCAGAGGACATTTAAGTAGCATACTCAAGTGTCCTACTTAAAAGTGTCCCTCATAATGTAACAAGCAGGACCCCAACAGCATTGACTTTGTGTCCCACCACCACATTTTTTCTCAAGCTCTCAGAACCCAATGGAGAGGGGACTATGTTCACTAAATCCCCAATGCCTCATCAATAAATAAGGAACCCAGATTCCTAAGGGCCACCTCTGTGGAGCCTTTATTTTCTTGCATCCTCATCACTTCTCTGTAATTTTTTGTCAGGAAAATAAATCAAGGGGAATTAATATGGATTAGATAATTATCCTATGCAGGGGACCATCCTGGGCTCTTTACATGAGTGAACTTCTCTACCCCTTAAAATATCCTCAAACTCATATTTTTGCAATTTCGCAGATGTGAACTTCAAGACTCAAAGAGGTAACTTGACTTTTCCAAGGTTAAAAAGCAAATAAGTTGTTCAAGTACATTTTGAACTTAAATTTACCTAACATACACCTTAGACGTGACAACATGACTTTTACACGCCTACCACTAAAGCATACTAACTAGAAGCTCTTAGGTACTATGTGAAAAGAATCATAAATGCCTATGTATTGTGTCATATTCTCTAAATACAGCCACAAAACCTTCAGAAAACCCTAAATGAGAAAGAATGTATTTTAGAAGAAAACTAACTACAACAATGGACCAACTTGGAAAAAAACCCTAAGATTTTCCTAAAAGAAACATCATTTTTAAGTTCCTATACATTGTGAAGAAGTATATTTTGGTTTCAATGTGTTAAATAGACTAATTTTAAAAATTGCCAGATGTGGATCAATGTACATCTAGCTGCTTTAAATGGTCACAATGAATAATAGCAGGAGAAAATATGAAGAAAGCTTGATTCAAAAAATCTGAGACAGATCCAAATGACATCCGCATAAAAGATTGTTGATACACGATTTTTTTTAGAGAGAGAATTTGTATCGTGAAGACTCAAGATGACCCAGAGCTACTTTGAGACTCAAGACATAAAGAGACTCATGAATTTAAAACCTCACCCTCTCAATTATTGAGTGAATGGCAAAGGGGCATGGGCATAATATTTGAATTCTGGAAATCTTTACCAACTCCAGCTTGAATATTTAAAGAAGACCAATACTGACTATCAGAGAAAGACTAGTGTTATACACAAACACACACACACACACACACACAGAGGACATTTATATCCTTAGCTTCAATCTGACATACACATCAAGGACATTTTCTGTGTAGATAACATAGTGAGTGCAAAGGTGTCTATAACACAACTTCTCCCCTGATGGATCTTTCCTAACTATTCTACTCGAAATGTGGTTATAAATTTAAGTTGACTTCTATTCCTACAAAAACCAATTTAGTATTTCTCTGGATTTTTAATTTAAATCTAATGACACAGACATGGTAAGGTCTAGAGGTAGAACTAGCTCTTTAAATAGGAATGAGGACATCATGGATGTTTAATACACACTTATGTTGCTCTTCCTTGATGGAAAAGTTTGCTGTATTTATTTTACTGCCTTTTCTTTTTAAGACTTTTGACAACTGCAATGTGGGCTGCATAGGACACTGAGCAGGTAAATGCTCCTAAGTTCCTGCAGCCAAAAGGGAGGAACTCCTGGCTACAGCCTGGCACGCTAGGCAGAAAGATAACTTCCCCCTGACAGAGTCTGTTGAGGTTTATGGAGAACACCTAGCTCCACTAATTGTCTACAAACACCTGCACTCTTCTGTGGAGCGCTGACGAATCCTTTAGAGTAATGCAGGTATGGCTCTAACCAACCAACACAGTCCACCAAAGAGAAAATTATTTTGATGGAAAAAGCACATTACTTAAATCAGATACCATCCCCAGTATTCCTCTGTGGCTCTAAACAAAGTCTCTCAAGGCTTGTATCAGGTTGGGAGTGGCAAGAAGACAGGATGTAGAGGCCCGGAAGCTTCACTATTAAGCACAGAGGAATGTATACGGATGTCACAAGCTAGGGGGTTGAGCAGGCTAGCAGGCTAGTACTGCACTGAACATCTAGGCAAAGAGGAGGGTAAAAATCAATAAAATCATGAAGCAGGGAACAGAATTGGAGTTAAGACATTGGCACAAGTTTATAAGGAATTACATCCCAAAACTTGAGCCACAAGAATTAATTATATGGCATTTAGGTTAGCATAATAAGCATTGAGCATGGCCAATAGAATGAAATAACAGTAACTTCTTTGGGCTGATTTAATAGATCTTTCATAGAAAAACTGCATTGAAAGGAACAAGTTCAGAAGAGATTTGAATAGCTCTGAGTTTTATAAGTATGCAGGATTGCTGCACAAGAAGAAGGGTTCATACTTGGCTCAGAAGAGCTGCTCCAATCATTTCTAATTTTTCTCACCTGGATATCTGCCTTTTAAACTCTTCTGGATCAAAATATTGGTCCATGGTCCAGCAACATCAACGTCACTTAACAACTTGTTAAAATACAGACTATCAAACCCCTCCCCAGACCTATTGATTCTGTATCTTCATTCTAACAAGATCTCAAACTAATTCACATATGCTTTCAAGTTTGAGTAGCATATCTACCAACTTCTACTCTTATCTCCTTATAATCCACTCTGCACAACTACCTTAGTAGTATTTTACATTTACTCACAATTCTTTTCTCTCTCTAGAAGGAAAGCTCCAGGAGGGCCAGGAAAAAGGCATGGAATTTGGTGTTCAATAAGTATTAGCTGAATGAATAAGTGAATTTTCCTCCAGTGTAAGATGATATTTGAGGTTCTCGTATCTTCTTTACCACTTGAAAAGTCTCCCTCTCTTTTCCCTGCTCTTATCTATAAGGAAGACGCATTTGCTTGCCAAGCCCAAATCCTTGTCTGTGCTATTTATCTCCTTTCATTTAGGGCCTTGTTTTATCAATTTGTCCTTCTTTTGCTTATATATGTAGCACCACATCTCTATTTGTCCCTACCCTTTGACTTAGGTCTCCCCATGTTAAAAGGCAGCCAAGAGAACCAGCCAGATGGTGGCGGAGTAAGGAGCTCCTAGAGTCAGCTCCTGCTACAGGGCAGTTAGGAAATACCCAGAGCTCTCTGGAGCTAGCTGAAGCATCTGTCTGGGGGCTCCAGGAGGCCAGAAGAGCATCCTGCAACATCCTTGAAGGAATGGAAGGAGGAGACTGCCCATCAGCAGAGATGTGTAAGTAGAGGTTCCACGGCATGGAAGCCGGTGCCCATCCTCCTCTGGAGGCACAAGCTGCCTTGGGACTGTTCTGCAGCTGGAATTGAAAGCTCCACTTCCAGAAACCAGGGAAAGAAGAGACGGTTGGACACCAACTTCAACTATGAGGAGGAAATTCAGTGGGCTACAGTATGATCCTGAGAACAGCTAAGGTTTGAGCCTGTCCAGGTTAGAAAGAGGCTGGGAGCTGCCATCTTAACTCCATGCCTGGCACGAGGGGAAGCGGGGTGGACTGAAAATCCCAGTGCTGGTGGGGACCAGCTTCCTTCTTAATATTGCAGGTCTAGCCTAGACCCCGTGCCACCTCTGACAAGAAGGAAGCTGCGGGGATCTGTGCTAGTCTCTCCAGGAAATTACCAGCCAAGCCGTGGAGGCCAGTGATTATCCTACTCTGGCGGCACGAGCACCCCAGGAGCTGTTCTGTGACGGGAATTGGAAGCTCCATTTCCCAGAAACAGGGGAGGAGGAGATGGATGGCTGCCGATTTCGGCTACTGATTGGGAGACTTGGGTGGCTAAGAGATCACCCTGGGAACAGCTGGGGTGAGAACCAGTCCAATTCAGAAAGAGGCCAGTAGCTGCCATTCTGACTCCACCCCCAGCCTGAGGGAGAAAGGAATGTGAAGCATTATCAGTCTCCCTGGTTAACTACAGTCTAGGCCTGCACGTGGATTATTCCACATAGCTGTGACTCTGTCCCTACCCCTGGCAAAGGAGAAAGTTGGAAGAAGCTTCATTGGTCCTTGGTGCAATGAGGGTGCTTGAGCCTCCACAGCTTAGAGCACTAACTACATGCTTGACTCATACTGCATAACCAGCAAGGGAGAAACGATAGGAAGCCCTAAACTAGAGAGAAAAGCTGCACCCAGAAAAAATTCTCTAGTAAGCCAGATGTGAAGACACCAACCAAAAATCACAATCCATACCAAGAAACAGGAAGCTATGGCCCAGTTAAAGAAAGAAGATAAGCCTCCAGATGACATAAAAGAGTTGAGACAACTAATTACAGATGTTCAAACAAATCTCCTTAATAAATTCAATGAGATGGCCAAAGAGATTAAGGATATTAAGAAGACACTGGATAAACAGAAAGAAGAATTTGAAAGCATACACAGAAAAAGGTGCATCAAAGAAAAAAATATTGGAATCATATAATAGCAGATTTGAGGAGGCAGAAGAAAGAATTGGTGAGCTTGAAGAAATGGCCTCTGAAAGTGAACATACAAAAGAAGAGATGAAGAAAAGAATGGAAAAAACTGAACAAGGTCTCAGGGAACTAAATGACAGCAAAAGGCATGCAAACATACGTTGTCATAGGTGCCCCAGAAGGAAAAGAGAAGGGAAAAGGGACAGAAGGAATATTTAAAGAAATAATGGCAGAAAATTTCCCAACCCTATTGAAGGACATAGATATCCCTGTCCAAGAAGCACAACGTACTCCCATCTGAAAAAATCCAAATAGACCAACTCCGACACATACTCATCAGAATGTCAAAGGCCGAAGACAAAGAAAGAATTCTGAGAACAGCAAGAGAAAAGCAATGTATAACATATAAGGGATATCCAATAAGATTAAGAGCTGATTTCTCACCAGAAACCATGGAGGCAAGAAGACAGTGGTCTGATATATTTAAGATACTATAAGAGAAAAACTTTCAGCCAAGAATCTTATATCCAGCAAGACTGTCTTTCAAAAATGAAGGTGAAATTAGAATATTCACAGATAAACAGAAACTGAGAGAATTTCTAATCAAGAGACCAATAGTTCAGGAAATCCTAAAGGGTTTGCTAGAGCCTGAAAAGAAAAAACAGGAGAAAGAGACCTGGAAGAGAGTCTAGAAAGGAAGATTATATCAATAAAAGTAACTAAAAGTGTCAAAATAGTGGTGAAAATAAAATAGGACAGATGAAACTCAAATAGTCAGGAATAAACTTAATCAATGACATAAAGAACTTGTATTCAGAAAACTGCAACTCAGTGTTAAAACAAATCAAAAAAGCCCTAAATAACTGGAAGAACATTCCATGCTCATGGATTGGAAGACGAAATATCATTAAAATGTCAATTCTACTCAAATTGATATACAGATTTAATGCAATCCCAATAAAAATTCCACCAGCATTAAAGAAAAAATTGAAAACATGATCATTAAATTATTTGGAAGGATATGGAGTCCTGAATAGCCAGAAACATCATAAAAAGAAAAAGTAAACCCTTATCTCAAGACTTTAAATCATAATACCCACCTATAGTGATAAAAACAGCAATGGTACTGGCCTAAAGACAGACACAACAGACCAATGGAACCAAATTTATGGTTCAGAAACACCCTCACAGGTATGGTCAAGTGATTTTTGACTAGCCTGTCAAACTCACACAACTCGAGCAGAACAATTCATTCAACAAATGGTGCTGATAGAATTGGACATCCAGAGCTGAAAGAAGGAAAGAGGACCCCTTATCACACCATATCCAAAAATTAACTCAAAATGGATCAAAAAACTAAAAATAAAAGCAAGAAACATAAAACTTCTAGAAGAAATTATTGGAAAATATCTTCAAGACCTGGTGGTAGGTGGTGGATTCTTAAAGGAGATAAGAGGAGGACTGAGTGGACTACTGATGTTTAATGTATGTAGAAGTTTTAATTAGCTTTACAGTAAAAGTGTGGAAATGTATAGAGTGGATGGTAACACACAGTGAGTAACAGCTAGTTTATAAATGGGGATGTGACTGAAAATGGTAGTCTAGTTATGTAAATACCAATTGACAGAATGCTTGAGAATAATCTAGGAACTGGATAGCACAATAAGAGGTGGGTGAGAATTGTGGTTGATGGTACAGATGCAAGGATTTCCTTTGTTAGCTAGAACAAATGTATATTACTACTGCAGGGTGTTGGGAATGTGAAGAAGCATGGGAAAAATACCGCTGGAGTGACCTATGGACTGTGGTTAGTAGTAATAATATAATATTCTTGCATCTATGCAAAAGATGTACTGTGTTGATACTGAGGCAGTATGGAAAATGTGAGCCAAATGTACACTATGGACATGGCAATAATCAGATGATATTATTTTATCTGTAGCAAATGACACACCATATTGTGGTGTGTTGATGGAGGGGTGTTGTTTGGGAATTCTGTACATCTGCATGATTGTTTTATAAGTTCACAGCTTCTGTCATAAAAAAAATATATTTAAAAATAATAATAGGGTGAATTGGGGGAAAAACACCAAATATAAGAAAAGAACTATGATTAGTAGAAAGATTTTGACAGTGTTCTCTCATAGTTTGTAACAAACATCTCATGACAATGCAAGGTGTTGACGGAGGGTTGATGTATGGGACCCCTGTATGATGCTATGCATGTTTGCTTTGTAAGTTCACAACTTTTACTATACACTTAATTGTTTATGTATGTTCATATATAAATGATATGAAGATAATAATAATCGGGGTTGGTTAGGGGAAAAATACTTTGTTTAGTAGTAATATTTTGGCAATGCTCTTTAATCATTAGTTAAAAAGGTTTAAAAACAATGCAAGTTATTGGTGGTAGGGATGTTATATATGTTATTGGTTATTGGTGGTAGAGATGTTATATATGTTTGTTTGATGTTATATATATGTTTGTTTTGTAAGTTCACAACTATTATACATTTATTGTTTATGTATGAGTGATATATTTCAATTAAATTAAAAAAAAAGGCAGCCAAGCCCTACGTCAATCAATACTGTCCTTGCCTTACATGCTTTATGTCTTTTTTCTTTGAGTCCTGGACTTCTTAAGAGGGTTTTCCTATTTTTTTCATATCCTAATTAACTTACTCAATTCTCAATATCTTGTTTCTGTTTCTACTATTTTTCTAGTTTGGAGAGAGACCCCTATTCAAAACTAATTCTGAAAATTGCTAGGTATATGTCCTTGTGTAATTCTCTAGGTGTATGTTCCTTCACTTGCAAAATGAGGTTAATATAATTTATATGAGAGCTTTGGTGATTATTAAAGTATCTGTCACAGAGCCTAGGATAGGGCAGCTGAGAATACAGATTACCATTCTTGGAGGAAAGAAGAGGCTCATTTCAAAACCATCACATCTTTTCTGGCAAGAAATTTTACAATGTATTACCTATGATAAAGTTACTGTTAGGAAGTACATGTTGGAATCAAGGTGAAATATCATTTAAGAGTGATATACAAAATATTCCAAAGCAGCATTATTATTATAGTGAATAAATGGAAATAGTAAGGAGTAAAAATGCCCCATGTCTACATGTTAGAACCCAACGCAAACGGCAATATGATGAAAGAATATGTTTCAGATACTGCTGAGTGGAAAAAAAAAGACAGAACTCAATATTGTATTCTCTTCATTCTGATTATGTAAATTTATATCCAACAGTATGAAAGAAGAGAAGCCAAAAGGTTTAAAAACTGCTAATCATAGTTTCTGAATTATGTAGTTACGGATAACTATTATTTCCTTCTCTATGTTCTTCTAAATTTTACATATTTTCCAAAATGTAGGCTTATTGTTTTTACAATAAATAGCTTTGTTTTCCATTGCATTGCATGTTCTCTTTTTTAAAAAAATTATTTCTTTAATTTTGCCAATTTCTGTTCCTCGTTCTCATCCTTAACGCAAGTGCTGCCAAAAGTTCTCTTTTTGGTCCTTCTCTCATTTTACTTGGTAATCTCATCCATTTACTAACTTCCCAATTCTCTTCTCAGCTCTGGATCTACATGTTCCAGAAACTGCTAGATCAGTCCACTTGCATATCTAGCCATCATGTCCCAAACCTCTCTCTTCAATTTTTATTTACTTTCTCATTCTTACAACATTTATTGAGGGCCTATTTTGCATTAGGCAGTGGGCTAGAGACTAAAGATCCAATAAAATGAAAGAGGGTCTCTTTTCTTAATTAGCTCCATCTACATTTTTCCCTTACATTTTTCCAGTCATCAGATTCAATCTCAAATTCAAACCTTAAACTCCTTCTTCTGCTTTGCATTCCTCCTATCAGTTAAGCAGTTGCTATACTCTGTATATGAATTTGAGCTCAGAAACATCTTTCATTTTCCTACCTTCTCTTTCATGCCCACAACCAACACTTTCTTTGGGCTGTTATTCTTTCCTGGATTATTTCATGACAGCTTCTAAAGTTATGCTCTCTTCAACATGTTTTTACCCACAACTCTAATTTATCTCACACAATGCTATGAGATAAATCATCTGAACACACAATTTAGGTCGTAGGGATCTTCTGTTCAAAAGACAGTCAATGGCTTTCCACTGCATACTCAATTAAGATTAAAAACTCCTCAAGTTGGCTTTAAGGTGCCTTCCCAAAGTTTTATGTTGAACAGAGTGAAATTCTTATTTCCTAGTTCAAAAATGATCAAATATTTGCCATTTTATTAGTTACAACCTAATATCATTCAGGTAACTTTCCATCCCTTTCTTTTAAAATTCCCCCTTTTCTGCCCTAGAATATAAATGAGATCAGTCTATGCTTTTCAAGCACATTCACTTCCTTTGCTAATATTTGCTCTTCCTTGAGCTCCTCCATTCGAGGTCTCCCCTTTGAATGCTCCTCATCCCTAAGATCCACCTCAAAAAACCCATCCTCCATGAAATATTTTCTGTTGAGTCACCTCACAGTTGCTAGTAATTCTGCCCTACAATGCAGTCCCTAACAAAGTCATTAATATCTCTCTATGGTACCAACAAGCCTTGATGTTACATCCTGTCTTACTCCACTGCTCCCAGCTGAGCTCCACGAGTGTTTCATTGTAAGCTACTTTGCAAGTAGAGAGTCTTAATGCATATTTGTGTAATATTAGTGCTCTCAGGTTTTCTGGGTTTGCTAGCTGTACTAGAGGTTGAATGTGGTATTTTTATACTGTTAATGACACTGTTCCCTACATGCTTATTGGCTTATTTTGTCCATTTTGAACTTTTTAAAGTTATATATATATTCATATATACATATATACACATACATATACATATATATACATATATATAAACAAGAATCTACAAGCATACTACTTTAACCTTATTGTTTGTTATATGCATAAATAAAACATTAAGACAATGACTATGTGCCAAAAATATGTTAGAAAATAATGTCATTGGTAGTGGTTAATCTGAAGGACCTTTGGTCAGACTTGAGTTGATTACCCAATTGGAGTCAAAGTTCATGCATCTGTAAAATGGAGACCATACCTACTTCACAGGATTGTAGGGAGAACTAAATGAGATAAAATATGTTAAAGGCTTAAGATAGCACCTGGAACATAGATAATTACAAAAATATATTTTTATTAATAACCATAAATGACAAAAAGAAAAGCTAGCATTTTCTAAGGTTATTAAGATTACAGAAATTTCTTCATGGATTCCTTGATAATATACAATTCTCTTGCTCTTGCTAAATGCTTTGTTGCTCATTATTAACTGGTGCATATGACATCATTTCTAGTATTACATTTATAGGGATTGGGGGGGGGGGGAACCTCCTCCTTTATGCTGCAGCAAAATCTTGGCTAAAGATAGAAAGAGCAATAAACAATGTCAAGCCTGGGCATAGTATGTAGGAAGCATCCATAAAGCAAAACTCATGCTGCAGTTTGGCATCGTTCCCCCGGCTGATGAAAGTTAAAGGGGATATTTCAAAAATTCTTTCCATCTTACCCTAAAATGAGAAATTCCTTTTCCATGGAACTTGGAGAAATTTCTACACATGGTTCATCTGCTTTACTTCCCAGTATTAGTTATCTAGATTATTTCTATTCAATACATATAACGAATATCTTGGATAACTTTTTAAAGAGTGCCAAAGGTCTGTATCACAGTGTATAATCACACACATACACACAAAGAATAAAAAGGGTGGGGGGGGGAGGTTAGTGAATTCATTTATCCATTAAATAATTAAACGAAATATTTTTTTGAACTCCTACTGTGGTCCAGGCACTATTCTATGTGAGTAAAGAATTCAGTAAAGGAATTAAATCCTGTGAAGATGATACTGTTTAGAAAAACCAAAATAGAGATTCCTGACTTTTTTTTAGGGCTCAATGGGAAAATTCTATTTTGATTTGACTACATATCAGTCTATTTTAATAAACTCTGGTTTATTACACAGAATCTGTCACCATGCCCTTGTATTAATTTTTAAACGGCCCTAGAAAATTTAGGCAAGGCCTACCAAGAGGATCTTGGTGAGGTCATATGCTACTTCTCCAGTCCCCATACCAATTACAACAAATGTTATTAGTTCCTATTGACGATATATTGAATCCAATTTTTAGGAGTTAAATAAAAATTTCATTCTTTTCCAATTCATATAATTACCTCAAAGTTCAAAATTAATATAATGAGTTGCTAAATGAGTCTGAGGATTAGGAAACATAGTCTCACATGAAAGATTTGCTGTACAGATTTAGTCAGATGGGAAAAATCCCCAAAATAACTTTTTTCACCAAACATGAAAAGGTTTCACCTTCTCTGAAGGAACCCTAAAAAGGGAGAATGGTCCCAAGAGTTTTACAAGACCTAGGAGGAACAGTAAACCCTATTTGGGGATTTCATACATAATTCCACTGAGATTGATATCTGAGGAAAGAAGCAATATAATTCAGGTGTTTCTGAGACCAGTTTATTAAATTTTTTCAGTATCTGAAATAATACAAATTTCTTTTGCAGAACATTCTGATTCATTTTGTGGAATTCATTCTTTGGTTCAAATATCTCATGTGATGTTGCTTATATTCTGGAAGGGTAAGGACAGTGTCATCTGGCCTTTGCCTCTCTCACAATAACTGTCCACAGCAGTAAGGCTCTTAATAAGTGCTTGTGGATTGAATACATTAAGGTCTCATAATTACACACTGCAGAGAAAAATAAACAAGGAAAACGCAATAATCTCCTTCAACTGTTACAAATATTCGACTGCTACAAATACATTCACGTACTCCTTGTATTTCAGGGTCAGTATATACTCAGCCATTTTCAAAAAAAAAAAAACAAAACAACTAACCTTACTGCATAGAATATTTTGGACTGATATTCTTGATGGAAAATTCTACACAGATGCTATGGAAAGGTTTAAAATATGTTATTGATCTTCCTCTCAGCAAGTCAGAAAATGTCTTCCATTTTTTGAAAGGCAAATTACAAATATATGTTTTATTAGCATAAGTATATGTTAAAGCTAAAAGATAATCTTAAAGAATTAAGAAAGAGTAACGCCTATGATCAACCCTCCCAAATCAATATGCCTACTGATGATGAATTTGAAAATTAATATTTTTGATGTGAGCAAAAGGCCCAGGATCAATGGATTCAACCACTTCTGTGACAAGATGAAGGATTAATTTCTTATGCTATCAAGGCTGATAAGAGGATATGAAAAATCAGTTCTTTAGTAGCTAGCATCCTCAGCCTTTAAATATATCTGTTTACTAAAAACTAAAGCATCATCAAAGAAGTTTCGGCATTTTATTCGCAGAAACCAACAATACTGAGTCATTCCTGGGTTTTCATCTCTAGCACTCATTCTACCTGGGAAAGGCAAGGTATTGAATTGAACCTTTTTAAAAATCCCTTATTAGCAGAGTTCCTTCAGACATAATCATAACTTAGTATATTTCTTAGTATTTATAGAATGCTTAGCATGATTTGAATTTTTGAATTTTAAATTGGATAGGGAAATATGGACATTTTTTAAAACTATCACAATATAATAATCAATACACCAGACATGGTGTATTTACTACAATAAACCAGACATGATGATATTTGTTAATAACTTGCAACACAGGCAAAAGAATTCTTTAGGCATCTTCTAATCAAAACAGCCTTGGAAAATGGTATTATCTACATAGAAATTATACATGCTCTAGACAATGATCAATGTAGGCTTAAGGATAAAAGAGGATAGAGAGATTAATTTAAACAAAAACATTTCAATTCCTCCCTGATTTTCCCTCATATAAACATTCAAACAAAACGTGTGGTACCTTTTAATTTTCTGAATGAGTAGCTCCCAATCAATATTTCCTCGTTTAGAGACAAGATGAAGAATCTACTGAAACAAAACAAAAGGGAAAAAAATAACATATACAGATTTGTTAACTAAATATTGAAAATTGTAACTCACCAATAAGAAAAATGCATTCTTTATATCCAGATAATAAATCTATGCCTTGAAATCTGTGGCATGGAAAATGCAGTACTTGAATTTTTAGGAAGCGCAATTAGGAATTTTAAAGCATTCTACTCTGAAATCACACAAAGCAGATTCTTTGGGGGACAAAAACGGAGAGAAAAATAAAACTAAACAAAACTAAACAAAAATCCCAAGCCATTACCAGCACATATGCAGGGGTACCACCCAAGCCTAGCGTTTGAGGACTGCTGCAGAATCCTTCTTCCGGAGCAATGTTCTTCACGGGCTGGCTCTGCCTCTCTAGCTCCAGACAGACGCAGTCTGCAAGCCACCAGCTCCTGTCTGTGTGTGCTGTGTGTGTGTGTTGGGGGGCGGGGGGGGGGGGGGGGGGAGGGAGGCCAGGGGGAGGGAAACTGCAAATTAGAAAAAGTCCCCGCAGTGGCGAAAAGGAAAATAAGGCGAGTGGGAGAGGGAGAGAGAGCTCACTAGCCTCAGAATTTTCGAGAAAGATGACAAGCCACCCTGTTCCGCCATCATTCACTGACAATGGGATGCAGCCCTGGCATACGATTTAGCGGTTTGCCATCGTGGCTTCTCATATCAAATGCCTGACAGGCATTTTAATTGCCTCTATCCGAGTGTGTCCCTGGGAGTCTAGTCTATAAGCCTATGAGTGTCATCTGGTCTCCTTTGTGTTAATATCCAGACACCACACACACACTCCATGCTTAAATGGAGAGGCAGTTTTCAGGCATATAGGATAACAAGTTCGGCTCCACAGACTGGACATGACTGATAGTTTATGGGAATTTTTATTATCCGCATAAATGTGAGCAGAGATTCTTTGATGTTTTGTCACTGGCAGATAATTACAATATTTTAAAAACTGGGTATCGGGTATTGCTTCTTCCAAAATAAATAAATGTGCTCATTAGAGGAATGTATATATTTACATATACTTTCTTATGGAAAATTCAATCCCTTTGTAATTGTGATAATTACGCACTTGGCAATGTTTTCCTTACCAGGAAGACCGGCAACAAAAAACAAAGAGGATTAGGAAACCAGGGATGATGTGTGACATTTGTGGGCAATCAATTTTATCCCATGTACATTCAAAAGCAAAAGGAGGTGGCAACCAGCTTGAGTTCTGGTGTTTTACAGTCCCTGAGGGATGAAATAGGGAATTGAATCTCTGACATAATCAGTATCCCCTTCATGTTAGCAACTGAAATTAGCAGTTGAATATCCTTGTTTCACAGCGCCCCTTATGTAAGGAGGTTAAGTAGGAATAATTCCCTGCATTTATTTCTTGCAGAAAAAGGATGGAGAAAAATGTTAACAAATAAAATAATGTTCATAGCATTGTTAGGTCCCTTCATCAATGAATGAAGAAAATCTGATGTGTACCGAAAGGGACAGCGGTGAAGGTTGCTGGGAGGGAGAAAGTAAAGAGAAAAAAACAAGGTGAATGTAGAGAAGAGGCAACCAGACTACAGTGGAGGAAATTTAGAGACAGAAGTATGTTTCATTCTTGTCCTGCTTGAAAGAATTGTCTTGAGCAGTTTGAAACCATATTCTGAATTCATTAAGATGAATTTGCATTCTCCATAAGCTGCCTTTCTGTCCCATTTTTTGATCACTAACTAATTTTGCTTTCATAAATATTCAAATTCTAATTCTTTAGGATGTAATTGATCCTGCTACTCCTTGCCTCTGTCCATATAGCCGGATTCAGGGAAACTACTCATTATAGCTCATACCTTTTGTTTCAAAGGTGTGAAAACTGAGGCCCAGAGAATTTGACCAGGATCACAAAACTCGCTAGAGAACTAGCAGAGTCACCTTTTGGGTTTCCTGGCACAGATCCCCTGATTTTCTTCTCCAGCCAAGTGGCTTTCTTTATCTGCACTCTCTCATTCTGATTTAAGCAAGCCAAATTCGAAAAATATCCTTGTCTTTGATTTTGTACACCTTGCTTTATTTGCTAAGACAGTGACCTTCCTCTTTAAACTGCACTGCACTCATTTTGAGGACTAGCTTTGCTTAATATCTGTAGTTGCTTAATATCAACTGTAGTTGAGGACTGTAGAATCCGGGGTAATTATGTCACTGCTTTTCTCTTTTCCAGTCTGGCAATGAGATGAATCAAGCATGATTGCCCTTTTGTGAACCTATCTTGTCAAGCCTGAACTTAATCATCATATACTAAGGACTCCTATCATTCCTGGCATCATTCTTTCTGCAAGCAGGAACTTGGACAATCAAAGTGAGTTGGCCTCCCAAGGTTCCGCCTATGTGTACACAATGTGTGAGCCTTTCTCAGGTTACCCAAACCAACAAAGCTAGAAAAGTGGGAGCCCATGTAAAGGAAAAAAAATTGATAATTCATTAAAAAACAAACCTCTGGAGGGAAAAATATTTGTTAATATCTTTCTGAATGGGAAGCAGACTTGGCCCAGTGGTTAGGGCGTCCGCCTACCACATGGGAGGTCCGCGGTTCAAACCCTGGGCCTCCTTGACCCGTGTGGAGCTGGCCCATGTGGAGCTGGCCCATGCGCAGTGCTGATGTGCGCAAGGAGTGCCCTGCCACACAGGGGTGTCTCCCATGTAGGGGAGCCCCACGCACAAGGAGTGCGCCCCGTTAGGAGAGCCGCCCAGCACGAAAGGAAGTGCAGCCTGCCCAAGAATGGCGCCACACACTGGGAGAGCTGACACGACAAGATGACGCAACAAAAAGAAACACAGATTCCCATGCTGCTGACGACAACAGAAGTGGACAAATAAGATCATGCAGCAAATGGACACAGAGAACAGACAACTGAGGGTGGGGGGAGAGAGGAGAGAAATAAACAAAAATCTTCAAAAAAAACTCATCGATAATGTGTATTCTGATTATGTATTGAAATGATAACATTTTAAAAAATATATATTTCTGAATTACTTAGTAAAAAATCTGGCTAGGATCTTGACCTTGATGTTTCATTGTTTTATTTTTTATTTTTTCAAAGGTGTTCTTTCAAAATTTGGTTCTTGTAATTCAATTATTTTAGATTCAAGATTCTATATAGGGCATATAACTGTTTTCGATATCTAAAATACAGCTGTCACTACCACCACTCCCTGCCTCAGCTATAAGATGAATAATAAAATTACTTTAAAATTATGATTGCCATAGCTAACAATTACAAGAGATTTCAGATCTCGGTGAATCCTAAATATTGTCCCCCAAAATATCCCTTTAAATAACGGTCTCTTTCTTAAACATCTCTATTTTTCTTCAGTGATTCAGGTCAGGAAGATGGTTTTTCAAAGTAAAAGTTTTATCTTAATATATTTTATTATGGTAGTTACATTGTAGTATTTTGTAGAGTATATAGTAATACCTTGTTCACCTCTGAGCACAAAAAATGATGCAAGAAACTCATTTCTTGAAACACGGATCATATTCTGTCAAGATCTCATAAACAGTACATAATGGTCCTGGCCTACCTAAAAAAAAATAGCATAGCTTCCAAAAACATTTAACACTCTCTGGAAATCATTTAGTATTTGGGAACATCTGGTTCAACAAATGAAAATGAATAGGTATATTCAGTTTCTTTCTTTTCTTTTTTCCCTGATTTCTTCCCCATCTTTTAGAGGAAGGAATTATTACTTTAACATGTCCATTGTGGAATAAACATTAGACATAAGATATAAGGCCTGCCCTAAGTACGTTATTTTCTTTGAATACAAAATATAACAGATAATTGAATCTCACACAGACTTTTCATGATTTTTTGGATTTTTAAAAATTTATGCTTGTAAGCCTAAACTTTCCCTATCCTTCTTGACTTTGCCAATGTTTTATATCTTGAAATTCTGAAATTCTATTACTTTTTCCCTACAAAATGGCAATAGCATATGATTCAAACTAATACCTAGGTAAGCCGTAAGGGTGTGCACCTCCATCAGCTCCTTTATCCCACCCATGTTAGCACATACACATGTATTTCAGACGTGATAGGGTCTAGAATAAGGAAAAAAGAGCAATGGTTCCTCTTCAATCAGGAATAGTGGAGGGAACATAGAAGTAAACAGAAATCTAACTTCACATTTCTTTTTCTCTCTCTGATAAGAAACCTGATTCTTTGTCAGAGATGTCTCTGCCCCTCTGCTTTAGCTGCTCAATTTCAGGCCCTGATCTAAAACTCTAATTTAATTCTATTCCCAAATTCAGTTAGCTCACCACGGTGGCTCTTCTGGAAGATCCTTATTTCATTCCTGTTGGGGATTGAATCATGCCCCTCATAAAAGGCATGTTCGAGTCCGAACCCAGAGTCCTGTGCATGTGAATTAATTTGTACACAGAATCTCTGAAGATGGTGAGGCCAAACTGAATCAGGCTGGGCTTTATATGGCTTATAATGGAGGCAGAGCTGCATTTAGAATCCAAGAAGCTTCAAGCATTGCCAGCAAACCAGCTGCATAACACTACATAATCCAGGAGAAAGCATGGCCTGGTGATATCTGTGAGGCAATAAATTCCTGTAGTTTAAGCCAGGCCATTGTGTGGCATTTGTCCTAGCAGCCCACATACACTAAGACAGCTCCCTATATATACTGTTCTGTATATCACTCTTTAAGCTCTTTGAGGAACGAGTAATGGAGGGAGAAATGTCTCTCTGTCCCTGAAGTCTTAACTCATCGTCTTCCTAAACAGGGATTTCCTGACTACTATAATGGAAATTGGAACCACACTTCCTCCCCATGGCTCTCCCTCCCCTCCCCCTGCTCCACTTCTCCTTTCACAAGACTTAGCAATTTCTATCGAGATATAAAGTTTTTTTATTTATTATATTTACTGTTTATTACCTGCCTCATCCTGCTACAAATGAAGTTCCATGAGGGGAGTCATCTTTACCTGTTTGGGGCATTGGGGTATTCAAAGCACTTAAAACAGTGCCTAATGCATATTGGCACTCAAAACAATTTTAAAAAGTAAGAGAATAACTGAAAAACACAACTTTAGGGGATGAACTGGAGTATTTTAATGTGCAAAAAGTCTTTATTCCATATTGATATTCCCCAGTATATACGGTCAGCCTACCTTATGAATATTGTCTTTAATTTGCCCTATAAACTACCCTTTTCCATGCAATCATTTTTTTTGTAAATTCCATTATATTATATAATCCTTCCTATAATGGTTATAAAGGATAGTTATATATCCTCTCTCTATATATATATATATTTTTTCTCTTTGAATTCTTTAAATTATCAAGCATGGATCTATCAGCTCATAAATTCTCAGAAAGATCTTTTTTGATAAATCATACCTTCTATTGGTACTACAGCATGTTAAATTTTAATTTTTAGATTATTTAAATAAAATTAGAACAAATCATTAATACTATCTTGGTAAAATGCTTTGAAATGTTTTTTAGTTGACTAATTGCTAATAATTTGCATTTTAAAAATTAGTAGTAGTAATTTGAGTTATTCTAAATATAATAGCAGATGTGTATTTTGCAAATTATTGTGAATAATTCAATGAAAACCACCTTGCCTTATTTACCATAGATGACATCTTTCTTCCATTAAATCTGTTCCACAAAACATAAACTATGGTCAAGCAAATAAAAAAAAGGGGGGTGGGTAAGTGTCATAATTAACACATTAGTCTGAACTTTATGAAATTCAGAAATTCGATTACTTTTAACTGACAATATGGTTATTTAATATGATTCACCTTAATAGAGGAGCTATTAAGGATGCAGAATTGAGTAGAGCAAAAGGCATAAAACAACCTTCTCTCTAGGCAAGGTAAATCTGAAAATTCCATGGCTTTAATTAAAATATGACCCTTAAAATTCAATTTGTAGCAACTTTCAGAACATTAGAAATTATTAGAAGCACAGCTCCAATACCAGTTGATTATTTTTAAGGCCATGAGGGTCTATGATTCATTTGAGGATCTAAAAATTCTTCTGGAAATGTTTCTTGAATCCCTTAAGAGGTAAGGGGATGTGGCTCAACGGATAGAGTGTGCACCTACCATATCGAGGGTCCAGGGTTCGATCCCCAGGGCCTCCTGACCCGTGGGGTAAGCTGGCCCATGTGCAATGCTGCCACGTGCAAGGAGTGCTGTGCCCCCATGTAGAGGTGACCCACACGCAAGGAGTGTGCACCGCAAGGAAAGCCACCCTGTGTGAAAAAACTGCAGCCCACCCAGGAGTGGTGCCATGCACACGGAGAGCTGATGCAGCAAGATGACGCAACAAAAAGAGATGCAGTTTCCTGGTGCCGCCTGATAATGCAAGCAGACGCAGAAGAACACACAGTGAATGGACACAGAGCAGACACCTTGGGGGGCAGGGGAGAGGGGAAGGGGAGAGAAATAAATCTTTAAAAAAAAAGAATTCCTTAAGAAACTCAACATGAAGTCTCTAGATCTCAATTTTAAAATAAATCTACATGGGAAATAAATCCAACATGATATCAGTAAAAGGCATATGTCCTAGAGGGTTCCTGATTTATGGGTGAGTAACAAGTGGTCAGAAGTTAAAAGATAATCACTAAGTACCAAAAGAATAAATATATGTAAAACACTCATGTGGTCTTCTTTTGTTTTTCCTACAAACTACAGAAATTATTAACTATATACCATCAGCAAAGCTTAGTTACCATTATAAAAATAATTAATATGTTGAAACATTTATATGAAGGATTTTGAAAGCAGATGAGGGAGAAAAAAAATTGTCTCCAAAAGTGGAATCCTTGAATCACTTGTCTCCTGCCCCAAATTCATCCTCTTAAAATTTAAGAGAATAGACCATAATCTTTAGTCTGTTGAATATTTGTTATTCAGTCTTACTAGATATTCTATGCCACTCAGATGGACTTTCACTCATTTAAAGTTTAAAAACAGATTAATATTGTGCATGTCCTGAGTCCTGTATTTACATTCCTCATTTGTATTTAACTATCTCTTACACATATAACCCAGTAGGAAATATTTCAAAACAAAATATGTAGTATCTCCAGTGAACTTAGAGGAAGAATGAATCAGAAATAAATTGTGTTGAAAAGAAGAAAATAGTATACTGACATATATGTTACCTGTGGTCATCCTTGACATTCTTCATTGTGATTTTGTTTAGATTTGGCCAGCAGTGGAAATGATTAATTTATTCTAAGCAAGTGTGTTTTCTGAGTTGTCATGATCAGAATTTGGCTGCAGAATTTTACTTTAAATTTATGGTAGAATTTCTCTAAACATTAGTTACATTCTTATCCAAGAACAAAATACAATTCAAATTATTTTTGGATTATATACCACTCTAAGCAGGAATGATTCATATTTTGTGTAAATTTTTCAGTTTTAAAAATGATACATTCTTTCCTTATTCCATCAGTGTTTTTATTTCACTCATCTAGGTAAAGCCAACAGGATAATGTAAATGTAGATGAGAAAGAAAGAGAAAGAGATGATTTTCTTATGGTCAGCAATTAAAGGTTGACTGCAATATAATGATACAGCTAGCTTAAAAGCCTAATTTAGATTTTGTATGCTATTGTCATCTAGCCTTATAAAATAACTGCACCTAAAGTTCTATTCTGTTCATATACTTTCATAAACATCAATTTAACCAAGGTTTTTAAAAAATTTCCTTTTAAAAACAGTGTCATGTGAATTGCAATATGAAAATAATTGCAATTTCAAGTCAGCAAATCACAATCTCATTACATTTTAAGAACTGTATTTAAAAGAAAACAATAAAGGCTATGAACACATTGCTCTTGGGAGTGTAAATTAGTACAACCACTTTGAAAAATTGTTTGGCAATATCCAGTAAAGTTAAATGTATGCCCAACCTATGACTCAGCAATTCCACTCCTAGGCATATACCCAAGAGAAATGAATGCATATGTCCACCCAAACAAATGTACAAAAATGTTCTTAGCAACTTTATTCATAATAGCAAAAAAATTGGAAACCACCAAAATAATCAACAGTAGATTGTGGTATAGTCATACAATGGATTACTACACAGCAATAAAAAGGAAAAAAGTTACACACAATTACACAGATAAAACTCAAGAACATAATCATAAGTGAAAGAAGTCAGGCACAGAAGAATACATATTATATTATTCCATTTATATACTATCCAAGAACAGACAAAACTAATTCACAGAGATAAAAGTCAAAATAGTGTTAAAGTCTACAGGGAGAGGGAAGTAGGATGTGGGGATGGCATTGACTAGGAAGAAGTAGGAGAATGTCTTCTTGATCTGGGTGGCAGTGACATAAACTGGAGTACAATAAAGACGTGTGTACTTTACTCCATGTATGGTACACATTAATAATAATAAAAGATTAAGGTACCATTGGTTTAGAAACTCTTTGTTCATAACAAATTTTAGGTCTGCAGTAAATTTTATGAAAAGGGGTTCTGGTATGAGACTGTTTACAAAAGTAAACATACCATATAACTATGGTTATATAAGTAAATGACATGATGATTATATGTATGTTAATAAACAAGTGGTAAGGTGACATTTTCCCTAGTAGGTATAGGACATTTTATGTGGACTTTTAACAAATAATAGGCAACTGTGAAGTAAAATGTGTATATTGGAAATATATCAACAAGCAGAGTAATTTGTCTACAGTGCCCTTAAGGAACAACACTACTATGACAAAAGAATGGAGAGTTAAGATACTTTAAGTACTGTTTCTTTCACACAAAACCCTTGTACATTGACACCCACCATAATCACTAGTCATTTCAGGAATTTTCTATTGCTACTCTGCCAACCCAAATCTTGTACTTCCTTTTTGATCCATTTGAAGTTCTGCCTATTGCATAATGGCTTCCAAGACTCTCAACACAACAGTGCCATAAAGCTCTTTCTTTTCTTAGACACATCATGATACAGAGTCTATAATGTCTGATATTATATATGGCCTTGGGCAATCTTCCACAGAAGAATATAAATAACTTTATATTCAGTTATTTATTTTAATATTGACCAAAAAAGCATAAGACATGATTCTGACCTAAGGGATTGGGTACCTAAATTGTGCCAAGTCATTCACCTCTGAGAGTTACATACCTCCATTTTACAGTTGAGGAAAATGGCCCTATTAGGTTTAGGTATGTGCCCAAGGACAAACAGCTGGCAAGAGGTAGAGCAGAAATTCAATTCCCGGACTTCTGAGTTCACTAGTTTGTAATTCAACCTAATACTTATAAGGTAGCAGAACAGGAAGAGATAAATTAAACATAGAATTTTCCATTTTTCTAGAACAGACACTTTAAAATAGGTTACATACTACTCTAAGCATACATGAAACAGGATTCAAAACAAGGATTTTACTCAGAATTATTTCAGATTCCATCAGTTCATATTTAAGTCATGTGTATGTGTGAATAAAAGCATTACTAAAGTTGGGGAAAACATTGCAGTTTTATTTTCTATCTATTTGGTTTATTCTTGGCAGAGAATATAGAGTCACATGAGTGAGAAAGATGCTAATGTGTTTTTAAAAAACTTCCTTGTTTGTCCAATTTGGGTTTAGTGTGTTTAACTTTAAGCTTCTTCTTGAAATTAACCTATGTCTTAGAACTATGATGATAGTGGTAAAGTACATGTCTTACGTAGTCAATCATTACCCAATTTTTGTTATATCAAGTTAGAAATCATCAAATACCAGGGTGAACCTTAAATGTTTTATCAGAAAACATATCTGTATCATATTACATAATCCATATCTTGTATATGTTTATAAATTTAGTTATAGCTAAATTTGGAATGTGAAACATTCCTCTTCAAATAACTATTACCTCCTTCAAATCTTTCCTCACATATTACCTTCTCAATAAGGCTTAACCTGACCATTTATTTAGTATTGTAATCTGCAATTCCTGCTGCCTTTATCCTTTCCCATAATACCTTTCGCTTTCAAAAATATGTCACATAATTTGCTTCTTTATTATGTTTATTCTTTATTGTCTGTCTCTCCCCATTAACCTGTAAGGTCCATAAGGAAAGAACTCTTGGCCTGTTTTGTGCCTAGAACTTGGCCTGGTACATAACTGATGCACAGTAAATATTCATTGAGTATAGGCATGCACAAATAAATGAATGGATTTAAAACATTAAAACTCACATGAAAAAACATGAGTTTCTTCTCTGAATTCTGAGCTCAAACAGTTGAGGACTTTCAGTTCAGAAACCACAAAACAAAATATGGGATATACATATTTCATTTAGTTTGGGTCTTGGTTAACTATTTAAGTATACAAGTTTTATACTTTTCAGCTTTGGTATATCTAGAGTCATTTTGAGCACATTTCTCTCCCATTATCAGTTTTTAAAATTTATTTATTTTTCACAAAAATTATTCTAGTAATTTTTCTATTCTTCTTGTGGATCTTTAGTTACAAATTACGTGTTTAATTTTTTCAGTCACCTAAAAGGTGATGGAAAATGCTTTCTTTCACTACTGCAGATACAACCAGACTATAGGCAAGCCATATATATATGCAAGAGGAATGGGTAAGCCATAAAATACAATTATGAGAATTTCTCACTCAAGAAAACTTTCATATAACAGTCAAGCAGAACCATCTTTCAGAACCATGAATTTCTTGGCTGATCTTCCTTGAAGTGGGAGACAAACCTTTATTTTACAAAATGTCTTCACTAGTGGGGCCAACAAAATTTAATGGAAGACTGAAAATGGTATATAAGCAAATGTTACAGTGCTTGATGTTAAGATTTAAATTCCTGGTGTACTTATTAAAACTGTTAAAAAGGATTTAGTTTGTTTACTGCTTTCCAAGCTTTGAAAATTAAGTGATCTCAATATTTTAAGGCTTTGCCATTTCTCCAATCATCAGCAACAGAATTTGAGAGCAAATAGTACTTGAGAGGTCAAGGAGGGTATTTCATAGACATGATCAGATTCTTAACCTGGACATTTATCAGATTTTTCTGAAAAGGTTTCAATTCTGCAACCTCCACAGCATGTATTCATTGTTTAATATTTCTCATTCAAATCATAAAACCCTCAACTTGATGGTTTAATAAATGCAATATTATACATGGAAAGATTTCTGAAAAAAAATACACATTAAAGTAATTTATTTTGTGAACTGCTGAAATCCACATTCCAAAAATGTATGAGATAAATGTTGTCTCTTTTTAGAGAAGAAGCAACCATGAGATAAAGGCTACCAACAATGATATGTGGAATTTCTTAGTACCTTTCTTTCCTCTCCCTTGAATGCCTGGGAACATTGGAGATGAGGAGGGAATTAATTGGTTTATGTGAGTGTTTATAAACACTTTAAATAAAATTTTATAACCACAGAACACTTTGATTCTTTAGAATATATTCAATAGTACATCAAAAGGTAAACTAAAGTTTCAAATCTGCCAAAGAATAGAGATGATAGATATCTAACTGCATAAAGCATTCATCTGAAAAGAAAGGGGAATTGAGAGATGGAGAACAGGGACACTTTTCCTATTTTTATTAAAATTTCATGTCTTATCCTATTGCTAAGCTACAGAGTACTTCAATACTACATGAAGACATGGATTATTTAATTTAATATGGCATTTAAATTAAAAGGAAATATTATACATGACCAATGAATATATATGAATATTCCTTTAAAAAGTAACATCAACTTGGTTAGAAAGCATCCATGTGGGAAGGATTTTATAAGACAATATTTGAAGTTACATTATATTTATGCTATCATATTTCATACTTTTGTGGCTTTTTTTGTCCTGTTACAAACATGTAACAGAAGAAATAAGAGTTTTATTTAAAATCTTGAAAGCAAGAACTTAGAACATTTTTCTAGGTATTATCCATCTACTGTGACTTTTATCTTGCATGGATTGCAAAAAATATTATCTTTGCAAAAACATCCATTATAAATATTTGGGGCAATGAATAACTATGTGAGAGAAATGTCCACATCCCCAGAACAACTAACCTCTTTTCTTAAACTGCCATAATGTTCTATTTTCTTTCTTGCACCCATCCTCTTTGCTTTGCCTTCCCCTTTCCAACTCTTCCTTCCTTTTACCCCCAGAGTCATGGGGAGCATGATTAAGGAAACAAGAAAAGAGATAGGGAACCATCTAGACCAGGGGCTCTTAAGAAGGGGTCTGTGAGCTTGAATTTAAATTTTAAAAAAACAACAACATTATTTTTGTAAGGATGTGTTGGTGTGGGTGTGATACAGTTATTAAATAATGCAGAGCATAGTGTGGACTTAGTAAGGGGTCCATGGTTTTCATCTGAATGGCAAAGAGGTCCATAGAATAAAAAAGGTTAAGAACCCATGATCTAAACAAACTTTCATCTACATGGATCTTTGGTTTCACATTAGTTGAGGACAGACTCATGTGATTACATCATTTTCTTTCTACAAAACCTGGTAGACACTGCATTGGTATACAATAAAAAATGTTAATTTGCTTTGTGCATGTTGACTTAGGAAAAATTGAATTGGGAGGAGGGAAAAAATATGTGGTTATTGTGGTTACTGTACATGCTACTGCAGCACAGTTTCTATACTGAGCCCAGTAGAAATAAAGAAATAAAGAAAAGGGAATAGAATGCCCGGTTTACAGGTATCTTCGACTGAAATGCCTGCAAGCCTCTGGTTGCCATATTGGAAGTACTGGAAGATACCTCAAAAACAGACTTTTCTAGATGGCAAGAAGTTGGTGTTTCTTATAACTTCATCTTTCCATTGAAATTATTGTAATTTGGAGCTACTCAGTGAAACATATGATTGATTGGTTGATTGGTTGAGAGAAGAGAAGTGAAACTTTTGTTACGAAATGCAAAAAAGGTAAACCTTGAGAAATAGTAAGTCATGACATCTAGGTAAAAACCAAATGCAATAAAAAGAAACTTACTTTACAACAGGGAAAACAAACAATCAAAAGAGGCAAAGCAAATAATAAAACAGCACAAAAAAGTTATGACTGAAAGTGAAAATCTATGGTATGTTTTAGGAGAAACTGAAGACACTAAAATCAAAAGGAAAATCAAGAATATGGGAGATACAGAGAAGAGTTGGGAGATCAAGAGCTTTGAAAGCAAACAGGGTTTCCTTTAAAACTCAGAGCCAGTCTGACAGGTAAGGATCTTTCTGTACTTGAAAGATCTTATTCAGTGGCTGGCATTACTAAATGCCCAGCTGGGTCCAAACGAGTAGTTTTAAACAGGGACATTGTTCTAAAGGAAGTTTAAGTTTCATGTGCCCTCTAATACAGCTTTATAAATCTTTAACAGCATCAACATTCCCGTCCACCTGCAATCAGCAGTACTCCAGAATTTGCTAGATCCAGCAAGCATGTGACAGGGAATATTTTAACTTGGGTGGCTGGTCCTCTACTCAGGACTTACATGCATTGATGATATGCAAAACAATTCAGCTCAGTTTCATCAACAGCATAAATTAAATACACTCTATCAGCAAGATTATCTTGGAATGAGAGAATGTCACCCTCAATTACCTGCAGCCTGGAAGTGCACAGTCAGCAGTCATTGAGGGAGAGTGAGTGAAAAACAGACAAAAAGAATCTCATCACTATTGCCTGGCTAGCTGCATTTTTCTTTAGGTTAAATGCTTGGTTATGTATATAAAGGACCTTAACTTAGAATAATTTTCTTTTCACTCTTATGCATCCCTTGATATCACATCTAGGTGAATAAATAGGAGAAAACCATCTTAAATTGTGATTTTCCAGTAAAAGTGCATTTCATTGAAAAATGATGTCCTCTATGTATAGGACATATATTTTGTACATGAGAAGATGGATTTGTGACTTCTTGTCCCATTTTCTTGGTAATTTATAGTTAATAAAAATCTAAAGGGCCCAAAAGGGAAGATCAAAAATTGTGTGACGGGGAAACAGACTTGGCCCAGTGGTTAGGGCGTCGGTCTACCACATGGGAGGTCTGCGGTTCAAACCCCAGGCCTCCTTGACCCGTGTGGAGCTGGCCCATGCGCAGTGCTGAAGCGTGCAAGGAGTGCCCTGCCACGCAGGGGTGTCCCCCGCGTAGGGGAGCCCCACGTGCAAGGAGTGCGCCCCGTAAGGAGAGCCGCCCAGCGCGAAAGAAAGTGCAGCCTGCTCAGGAATGGCGCTGCCCACACTTCCCGTTCAGCTGACGACAACAGAAGCGGACAAAGAAACAAGACGCAGCAAATGGACACAGAGAACAGACAATCGGGGGGGGGGGGGGGGATTAAAAAAAAAATAATAAAATAAAGTAAAGTCAATAGAAAAAATGTTTAAAAAAAAATCGTGTGACGAATGTGAAAAAATGAAAACAAACTTTGGGTCAGGATGCACTCCTATGATCAAGGATTTTAAGAATTTATAAATCATGCCCAGAGGTAGGAAAAGAAAATTCAGAAATAACTCATTCTACAATATAATTTAAAGATGTTTTCCATTGAGTTTGTGACTCCTCACAATACATGTCATCCAGCCAGTTTAAAATACAATGAAGAAAAATATTTTTTAAGGTTGGGATTTAATAACAGATGAAGGAAAATGGTGAGAGTATGGATGAAGCCCAAGTCATAAGTGACTCTGCCAAGTAGTGACCTATGTGACGTGGTTAAACTGGGTGTTTATGATGGCAGGGAGCTAAAGGCAGCTGAGGGGTTCACAGCCAGGGCAAATCAAAGATGGTAGGTGGAGTCCTGGCAGCTGTTAGAACTATTTAACTAGGTGAACAAGGAACAGAATTGAATGGCAAAGGTATAAACAGAACAGCATCTCTAGCAAAGCTACGTATATATCAAGGATATGTACTGAGGGCATATGGGAGCAGAAGAATGAAGGCAGGGGTCAGAGATAAACAGAAAATAATAAATTACACAGAGTAAGAGAAGGTAAGGTACTTTCATGGTCTGATGATCATGTGACAAACAAATGAAAATTATGAGGAAGCTCGATTATTTTCACTTGCAGTTCAAAAAAAAAAGCAAACAATATCAAATGGTGGTCACAAAACGAGACCATACCATCACTTCCCAAACAGCATCTGTAGGGGGAAAGCCTCTGAAGGTGGAGAACATGACTGGGGTGCACGCCTTTTTCCTTGACGGCACAGAGTTGTGAATAAAATGCAGATTCTGGGCCTCTCCTTTGTGGACTAGATTCAGAAGTCTAGAAGTGGACCATAAGTCTGCAGTGCATTTATTAAGCCCCCAGGTGATTCTGATGCCCATGGTTTGCAAAAGTACTACCATGAAGGATTCAAAATAACTCTGACAACTGTTACAAAGATATTTATTTCCTGCTGCCGATAAAACCAACAAGGAGTTCCGAAGAGAAGGGGTTAAACTAGGAGTGAATAGGAATATGTCCCAAGAGCAAAGTATAGTGAATTACAGCAGTGTCTTCTACAATTAAAGATTACATTAAATTTAGAAATTCATTTTGTAAAGAACATGACTTACTTCCTTATTTTCCTTTATTTTTCCATTAATTTTTCTTTCCTATTGGCCCTTCTTCATTAGCTGTAATCAGTAATAACAAGTAAAAGCCAGAAAAAAATTCATCTAATCAGGCCCATTTGAAGATTAACTGACCTTCCATTCACATTGATTAAGAGCCAAATGAAACTACAAAGAGGATTCTAAGGTTGTATGTATGACATATACTTGAAATAAAATCTACGAATATTGCTCAAAAAATTATAATGTTGCCTTCAACTTTCATACTCACCCAGGGTAAGTTTTGCACTTAATGCATGTGAGCTGGCAGCCACAGGGTAAAAAAAAAAAAGCTTTTTCTTCCAAATGTAAAACAACTAGAAGGTGAATGAGACACCTAATTACGTCAGATGAAAGTGTCACAGTTACTCTAGCTTTCACAAGGCTTTATTCTAGCTGAGAACCAAAATCTCTCAGGGGTTGGGGATAGCACAGAATCCACTCAAAAGGGGATATGCCCACATGTAAGTGACATGGCAGCCCTGACAAACTGCCACAGTTTTCCTGAAGGAGCACATTTCTCCTGGAGTCTGTCGCATTCTGGAACTGGCATGAACCATTCTTGTGGTTCCTTGGCTTGCATTTCTGCCTCCACCACATGGTGATCTACCCCTGTGGTCTCCCCTGCGGCTTTTTTTGGAATGACTGTTTCTAAATTTCCTCTACCTTATAAAAGAATTAAGGCCCACCCTGATTCCATTTGACCTCAGTTGAAAAGGAGTTTTGAAGATCCTATTAAAAAAATGAGTCTACAGTAAGCAATAATAACATCTTCAAAGGTCCCACCCACAAGAACGGGGATGAAGGCTTAATCATTTCTTTTGTAGGAATATGATTCAGTCCCCAATAGTATATTAATACTAGTTTAGGTCCAAAATTTGGGACTGATTTCACAGACTCATTATGTCATTATGATTTAGGGATCTCTGGGTGGGGTGCAGGGGGATTGGGTGGGGTGGGGTGGGGGTGGGAGTGGGAGGGTGGAAGTTTGTTTCTTAACCTAGGGCTGGATGCAGATGGCCTCTGTAGGAGGACTGTTCTCAAAGGTCTCTCCAGATAACAGTAAGAAACTTTTATGGAATACTTGAACTAAGGAATAGGCCCATTTTAGCATTTTATTTGTATTAACTCTTTAATCTTCATAGCAACTCTATGAGGTAGTTAATACTATTATCCCAGGTTATAGATAAGGAAACTTGAACACAAGTAGATTAAGCCACTGGACATGATTCAGTTCCTATCTGGTTGCAGGTTTGCTTTTAAAACAACATTCTGGTCTATTCATCTGTTGGTGGATATTTGGGTTGCTTCCAACTTTTGGCAATGGTAAATAATGCCTCTATGAACATTGGTATGCATATATCTGTTTGTGCCCCTGCTTTCAATTCTTCTGGATGTATACCCAGCAGTGGGATTGCTGGATCATAAAGCTAGCTGTTCTATAGTTAGTTTCCTGAGGAACTGACAAACTGTCCTCCACAATGGCTATGCCATTCTACATCCCACCAGCGGTGGATAAGGGTTCCCATTCCTCCACATCCTCTCCAACATTTGTAGTCCTCTACTTTTTTAATAGCTGCCACTCTAATGGGTATAAGATTATATCTTATTTTAGTTCTGATTTGCTTTTCTCTAATAGCTAGAGATGTTGAGCATCTTTTCATGTGCTTTCTAGCCATTTGGATTTATACTTTGGAGAAGGGTCTATTCAAATCACTTGCCCATTTTTTTAAATGGATTGTCTTTTTATTTTTGAGGTAGAGGATTTCTTTATATATGCTGGATATTAGGCCACTATCAGATAGATGGTTACCAAATATTTTCTCCCATTGAATAGGCTGCCTTTTCACTTTCTTGGTCAATTCCTTTGAAGTACAAAGGTTTTTAATTTTTAAAATTAAATTAATTAAATTAATTTTTAAATTAAAATGAGGAGGTCCTATTTATCTACTTTTTTGTTGTTGTTGCTCATGCTTTGGGTGTAAAGTTTATGAAACCATTTCCTACTACAAGATCTTGTAGATGCTTCCCTACATTATCTTCCAGGAGATTTATGGTCTTGGCTCTTATATTTAGATCTTTGATCCATCTTGAGTTAATTTTTGTATTAATTAACAAATTTAATACAAAATGGGGGGGGGTGATCCTCCCCCATTCTTTTGGATATGAATAGCCAGTTCTCCAAGCACCATTTGTTGAAGAGACATTTTCTCCCAGTTGAGTGGGCTTGGTAACCTTGTTGAATATCAGTTGACCATATATATATGTAAGGATCTAAACCAGAACTCAGTTCTGTTCCATTGGTTAGTATGTCTATCCTTGTGCCAATACCATGCAGTTTTGACCACTGTAGCTTTGTAGTATGTTTTAAAGTCAGTTAGTGTGATTCCTCCAATATCATTTTTTCTTTTTCAATATGTCTTTGACTATTTGGGGCCCCTTGCCCTTCCAAATAAATTCCATGGTTAGCTATTCCAATTCAGTAAAAAATGCTGTGGTAATTTTTATTGGAATTGTATTAAATCTATAAATCAGTTTGGGTAGGATAGACATCTCAATGATGTTTAATCTTCCTATCCATGAACAGGGAATATTCTTCCATTTATTTAGGTCTCTGATTTCCTTTAACAATGTTGTGTAGCTCTCTGCATACAAGTCCTTTACATCTTTAGTTAAGTTTATTCCAAGGTATTTGATTTTTTTAGTTGCTATTGTAAATGGAATTTTTTTTCTTGATTTCCTTCTCAGATTGTTCATTATTGTACAGAAATGCTACTGATTTTTGCACACTGATCTTATATCCTGCCACTTTACTGAACTCATTTACAAGCTCCAGAAGCTTTGTTGTCAGTTTCTCAGAACTTTCTATGTATAGGATCATGTCATCTGCAAATAGTGAAATTTTTACTTCTTCCTTTCCAATTTGGATGCATTTTATATCCTTTTCTTATCTAAGTACTCGCGCAAGTACTACTAACACAACATTAGGAAAGAGCAGTGACAGTGGGCATCCTTGTCTTGTTCCAGATCTTAGATGAAAAGCTTTAGCATTTCACCATTGAATATGAATATGAAAGACAAAATGTCTAAAAAAGTTTTTTTTTATTATTTAAAATGTTTAAAACATTTTTTGTATTTTGTTATTTTTTAAAACCATCATTATAATTTTCTTATTGTTTTTATTTGGTTTTCTTGGCTTCATCTTTGGAGAGATTTTGGATCACAGAAGAGTCTCAACTGTGGCAGGGCCTGAACACTGGTGCAGGGTGTCAGTGATGGGGGATGGCTGGGAGGAGGTTCACCTGGGGCATGCCTCCAAGGCATATGAATGTCTTCAAGTGTTCATGGGACATTGTCGCAGTGGGTGGAGATCCACACAATAACTGAAAGAATATCGAATTTCCATCCTTGGGAGTTCTGCTACATTCTCTAATGGGACAGCAAGAATCCCCCGAGTACAGGGGCAGCGCCTAGTGACAGAGGATGGACCATTTCACCAGGCCTTTGATAGTGATGATTGTAATTATGAACCTCTTCTTTTGAAATTGAAACTTAGCCTAATACAATATGTTGCCTAGCAGTTACCTCCTGAGGGCCTCCTTGTTGCTCAAACGTGGCCTCTTTCTAAGCCAAACTCAGCGTATAAATGCCCTACCTTCTCCCCAGAGTGGGACATGACTTCTGGGGATGTACCACATTAATGAAGAATGTTGTTAATGTGGGAAAGTGTGGAAGGGGAGGAAGGGGGGCATATGGGAATCCCCTACATTTTTTATGTAATATTTGTGTAATTTAAAGTTTCTTTTAAGCAAACAAATAAATAATAAAAAAACATTCTTATATTCTATATGTATTCTAACCTGTTCTTAGAGCCCCTAGATGGTTAAAGAACTTGACAGGGTTAATGCTGGGCATTCTAGTCCACCAGCTGGAAATTTTGACAATGGGCCCTACATAAGCAAGATGTATAATACAAGTAGTCTAGTAACCAGGGAACAACAAATAGAATATCTAAAAACAATTTTGGCAATTTATTTCTCAGTCTTTTAATTTTCTGAGATGTGATAACTTGCATTAAAGATTTTTTTAAAATGAAATATGTCCTAATTTTTAAAAAAAATTATGCCTTATATTTTAAAGCTAGTTGAGAAATCAAAAAATAAAAGCTCTGTGTTTTGGCATTTGGACCAGTGTGGAATCATTTTTGATTTTTTGTGTCATTGATTTTAGTTTTTCTGGCACTGCATATAGATGTGTTTGCATCAATCCTTTTGTAAGCTAGAGATAGCCCCAGGGCACAGGTACCTTTGTGACTCACATTCCCCAACCGAAAGGAGAAAATGAAATTTTATAACATTAAAATACAAGATGCCCATGGGAAATTAATAATTTAATGACTTAGAGTCTAGGGCATTATAGTAAATTCCTGAAATACAATCTTCAGAATAAGATATTTATTCATTCTTGCTTCAGAGTTAAAGCACAATTTCTTAAAAATACTTCTGGTCACTATGCAAAGTTATTTTACATTTTCATTTTTGGAAAGTTCATAGCAGCCTTGTTAATTTGGGGAGCATTTACTATTTCTTCATGACTCTGAAATATAAAAAAATTCTTAATTTCCCTATGTTTATACTTCCACCATATCTGGTAGTAATACCTTTAAGCCAAATGACATTTCTTTGTTTATAAAATGGTCTACCCCACCAGAGTTAGCTACTTGAGGATGACTGTCACATTATACTTTGTGTGTCCTTAACCCCTAGCAAAGTGCCCAGCCATAGCAGGTACTCCAATGTGTCTTATTTTGATTTGGTAGACCTTGGTAATAAAGAGAACTATAAAAATCTTTAAAAATATTATCCATCTGAGGAACAAAGTTAAAGAAAATAATAAAATAATGTGAGAAAAAAAGATTTGTTATTGGATTGTTTCAAATTTTTCAAAGTAATGATATTTTCTAAATATTTTGACTGAGGCATATAATGGTAATAACAATAAGAGCTAATATTCATTGAGTGCTTAGTATTTGCATGATACTATATTTGACACTATATTAAGACCTTTAAAGATATTAACATATTTCATCCTCAGAAAAATTTTATAACAAAGGTCCCACTATTTCCATCTTATAGGTGGGCAAGTTGAGACACAGAAAAGTTAGAAAAGCTTCCCAAAGGACAAACTGCTAGTTTATTGAAGAGTGTTCATGAACTAAGCAATGTGACTTCAGTTTTTCCTCAAGCCTAAATTTTTCTGCATATGTTTTCAGTTCATTATAGGAATAGCCCATTTGCTTAGTATCAAGAATGAACAATTCTTGAAACAGGTGCAACACAGCACTAATAAATTCAATCACCGTTCTTGCCTGGCCCAGTCTGTCCAACACACACAGAGGCATTCAACATCCCTTCATCTGGATTTGATACAAAATGAAAAAATAAAAGAATTAGAGGACATTCCAACATAGGGCATACAATTCCAAGTTCTTTGTCTCCAGTTTAGCCTGGCTTCCTATGAAAAGAAGTTTATAAAACCACTAGGTCTGTGTGTGTCTTTCGTACTCTATCCTCATCACTCTGCCATCAAGGTTAAAAAAAGTCCTGGCAAAGTTAGAAAAGAATTGCTGCTTCCTGGACATCTGGGCTATTTTGTTTTTCCTTTCCTACAATTACTAAGATTGTAAGCATCAGCTGTTTACCCATTTCTGTCCCCTTTCCAATTTATCAGAACCTATGGACAAATAGGGAAATGTTATTTAAAAAGTTACAATTTTATAATATAAAGAGATACGGCAGAAGCAGGAAAGTCTGTAATTAAGCCAAATGTTATTTATAGCGTGGATTAAAAATTTCATATGAAAGAACTAAAGCTATTTCAATTCAGAGATGACATGATCCTATATATAAAAAAATCCCAAAGAATCTACAAAAAGCTACAAGTGCTAATAAACAAATTCAAAGTCATAGGGTACAAGATCAACACACAGAAATTGTGTTTCTATACATTAGCTATGAGCATTCTGAAAGGAAATCAAGAAAACAATTACATTTACAATGGTACCTAGAAGAATAAAATTTCTAGGGATAAATTTAACAAAGTAGGTGAAAGATTTATATACTGAAATTTATTTTTAAAATTGCTGAAAGAAATTACAGAAGAATTAAATAAATGTAAAGATATTCCATGTTCATGGATTGCAAGACTTAATATTGTTAAGATGTCAGTACTACCCAACGTGATCTACAGATTCAAAGCAATCACTATCAAAATTCCATGGGGAGCAGATGTAGCTCAGGGGTTGAGCACCTACCCTGGGTTCAATCCCCAGTACCTCCTTAACAAAAAAAAATTCCAATAGTTTTTTCAACAGAAATGAAAAAGCCAATCCTCAAATTCATATTGAATTGCAAGGGCCCTTGAACACCAAAACAACCTTGAAAAACAAGAACAAAGTTAGAGGACTCACACGTTCCTATTTCAAAACATACTACAGAACTGCAGTAGTCAAAATAGTGTGATACTGGCATAAGGTAGACATATACATCAATGCAAATGAACTAAGAATCCAGAAATAAACTCACACCTCCATGGCCAACTGATTCCAACAAGATTGCCAAGTCCATTTAATTGGGAAAGAATGAAATTGTATCATTACCTCACACCATTAAAAAAATTAACGCAAAATGGATCAATGGCCTAAAGAACTAAAACCACAAAAAACTCTCATGTTTTATAGGAGAAATTCTTCATGACTTTGGATTTGGGAATTGAGTTTTTATTTTTAGCTATGATACCAAAAATACAGGCCACAAAAGAAAAATAGATAAATTGGACTTCATCAAAATTTAAAACTTTTTTCTGTACATAAAAATACAATATCAAGAAAGTAGAAAGACAACGTAGGGAAACGGACTTTGGCCCAGTGGTTAGGGCGTCCGTCTACCATATGGGAGGTCCGCGGTTCAAACCCCGGGCCTCCTTGACCCGTGTGGAGCTGGCCATGCGCAGTGCTGATGCGCGCAAGGAGTGCCGTGCCACGCAAGGGTGACCCCCGCACAAGGAGTGCGCCCGTGAGGAAAAGCCGCCCAGCGTGAAAAGAAAGAGCAGCCTGCCCAGGAATGGCGCCGCCCACACCTCCCATGCCGCTGACGACAACAGAAGCGGACAAGACGCAGCAAATAGACACCAAGAACAGACAACCGGGGGAGGAGGGGAAATTAAATAAATAAAAAAATCTTAAAAAAAAAAAAAAAAAAAAACTGGAGAAAATATTTGGAAATCATATATCTGATAGGGGTTTAATAAAAAGCCTATATAAAGAACTCCTAAAACTCAGTAACAAAAAGACAAACAACCCAATTAAAAAAGGACAAAAGACTTAGATAGACATTTCTCCAAAGAAGATATACAAATGACAGATAAGCACATGAAAAGATACTCAATGTCATTAGCCATTAGAGAAGTGCAAGTCAAAACCAAAATGAGATACCACTATCACACCCACCAGGATGACTATTAATAAAAAAATCAAAAATAAAAAGTTTTGGCAAAGATGTGGAGAAATTGGAACCTTCATGCATTGCTGTGAGAATGTAAAATAATGTAGCTGCTGTGGAAAACAATTTAGTGGTTCCTCAAAAAGTTAAATATAGAGTTAGAATATGACCTGAAAATGCCACTCATAGGTATAATAACAGGGACTCAGATACTTGCACAGCAATGTTTACAGAAGCATCATTCACAATTGGCAAAAAGTGGAAGCAACCCAAATGTCAACCAACAAATGAATTGATAAAGAAAATATGAGATAGCCGAACAATGGAATATAATGTGCTATAACAAGGAATGAAGTTCTGATACAGCTGCAACATGGACAACCTCTAAGAACATCATGTTGAGTGAAATTAGCCAGACACAAAAGGGCAAATATTGTATAATTCCAATCATATGAAATATTGAAATAAGCAAATTCATAGAGACAGAAAGCAGATTAGAGACTACCAGGAGTCGGAAGGAGGGAAGATTGGGGAGTTCATGCTTAAATGGTATAGAGTTTCCGTATGGGGTGATAGAATGGATGGCGGTGATGGTAGCACAACATTGCAAAAGTAATTTTACATAATTTACATAAATGTTACCACAATAAAATTTTTAAAAATCAGTTTCGAAAAAATTATAGAAAAATAGATATGCTCTTTACATGTAATAAAGTCACAGGAAGCAAAACCCATAATACTTTATTTGATCACAAAGAAATACAAAGATGCTACCACACTAATTCCTTAGATGTGACAAAGGTACTGTATCTACTGGGAAAAAGAAAAAAAATTATATATTTGCAAGTTTAAAAAAATCTTAGAACGTATGTGGAATTTTAGAAGACATCTAGCCTGGAATTTCCAGAAAAATCAATAGCATGAAAGAAAACACAAAGGCAAGGAGTGTCTCCTCTAGATTAAAGGTGACTAAAGACATGGAAAACTCAGCTGTTTCCTGGATTTTATTTTAAAGCATCAATAAAGGACATTTTGGAGACAACATGGGAAATTTGAGCACAGAAGAGAATGACCCTAATTCTATGTCCAGTTTACTGAATTCACATCCTGGGCTTTTTCCACTTTCCCACACTGCTCCTGGACTTGGCATTAAAGACTCTTTCATCTTTCATCTCTATACAACTTTTAATTCATACTTTTAGATGCCTAATATAAAAGCTAAAAACAGCCTCACTCATTCCCAGTCCCCATGGCTCCCAAGGATCCAAGTTGTTTCTCAATGCCAGGCCCTGGGACCCATTTTATAGACTACTTCTGGTATTGCAATCCCACCTCGAAGGAGACCTAGGTGAACTGACCAGTGATGCCCGAAACTGAGGTGTATAGTGGTGGTAAAAGACCAGAGCCGTCAGACAAGATTCACTCTTTGGCATGCTTACACTGCCATGACTGTGGCGGACGCAGCTGCTTAAACAGAGAGAAAAGATTTCTTCTGCTGTCTGCCTTCCTACTACCTATGAAATATGGGACAAAAGTCTTCCCTTCTTATTGGACACATAACACAGACATCAACTCATCATCATGCCACATTTTGACTGAGGTTTTCTTAATGTAAGAAAACACATGTTCATATTGTGTGAGTAAACAAGAAGCCATAAGTCTGTGGTCTGATCTCATAATTAGAAGCCATAGGATGCAAGGATTCAAATGAATTTGTGTAGCATTGGATTAGATGCGATTTGAGTTGATAGTAAATGTGAGAGCATAGATTTTACGAAGTCTACTGAGTGTTACTAACTTCTAAAGGGTGTTAAATATTTTTAATAGTTCAAATGAAAGGACAATGTCTCTGTTAAACTGGAAGATTAAAAATATACTCATTTCCCTATCTGGCAGACCTCAACAAAAGTGCCCAACAGCTCCTTCATTGAGCCAAATAATCTGTAATTCTAATATACATATATAGCAACTAATTCTGCATTTCTCTGAGGATAATAATGAGTTAATGCTTATATTCCTGTTTCATGTTCTAATGAATTGCTTAAAATTTAAAAAGAACCAGAACTTTTAAAAATGTGCTTACAATATATTTACCTTAAAGCATTTTTTAAAAAAGTTTAAAAGGTTAGAACATTTCTGGGTTTAATATGCCAATATAGGTTGTATGGCTTTATGCCAGGTTATCTCTAGCTGAAATAGTCTTTCCATTTTAATTGTTTCTTACAAACAATCAAAATGGAAAGAAAGAAGAGTGTTCCTCTCTTTAAATAAACCAGATTATGTTGTCGGGTGTGTGTGTGTTCGGGGTGGGTGGTTATGGTTGTGCCAGGTTGAAATCTGGCACCATTTTTTTTTTGTCCCCATGTTTCTTTCTAAGCAGTAGAGGGCAGAGTGGTAGTTCTGATTACGTACTAGATGCTGTGCACATTACAAGGCTCACGTAATCCTGACAATTTTAAGAAGCAGGTACAGTAATTATCTCCATCTCACAGATAATGAAACTATGGCACAGAAAATTAAGTAACATGCCTAAAAAACTGAGAAAGTAAACAGCAGAACTACAAAGCATCAAAAGAAAGAACACTTGAAACAGTTTTCTCTTTCTGCTTTCTTTCCAAGCAGAAAAACTAGTATTCCCAGAGCTAAAACCATTAATAGGAGAGTTAGAATACAACTGCTGGACCCTGTATGTTTATAAATGACATGCCAGTTACAAACTGCACTAGTTAAGAATGTGACTAGGTTTTATAATTTACCCTGAGTGAAGGAAGGGAGTAGGATATTGGCATCGCTAGTTTATGAAGAATAATAAATAATACTTGGGTTTCCTGGCTAGCCCACAATAATCTATTTAATTCATAATGTGGTTGAATCATAGTACAAATCTGAGATGGAAGTGCTTTTTGGTAGAACTATATCTGGAACACTCTAAAGGCTTACTAAATGCTGAATGGATGGATGAATTTAAAAAAGAAAGAACCTTGGATTATAAAGTGAATAAATAAAGCTGAGTTTCTGTTAAGATAAGATTCTTTGTTACTAAAAAAATAAAACTTTTCTGGGGTTCCTCGTTTTCTAAGTGCTAATTTACCTCAGTCCCCACCTAACAAGCCCCCAGACTCAATAAGGAATCCCATTAATGACTGTCCAGCTTATCAGAACTTCCCTAATAGAAGATTCTCTACCTCTCATACTCCATTAAGACTTCCTCCTGGGCCACAGTACCTCAAAACAAAACAAAACAAAACAAAACAAAAAACACACAACTTCCTCTCATCCCCTCCACAGAAGATTCTAACTAAAGTGTTGAAAAAAGCATAACTTGACTGAATTAATTCTTGCTAGCATCTTAGCTTTCTCAGAATACATGCATTTTTTTAAGTGAAAATAAATCCTTATCACATGAATTCTACTAAATGAAACCCCGTGGTTGAATTCTAGGCAGTAACAGAAATAATCATGTAAAATGGTACATCTGTTGTGGAAACCAATTTGGCAGTTTCTCAGACTATTATGCATAGAATTATTACCCCTGGCAATACCACTTCTAGGTATATAATCAAAAGAATTGAAAGTAGGGACTCAAAGAAATATTTGCACACCAATGTTCATGGTGGCATTAATTACAATTGCCAAAAGATGGAAGCAATTCAAGTGTCTGTCAAAGGATGAGTGGATAAACAAAATGTGGTATATTCACACAATGGCATATCATTATGCTATAAAAAAGGAATAAAGCTCTAATACATGCTACAACATGGACGGATCTTGAAGACATCATGTTGAGTGAAATAAGCCAGACAGAAAAGGACAAATATTGTATGATCTCATTTATATGAAATAATTTGAACATGAAAATTCATACAGGCAAAAAATAGAACACAGGTATAACTTGGAGAAATGTAGGTTCCATTCCAGACCACTGAAATAAAGCAAGTATCAAAATAAAGCAAGTCATAATTGTAGTGTATTCAGTGTGCAATAGCATTATGTCTAAAAAAATGGACGTATCTTAAATAAAATGTGATCCAGTGACATGAAGTGAGCACATGCTGTTGGAAAAAATGGTGCTGATAGACTTGTTTGACGTAGGATGGCCATAAAACTTTAATTTATAAAAACCACTACCTGCAAAGTGGAAAAAGAAAAAAAAAAAGGAAGCACAATATAACAAGGTATGCCTGTATAGGTCCAGGAACAGGAACAGAGGTGGGATGGGGAATGGGGAGTTAATGCTTAATTGGTACAGAGTGTCTGTTTGGGGTGATGGAGCAGTTTTGGTAATGGATAGGGATGAGAGTAGCACAACAGTTTGAATGTAATTAACACTACTGAACTGTAAACTTGAAAGCGTTTAAAATGTGGAAATTTATGTTGTACATGTTACTAGAATAAAACCAAACTACAGAATTGTACAACATAGTGAACCCTAATGTAAACTGCAGACTATAGTTAATAGCATAATTATAATAATATTGCTTCATCAATTATAACAACTAATGCAAAATGTTAATAGTAGGGAAAACTGGGGGGGGGGGGGAGTGGTATATGGGAACTCTGTACTTTCTGCATGATTTTTTTGCTGTAATAAAACTAAACAAAGAAACAAATCCAAAGCAGACATAGATCAAGATGAAGGATACTTACATCATGATGAGTACTGTCATCCTACATGAATCATTGGTTATTTTCCAGTTTTTTAGTTGGAACAAAGACTATATAATTTGTATTTGCTTATTCCATTACTACCCTGAAATTCTTTCTGACACATTAAATCCTTTCTGAAACAAGGGAGACTATTTAAAAATAAATAAATGCAAACATATAATGATTATTAGACATGTCTTGCTCATTTAAACCCTGCGGTCTTAGTTTATTGGTATCAAAATGAATCTAAATCTTTAACCCCAGAGTAAGCTTTTAGACCTTCATTCATCTCTACTCTGTTACTAGGTGCCAAGAAATAGGACACTGGTGATCTCCATTAGGTCCCTGCAGACTTAGTAGTGAGTCTTTGTAAGGTACTTTGAGGAGTTTGAGATGCAGCTATCCATAAAGTGTGCAACCTTCCCTGCAATGAGACTACACAGACTAACTAAACCGTTAATATTCCCACACTACAGCGCCACGGTTATATATGTCTGAATCCTACATCCTCAGGGAAGAAGAGAATGACAGCGAGCAGGAAAAGCAAGTTAGACTGGGGTTTAGATTTGGAGGGACAGAATAGGACACAACCTGGCTGCCAAGTGAGCCTTTCCAGGGTCTGTTGTAAAAAGCTTAGATTCAAATACCCAAAAGACTGAATTTAAGTGCTCCATTAGAAACCAGAGATAAGAACTGAGGGGAAGATCAAAGAGCCAAAAAGTTATCACCTACAAATCTTTGTCCATGCCCTCATTTTCAGGAGCTTCCACTTAGAACAAAGTGCATTGAAACTGTCACCTTTAGCACAAACATCTGATCCCAGGCCAATGCAACCCAGTTGTAAGAGCCAGGTGTGCCCATCTCTTCCCAATTTTGTTTTTGACACCACATGATGGTAACTTGATATTGGCCATAAAGGGCGTATTTGTACATGAAATTCAGCTAACTCTATAAACCAGGGTTTTTGTCCCCCTCCCCCCCCCATCCACTTCCACTTCCAGGTCCCCAGTTTACCAGCACACCACTAACTCTCAAGAATGTTGAGATTCTTATCATGTTCATTGTAATATTCCACTTTAGGCAGTGGTAACATTTCCAAGTACCTCATCCAGGGACTAGGACAAATTAAGTAAATACAGTTGGGCAGTCTAAAACGAAGAGTAATTGAAGCATAAAAACAATCAGGAAAATTATTTGAAACAACTTATTGTACTCCAACTGAGCACACATTTCAATAACTGCTATCAGTGTGGCAGTTTGACATTATCTATGAATTCCAAAAAGAGATATAGATTATGTCTGTAAATTGGTCTGTTCCTCTGGGTGTAATATCCTTTGATTGTATTAAATTCAGCTGACATGCCTTTGATTAAATTATGTTAAGATTAGGGCTTTAATCTGACTATAGCATTAGGGAGACTCAGTCTGAGTCCCCACCTCCTTGGTGGGCTATGTAAACGGACACTCAGTCAAGAACACAGAAGCAGATATGTGAGAAAAGAGAGACAGCCATAGACATGGCAGGGGCTGTGAGAAGAAAAACGAGCCATTCACCTGATAGTTTACAACTTATTTTGTGAAGAGAGCAAAGCAGCTGAGCCAAGAAAGAAATGAGTCCCGGGAAGAGAGAGGAGCCCTAGGTCAGCCTAGAGCTGAGATCAGAAGACGCTGGACCCGTGGAGCCTTAAGAGGGAAGAGGAAGGCTGAACCCCTGCAGATGTTGCCCACCATCTTGCTTCAACAAGTGGCAACAGACTTCGGGTGAGAAAGTACCTCTTAACGTTACTTTGAGTTGGATTCTTTAGGGCCTTTTAACTATAAGCTTCTACCCCAAATAAATACTCTTTATAAAAGCCAACAGATTTCTGGTAACTTGCATCAGCACCCCTTTGGCTGACTAATACAGTTACTAAGTCTAATGCTCCTATTAAGTGGTGGTATAAATAACAGCAACAATTATCAGGGTAGTCATTTACATCTGGACATCAATATATTCTTGATAAAGCATTTCCCTATCTTTAACCATGTCTGTTTCATTAGAATCTTGTAAAGGAATTAGGTCCAGCTTGTTTATTCCCATATAAACATTCATAAACTCAATTGTCTGGCTTATGGACAAGGTAACACCAAGGCCCGTGCTTCATGATTTCCAGTGGTGCTCTATTCACTATTCCACACCACTTCTTCAAAAAAAAAAAGTTTTTAAAGAGATGTTTAACTCATTTGTCACAGCCCAGCTCTCTCAAACATTTGTAAGATTCTCAAAAATCCTCCAAGCTAAAAAATTTTAATTTTAATTTTTAAAATAACTATTTAAAAAATAAGTCTTAGTCACACATTTTTAAAAGAAGCAATCATATAGAAAAAGAGAATGTTGACAGTGACATGCAGCTTCAAAAAATTTTAGAGCCATTGGATTGCAGTTCACTCTAAACCCTGATGTTGTTGAGAGCATAAATTCAACATTAATTAAATGTATTATGTTCCTGGCACTGTGCTAAGTCTCTCTCTAAACCCTGATGTTTAAAAATAGAAGTAGATGGGCGGGATGCAGGAAGTAGTTAAAAACAAAAGTTCCAAAGGGACTGGAAGACATTTTATTCATAAAAGGTTAGCACTTACAACCTTACAGAAAACAAGGAAAAATAAAAAGAGCTAAATATTTCTACAATTAAATCTCGACTTATTATGGATATTTTTAGTTAGAGAAGTTCCTATCCACAATTTAACAGTAGAGAAAAGTTTTAGAACATATGCTCTCAATAAAAAAACAACCGTTTTTCTTTGGCATAAATGGTATGCTGTGTGATTCTATAACAGAAATAATTCACAATATTGAAAAGTGTATTTATATACTTTGAGTCATTTAATCTTACTGGCATAATGATATACTGAATGGTGCACGGCTTTGGGTGAGACTTGCGTCTAAAAGGAGTTCTGTTAACTTGCTGACAGTAAAGACTTGGAGAAGTTAAGTAGCCTAGACTTAACCCTCAAAATCATGAGGAGTAAATAATCTGATATATACAAAGTAACAGCATGTCATGCACTCTCAATAAAGTAGTTTCCTCCCTTTCTTGATTTGGTTATTATACTCTAGAAAAGAAATCATTTCAAGTCAAGAACAAGCCTTTCAGTGCATGTAAAACTCTCAATCTATAGACGCCTTCTCTACCAGATTTCCAGTCTTTAAAATGGAAATTCTTATCTGTATCAGAAAACAAAATCTTGCAAAGAAACAGAGTAGCATTATGCATGTTCCCTACATTAACTTTGCAGATCATGAAATAAAATGTTTTCTAAAACAGAACAGGTACTTGAGAGCTCCTTGGGCTCTATGCAAGGACATGATGAATGTATTAAAAACCAAATTATATTTGAATAATTATGAAATTTACCTTATTGAGCGGATGCAATGGGCTTTCCAGAGTGAAAAATGCAATATAAAAGTATTTTTTAAGAAGACAGTATTTTTGTATGCTACTTTTAAAGGAATGAAGTATAAATTGACAGGTGAAGCTAATAAAAATAATTGATCAAGATAAAGACAGGAAGATGTCACGATCAGGACAGTACTTTTAATTTTTCTTGTTCAGATTGACGTTTTCTAATCAATACTCATACAAAATCTGTTTCCTTCTGAGAATGTAAGCCCTTCACTTCTCCGGGCCTCAATTTTCCATTAATAAGGATGGGTGGATTGTCCTGTAACTTTGTACTCAATCAAATCTTTATTTCATATGCTAAAAGATGGTTAGGGGTGTGGTAATGAGGAACAGTGTGACAGTTTGAAATTCTTTTATGAATTCCCAAAGAGAAAGATTGTGTTTTTGAACTACTCCATTTCTGTGGGTGTGAGACCCTTCTGATTGCCTTGTGTCAGTGAGGCTTGACTCAGGTTGTCTCCGCCTTCTTGCTGGTACTGAGATAAATGGAGACACAGTGAGAGAGACACATATACAGGAAAAGGAAGCCAACATAACAGATTGATCCTGCCATGTGAGAAAGAGGACTGTAGGAAAACAGAAGCCCTGAGAAGCTCAGGGAGAGATGAGCCAATGCCTGATAGCTTACATATGAACTTGGGAAGAAAGCAGAGAAGCCAAAACTGATAAAGGAGGCCTGGAAAGAAACAAGTCCTATGCCTGGTTCCCTACAGCCGAGCTGCCGGAGCTGGGCTCTGAGAAAAGGTGAGCCTGGAGTGGAAGGCTGAGACCTAGGCAAATATCACCTGCATCTGGCTTCCCCACTTGGTAGCTGACTTTGGTGAAAAAGCATTTCTAATGGTACCTTGATTTGGACATTTCACGGCCATGAACTGTACGTTTTTACCCTAAAAAAAATTCCCGATATAAAAGCCATCCCATTTCTGCACCTTGCATCAGCAGCTCTTTGGCAAACTAACACAGTGTTTGAGATCTGCTGGCTTCTACATTATATATCTTTCTCTGGTTATGTTTTGCTTAAAACAAAACTGAAATAAGTATGATATGAGAAGGTTCAAAGTGACTGTCTCAACGTTACTAGATCATACCTGCATTATAATTTCCCATGCAAGTCATATACACATTTTAGCATCTATATGGAGGAACTTAGAGCTGATCAAACTTTGAGAAGTTTTAATTAATTATATTAGCTAAAGCAAAAAATACATTATGAGGGCCGCAACAAGTAGGAAGTGTTTCCAGAAATATTTTATTCCTGACAAAGCCACATCTATTCTTGGGTTTTCTGAATATTGCAACTCTTACAGCTTTTAGTTTACTGAAATAACCAATCTTGATTATTTATTAATCATCTAAAAATTGTTTCTTGCAACATTTCCTAAAGGTTCTAACTAGATCTGGTTAACTCTGGCTTAGAAATTAAGAAATACTAGCAGGAGGTTGTTTCATATTCATATCGACATTTCAGAAGTATTGTTTTAGATTCAGAGAAAATGTCAAATATAGGGATTAGAATCAATGAATTCAAAGAATTTGACAGAATATGAACAAATCCCTGATTTCCTTGAGTCTTTAAGATTGCTTTTCTTATTAGGCCTAATACTTTGTTTTGTTTTTAAACTTGAGACATTGTGGGACAGAACAATTATGCATAAAATACAAGAATCCCATATACCACCCTATTATTAACATCTTGCATTGGTGTGGTACATTTGTTACACAATTGATGAAAGCACACTTTTTATATTTGTATTGTGGTTTAACTTAGGGTTTGTTGTTTGTGCAGTGCAGTTCCATGGATTTTTTTCCCCTAAGAATACATTTTTTAACAAAATACTCATAGCAGCATGCTACTGAAATTTAGAGTAAATATTACTTTATAAAGCTAGACATATTTTATTTCTATAATTATAAGCATATGCACTCCCTGCACATTCACTTTGTTCATTATATGAGTATTAAAAGTTTTTTTCAATAATCAAATACATATTTACGTAGCTTCAATATTTTGAGTATGGCTTGATGTTTTCAGAGCAGAGGAAAATAAGGGATGTTTTTAAATATGACATTTTATTATCTTATTCCAATAGCAATCATATTTTAAATGTTTCTAATGTAAAATACAAGGTTGACTAATTCACAAACCATAGCTTCCACCAGAATGACAATATTTGAATTAACAAAATTTTTGTTTCCTTTCTCTGGACTATTAAAAAAATACCATTCTGGGAATATCTATAAATATACTTTGTTGGGACTCTGTTTTATAATGAATCAGAACCTTCTTCATCGTTTGAAATGGCATAAAAATCAAAAGTTACTAGAACATTTCTCTACATAATGCCAATAGACAAAACATGAATTAAGATCAGCTTGGTTTTGGTTCACCACCATTGATAAAGATACATAAACCTATAGATCCCAGAGGGCCAGAAAGAGAAGCCAAGTAAACTAGAGCTGGTTTTAAAGTGTTTAACAAGGCAGAAACTGGAAGGATATGCCCAAACCAATATACATTACCACAAAGCAAGTGCTAAATTTTCTTGTAAAATCGCTCTCAGCTGGTCTATTTGGTATTGTCCTGACACAGCTAAAGAGAGCATCTAACTTGTGGTTATTATCATGAAAATAAGCAGAATATACAGTAGCTGAAGAAAAGAAAGCTTCAAAAACTTTTTGGACAGACCTAAATCTACCTGTTTCTCCAGAGGTCTAAGAAAATATCTCTTTAAGTAGTTTTTCTTTCAGGCATGAAGTATGGTGATTTATTTATTGATATACTATACATTTTTTTTTTAAGATTTATTTATTTTTCTCCCCTCCCCACCCTGGTTGTCTGTTCTCTGTGTCCACTTGCTGTGTCCTCTTCTTTGTCCGCCTCTGTTGTTGTCAGCGGCACGGGAATCTGCGTTTCCCCTTGTTGCGTCATCTTGCTTCATCAGCTCTCCCATGGGTGGCACCATTCCTGGGCAGGCTGCACTTTCCCTCGTGCTGCGCGGCCCTCCCTATGGGACACCCCCACGTGGCACGGCACTCCCTGCATGCATCAGCACTGTTCATGGGCCAGCTCCACACGGGTCAAGGAGGCCCGGGGTTTGAACCGCGGACCTCCCATGTGGTAGACGGACGCCCCAACCACTGGGCCAAGTCTGCTTCCCTATGCATTTCTAATTATCCTTTATAGGTTATTAAGATTGAATGTCAGGAGAAATGGTGCAATTCTAGAGAGAATTCAGTGAACAAAATTGATTAATGGAGGGACTACAGTAGGTAGGATAGAAGTCACCAGTGCCAAGGATTATAATCTTTTCTCTGAAAGTAACTGTGCTCTGCTCTGTAGCTATTGGTTTTTTCTTTAGTCAAAGGGGGATGTGTCCATTATCTTATAATAGTCATTTCCTTTATCCAGTTATTGCTTTAGGGTGGGAAAGGATCTAGTTCTGGCTAATAAAATACAAGACAATATCTCCTGGAAAGAATTCTATTCTGTAGCAGTTTGATATTCTTTATGAGTTCCAAAAAAGATATTATGTCTATAAAATGGTCTGTTCCTCTGGGCATGATTTCCTTTGCATTAAATTCAAAGGTTTTATTTTTACTTGATTAAATCAAGATTAGGGCTTTAAGTCAACCACATTTGTAGGGCATGACTGAGGTTTAAGTCCCTGCCCCCTTGGTGGGCTGATAGAAACAGACACTAACTCAAGAAGACACACAGAAGAAGATACAGAAGAGGAGAGAACTTGGTCATTTTGGTCCTGCCATATGACAGAAAAGAGAAGGCTCAAACAGCAAAAGCTGCAGGAAGAAAGACAAGCCCTATGCCAGCCTACAGCTTGACTTTGGTGAGGAAGTAACCTTGAGTTGGACTCTTTAGGGCCTTATAACAGTAAGCTTCTACCCCAAATAAATACCCTTTATAAAAGCCAACAGATTTCTGGTACTGTGTATCAGCACCCCTTTGACTGACTAATACACCTTCCCAAAATAAAACAGAAATCCTCAGAAGAAAGTCTTACCATTTTGTCCTGCTGGAATACAGACATGATACCTGAAGGTGCTGCAGTCATCTTGTGACCATGCAGCAGGGAGCATGATTGGGAAAAAAAAAATCGACATTCCAAAAATGAAAAAGATGGATACTAGGTCTTTGATGATATCACTGGGCAATTGATTACATTTCTGACATTTCATACTTGTGTCATTTCTTTGACATTTGAAAAAGCTTCTCTCTCATATTTGCCAAAATGATTCATAAAGCTATGTGCTGATTCAACAAAGAGCACAAGCTCTGATTTTGTTTAGCAAAGGAAAAAATATAGAAGATACGGAAGGTCTGGTGAGTATCAGGAAGTGGACAAATAAATGCAAAACCTTTCTGGGCAGGTTGTCATTACAATTGTCCCTCTGGGCACAAGTTATTTGTACATTGATTAAAATATGAGGTTCATGAAATTCCCCATTTTCCTATCAAAGGTGAGTTTTTGTTTCCTTGTACAATTGCCTTCAAAGTTTTTATTACAGTAATGTATATTTTGTTAAGCTACTCAGGAAATATTTTCCTACTGATGTCTAATTTAGTGTGGAATGTTGAATAATATGTATGCCTAGATGAAATGAAGCAATCAGAGTACTGTGTCTAGTTAATAAACAGCATTCAATTTTTTCTGGTGCTTTATTGAAAAAAGTACTATATAAAGCTTCACTGTTTGAGTAAAAATTTGGGAAAAAGAGAAGTCTTGTATTCTTATTTCTTAGCTTTCTTCCATTTAAAGACCATTGCACAATGAATATCATTTGGTACAAAGGCTATGTTATATTATAAAAAATATAAAAGAATTCCAGCCTTTAAGAACATTCACAAGTTTGTTACAATAAGATACTACACAAAATAATAATAATGGAAATTACTGTTACAGCAACTACTCATTCTTATTTTAACTTCACAGTGCCAAGCATTTTCCATGGATTTCTTGCTTAGTCCCTAGAATGATCCTATGAGGCCCCTGGGTTTATGTTTCCCATTTGACAGAGGGAACTGAGGCACAGAGAGATAAAGTAACATGTTTAACAACACACGGGGAATAAGTGGTAGAGTCAGTACTTGATATTTCAAGCTTAAAATCTGCAGAATGTTAAAGGTTGATGTTATTTGAATGTCTGATCAGATCATTTGAAGCTCACTTACCTTGAAAGCGAGTGTGATCATTTTATGCATCAAATTAGTTACGTTATGATCTCCAGTTGTTTGGTCATACAGTGACCTAGTTGTTACCCTGAATGTATTTTACAGCTGGGATCAACACCTACAATCAGCTGACTTTAAGTAAAGGAGGTTACCCTCAAGGATGTAGGTGGGTTTCATTCAATTAATTAGAAGTCGTAAGAGTGATGATTCCAAGAACTGCCATATGGAATCCAGCCTTGCCATCCCCTGCAGTCATGTGAGCCAATTCTCTTATAATTAATCTCTAAACATTACACACACACACATACACACACACACATCTCCTGTTGGTTCTGTATCTCTGAAGAATCCGAATTAATATAGTAGGGATGAATGCAAAATCAACCCTGTGAAGAATTTAGGAAGTGAGCAGGAGGTAGCTTGGGGACATTCACATCGGCAAAGAGAACATATTGTTTTTAATTCAAATGTAGGTTTTGTTTGTTTATTTGTGGAGGGATATGGCTTTGTGTGGAGGTTTGGTCTGGGCAAGTAGAGTGTGAAAGCCTCGAAGGCTAAAGCTTCAGAGTCCTACCTCTCCTCAAGGTACATGCTTCGGAAAACATACACCAGTTTATAGTATCTATAACAAAAACACAACTATGTATAAACAAAATAATTTTTCCCAATCGGACATGTGAAGTGAGCATTTTATATAGCAAATTTACTTTTTAAAAATAATTTCTTCTATTTAGTGATAGATAGGAACATCATAATATATGTGCCATGCATGAAGCATTTTCCTGGTCACTGGACTATTTAAAATCCATAATTTTGTATTTTATTTAGTCTTCCTGTTTTACTCAAAGACAAGACCAGAGAAAAATAGAAGTGGAAGAATTTCAGTTTCTGAAATCTGGATCATTTGGAGAACTTATTACCTAAAAATATTATAGAAAACACGTTCTAATGTGGGTTGACCACACAGTTTCAGAAGCCACATGTCAGAATCTTTACCTCATTTTTTTAAACCATGAATGGACTTTGAGAGAACAAATTTCATTTTTCTTCACCTCTAAGGTCAATTAACTTTGAATGACTTTTAAATCCTAGGATCTATGCCTAGCACATTTCCTATAACTTCATTTATATTTCACAGATATCCTTGTTGATATGCACTAATTCATAGATGAGGAAAGTCAGGCTCAAAGAGATGGGAAAATAATCACATAACCAGTAAGGGGCAGAGCCAGAATTAAAATTCACTTTTATCTGATTACATCACCCAAGTTCTTTTATCCATGACAACATTGAAAATGCATTACCTATATAATCATTTTATTTTTTAAAAGTAGCATTAGAGATATATATAGACATATAAATACCTATGCATATATAAAGATACACACATGTATATTTAGTTGTGGCACTGAGTATATACACACATAAGTATATACACATGTGTGTCCCTACATGCATATACATATACACATATACACATAGACATAATGTGTGTATATGTTTAAATACCTATACACATGTGAAATAAACATGATTAAATTATAAAAAATTACATATCTTGTTTGTAAAATATCATCTGATTTTATCATGTGATTTAATTCGATACTACTCACTTCCTCACATTCAATCTACAATCTATAATACATGACTATGTAATTTTTATATTACAGAAAGATCCAGAACTTCACCTAACTTGTTGAGTTTTTAAAGTAGGAGTTTAATCCAGAATGTATTCGCTGGGTGCAGTGCATGTGCCACAATGATGGAAGAGTTTGTTGATGTGGGAGGGGTGGCATGGGTGGGTGAGGGTATATGAGGACCTCATATTTTTTAACATAACATTTAAAAGAAAATAAAGGAGAAAAAAAAAAGTAGGAGTTTTAATTATAGCAAATCAAAATACAAATACAGCAATTTGTATGTCAAAAATAAGCAACAAGGTAAGTTTTATTTTACTGTTTTTCAATCATCTTTTACTCCTGCAGGGGAAAAGCCATGATTAAATTTATGTGGAAAACAAACTATCATGTTAATAGTATACCAGCCATGTGATTTGACTAACAGTGTTGCAATACTGTTAGTTGCATTTTTACCACAATATTATTGTTACCAGGTCAACTGATTAATAATGATTCAAAGCTCTACACTATGGAAACAAAGCAGTATGACGTTGTATTAAATAATAATAACTTCCTGAATTTTACTAGGACTGTGTCTCTGATTTAGAGATTCAAATGTGCAGATTAGGCAGGTTTACAAAAGTAAATGATTTTCTATACATGGATTTTATTTTCAAGAGAAAACTACAGGACAAAAATCTATTAAAACCTTAAGATACATGAGAAGCGGACTTGGCCCAGTGGTTAGGGCATCTGTCTACCACACGGGAGGTCCCTGGGCCTCCTTGACCCATGTGGAGCTGGCCCATGCGCAGTGCTGATGCGCACAAGGAGTGCCATGCCACACAGGGGTGTCCCCCGTGTAGGGGAGCCCACGTGCAAGGAGTGCACCCCGTAAGGAGAGCTGCCCAGTGCGAAAGAAAGTGCAGCCTGCCCAGGAATGGCATCGCCCACATGGAGAGCTGACACAACAAGATGACACAACAAAAAGAAACACAGATTCCTGTGCCACTGACAACAACAGAAGCAGACAAGGAAGAACATGTAGCAAACAGACACAGAGAACAGACAACTGGGGGGGGAGGGGGAGAGAAATAAATAAATAAAATCTTAAAAAAAAAAAAGCTTTGGGGCAAAAAATTAAAAAAAAAAAAACAACCTTAAGATACAGATGATCAGATGATGAAGTGTTCAGCACCTTCCAAGAAACTCACAACTACCTTCAGTAATTGGTAGAGTATAAATAGCCTAATTTGAATGTGTAAAATAACCCAATCACAGACAAATTCTCCTGTCTCCCCCTCCAATGCTCTTTCCATTGTCCTACAGCTAAAATTCTTGAATAAATTAACAGCAATGTTTTTTTCTGTTAAAGTGGCAAAAGAGACTGGATTCCATTTTATCTGCTTCCATTTCTACTGTTCAGGTTCTGAAAATGGTTTAATGATCAGTAAAATGGCCAGCAGAAAAACATTTGAATTTAAGAAGGGCCCGTGCAAATCTAGACACTGGCTATTCAACCTCTGAATAATCAGGTACTTGCTGTAATTGCATTTCAATGTACACATAATATCTGTTCCAAACTCCCATAAAAATACTGATGGTTTACAATGCTGACTGCATACAGAATTAAATTACACTATTGATTCAGTGTATTTTTAGGAAATGGATAAGGTACCTAAGACTGAGAGTCCGTGATTGTAATTTTGCTCCTCTGGTTTTGCCCAGTGATTTAATGTTTCTATTAAAATAATAGATAATGTATATTAGTATTTACTGGGTGCCAGTACTTTATGTGGATTACCTCATTTAATTCTCAGAAAGACCCTGTGATAAGATGTCCCCATTTGATAAAGGAAGAATCTGTGCTTTCAGAGATGAAATGACTTGATCAAGGTCATATCCTCCTCAGCAGGCCAAAGCTGATAAGGGGCGTCAGTAGGAGAGTGAAAAAGAAAGCAGTTCTAAAGTTCATACATAAAATAATAACTTAAGTATTTTAAGGTTCTTGGGCTCATCTCAGTAAAATCAGCCCACAGGGACCTCCCCTTATATTCAGGGTGAAAGAGAATTACTGTTTTTAGTGGGTTCAATGGTGTCCCCCAAAGCATATGTTCAAGTATTAACCCTCAATACATATGAATGTGACCCTACTTGGAAATAAGGTATTTGCAGATGTAATCAAGTTAAGAGGAGGCATATTGGATTTGGGTGGGTCCTGAATCCAGTGACAGGTGTCATTATAAGAGCAAGGAGACATTTAGACAGTGAGATGTAGAGATACAAAAACACATACATGAGGCCATGTGAAGATGGAGGAAGGCAGAGATTGGAGTTATGCTGTCACAAGCCAAGGAAGTGGAAAAAGCAAGGAAGAATTCTTTTCAAAAGCCTTCAGAAAGCACATGGCCCTGGCAATACCTTGATTTCAGACGTGTAGCCTCCAGAACTGTGAAAGAATAAATTTCTATAGTTTTAACTACCAAGTTTGTGGTATGTTGTTACAGCAGCATAAGAAACTAATACACTGCTCCTTCCTGACTGTCTTAAAGACTCAGAATACCATTTTGTTATTCTTGTCATTTGTAAGATTGCCTTGATATTGTTGGGGAAAAACAATGAGAAGGAGATGATGAATAAAGGATACAAGACTTAGAATGAAAACTCAGGAAGGCCTCAATATTCAAGACATTATTTTTTAAACAACTGCCAAAACAAAACTTAATATCACAGTTTAACGAAGTTCTAATGGCAAGATTTCAATGCACTGTTTTTTACAGAAAGATATACTAAAAGAAAAGAATATCATTCCATTTAAAATTTTTAAAATATTTGCGTGGCTTCTAAATAAATCTGAAATAATTCTAAAATATAAAGACAGCTACAAAATGGTTTTTAAATGTTTTCTAAGAATTTATTTCATCAGCATGTTAATTTAAGGTAGCATTGATTAAGGAAATGGCAGAGTTGTGTTTTATGGAGATTTATAACTACTACACTCCATTACATACACTCAATATATATTTATATCTACCTCAAAATAAGACTTGTGGGAAGTGGTTGTGGCTCAACTGATAGAGCGTACGCTTACCACATAGGAGGTCCAGGGTTTGGTACCCAGGGCCTCCTGACCCATGTGGTGAGCTGGCCAACATGCAGTGCTGCCAAGCTAAAGAAGTGCCGTGCCATGCAGGGGTGTCCCCCACGTAGGGGTGCCCCACACACAAGGAGAATGCCCCTCAAGGAGAGCTGCCCATGCAAAAAAAGCGCAGCCCTCCCAGGAGTGGCGCCACACACACGGAGAGCTGACACAGCAAGATGATGCAACAAAAAAAAGTGACACAGTTTCCCGGTACCGCATGACAAATATTCAAGTGGACACAGAAGAACACACAGAATGGACACAGAGAGCAGACAACGGAGAGGGGGGTGGAGAAAAATAAATAAAATAATAAGTCTTAAAAAAATAGGACTTGTCACTGAGTTTTTTATTCTATTCAAGGATGTTAAGTGTATTTCATTGCATTTTATTTTTTATTAAAGAATTATTTTATTTCTCCTCTACCCACTCCCCTACTCATTGTTTGTGCTGTCTGCTCTGTGTGTCTGTTCAATGGATGTGTCTGCTCATCTTCTTTTTAGGAGGTACCAGAAACTGAACCCAGGATCTCCCACGAGGGAGGGAGGCACCCAATCACTTGAGCCACATCTACTCTCTACTTGTTGTGTCTCTCATTGTGTGTCCTCATTGCATCATCTCCTTGTTTTATTTTGATGAATATTATTGGTTATACTTCTGATCTACAGATGTTAGATTTTCTTCCAAAATGTTTGGCTAAAATATAAAATCTTTCCCTTGAAAAGCAGTCCATCTAAACCAATCCACCCTATGTGGTGATTTCCACATTCACTTTTAATAAAATAGGGGTTAATACGGTTAATATTAAAGGAGAAGTGAAAATATCTCAGGCATCGGAATTAACGCAAAACTAGATCAGAATCCTGGCTTTATAACATAAAATATATGGTCTTGGGCAAGTTGTTAATTTCTCTGGACCTCAAAGACTTTAAGGGAACTATAACATCTATCTTGCAGAATCACTGAGAAGAATAAACGAAAGTATGTATAGAAAAGAACAAGCAGAGCATCTCAGAGATTTCAAACAATGGTAGTATGGTGAATAATTAAGATTTCTTAACTTTTGTAATGCACAAACTCCTTCTTAACATACCCACTATCCTAATTAAATTTCTTAAATTGTAGCAAATTCTTATTGAAAAATTCTCTAATAAATTCAGAATTAAAATGAAGATCAGAAGATTTACTTTCTTGTTTTCGAGGTAAATTCATTCTCCTCAAATTTTAAAGCTGAAAATGAATATAAATTCAAGTTTAACAAAATAATGATACACTGAAGTCAACAAGAGAATAAATTATTCAAAATGATTTGAATTAACTTATCTGGGGATACTTGTATATAAATTAACAAGGCAAATTAGGAAAAACAAATTCTGGTTATTTCTGTACTGAAACTATATTAAGATAAAATGGTTAAATGAACCAAAACTCTCATCCAATATTCACAGCAGATTAAGTGCATGCATTTCCGTGCCATGCATTTTAGAAACTAGTTACAGGTGGATGTGTATATTGTTCACACAAAATTATTAGTTTGTCTCCCTGCTTTTGAGGGCTTTGAGAGCAATGACATGTCTGGTCTATAGCCCCTGTCATTATACAGCATGGTTGTGATAAAACGGTCGTCACTCCTTGAGTATTCATTGAATGGTTTGTAATTAAACGGAGTCCTTTTTAAGATCTAAAATAACTCTGGAGTGATTCTAGTAAGTATTACTTATTCTTTCCCTCACCTGCTTCTGATTCCTCTTTTCATGCATTTTTATCAAGGAGCAGCATTACTGACCAATATGAGCTTACTTCCCTTCCAATGTTCACAGAAGTATCGGTAAGTTTTGAAATGATAATAATATCGGCAATATTTGATATTTGGCCCCTGTGCCAAACACAGTATGACTTTACTCCTCAAGTAGATGATAATATCTGGCTCATCAAAGTTAAATGGATTAACCTAAGTCACAGTTAGGCAGATTCAACTCCATCTACCTCCCATAAGCATCGCTTTAGAGCATTTGATCATGAACATGGATTATGTCTGGTTTTGTCTCACACACAAACCTGTTGACCCATTTTTGCTGAGGGAAGCATGATATGCACATATGAATATTTTCTCTGTTAGATTCTTTACAAATGGTTAATGCAATCTATGATATAATGGGATGAAAGCACTGCAAGTTGAGAATAAAGTTCAGAAGAGGGAGAGGACAGGTGGTGGGGTCGGTTGATACTTAGATCCATGACCTTTGCAGGCATGGATGTTACAGATGAAAGACATGCTGACAAATTTGCCATTTTGTTATTTTATATCATTGACTCCTGTGCCATCATGCTCTTCAAATATTTTTCAGGAAAATTATAATGATGAAGTATGCCTAATGTCGCCTATGTTTTTCCCAGCAAAATGAAATAAAACCAATTCAATCCAAGAAACAGCTCAATCCTTAGGTCAGAATAAAAGAGCAGAAAACTACTTGTCTTTTTTTTTCTGCTTGTCGTTGGATACAAATAGAGCTGTAATGAATCAGGTTTTGGGGAAATGTGGTACTCATTGGAAAAGATGAATACAAATGCCTGGGTGCACTTTAGATTAAAATATATACACTAAGCTTCCATATTATTCCCCCTTTGCTATGCGTTCATAACAACGCATTGTGAAATGAGATGTTGAAAGAACAGGTAGTTCTTTCCCTGCACGGATCACATTGATTTAATCAAATCTATTATTGAATATCCTAACATTTACTCAGTGATAAGGAAGTTAACTAACTTTTAAATAGATACATATTTAGCTAAAGAATATTTTTGTTGTTATTACATCAGTTATGGAAAAATAATCAACAGTTTCATCCTTGGAGAATAAAGTACAAGTTACTAGCTTAATTAACTTAATTCAAGACTATCATCCCAGGGTCGGCAGGATGGAGGAATAAAATATGGTTTAGAGTGGACTTACTGGTATTCTACTATAGAACTACTGTGACTCTAGCAATGGAAGAAACTGTAGCATTGATGTGGAGACAGTGGCCACGGAAGTTGCTGAGGGCAGGGAGAAGGAAGAAGAGGTGTGACATTGGGGCATTTTCAGGATTTGGAGTTGTCCTGAATGATATTGCAGGGACAGATGCAGGACATTAAATATCCTGCCATAAACCACTGAATGGACTGGGATGACAATGTAAAATATAATCCATGTGGTGTAACAGAGCTCCAAAATGTATTAATCAAATGCAATGAATGTGCCACACTGATGAAAGAGGTTGTTGATGTGGGAGGAGTGGGAGTGGTGGTGAGTGAGGTATACGGGAACCTATCTATTTTTTAACGTAACATTTTGTGTGATCTATGTATCTTTTTAAAAAAGAAAATAAAAAATTTCATTAAAAAAAAGACTATCCTTGTACAAGATCTGGTTTTTCAACAAAATATTAAATGACATATATCTTTTCTGTGTGACCTTGGTATTTAAGGTATTTCATTAATTAATGGTATTCTAGGCTAAATACTTAAATTTTTAGTTCAATCTCATGTTCGTTTCACCTGATGATTTTATTATTATCTAGGATCACTATCATTTTGAAGATTTGGGGGTTTACCTTAAAATATATGGATCATTTCCATTCTTATAGAGTGCCAAGTAAAAAGAGCAAAAGAAATGACTTAAGTATTAATCTAGCAGTGTTTCTGTAATAGCTGTGAATGCACCCTGTATTTAATAATTGTTGGACCTGATTAATTCTATATTCACCCCTGCACCTCCACATTTGTGCCATTCATTTGGCCTAGGTTATGACATGAATCAGAAGATCTGGATTAGTCATCTAAAGCAACTAGTATTTTTTGCAGGAAAAAAAGAGAATATTCTCTATCCTGTATCTATTAAGACCTAGGAAAACAAAGTCAAATTTGGCCTTTAGGCTGAGATGCTCATTTGAGTCAAACACAGGGGGGATTTTGTGACCTTATTTTCCCTATAGGACTCTTTTTTCCTACAGAACAACCAAAAATTAGCACTTACTCTTAGGATTAAAGAACACATGGGTTGTCTTTTTTTTAAGATTTTGCTATTTTCTTTCTTGTTGACTTGTCCTGAAATGAAGTCACTTATTATGAATATTATTTTTGAATGAATACTGTGTCTAATTATATTTACATTTATTAGTAAATGTCAACTTACAATCTGCTTTTCTGTGTCTATAAGGAGGGAATAGTGCAGATTTTTTTAATGATAAACTGATGTAAGACACATCAGTTTACTTGCCCAAAACAATACAAAAGTCACAATGGATTTGACCACAGTCTGTCACTGACAGGGAGATCAAAGGACACTGAAAATACATACTGACCACCTTCCACGATTATTGGCTTGAAGAAGAGTTAGAGGAAAGTTTAAGTAATTTAGTTAACATTTCAATTTTAGCATAATGTACTGAGTATTTTTTCCATCAAAAAAATTAATGAAAACCATGGCACTTTGTAAAGTGAAGAGCTTCATCAAGGATTTCCAAAATATATTTGTGCTTCATATCAACTGTCTATTGTTGTATTCATGTAACAGTGTCTGTTGGCTTACTTAGGAAATAAAAATCCTACTAAACACATGTCCCACTTTTGTGAGATGGCCTCAGAGTATTAGCACACATGATTAATGAACATTCTCAAGGAAAATATTGGTTTGGTACAACTCAATAGAGTGGAAACTAAAACCAAGGAGGAAGATGAAAACTTCAATATGGATAGCCACAAATACATGTTCCTTGTACCCAGGTATTGCTCAGACTTTTCATGAGTTTATAAAAAGAGAGTTACTATCATATTTAGATTAATATGAAACTTTTATACTACAAAGTGACACTCTGAAATAGCTTCACGTTTTGATAATTAAATATTTTCTTTATAAAAATGTTCCTGAGATATCTGGGATGCAATTATGTAGTTATTATTTCAGTAGCATTCACTGTCTCAAGATTCCTTCATGTTCTTTGAACATATGTCTAAATAAGATTATGGAGTCATTAAAGGAGAAGAGGTAAAAAATTTGAAGGCAAAGAAATCCTTAAACCCAAATTCATGCAAACACAAACCTACGCTATGGCTCAGACAAGGATTTCAATTATATGGTATTTATTCTAGCCTTCAATCTATTCCAAATAATTGATCTGTAGGAGATATTTTACAGATACAGCAGAATCTTTTACAAAGCAGATGTTTACCGACAGGCCTGTTACCTTCCCTATATTAATTTATATTACCTATACTTTAACTTTTTTAATGTTTTACAAGGTCATAATTTGATTTGCTGTGTATCTGAATCCATAGTTCTGTAACTGCATATCAAACCATGAATTTGCCTGGAAGGACCATGTTTTCAACTGTCTGGCTCTCCTGAAGTCATCTCAAAAGCAAAATGAAACATAGTGATAAATCCATAATGACTTTGGCAGGGACTGCCTAGGTAGCTGGGATAATAATAAATATGAAAACACTACCTCATTTTGCTTTTATAATTTTCATTTGCATATGACAAAAATAATTGAGATAATAAACTTGAAAGCACTTAGTCCAGCACATCAGGTGATTAACAAATGTTTAGGAGAATAATTTAAAAATTCAGTTGTGTTTTTATCTTATTTGTTGAAACAGTATGAGATAAAAAGCATAATTAAATGCCAATTCATTATACTTAATTTTACTTTTATCCATAATCTATCTCACTTCAAGAAAGTTTTGAGAAGCTAATTTTCTGGGATTTTTTAATTTATAAAATTCATCATAGATTTACAAATGCATCACCAAGTATTTGTATATTTACTCACTAAGATACAATGAATGGAGCAAAGGACTATAACATTTAATCCCAGTTGTTACTATTATATAACAGGTTAGTTTACAGGAGAAGACAATAAAGAACAAAAGATAAGTAAAATTTTAAGTTACACTATCATCTATATTGTTTTAATCAAATGAACAATTATATTTAATTTGGTACAACTGAGAAAGCCTTTAGTAGTATATACAGCATAGCATTAATTATTACTGGTTTTAATCTGGCTTTGTAATTTTATTAATGTAGAGACTAAAACTAATAAAACCCAAAAGATGTAATGCCCATACTGCTTCCTCATTATTTGCTTCACAGATTTCTTTTTACTCCAACCCAAAGCCATCGATTAGCTTTCCTCTGTAAGAAAAGATACTTTGCAAGATTACAGGGAAAGAATGCACTGATCCAAGTGTGCATGGTTGAAAAATACATTTATGATGGACAAAAAGGTGTTGATGAGTACCCAGGCATCTCAGAAGCAGCGCAGAGTTTCTTGAAGCTTTGCAAGAATGATAGACTTGTCTACAACACTGTGAAAGATTTAGAACTCTTAATTACTCCTCGGAAATGTTATGGTCATTCACTGATTTTTTTTTTCAAGAATAAATAGGGAAGTACATGTTAGCAGCATCAAAGGTAAGAACCCTTGGAAAAAATCATAATACAAGGAATCAATTGATAAAGGTTTAGAGAATCAAGATGTCTAGAATATTTCAAGGTCAGGAGGCAGTTTGACTATCAGGTTTACCTAAAGCTATTTAGAAGGGCTAAGATAGAATGCTACTTTTGTACATTAATTTGAGGACCTGCACCACTCTCACTCCACTCCTCAACTCTCTCGCCCAACACACACACTAGTTCCTTCTTGTGGATTAGAATCCCACCATAAACCCCATGTCAAAGACTAAATCACAGACCAGGTGGTGGTTGAGATAAAAAAACTCTAGAGTCAGACAAAGGGGCCTGGAATTCCTATTCTTCTATTTGGCCTTGGGCAAAATCAACTTCGCAAGGCCTCTGACTCCTTACCTGTAAAACCAAGATCCCAACAATAACTGAATTGTTGTAAGGGCTAAAGGAGGTAACATCAGTAAATAGATTAGCCAGTATTCAAGAAATGTTAGCTGTTATTAACGACAAACTAACAAAAGGTCTCACATAGTTACTTGAGGGATCAGATAGAATCAAGTTGGCTTATACTGGAAGATGAAGGCGCCACACTTTTTGGCAGGTTACCTGGGTATTTTGCATACCCCTATGGGGCAGTTCGGGCTGTTAACTGGCCCTTTGGAGCCCTGGTCACTTGGGATCCCTTGGTTCCTTCTGCCAGCACTCAGCTCCCGTTTCCTCTTAGGTGGGCCAAGGCTTGCCTTCCATCCGTCTTGTGTTAAGAGAGTTCCTGGAAATACCTGCTTTGGCTTTGCCAGTTTTCTTAACTGGACCACCTGCCCTCATTCCTGTCCCACCCCAGTTCTTCTTGGCCTGTGAGCAAAACTCTCCAGTTGTACCCTAGAGGATGGCATTACCTAGATTTCCCCAGAACAAACCAATTTAGGTCCTCCCTGACCCCCCTAGAATGCCCAGAAGCTTTTATCCAGTTTGTGCCAGAAGCTCTGACAATCCCTCCTTTGTTTTATAGGACTATATTTATCAAAATAATATTTAACAAAATAATTACTCATTCCTTAGAAAGTTTCCAAACAAAAGAGGAAATTTGTCAAAATGCTTACAGTAGTAGTATCTGGGTGGAAGATTCGTGGACTCTACTTCTCTCTGCTTCTTTAAACTGTTTTCAACTCTTTACAATTTCTACGATGAAAATATAACAAATAGAAAGGCAGAAAAATAATGTTTTAAAAAAACTACACATTAGCTTGGAAGGTCTGGGCAGTAGAGAAAAAATAATGAGAAAGCACTTATTTCAGGACTTTGAAGTACAAGAAATGGACATTGAGCATAGATGCGGTATAGACCACTTGAAAGGGAAAGAAACAGTCTGAAAGGGAAAGTGGTGTTTGGGGGTGAGGAAGGCGCAGTAGGCAAATCTCAGCTGTTTCATGGGTTCACCAGAGTTGATTAAGCCAGCTTTTTCAGGTACATTAAAATCACTACTCAATTTATTGGTAAAAAAGTATCAAACTTGTTGGTTAACTAAAATACCGATTTAATTTTTTAAAGGGCAAACAAAGCTGTAGAGGAATAGGATGACGTTTTGTCATTCAGAATTCCAGAGATACAGCTGAAAATAGAGAAAAGAGATTTAATGAGACAGCACTAACAGCCGGGCAATCCAAATGCGGCCAGTTCCAGATTTAAGCATCAGTGAGTTGGTATAGACGGTTCTTAAGCATTATGGCCAGGAGGGCAGGCTCCAGATTTCAGTGTTCAGCCTGAATCTAAGCTTACTCGGGTATAAGCTGTAAGACAATGGGAAAATTGTTTAACTTCACTAAATCTTAGCGACATCATCTTTAAAATGGGAATAATAATATTACCTAGTTTTAGAACTATTAAAAGAAGTCAGTATAATAACACATGGTAAGGACTTAGCACTCTATATATTTGGCATGATGATGATGATGATGATGATGATGTAGAATTTACATGAAATAAATAAGCCCGTAGTCATAAAGAGTGGGAGAGATTTGTATCTACCACGGGCTCCAGTTTTCCAATTAGCCAAAGGAATGAAACAATCAGCATGTATACTCTAGAAGGGAACAACATTGTTTATAGACAGCTTTCTCAATAAGCCCCTTCCTTTTAGGAGTTTAAGACTGGTTACACAAGAGTACCCCTAATTTGGTTAATGTCTAAAGCTGTTACTACCAAATAATTAAACCCTCTTAAATTTAACATTAAAAAAAGAGGATTTGTCTAGTCAAAAAGTTTAAACCCAAGTATCACCAATTCTATTTTTCAATTTTCAGGATTTATTTAATATTACTTAATATTCAAAAAACTTTTTGTAAACACTACTGACAAAGATGTCATATTAGCTAACCAACAAACATCTCAGGGGAATGAAAGCAAATATTCTTCAACTTCTGATTCATTATTGTCAAGGCTGATATGCATAAATGTGCAAACATATTTAAATATTTTATAACTTATTTGATGGAAATGTTATAGGCTCATAAAAGGAGCAACTACATTTTCTTTCCTACAGTGCAATACCACTAAATAGCACCAGACATTCCTTTTTAAATTAAACGCTTTTAAAAGTCATGTTATTAAGTGAAAAGGAAAAAACCGGAAAGAACAGTGAATGTTTTGGGACAAAAAAACAGCTCAAAACATGAGGAAACATAGGTACAATATGAACTTTAAAGCAAAAAAAGAGACAATTGTCTTTTCTTCCTTATCAATTTCTCTTTCATTTTAACTATGAAAAAGAAATTTTTTGGAACTTCCCATTTACCATGTCACCTAATTCACTCAACAAAATTTTAGCCATTATCTGGATTTGATCAGAAATTAAACAGTAGCAAAGATACTAGATGGCTTTGGACAGTTATAAATTATGAAAACATTTCATAGCATCAGTGAAACTGGTTGATTCATTCAATCAGTAACTAAAAGTATCATCCTGTACCTAGAGGATCTAAAGACAGATAAAACCAACTGAACACAACACCAGTGAATACTGGGAGGCTACTAGGATACAAAACACTACGGAGGCAAAGCACATACTTTGCAATCATGCATATAGATTAAAATCTAATTCTATTTCCTACAATCTTTGTGACCTGGAGCAAGTTAATCAACTTTTCTAAGCCTCAGATTCTTCAACTAAAAGAGGGTGAATTCCCAGCTTATTGGATAGTTATAAAGAGAAATGACAACATATATAGGGAGCCTTGTCCTATAATCATGTAACTGAACAGTGAACATTCATTGTAATCCTAATAATCTGTCTTTCCTCTTCTAACTAACAAAATAAATAAAGCCTAGTGTGGCAGAGGCTACAGTTGTCCTTATTTATCCATTCTCTCCTTCTTCCTTGATAAAAGAAGCTACAAGTGTTGGCTGGGCATATGTTTCTTCCAAATAAAAAACACATTTCATCTCTTTAAGAAAGTATGACCAAGTAAGTTCTACAATAAAATGTGAGAGCAAGTGGTATGTCCAACTAGTAGAAAACCAAAGCGAGAGCTCAGCCTTTACAGAGGCGGGCATGGCCACCTATAGCATCACACGAGGCATCTGAGAAGGGTCTGGAAGAGATGGTTCCTTAATCGAGTGTGCAACCTCACTGTTGTGAAGAAAACTGCTACTGAGATTGGTAGTAATTGGGAAATGTGGAAAGAAAGCAAAGACAGGCCAAGTCCATGTGTGAGGGGGGTGACCAAAGACTGATAGACATTAGTGGCTGGATGAAACAGTGAGTAGATATTTTTCATTCAACAAATATTGATTGAGCACCTACTATATGCCCCAAAGCCAGGCTAGCTGTTAGGGACATAACAGTGAACAAAATAAAAATGCCCCTGGTCTCATGAACCTCACATTTGAGTTAGGGGAAACAAGTGCAACTAACTGTAAATTATATCAGATATATCTATAATATATCACTACTATGGAGAAAAATATAACTGGGTAGGGTGTATTGAGGTGAAGTGTTCCTATTTTATCTAGGATGAACTGGGATGTGTGCCTATAAGATATCAGACATAAGAGCTGCTGCAAGAAATTGAGATGATTCCAGCCTGTAACTCTAGTAATTACTTATCCCCAAGATGCCAGGATTAGTATAGAGAACTCCTGATAGTGAGAGTGTAGAAATCATTAAAGCTCTCCTGCACAGACATCTAGATGTTTACCATATTCTTATCTTCACCTGTCTTCCTGGTTTAAGTAGCTCTATGAGAGGAGAGACATTATTTGTTAGTTTGGTGGTCAGCTTTACAAATTCTGAACTGTGTCCCATGTATAGATCTATGACGGAGACTCTATGGCTTTATATCTTAGGTCTGAAATGAAACATTTCTAATACACAATGATGATCTGTAGTTGTCAGAAAACAAGTATGCTGTTTGATTTAGTTATAGTTCTTTTTACAGCAGCACTTTCTTCTTTTTCTTTCAAGATGGTGGAAAATAATCAGGATTTAGGTCAACCAATACATCTGCAAGGATCTGTCACAGTTCAGTTAGGAAGTAAATTCTGAACTCTAAGTTCACTTCCTGGTTATTTTTAAAGTATAGAATGGAGACAGAATGGAGACAGAAGGACAGAGGATTTGTTCCCAGAGAGAGTTCTTGCCTTTTTAAACTTATAAATGCTTACATCCTTAATTGCAAATGCTTACATATATTACCCAAATAAATCTAGAGTGCTCCACACACACGCACAAAGAAATGAAATCAAACAAACCAAAAAAACAAAACTTGAGAAACACCCCCCAGCCTCCCGTTCCAGTACCTCCTTCTTTGTGCTTACAGTGGATACAGATTTATTTGCATACTCTTTGAATTGGATTTCCCTGGACTTTCAGAATTCTAAAAACTCAGAACTTAATAAAATATTCCATTTGTTTTTGCAATTATTACTATTACTTAATCTCTTAGGTTTCAATATTCTCGTGAGGTCATTTCCTAGACTCCTAGCTTCCTCTTTTAAACCACATCTGTACCAAGCTGACTGCTACGCTCAAAAGCATAGGACTTTAAAAAGTTATTGGGCTTTCCCAATCCACTGCTGGTTCAAAATAATTTCTGAGGTATTAGATTGTTTTTTAAAAGCCTTTGATATGTTTAATTATATAGACTTTATTTCCCCTGTGTTGCTCAGAAAGTTTTGAAAATATCAATTATGACATGAGACTAAATAAGAAGTCTGACTAAATAAGAAGCACAAAAATTCTTCTACAAAAAAAAAAAAACCAACAGAATGTAATGGGGGAAAATAAATGCAGAAATAGAATTGGCTGTAAACCAGGAACCACAAGAAAAGAAATATTACAGGAAATGAAACTAATCAGTGACTCTCATCAAGTTTTTTTTTACCCCAGACTTTCTTGGGGGGTAGGGGAACTTGTACAGTAATGTAGAATAAAAGATTTATGACAAAGCTACTGAAGTAGTATTGAAGTTTACTGAATTCCATGTGAATATATGCTTTTTGAAAGGACAACAGAGTTTTTTAATCATCTTAGGATTCTTGTAGTATCCTACCAAAGCTTTAGTTAGAAGAGTTGGAGCATTTGCAGAGTAAGGTTGATATAATTATGCCATGATACCCTTTTCGAGAGGTATAGTTATTTTTGTCCCTAACTGACGGCCACTCCAAGGGGCAGTTCATTCAGGAATGAGCCTGATTTGGCAGAATCCTCTCCAACTTAGAGACAGTCATTGGCAACAGATTATCCTTCCATGAATGGTCTTTGGCACATTGGTAAATTTTAAAACATGCAATTGCTCCTTTAGGAGTATTTCCTCATTGTGACTATCACTGGGTTATTTTGGTATAATAGAGATTAATTGCTTTTTAGCGGTTTTATGTTGTTTAGAAATGGATGGCATTTCTAAAAGTGGACATGGAAAATTGATGTCTGTCTTTTTAAAAATAGATTTAGAAACAATTGTCATCTATGCTAGGGGTTTTCTGAAAAACAGTGTCATCAAACTTGCCATATATTTGGTGATTCTAAGGTTAAAAAAATCGGTAGCTAATTCACTTAACAAATGTCATTCACAAAGAGTTTGACAGCTTCTGGAAATGTCTGCAGAGATCAGACATACAGGGCTTTAGACCATGGAAAATAATCTTTATATAATTTCTAATATTATATTTGAATCTCACTCACAATATCAAGAAAAAATGAAGTTCTGAAACTCACACCTTGTCCTATGACACCCAGGACTGACATTATCACACTATATAAAAGCTGGACTATATCCCCACTTAATTTATATGTAAGAAAGCCCAAGTCCCAAGACTTAAAATTCCTTGTTGAACCAGAGGTGGATAAGAATTGTGGTTGATGGTACAAATGCCAGAGTGTCCTGTGAGTTCCAGGCGATGTATGTCACGATTGGTGACATACTGACACGTATCTCACTATTGGTGGGAATGTGAAGAAGCAAGGGAAAATACAGCTGGTGGGACCTACGGACTGTGGTTAACAGCAATACTGTAATATTCTTGCATCAATGCCACAGATGTACTGCTAATAGGTGGGGGTATGGAAAAAGTATGCCAAATGTACATTACGGATCTGGTTGGTGGCAATAGTCTGCTGATATTATCTCGTGATCTGTAACAAATATTCTATCATGGTGTATTGGTGAAGGCTCCATGGGAATTCCACACATGTGCATGATTGTTTTGTAAATTTACAACCTCTGTAATAAAAATATATTAAAAAATAATAGGGTGGTATAGCAGTTTGATATTGTTTATGAATTTCAAAAATAGATATTGGATTATGTTTGTAAACTGGTCTGCTCCTCTGGAAATACTAGATTATAGGGGATTCAGAAGTTTCATTTTACTTGATTAAATAATGAGTAAGGCTTTGATTGGGCCTGTAGGACACTGAGTCCCTAGGCAGGGACTCACAGAAAAAACTGCACTGCCGAAAAGGGAGGTTGGAGTTTTTTAATCCTGGAGTCCCGATCACACAGAGAAGCAGATACATGAGGAAGGAGAGAAGTCTCCATTATATATGGCAGAGGCCCAAGGAAAAGAAACAAGCTGTTGGCCTGACAGTTTACAGCTGGCCTTGTAGAGAGAGCAGAGCAGCTGAGCCTAGACAGAAATGAGCCCTGGGAAGAGAGGAAGCCAGGAAGCCTGAACCCTTACAGATAGGCTTCTTGCTCCAACACGAAGCAACAGACTTTGGTGAGGGAAGTAACTTATGTTTTATGGCCTGGTAACTGTAAGCTTCTACCTAATAAATACACTTTATAAAAGCCAACAGATTTCTGGCATTTTGCATAAGCACCTCTTTGGCTGACTAATACAGGTGGTTTAGGGGAAAATACACCAAATGTAGGATATGGACTATAGTTACTAGTAATATTTTGATGATGTTCTTAAATAGTTTGTAACAAATGTTTCACACCAATGCAAGGTGTTGGTGGAGGGGTGATGTATGGGACCCCTATATGATGCTATGCATGCTTATTTTGTAAGTTCATGACTTTTACTGTATACTTATTATGTATATTCATGTATGAATGATATATTTCAATAAAAAACATATTAAATTTTAAAATCCCTTGTTCAAGATCATACAGTTGGTTAGCAGCACAAGCAGGAACTGGACTCAAGTCTTTGGATCCCAAGAGACATTGATAACCACTAATTATCATGGGGGGGGTGGGGGAACTCCAGTCAATAACAGAATAACCCAACAGATGACATGAACTGAGAAAAAAATCACTATGGAGCTTTCTTATACCCTTGTTTTCACCCACAGAAGCTTTTTCCCATATAAGTTAGAGAAAGTCTTGGGACTATTTTTAACCATCATTTTACAATGTCAGGTAAAAGACGGACTGAAAGAAGACAGTTGCTGAAAAGAAGTATTTTGTGGAATTTTTTTTACTCACTCTCCTTCAATTTCACAAACACAATAATAAAATTTTTTAATGTATGCCTTATGCAAGACTCTAAATGCTTTAGCTATATTATTAATACCTCTCACATTTTAATCTCAATTTTGAGGCTATTAACACAACAATTGTCATATAGCTAGTAAGCCTAGGAACCAGCATTTGAGCCCAGGTCTATATGATTCCACGGACTATTCTTGAATTATATTGAATTATACTGAATTATATTGCTTAACTCTTGTATGTTCTCACCCTGACCCTGTCTACCTCCTTACCACTCTAACAAATTATACATTTCTTTCTTTAAAAAATAGATTAAGGAAACCACCTTTGCCTATGGAAAAATTTATATTTCTAAAATTGGACAGAAATAAATATTAAACTTAATTAAAAATAAGGATAAATTAGAAAACTAGATTTTTCAAAATGAAAGTCTTTATGTATCACTGAGCGTACAAAATGCCTTCTCATGGTTTCCATGCCAACCTTTCTAGAATACTAAAATAAGCTGTGAAACAACATTTACTCACCCCCACAAAATGTAGGCTTTTGATACATTTAATTGTTTTACCATCATTTTTTTTAAAATCCCAAACAAATTTTGAATATTTAACAAATGGGAGAAGTGAAACTGGTACAAAACATTGGTGAAGCAAGCAATATAACTTTTGTTTTCTAAACAAATAAAAACCAGATTTGAGGAGACCTTTCATTTCCGTTAACTTTCTTTTCAAGTACATCCATAGTTAGTCATAACTTTTCAAAATAGAGTTTTATAAAAGTTGCACCTAAAATATAAACAACACTAAGCACTTAACGCTGAATCTGTAGAAGACAAATCTGGAAATCTAGGGCAGTTTGATCTTGGATTCAGACCACCTGGCAAAGAAAAATTAAAAAACCAAATGTAGCTGAACAAGTCTGCTGATTCCCCTCATGTACTTTTTTAGGTACTCCTTTTTATTTACCACTCTCCTTAAGGGTAAACACTGAGTTTGACTGACTGCAGAAGAGCCTCTAATGGGGAAGAAGCAGCTCCTGCAGGTCAAGAGGAGCTGGCTAAGGGGAACCTGGCTTTCAGGTTCAGCCTCCAACAGGGGAGAAGAGCCCTAGCAGAAAGTAGCCCAGGCAGGGTGATTATAAAGGGAGTGCTGAAGACAGCAACCAAGAAGTGCGGAGGAGATTTACTGGCAATAAAAACAAGAGCAATGCCACAAGAGCAGTGAGAGTGACAGTGGCATTAGGCAATGTTTAATGAGCAATAAAATCGCTGTCAGGCACTGTGGTAGGTTCCAAAGAGATGGAACCTAAAAGGCATACGTGGTCCTTGCTTTCTAGGAACTTAGAACTAACTAATAAAAAAGAAGATTGTTAGTTGAGAAAAGAGAATTAGGTGAGATTCAGGGTATTATGGGAGCACATGGTTGGGATCACTAACCCAGTATAGAAAGGGATCTCCTGAACAATTTATGTCTAAGCATTCATAGCAACAGAAAAAAAGAAAAAGAATGAATGGAGAGGTGATGTCAAAGGATAAGGCTGAAAAATTATTTACTAGTACTAACTAAATGTGAATACAAATATCAGAATTCAAATTGTGCCTCACCAGGCTTTACATGAGCAGGTAATACGTCATAGTTAAACACTTATTTAGATAAGTACAAATAAACAGGAAAAGACAAATTATAAATTCATTAGAGTCTTGATTACACTTATTTCATCACTCATAATTGTGGGCTGCACTGAACTGATTTATTTGGTTTCTTTGGTTTATTGGTCTGTTTTCCTCTGTAAGTTGTAAAGTCTTTGAACTGAAAACTTTTATTTACAAGGGGATTGCATTAGTTAATCCTTTTTCCAAATTATGAAGATTGAAAATTTTACTAACAGTAAATACACAAAATAAACTTCCACATAGAATTATAAGGAAGACCTTACTGACTCTGCTAATTATGATCTCCTGGATTGGCGCATAAGGCTATGCCTTTTCATTGGGAAAGAGCTTCAGCTGCAAGACTTTTACACAATTGAGTTTGTTTTTAGGGTTAAATAAGATAAATAAATCTGGCAGGATTTTTTTTAAAGTAATGCTGCCATAATTTGTTAAGCTGCCTTTGTTTATTATTTTGTTTTTTGAAGTTGAAACAAAGTTTTTTTTTAAAGTATTTGTTACAAACATTTTTTGAAAGAAGCAGCAATATTTTCCTCAATCCGAGGCTTAGGATTCATCAGCCCGCTTCAATGGTATGATCTACGGACATTTGTCCTAATCTGCAAGACTTCCTCCAGATCTCTTTTCTCTCTGTGCCTCTCTGTTACTCTAATTTTCAGAGATCAGAAAGCTGTTCTGTGGCATTTGTATCATTTTTGCTCTGGCCATATTTATAATGCTCCTGACTTCTGTCTTGATTCAGAAGTGTCTGGAAAAGACTTTCTGATCTCGTCAGTACCTCAGTGTTTATATTACTCTCTTATTTTGACATCTCTCAAATCACAGCTGAGATCCAATTGGTGCAAAAAATTCAGCCTCATCATTGCTACAGAGGCACGGATCAGTTAACAATATAGCTTAAGAGACTTCCAGTTTGCCAAGGTTACGTGAACACCTGGATTGCAAAATAAAGCTATGCTGCATGTGGAGTAGCTCACCACAGCTTTTGCTACTTCTCTAAAAGCAAGTGAAAAAAAAATCTTCCTATTGGAAATTTATAATTATTGTAAAAACATTTTTCTGAATCCAAACATTAAATGTATGTCCTGCCAAAGGGCCATATATTGTTGTATGTGATTTATGATTTTACTTATATGAAGTCTTACAAAGCTGAACAGCTCAACCATATTGGAATATACTTAAGCAATCATTTTATTGGAAAGCAAAAAAGCAAAAATATTTGAAAAACAATAATTTCAGGGCTTAGCATGTGAAGATTCTTTTGCTTTGAAACATGTCATAGAATGGAACACGTGTCCTTTAAAGTATTGATCTCAAAACCCCAATTCTGACAGCACACAAATGTGTTATAACGTTATTTTTGATAGGCATAGGGTCTTGGATGACATAGTTCCAACACTGCAGTGTATCTTCACTGTTCTTTCTCTGAGAAGTTAAAAGGAAAAGGGAGAGCTGAAGCAACTTCTTTCTTTTTTTAGGGAAGATTAAAGAGTTTACAGGCAGCATAAAAACCTATAGACAGATGAAGGGGGACGAGAAAGGTTATAATATAATCAAACATCTTGTATCACTAAAAAATAAATTTTGCCCTTATCTAATAATGACCCAAACGGCTGCTGGGGGGGGGGGGGGTGGAGGGAGGAGTTGACAGGTGCTCCTGCAAACGTCTTTAAATACTATTAATTTATGCATTTTTTGTACAGAACATATGTCCAGGGTGCATGGCAATGTTTGGATATACTCATAGTGGCAACAATTAAAAACCACAGCAGGGGGGGTACTGGGTTCCTGGCCAGTGGTGCTCTGTCGTGGTCCCTAGGGGAGCAGCGACAGTCTCCCAGGTGCAGCGGCGGGGACCGGGAGGGAGTGAGGGTTCAACAGTGAGCCCATGATGCTAATGACTATGCTTGTGAGCTGATAAGCCTAAAATAAGAACAAGGCCTAGAGCAGCATTGTGCCTGGGAATTTCCTCCTGTCAGCCTTCATGTTACTCAAATGTGGCCAGTCTCGAAGCCAAACTCAGCATGTAAATGCAATGCCTTCCCCCCAGCGTGGGACATGACACCCGGGGATGAGCCTCCCTGGCACCGAGGGACCACTATCAACTACCAACTGATGATGCAACTGGAAAATGACCTCATACGGAAGGTTCAACGCGGATCAGCGGAATATCCCTGTCTACATAAAATAACATGACTTTAAAATGCTGTTTGACCTAATGTAAGGGGGAAATGGAAAGGAGAAATGAGTTTATATGGCTACGAGTCTCTAAAAAAGAGTCTGGAGGCTGTCAGAAGGATTGCCCTTATGCACAACTGAGCAGAGTCTGAGAGACAGATAAAGCAGATACAACCCCCAGATATCGGTTCCTTCGAGGGCTAAAGAGACCTATGGGAGTTATGGTCATGGCCGATGGGGTTAACTACCAGGTCAGATGGCCCCTCTTTGGAACTGGTGTTTATGTGTGACGAATCTGGACTCAGATGGGATCTCTCTTCATAAGACTTTCATGCTAATGTGCTGGAGGTGCAGTTAGTGTCGGGGTTTAAGATATATTTAGGGGATTTGAATCTCTGGACTGACAATGTGATAGCCAGGTCCTGAGCCTCAACAGACTCCAGCACCTACAATCTGACTTCTTGGACTCACCACACTCAGCTAAGATGGAGTTGAAGAAGGACAACCACCACACCATGGAGCCTAGAGTGATTACAACTGAAAGTGGGAGGATTGCATCCAGCATCCATGTGGAATCTGAGCCTCCTCTTGACATAGAGGTGCAATGGACACAACCAATCCAATGTCCACATAGAAAAGGTGGCATTGGATTGAGAAAAGTGGACATGGTGGCTGATGGGTATGGGGAAAGGCAGGAAGAGATGAGAGGTGGAGGCGTCTTTGGGACATGGAGCTGCCCTGGATGGTGCTTCAGGGGCAATCACCGGACATTGTAAATCCTCACAGGGCCCACTGGATGGAATGGGGGAGAGTGTGGGCCATGGTGTGGACCGTTGACCATGGGGTGCGGGGGTGCCCAGAGATGTACTTGCCAAATGCAATGGATGTGTCATGATGATGGGAGGGAGTGTTGCTGGGGGGGGGAGAGGTGGGGTGGGGGTGGTAGGGTTCAATGGGACCTCATATATATATATATTTTTAATGTAATATTATTACAAAGTCAATAAAAAATAAAATAAAATAAACCTAAATGAAAAAAAAATTTATGCATTTTTAAATTATTAAAAAATTAGGAGAAATCAGTTAGCAAAGTATATATTGTTTCTTTGGTGTATCACAAAAATGCATATATGTACTTTGAGGCAGTGACAGTTACAACTTAAATACATGAGCCCCATATTTAAGCACACATCTCGACACACTGCTGCTGCTCAAGAATATATTTGTGTAATGAATGAATAATGTACTAGGAAACATTTTACCCAGACTGGAATAAAAGCTTAGCCTGCCTCATTATTAAAATAGGAACTTACAAGAAAATCTAAATCTTACTTAGGAGAGAAGTTGGCACAAGTGAGGGATTTTCAAAGGAAGAAAGATGCTTTACAATATCTTTAATCTCACAGTCATTAGCAACATGGGTAGCTCAACCAAATGGTAGTGATAAGGTGGTGCTATACATCCAACTAAAATATTCTATTTTGCTTAAAGGGCAAAGGGGTAAGGTTAAAAAGAAATCTAATTATACACAATGATATTTAAACTGTGAGTCTTTTATACTTTGAAAAGTGTAAGTAATAGGGAGCAAGGTAAATAATACTTCTAAAAAATATCCTATGAAACCATAAACTCTTGATAGATAATCTTATGAAAGAGAAAATAATGTGCTCTATAAAAGAAAGACCCTCAGAAGACCTTAAATGGTCTGAAGAATTTTTTCTTAAACACATGCTCATATTATTAAAAGTTAGGTTTTTACCTCTTCTTTCCTCAAATTATTAAAGCAAAACAAAATAATATAAAATAATACTTCTGCTGGAAAACTTTAGTCCTTGTGACATTCTTTGCTCTTTAACAGAGAATTAAAATGTGTGTAGATAAAGGCTGCTGCTTCACCAATAGTCCTTAATGTTTCCTCCATGTCTCTTTAGAATGCTAATTATACTTACATGCACTCAAATATGCATTTCAAACTTCTCTACTAAACTTTAAAAGGAATATAAAGGAAAAATTAACCTGTATGAGAAAAAGAAGGTTCTTACTAGAACACATGGGTTTTAGATGTGGAACGTACACATATTAAGAAAAGAATCACTGGATGTCTTATAGCAAAACCAGTCTTTAGTAATCGCCTGGTCTATATCATCTGCACTGGGTGCAACCTGAGTGACTGCTCCCAGAAAGCTTGTAATTGCAGTAATTAGGGTCACATGACCTTCAGTTTGTTCCCGCTTTTTTTAAAAAAAGCAGATGGTCAAATATTAGCATTTGAATGAGCAGCCGAGGTCTTTTAGCTGAATTTAAGTTAAATGCACCATAAAGCTGTGAATGCCCAATCTCATACACACTTCAAGGGGGAGTTTAAGTTCTTTTTATATTATGCAGTCTGCTCTGCTTTTAGATTGTCCTTCTGCAGAGTCCAAATCTGAGCAGTACACCCTGATAATTTACCCAGCAATCAGGTTGCAAGGATTGTGAGGAAAGAGTGGTACTGATTTTACTTTAATCTTTAAAACTTTTTTTTTTTGCTTTAGAAACATACTAACAGTATATTCAGAGAACCAAAACCATCCATTGACTTCTTTTCTTAAGAACCGATTATTGTATTCATTTTAGAGCAATTCCAATTAATCTTTCTTCCTAGAGTGGAGTCCTTTTCAGATATTTTAACAGTGGATTTAAAAAGGTGAAATCCCACATTTTCTATCTGAAATTTTAATGAAGAGAAAGACTACTTAATTTTACCACTTCATTTACTTTTTAAAAAAAATTTTTTATCCGCCACCTCACCCCTTGTGGCTTTTTGCTTTCTGTCTGCTCTCTGTATCCATTCACTGTGCGTTCTCCTGTGTCTGTATTTATTTATTTATCGCCCCCCCCCCGCGGCTTGCTTGCTGTGTGCTCTCTGTGTCCATTTGCTGCGCGCTATTCTGTGTTTTTGCTTGTCTCCCTTTTTGTTGAGTCACCTTACTGAGTTGGCTCTCCACAGCGTTTGTGGGCCAGGCGGCACTAAGTGGCACCGGGGCTGGCAGCTCTCTGCAGAGTGCATGCAAGCCTGCCTTCACAAGGAGGCCCCGGGATGCGAACCCAGGGCCTCCCATATGGCAGGCGGGAGCCCAACTGATTGAGCCACAGCTGCTTCCCACTTCATTCACTTTTAATTTAAAACAAGCTTGGTAATATTAATATCCAAATAAATATAGCAAGGGTGCTAGTTGGAATGTTTAGTTCCCATGTGTTGAGATATTGGTGTTTGCTTTTGTTGTTATAAAACCCAAGACAATAAAAACATAACTTTATTAAAGGAAGCCTAGAACAGACATCCACATTAGGATTTTCCTATGTAACTATTCTCTTTGTGCACAAAGAGAACAAGTTCAATTTCATGATGAATTGGGTTTCTACTCACAGTTAAAAAAAGATACACTTAAGACTGATTTAACCAATATCTGTGGAAAGAAAAAAAGAGATGCAAGACAGAGACAAAAAGAGAAGGAAGAGGAAGAATCTATGTCCTGAGTAAGCCAGTTCTCACTCTCTGTTCAGGTTTTCTAATCCCTTCTCTGGACCTTTGCTTCCATCCATCCCTTTTAAGAAATGCCCTGCTATCTCTGCCTTTCACTCACTATCATGCCTATTTAAAACCTACTCACCTTTAAATCCTACTGCAATTCCACTTTATTTTAATGAGAATCATACTGACTTCTACCTCCTTGGGATCTCTCTAGAAAACTATGCCAGGACTTAGTATTTGATTGCATCATGATGTATTGGTTGCTATTTATGTGCACTTGTTTTTCCCATAAGCTCTTGGAGAGCAAAGAAGGAACCATTTTTAATATTTCTAAAGTTTCTGTAGAATCTAGGTCTCAAATGAACTACAAGCAGATTCTCAACATTCAATTTATTAATAATTGCTCTGTTTCGCTGTAACAGCTCCTTCTCATATAAGCTTACTTTATATATGCAAAGAGCTCACTATGAGAATACAGGTAGCAAACAGTGACTTTGAAATACTAGCATATATAAATTCTTTTTTCCCTGTAAAAATGTATGCTCATGAAACTAAGAGATTGAAGAAAACAATTGGATTTCCCAAAGTCTGGACCAGACAAAAATGGATTATCATCTGGGCTGTTTTGGTTGTTTTACTTTGTTTTTGCTCTTTCCTTGTTAAAAATTTCTGTTGGCAGTCAGGTAAAAATGATTCACACTGTGGCCAGGTTTTCTTCATATTAACTTTTCTTTTCCCTGGGCATAGCCCCTGTGTTCCCATCCCTCATATCCACCCCCACTCCTAAATGATTTACTTCCATTAGCCATGTTAGCTAATGACTTCTACACCAAAGTAAATGGTTCACTGCTTGCATAGCTGAAGATGGGGTACCATTTATGGCAGTGGCAAAATGATGAAATAAAGAGATAAGTATCAAAATCAGCATCTGTGCAGTCTTTAATGAGATAAATAAAATCTTTAAAAACATCTCAGAGCAAATCATCTTTTATAACTAGAGAAGAGACTATGTTTAATCCAAATAAAAAATAATTACATGAGAAAACTTTCTAAAAGCAAAACCAATCAAATCAAATTTCAAAAAAATATGTCTTCTACTGGCATGGTACCATCGTGGTGACAAACGCATTTCCCCCTAAGTTTTCTATACCTTCTTGATTGATGAAATAACAGACTTTGGCATCTTTTTAATATTTATGTAAATAGCTTCCTTATTTTCTAAATATAAGGTTAATACAAATTTTGCCACTACGTTTTACCCCTCTGCATCTGAGCAAAGGTCCTCTACTGTGATATTATAGACAGATGGTTTGTATCAGGTCTCTGAGTCTCTAAGAGATAATGGAAAGTCAAAGTGAAAATTGAAAGGGTTTACATCTAGATAGTTGCCTGTTGAGTTAAACATCCTGCTCACTGACTCATTTTCCCCCATATTGACAAACCACTTAACATTTTTTAAAAAATGAAAAGAACTTTAAAAAATAATAAAAATCACAATGAGGCCCTCAGTTCCTCTATGGACACACCAACATTTGTTGTTTAATTTATGTGCTTTTATGAGTCTGATACTCTTTATATCTGGCTAAGACCTCTTAGAGATGCCAGGATAGAGGTCTGGAAAATTTGGACTAGCTCATTCTTGAACCTTGGTCCTTGAATACCTGGAGAGTTACTTCAAGCAGGGCACTAAGACACAGCAACAGATTCGAGGTCAATGCTGAAAAAGTATTCCATTCTTAGAAAGAAACGTCTTCTGGCCAAAAACTATTAAGTCATTCTTTTATTTATCACTTCTGAAGATGAATATTTTATAACTTAAGCTATTACTGAATGGTATAAACTTGCATATTTTAAGTAATTACATCTGAGCAAATGTGTCTTTTTCCACTTGTTTTTATTCCATAAAAAGACTTATCTATATTTTTAAGCATTGTTATACTTCACAGAGAAATAGTTTGTCATATAAACTGTGTCTGGTTTAGGGATTCTGCTTTTCTATTCTGAAAATCACAATAATGTCTCTTATAGTTCCAAATATCTCTTTATATTCTGAAAATTAGTAAATGTACTAAGTGATCACTGGCTTTCTTTTTGAACTATATAGAATTTATTGGACAGGTATGTAACTTTTACTATTAGGTAAATGATTAGAGATGACTGAATGATAGATACTTATATACATAGATTTATAGAGATGTAGGTAGATATATAAATACAGATGCATGTATATAACATATTCAGGTGCTTTTTTTCAGCTCTTTGCTACTTATATTTGAAATGGTGAAAATAAAAGTAAACAAAGCAAAGATTCTGGAGCAACATAAGTTGATGGTTACAAAACACTGAATAATATGGACTGAAACCCAAACTCCATTGGATTTTTTTTTTTTTAAGGAGGTACCAGGGATTGAACCCAGGACCCCATACATTGGAAGCAAGTGCCCAACCACTGAGCTACATCTGCTCCCCAGTGAAGGTTGGTTTTTTCATTTATTTGTTTTGGGTTTTATTTAGGAAGTACCAGAGAATGAACCCAAGACCTTGTACATTGGAAGCAGGCACTCAACCACTTGAGCTACATCTGCAACATCCTTTGGATTTTTATGACAAATCACTTTCCAACTAATATCTTTTATATTACTGAATAACTAGAAGGGATTATTTTAGAGAAGCAGATAATTTTACTCTTTTAAACAGGAATGATCCAGCAAGTGTGCTCAAAAGTGGAAACTTCTTTTGTTCATTGATAAAGCTATTCAATACCCAACTCTGTGTCTATTTCTCTATCTAGCATATGCATGTTAAATTACTTTTTTCTGCTACACAACTAATGATTTTCTATTCTCAGAAGAGTAGAGAAAATAACTCTCATGGTGATTTATGGAAGCTGAGGAACAGGAAAGTAAGTCCCCTTTTAATATAAATATAAAGCTCTTACTTCGCAATAAGTAGGATGTAAAAGAAATGAAGGATTTCTAAATGAATTCTAATTTTAATTTTCTTACATAAGACAATGCACCTCTCATATCTTTAAATCCTCCAAGCTGCCCTAATGAAATGTAAGACTCAAATTTAAATCATGGTATCCTGTAATGATATAAATGATCTGTGAAAGATCAAGCTCTTCTTTGGAATGGCATTCTTTCTTTCAGAAGAATTCAGGAAAAGAATAAAAATTAGCTGGTTAGTAAATTAAATCCTCAGGACTGGTTTTATACACAAGGAGTTTAAATGAAAACAAACCCAAGGGGTTGTCTTTTGTAGCCATTTGATACTATAATCATTCAGTTAAGAAGAAAAGAACCAGCTAGAATACTTTTTTCTCATGTGGAAAAAGGATTCTATATTTTTCCTTTAAGATATTTCGTCCCCTGTGGCATCAACAAGCCTATTTTCTCAGTATGTCAAAACTCAGTGTCAAAGTAAAGGAGAATTCTGGAAATATGTATTCCTGAGGTTTCTCACTAGTATATTCCCCCACTTGAATCCTCTTCCCACCTCTCCCATTCTAAATCATGACATGAGCAAATTTCTTGATTGTAATGTTTGTAACAGGAAATTGTTACTTTTTATTAAAAAGAAGAAAATATGTATTTATGATACTTCAGATTTCAGAAAGTTACACCAAAGAAAGCAAATCTCCTAAGACTAACTGGTCTTTCCAGTTTGAAATGTGATTCTGGCAGCTTTGTACCTCTCCTTACAGTGGAAAACAGATAATTGGACAATCTAAAAACTGTTCCATAATTTAGAAGTGACCTGACATATCTATCCAATAATTAGAATTCTGAATATACTTTCTTTTACAAATAAATTATTATATTAAGCTAAATGTACAAATAAATTAGTGACAAAATAACCACTTTTCTCATGTTTTTATTCTTCCAAGTTTCTCAAATTAAACCTAATGATTATTGCTTCTTCAAATATCTTTTGGGCAACTTGTTTAATGTCCTCTTCTTAATTTTGCTCAATTTTTTCCATCATGAAGGGAGAGAAAAGAATGATGAACAATTTTTATGACATATATCTACCTATATCATTATATATTCAGCATATGGATATATAATTGTTCATTGCTGCTTTTTTGGTGCCTACTTCTTACCAGGCCCTATGGGAGTGGGAGGCACAAGGAGGAAGATCCTAGCTCTTCACTTTAAAGAGCTTGCTAGGAGTGATAATACATATCCAGAAATAATCATAATTTAAAGAAGCATGGGTAAATGCTACAAGAGATTGGTGAAGCAACATGACACAAGATACAGGAGAGTAAATAGAGCTTCTCTCCAAGGTGATACTAGAAAGTTGACTATGTAGCTGGTCAGAGATTTCACTTTTCATGGCTCTGGAAAACTCAAAGAAGGAAAGCATCAAAATGCTTCTGGAGAAGCATCAAAATAATCCATTCTCATAATGGAATTGTCCTACATGACGTTGCAATGCCAGATACAGATAATTACATATTTTGTCATAACTTACAAAAATTGCATGGGACAGAGTGTAAACTATAATGGAAATTATAATCCACGGTTACTAGCAATACTTCAATATGTGTTCATCAATTGTAACAAATGTACAACACTAATGAAGGATGTTGTTAATGTGAGAAAGTGTGGGAGGGGGAGGGAGTGGGGCATATGGGAATCTCCTATACTTTTTATGTAACATTTATGTAATCTAAAGTTTCTTTTAAATAAATAAATAAACAAAGAAACAAATAAAAAGGACCACTCTCTGTACTCCAGATCACATTAGAGCATTAGCACGCCCTACACTGACTTTTTTTTTCAAGTGGAGATCTGCCTAAATGAGCAATCTGCTGCTTATCTTGTTTAGTATCTTAAATAAAAGATGCAATACCATTCAGGAGAGCGTAGAGAAATTACTTTCTGGTCAGTTTAAGATACAGTATGAAGAGAAGCAACAGAATTAATACTCATATTAAAACTAGGAAAAGAAAAGTCCTTTGATAGAAGTTTTAAAAGTGGAGTGCAAGCCTCTATTTTTAAGATTCATGATGATACATTCTCTCACTTCATCCTTTTCTTTTCATTAGCCCTGTTTTTTTCTTTATTAGAGAAGCTGTAGGTTGACAGAAAAATCATGCTTTAAATAGAGTTCTCACATACTACCCTATTATTAATACCATGCATTAGTGAAGTATATTTGTTAACGATTGATGAAGGAACATTTTTATAATTGTACTAGTCATGACAGTCCATGAGTTACGTTAGGGTTCACCGTTTGTGTTGCACAGTCCTATGTTTCCCATCAATCCAAATAGAAACTCTGTATAAACTCCCCATTCCCCACCCCTACCCCGGGTACCCTGTATATAGTTTCTAACTCTGTGAGTTTGCTTATTCTACTTATTTCTCATTTAATCTTTAAATCAAGTATAAGTTATTTTTATTCCCATTGTACAGGTAAAACAAAAATCAGAGAACTTGATTAAGGGACCCTACAAGCAGCTCAGAAGTCTGGAGGCACAGAGGGCATCAGAATTCAAGGCAGGCGATAAGGCTGATATTGGAAGGGAGGGCCAGAATCTAGGGAAGAAAGAATCAAATGGTCCAGCCTGTGCTGGAACATAGGATCAAAATCAGAGTTTTGATGACTGGAAAACCATCTCTTAAAGGATTCTAAACACCAGGAAGACATAAACTGATCTACTTTTGAACACAGGTGCTTCAACCAATGCCATCCGGGAAACCTTTAATATTGTCAAAAAACAATTGTAAAGGCAGGTAATATACTATTGAGAGCCTGTGTTAAGCATCATTTTCCTTAGTAACCAGGTGTCAGTCACAAGGATATTATCACGCTTTGGAGAGGGGATAATGTGGGGTTAAAGGTCTGATCTTCATGTAATACATATTCTAAGTACTGAATGCATTAGGGGAATGTAGAAGAAAATGTGCCTATTTTTGGGGTGAAGAAGAAACATGGATAAGAGAGCAACCAACTGTATATAACAAATAATATTTTCTTTTTAACTTTTGGCTTGGCAAAATGAAAAAAAGAAGAACAGTAGTCAAAATTTTGAAAAGAAAAATACTCTAAATTCTATAAATATTCTACATTGTATTGTAGCATTAGGGAATTTTTAAATTTTTCAAGTCTAAATTCAATAATACTGTTTCGTAGAATCTAAGATATAACCCATGGTCAGATATATTTTACTTACCACCCAGAAAGAAAAATGCTGCAGTTTAACTATGGCAGTGCTTAATTTTATTTTAAAAGTTTAATGTGAAAATGTACATCTTGAATTGATGAATTATTATGACATTTGTGATACCCTTATATTTCCATGGCTATATCTTGCTCTTATCTAGCAAATTACTAGTCATATTGCCTAACTAACATTAAATATATAAACATGTCTTCCATGAGAGAAACACTGTTTTCTTGAAGAGAAATAAGTTAATACTGGTTGAGAAAAGGATGGTAAGTCTCATTTTATATCATATTCTGTATTGAGTCTCTGGCTGTTTCTGATGTATTAATATATATATATATATATATATATATTTTAAAACCTGCTGCATCTAGCTGCTTTACCAAAATGTGATTTAGATAACTGATCGCCATGTTTAGTTGAACAATCTTCTCATTCTCAATTGTGCATAAAAGAAAAAACAATACTGATTATGCTAAACTGCACATATTGAAGTGGGAAGAAGATCTGGAAATAACAAAGGTTTGAACATTTTCCATTTCTATGTGCACTTTATATATTAAAATGATACATGTATTTTAAAATACGTAAGTTATTCTAACTTTACATTTCAATCGAACACACTCAAATTCATGTTCACACTCCCACAAAAGAAGATCTCCATATGGAAGATAGTAGGGGACCAGATTAAAAAGTTTTTGTGCATTACCCTTACAATTATTCTTTATTTAACAAAATATTTCATTTATTTTTCCATGTTTCATTTTATTCTTTGTTTTTGAAAAGTGGCCAAAGCAGGATGGAGTTTCAAACTGCGGTGTTGACCATACCAACCATAAAACAAAAACATGAAAGAGAAAGAAGGCAAGATATAATTTACTTCTAGTTTAAATGAAAAGTAAAGTAACAATTCAAACTTAACACAGTGCATTGAAAATGTTTCTCATTCAAAGATTTATGCTTTATCAAAAGATCTTCCTACATGTATTTTCAGTTTAGCATGGATACTGAGAGGGAGTGAAAAAAAGTCAAAAGGGGAAACGGACCTTGGCCCAGTGGTTAGGGCGTCTGTCTACCACATGGGAGGTCCGCGGTTCAAGCCCCCGGCCTCCTTGACCCGTGTGGAGCTGGCCCGTGCGCAGTGCTGATGCGCGCAAGGAGTGCCCTGCCACGCAGGGGTGTCCCCGCGTAGGGGAGCCCCACGCGCAAGGAGTGCACCCATAAGGAGAGCCGCCCAGCGCGAAGGAGGGAGCAGCCGGCCGAGGAATGGCGCCGCCCACACTTCCCATGCCGCTGACAACAACAGAAGCGGACAAAGAAACAAGACAACAAGACGCAGCAAAAAGACACAGAAAACAGACAACCGGGGGAGGGGAGGGGAATTAAATAAATAAAAATAAATCTTTAAAAAAAAAAAGTCAAAAGTCCAAAAAGTCTTAAAGAAATTGCACATTCAAATGTCAGCAAGTTTACATAGAATAGACTGAGGAGTAACTTCAAAGACATCCCAGATTAAGAGTCTTAAGAAATTCAACCCCAAACTATACTAATATATCATAAAATAATACAGTTTACAGAGACTGTACACCATCACTTTTGTAATCATTTCACCTTTTTCCTTATTAAGTTGGACAAACTTATCCAGCAATAACTTTTTAATTCCACACAGATTCCAAGGATAGGAAAGAAAAGTTTTTACTGAAAAAGGAGAAAAAATAGCAGCCTTTCAACATTATGTGTATGTGTGTGCATTGGGGGTGGGGTGCAAGGTCAGAACTGCGGCCAGTAAAGGTACATATTTATCTTGTGCCTGCTATGTGTTAGGAACTGCAATTTGAATGGGTTTTGGAAGCGAAATTCCTGATTATTATAAACATAACTGGAAAGCAATGCTTTCCTTCATGTTAATTATTAATCAAAAGCCTATACAAAAGTTTAGCAACAGCTAGTATTTTGCTCTTTTATGAGCAACAAAAGCTCACATTTCATTCAGGGTTGAGTTTTTATTTTGTTTAAAAATCTGAAAACATGTTCTAGAGAAGAAAATAAAAGGGATAAATGGAATCCCAAACCTATTGATGTGCATGCCTTCCAATGACTGTTATTGCCCTAAATTCTGTTAAACTGGTTAGAGTATCCCATGTAAGTCAATTAATGAGAAAACAAAGCAAAAGAAACAACGTCTTGGAACACTACTAATTAATTGAAATTTGCCCTTGATTAGCCATTTTTCAACTCTGCCCTCCTTAGAAAACATATTCTACGTGGCTACCAAATTGTGGAATTCAAATTGTTTTCCTGCAAAGTCAGAGAGCTAACCATTCTTGAAAATGTTAGCCAGTCTTACAAAAAAGTCATTCTCTTTGATATGTGTTTGTTAAATGAATGGATTAAAATTGCATCTTTTCATTGAATAAAAAAAATTAGCTAGTGGAACAGATGAAATAAATGAAACACTCAATTATCAAATAAATTATATTAACTATACAAACAAACACTGCCCAGGAAACCCTATTTGCAAGTACATCACATCTGAAATATATCCATACTTCTCTACGTTTCAATTTATCTACAATGCTCTGCTATCTAAGGGCTCAAGATGCCTTATTTTAAGTTACTTCACAGTCAATTTAAACAAACTACCAACCTTGGTTCAAGCCAGCAGTCACAAGTTATCTTGGATCAGCTCAACAAAATCTAAAAAGAAAAACAACAGCACAAAAATGCCCATTAAATAAAATCAGTTGAGTGATGTAGCCTTTCATTTCGTTAAGGAGAACAGTGAAGCCCGTAGAAATTAAGTGACGTTTCCTCACGCCATAAAGAGTACTGGCTGAATACACACCCACTTAAAAATCTAAGGGGGTTATGTAGTTATTACACTTTAAACCTAAAATTATTTGCCAGGTTTCATTTAAAAACATATATCAGATGCCAAAATTAGGTCCTAATTTTATATTCAGTAGTTTCTATTTATTTATAGTAGAACAATCTTCTTTAGTTATATTCTAAAACACCCACCCAGGCCCGATTTTTAAACACATTCTGTACTTACTGAACTGTCATTTCTCTTGAAAGATGTTTAACTAAAAATAATAAAACTGATGCATTTGGTTCCTTAATCTGATTTAATATCCACAAAGGGTCTTGTAGATTTTTGGTCCAGGATCAATAATTAGTTTAAAGGAAGCAAAGGTCAAACAAGACAGTTCCAATGGCAAACTATTAATATCAATCTCCCCATTGGTCACTTTCAGCTAAGTCTTGCCACTAAAATAGACTAAGGAACATATCGTCAATTAAAAGTAATAGAAGATAAGTCAAGGGTGAAGGCAAACCAAAAAAATTCTGTGCCATATGTCTGCCTGTCTTTTGGACAATTGGTAAAGAAAACCTGAAAATGACACAGTAAGATTCTTGATTTGCTACAGGGAGCATCTATGGCTACATCTCCAATTAAAAAAAAAAAAACAGGTCAAATTCTATAAGTTATGTCTGTTATTTAATTGGTTCTAAGTTAGAATGTGGTCTTCCATATGATAATGTTAGAAAAAGTTTGTTATTAGGTTCCTAGGCAAAGTCCAAAAAGCTAAATGAACCTAAAACAGCAATTATTTAATGAAAAGAATAATGTAAAACAATATCAAGGAAACACCAGTAAACAAAACAAAAAACCTGAAGATGAAATTGCTGATTTTTAATCCTAAGGGGCAGGTGCTTAAGAAAAGTGAACTTCGTCACACAAGAATGAAATGATAGGCGGGTACATTTGCAGTGATTAAGAAAAAGTGTGGGGGCATTTTGAGGAACTTTCAAAATTAAAACATCTTTGATACTTTAAAGTCAACAGTTCCCAAACTGCATGTCACTGTGCTTCCAGATACCACAGCAAACTATTTCACCAGGAATAGTGAAATATTTTTAATGTAGAAAACACTGCAAGATCTATTGGATACTACATAATCTACTAGCTCAAAGTAGGTGAAAGTACAATTTTATATCATATTACATTCTTTCCCTAAATGGCACACCTTTAAAAACTAAGGCATTGATGCTGTTTGTAATATATAAGCAAATAATGCATGAAATTAATATGAAATAAGGAATGAGGATGGCAGTGTCCAATCTGACTCCATGGTTTGAGAACCAGGCCAGTGCCCAATAGACAAGCATGACATTAGCAAGTAATTGTGGGTTGCTAAGTATAAAATAAAAATATTTTTTCTTTCAACTATATATAATATTTTCTCAAAAAGCCACTAAGTTGTTAGGACATACTTCTTACATACTTAAATGGAACTGTTAGGTACTTCTTTCTGCCTTAGAAGCACCATTAAAAAGTTTCTGGGATAAGGGTAGCTAAACTTAGAATGTTTGGGAACCATCTATGTTAAATTTAGGTTGGTTTTTTACTTGCTTTCATTTTTTCTCTGCAAATTTTAAAGAAAAAGAAAGTAGGAGATATTAAAAAAGAGACTAATAAAGGAGAGAGGAGGAAAAAGAGAAGAAGAAAGTGTTTCCTAAAATAACTGAAAAAATGCTGGGAGAGTGGGAAAAATAGTGGTTCAAAACACTGAGTGACTGTGAGAGAGAGAAAGAGTGAGAGTGGCAGTGAAAGACAGAGAGAAGGGCTATGTTTATATGTGACTGTGTGCACACCCACACATGTGTACGAGGTAGCTAAAACAGTAGTCATGGGTTATTTTGAGATGAAAGACAACAACTAGTGGGCACAGTGCATATATGTACATTTTTACCGTGTTACTTAGACATCATCCCCAAAGAAAAAAAGAGGTGATGGAAAAAGAGATTCTAGATTCAGATCCAAATATTTGCTATTAAAAATGGTGATGCTATTTTCCTAGAACCTTGTATGATGCTCAGCACTTAAAATGTGCACAATAATCCTTGAATGCATATTGAATGATCACTCCCGGGATGATACTGCCAGTTTCCAGCTTCAATGGTTTAGAGGAGAGAGCGATTCATGAGTTGCTTGGGGCCAGGGAAAGACTATTAGGAACTGCACATATGTAAATATTTCTTTAAATATATTGGACTGTACCTCCTTTAAATCCATTCTCAAATATATACTTTCATAGTAGTTTTCCAAAAGTCAAGCCTTATAATACATGCATCTGGCTTCTTTACATGCTCCATAATGTGACTGGGAAGACACTCCAACTTGCAGTGGCCACCCCTGTCCAGACACCCAGCCCTATCTCCAAATAAATTACCTTTATTTTCTTTTTGATACAACATAAATAAAACATAAACTTCATTTAAAATATTAAAGCTATTTTAGCTGCTTGAACCTTAGGCTTAGCAAGGTGTTCGGCACACAGAAGTATGCCAACGTATATTTGTTAAATGAATGAGGTGCTTAGTCTTGTAGCCTTCTGATGCTTTTTCAAATTTAAAGAAGCCATTAAAAATTCCTTTTTTGTTGGAAATAAATAATCCCAACCTTGTCTTACCTGACATACATTGAAAATACTTAATGGAAGCAAAGTTCTGAGAGAGAAGAGCATTCACTTTTTCACTTTTGACCTGGTGGACTCAAGCTCTCTTACAGTTTTCTTTGTCTCTCTCTCTCTCTTTTTTTTTTTTTTTTTTTTTTTTTAAGTCTTAAGGGGAGCACTTCCACTTGCAGCACCAAGAGCAGCTGCTACAATTTGTAAACAGTGCTTTGGACATTTCCCCCCACCCACCCACCCACCCAACCCAGTTATTGAGCAAATAGGCACAGAATAGGAAAGACTTATGTTTCCCTAAGGCTCAATCCTCACTGTGAACATCTGCCATTTCAAGCACACAGGTCACAGACTTTTTTGTGTAGGTTTTTGGCTAAACAATGCCCTAAGCATAACTCTAAAATGAAATCCTTTTCAATAGGGTTCAGCATCTGCTTCCAGGCAGCTTAACACATCAGCATACTAAAAGCATCAATTCTCCATCCTCTAAGTCATTCTTCATACCAAAAAGATGGGGGAAATATCAGAAAACAATCTTGAGAGTTAAACGCCAACACTTTGTTTTCTTTTTTGAGAAATGAGCTCATGTCTTCATATGATAAATCATACTGTGATAGTCAGATAAAAATTATAAACCTTCTATCAACCGGAAGTATGCCTGTTTACACATCACCAGTATTAAAAGTTGAAAATAGACATTTTAGCTTTTGGATTTTTAAGGTCAATTGTCAAATGAAAAGCCACCTTTCACACCTCTTCCTGTGCTTTTCCCTTCTTAAAGTTACACATTATTTGATGTGTAACTTTAAATAATTCTGTAAATATTAATTTACAAAAACAAACTTAGAGAATATTGCAATTGCAAGACAAATTAAAATCAATTCTACTAAAAATAAATGGAAATGCTTTTTATCTGTGTATAATCCTTAAGTTAAAATACACAGAGCAATTTTTTAAAAGTATTTCAGAGACACAAAGTTCTTTGCCATCAAAGAAGTTACTTAGAATCTACTGAAGTAGGGTGATGATGAATAAGACAAAACACAAATGTTTATGAAATAAAACAGGCCTGTTGTCACTAAGAGCTATGTGATATTAAAGGAAGGAAAGACGGTATCCTGTTAATATAGATAAGAAGAGGATTCACAGAAGAGGCAGCATTTGAATTAGGTCTTGAAAGAGGGAAAGCATTTTGATAGGTGTAAATGGAGTGGGAAAGAGAACAGTTCAGACAATGGGCATAGCATAATCAAAGTGATAAAACAAGCAAAACCCAGGGGACATTTGGGAAAACACCTACAGCCCTATTTCATTGTAATATAGCACACAAGAAGCCAAATATTAGAAGGAAAGCTAGGTTGGATTGACATAGGATGTAATGGCCTTCAATGGCAATCTGAAGAGCCTGCATAATTAAATGCACTTAATTTTGTAGGCTAACATGAACCACTGATGGTTTTAAACTTGGGAATGGCATAATTAGGCAATTTAAGCTAGCAGTCACTGTAAACTGCAAGAGCGGTGGGGAGAGACTAAAGGAGAACAGACCATTTAGGTGGCTCCTTCAAAAGTGAGAGTGAATGGTAATGAAGAACCAACTCAGGTAGGGGCAGAGTCAATATAAAGAGTGAAATGTGTGCTCTGACAATGGTATAGGTGAGTATAACCTAGAGGATTCAGAGAGTGACTGGATAGGAATGATAAGGAACAGAGAAAAGGAGCCAGAAGAATTATAAGATCTTGAGACAGACCGACTCCCAGAAAGATGGTGCCATTCTTAGAAACAGGAAGGCTATAGGATGATAAGGTTTCTGGGTAGCAGTAGACAATGATTCATAGAGGGCATGACCGTGTGAAATGCAAAAGAGTGTAATATTACTTAATATAAAATAAAACAAAAAAAGGATTTAAAGTTGCGGTGATATAACTATATCAATGTAGAGTCTGTGTGTGTGTGTGTGTGTATGTGTGTATGCTCCAAACCTTAGAGTCAGTTTGTCTAGCTAGCCTCCATTATTGTATATTTAATCATACTTTGCCTTGATAGGATAGGTTCAATATTAATAGAGTACTGGCTGAGTGTAAAACCAATTGTTGTTAATGAATGCCATATCCTCCCTGCTCGACTATAGCTATTTTGGGTCAGTGACTGGCAAATACTTGTTTGTATCCCAAGCACTTAGAATTCTACATGGCACAAAGTCAGGGATCTATAAATGTGGAATGAGTCACTCCCCGGGTAAAGAGACTAAGTCATGGGCACTCCAACTAATTTCACCTCTAGAAGCTGTATAATTCACAGAAAACAGCAACAACAGGAAGCAAGACACTAGGCATCAGTCTTAATGGAATGTTCTATACTCTGACGTATTTGCTATAGTTGCTGTAAAGATGCATGACTTCCATTTAAAGTGAAGACCTTCCAAAAGCCTAAATCATTGAATTTGTATTTTGAAAACTGTTCTACTTTTTCTAACAAAAACAATAATAGATCATGAGCATTAAGTGTTTAATATAACCCAGGCATTGTGCAAAGCACGTTACATGAATTTAATCCTCATGAGATCAAATAAAGCAGGTATTATTTTTATTATTCCCATGAGGAAACTAAGCGTATAAACATTAAATACCCAGTACCTATCATAAGACAAAGATTCCTAATGAACTGATATTACACCAATTTCCTTATTAAGGCAAAGAAACAACAATAGAAATCAGAGCTAAAGTGAAAATACATACATATGGATAGCTTGTATATATTTATATTTTATTCTTCTTTTAGTTTTCAGCTTAGGGTATTGATAGTTTTCTAAAACTTCATGTTTCCCCATGGAACTTTGTTATCAGGTACATCCAAAGTCAAGAAGAAACAATAAGGAATAGGCATGCTTTGGAGAAACTCAGTTTAAAAAATGTCTGGCGTTTGTGAAATGGAAAGACCCCCGTCTTCTCTAGTTCTTACTATAAGTATTTTCAGTGCAACAAAATTTTGGAAGATCAGTGTTTATGTTTTAGAAAATTTCTTATTAACACTGCCCAAAAAATATGTGGTAAACAGGCCTTACATATTCTCACCCAAGTTACTTTTCTTTTTCTTTTTGTAGTTTTTATTTTATCAATACTATGAATACCAATAGTTTACAAAGTTAATTTATTCAAGACCTATGATGAAAAACAACAGAAATAAGCATGGATTATTTCATAGTAAAAATTTATCTGAATATCTTGGATTTTTTTTTTTGGATAATGATGTAGTAGAGTTGAAGGATGATGGAATCTAAGAAAGCCAATAAGCTTACATATTAAGCCATATGAAATCTTCCATTTACTCAAATTATTAGTTTTGTTAAGTCCTAGGTTAACTTTGAGTTGGTTTTATAGTAAAAAAAAATGCATTATTAATTACTTGTTCAAAATCTTGAGTGGACCATCTTCTCTTTAGTACTTACAATTGCAATTGAGATCAGGAAGATGTGAAAAATGAGAGGAACATGTAAGGACAAGCAATATGTACCTTGTGTCTAACATCAGAATATTTTTTAGATTAATGCCAAAACCTATATTTCCTTCAATATGTGGGCCTACTAGAGAGTAATGTGGTCATCTCAGTGAGATTAATGTACTATTCGGGGGTTATAGCTTTAATTTTCCACAAAGGGGAAATGAAACAAAACAGCACAAGTAGAATTTAAAGTAGCCCAAGGTAACCATACATCTTTTCCCTATGGTTCAACGTTCCATATGGGCAGTCCTAGAACTTAAATTTTCCAAATGTTTTCAACCTTTTATTTAAAAGTATAAGCTAATATTATGAATGGTGGTCAAATTCCTAACCTGGTCTATTTCTTCCTTAGCATAATTGAAGTTGAGCTGAATAATTAAATAAGATGTTTATGACCTGACTGTGAAACAAGACATCTTCACCATTATTGTAAGAATGTTTTCCCAAGTAAATGGAGTACACTTGGGAGTTAGTTAGTCAATCTCTTAACTAATGTTTATTTTGGAATACTTGCTAGACGGCAGTCACTTTTGTAGGGACTGGGATATAATGGTGGTGGATAAGTTATCAAAAAGGTTCCTGCCCTTTTGGGTTTATATTCTTCTACTGGAACCCAAAGCCATAGGTAACGATAACTGCATTGAAGAATATAAAGCAGGGTAATGGATGAGCAAATGACAGGTAGTGGGGAGCTCTCTCACCCCCAATTTCAGCAGTAAGAAAGACGTAGAAACTGAAAAAGACAATCATCACAGCAAGAGGCTAGATCCTCACCTGCTGCCCCTTCAGAGAGTAACAACTTAACCAGCAGATCCCTGAGCTACAACTGTCCAATCTATTTAAGTGTTAAATCCACAAGTGCAGATGTAACAAATTCATGTAACTTCTGACAATGTCCAAAAATAAGTGCAATCTCAGAGAGTTGTGCTGAATTATAGTAGTCATAGTGTGCAAACATGAATACTAACATCTTCCATCTGTAGGGCTTTAAGTTCTTGCACAAATACAGTCTTGCTTCATCTTGTAAGTGAAGAGTGATACTCCTGTTGACCTAGATTTAGTGTTGCTGACTCACTATCAGACATAACACCGGCTTCCCAATAAAAGGCAATCCTAAGTAATGGGTTAATTTCAATTGTTAGCTGCCAACGTTTCAAGTGTCATGGAAGAAAGAAAATAATCCAGAGACAAAGGAAAACAAATGACCAAATCTTTATCGTTGTCCAATGTAATGTTTCCAAATTTTAACATGTACTTCATTTCCAAACTTTTGACCTAATAAAATAGATAGTTATAGTAGGTGGCTTCTATAATTGATAATGAATAAATTCTTCTTGCTCAAGCCAGGCACAAAGTTATTATACTACTTTACTAGTAAAATTTACGCTAGTACATAAAACTTCAACCAGCTAACAGAAGAAAATAAGCTTCGACAGCAGTCAGGTAACACAAATTTACTCAACATGAAGACAGCAGGCATTAGCCTATGCAGCAGGTCACCCTGTCACTTCTCAAAGGGCACAACACTTGATGAACTAGTGTCACAGCAGAGTAACTATATATACCCTCTAGAGAAAGTCAACAAGCTTCTCACTATCTGTAATGAGGAACCCAATTATCAACTTCTGTTGTGTGTGTGTCACAGTCATTGTGCACAATTGCTATTGTGTTTCCATCTGATAGAATTCAATGTGCCCTTGAGAAGAGAGATTGCAGATTTAAATTCTTAAAAAGATTTTTTTAACTATTGGTAATAGCTAACAACGGACATTTGAATAATTGAGGTGGTGTCATTTTCTAACCAACCTCATATCTAGAAAGGCTAAGTTGCTAAAAAGACAGAGTGAATTGACAACATATTTTTTTATTAACTTGTATTTATTTGCTTCCAAACAAATTTATTGAGCAAGTCAATATAATGGTGCATCATACTGACTACCTCTGACTTCCCTGTATTGAACTGTAACTACTGACAACATATCAGTAAACTGTTCACTGTTGTAAAATGGCTGCATTCATATGTCTAATCAGCAGGTAGTAAATAAATTGTTGGATCTCATAAGAGTTAAAATCATGTTTTTTCCAAATTCAAATGCACTTTTCTTATACCATCCCTAGGAATGATAGATAAGGCAAGGGTTTTTATACTTCTTTTTGAAAAAGATTAAAGGAATGTCCTAAGGTTGCCTAAGTTGTCAGAAGCGCAATTGAAGTGCAGCACCAAGTTCCTAATGGAATGATAAGCTGTGTAAAGTTAAGGGAACTGGCAGAAAATGGAACACAATCAATCTTCTAGAAGGGCTCTGTGACCTCTAACAAAATCTCTCCCAGCTTTCCCCCAGCTATCCAGGCTCCATGCCTTCTCTTCAGTCTTCCCAATAATGAAAAGATGTATGAAAATAAATGGTGTATGCTCTCTTAAGGCAAAACATGCTGATGTGACTTGGAAATTTTTCAAAAGCTTTCCACAGTCTGGCATCCCTGCAATCCAAATTGAACAGTGAATTATGACATTTTGTTTCAATTTTCAAAGTGCATTTTTTCTTGTATGTAAACAGGATGTAAATAGGTATAATGTACCAATGAAATGTAGTAAGTAGTTTCAAGAACAACTTTGATTTTCAACAAAGGGTGAATGTGCTGTTGAATCTTGGTACCCATACTAGTAATAAAATAAGTAGACATTAAAACAAGGTAAACTTTTCAATGTCAGGACCTTTCTCGTCTTCATTGTCTCACATTTCTGTATTTACAAATTTTCTTTAATGAATATTCATGATATCCATTAACAAAAAATAAAGTAAAAATAGTTTTGAAATAAGTATTTTTTTGTCTGAGGTCATATTATAAAAGTTTTCCATTTAGAAGAATTTCAGAATTACAGTCATTAATGTATCAAAACAACAAGAACAACAAAATGTGGTATCAATGATTTGGATTTAACAAAGCCAAAGAGGTGCCTTCATGGTTTTATTTTTAAATATATCTAATGGTCACACTGATTTAACATGCAACTTCATGCTTCTGTTTGTAAGTTCTAAAATAAATATAAAATCTGCTCCTATTTAACTGATAGGACAGTCGTAGGAATAACAAGATAAAAAGGCAGTCTATTTAAGGTAGTGATTTTTCATAAAAACAGGCTATGATTCTGAAAAAGACAGTTAATTTTAGTTAATTTCCCACCATCATGCAATATTCAAATATCCGTGGCTACCCCATACCCAATGACAGATCCTTTCTGGGGTAGTAAGTCTTGGCCATCTTCACCCAATAGGAGGCAACTCTGAAAAAGGTGCCTAGCAGCTCATCTTCTCCCTCTGCCCACTCCTGCTTCCTTCTCCCTACCCTTCCACAGGCATTGATCCAACAAGACCTTGAAATCTAAACTCTGTCTCAGAGTTTGCCTTGGAGAAATCCAATTTGTGACCCAGGTCAGAGTCTACTTTGATTTGTGAATGCTGTGTGAGAGATGGTCTCTTTTCTTCTGGGTTAACAATACTACTATGTGAGCTTGATGTCACATGATGTGTGTTTTCACCACAGAGAAGTCTCATGATGAAGCAGAGCAGAGGGGAATCAAGAGAGATAGAGAGGTAAACAGTGGAGGAAGAGAGAGGGGGATAGACAGGGAGAAAGACAGAGAGAAAGAATGAGTAAACGAGAGCAAGAACAGGAATAAGATTGAGCTGATTATCTGGAAAGCTTGGATCTTGCCATTCCTGTATCAGCAGAACTTCTGGACATTTTAGTTATTTTTATTTTGGTTTAAATTATTTTAACTTGAGACTTTTGTATTTACAGTTGAGCAATCCTGATTAATTTTCACTATATACTGACATCGGTTATTATTATTAACTTCAAATAACATTTTTTGGCTGATACACAAAGCAGGGTCACATTTAGCCAAAGTCTATTCATGAAATGTTACATAAAGGATATAATACAGAAGAAAAAAACAGTTTAGATAATCTCAACTGCAATTTAATTTTTAGTAAAAATCGAATTTTTCCAACAACAGCGATAGCTTGTAATCATATTTAAATAGATCTTGCCAGTTATCTATAGTCTCAGCCAATAACCCAACAACTACTCAAAACTAAAAGTATAAGAGCAAAAATATACAATAGTCTCATTTTTCCTTGTAGAAATTAGAAACTAATCACATACCTTCAAATGTAATAAAAGATTCCAGTCAATAAAACCTATTGATGACAGTAGTCAGTGGAGTCTACTAATCTAGCAGACATTTTAAAGTTTATTAGGACACTCTGCTAAGGAAGACTCTCATGTTTGAAAGAACGACATCAGGCTGTCCCTCTTCGATACAGTGATTGTTGATACTAAATTCTATGAACTACTTTTAGTCAGTGTACATACTTTGCTAAAAAGGCTATCAGGTATTTCAGCGTGTACATTAGTGCATAAGAGCAGGTGGGGAAAATTGTGAAAAATGTGCATCATGAAGCTTAAACTGTACACCTTTACTAAATGTATGTGATTTAATTAAGTAAAACTTAGGAAATAGCAGTAATAAAACTTGTTCATGGATTCAGTTATAGAAAAATCACTTGGACTTCTAATTAACTACCCAATTTTATTTTGCTGTACAATCTGAAAAAGGTTAGAATGTTCAACCATTACACTATTGAGTAGTGTAAATGTCAATACAGTCGCTATAGTGGTTTTATATAAATCGATGGTAACTGTAATACTATTTTCAGCAGAAAGCTTTGACAGTTTCAGAGATAATATACAAAATTCCTTTTTGTTGGGAAGCAGCTGGGTCCACGTCCCGGGGCCTCCTTGTGAAGGCAGGCTCCCCGGCACACTGCGGAGAGCCGTCCGGCCCACAAGCGGACATAGAGTTGACTCAGCAAGGCAATGCAGCACTAAGGGAGACAAGTGAAAACACAGAAGAGCATGCAGCGAATGGACACAGAGCACAGACAACAAGCAAGCTGCAAGGGGGGGAGGGATAAATAAAAATAAATACAGACACACAGAAGAACTTACAGCGAACGAACACAGAGAGCAGGCAGCAAAGAAACTGGGGGGAGGAATAAAAAAAAAATTCCCTTTAGTTCATTCTAATTAAGTACAGAACCCTATAAAAAGAGAGCTATACATCTTTTGCACAACTCTTTAAGAAAACAGTGATCAATCTTAAGTTGGAAAACTGTATTTTTTCATGATAGAAAATGTTCCATAGAGATTGGAGTTCCACTATAGAAAAAAAAATCATTTGCTTTTGTAACTTGAATGAGAACAAGAACATGCTGGGACATTAGAAATTAAGATTCTTTGTATTCATTATTCAAAAACAGTTCATTAATTGCCTCTTAATAAATAAAACTGCTTAAGTGAAGATAAGCCAATAAAAATGGGACTATGTAAAATGCTAGAAACTCTTGTCAAAGTTGTCTCAAACCCTGGAAGTGTCTATACAGGCTATTGAATTTCATCCCATTTAGTTAGAGTGATGGTATTTGGTCAAAATATAGGCAACTCCTTCAAATTTAGGACAGATATCCTGGGTTATCAATATAAAAATTTATATTTGGATAATTAAATCTGGAGGAAAAATGAAAAACACAACAAAGTAAAAATGTAGACCCTCACAGTGAACTGAAGACAGTAGCCACTGCAAGATGAAATTTTAATAATGTATGAACAACACCAGCAGAAACTAAATTATTAATATATGCTTGCCCTAAATACATTTGAAGAGTGAACTGTGCAACAAGAGTCAAAGTGGCTGTAATGCGCTGGGTGTCCACGACACAACTATGCTACCTCTTGATACTCATGTTTTATGTTTTTCACAAGTAAGGTTTTAAATATGCATTTCAAATATCCAGATACATTTTTCCGTTTTTGCGGAGCTGAACATTTGTCTTTAGTTAAATAAATAAGGTAATAATTCCGGATTGCTAATTCAGTATTGGACACTCTGCTAAATGCTTTAAATGTATGAACTCACATGGTCTTTTTAATAAACTTATGAGGTTGATAACATTATGGTCATCTTCCCATTAAAGATGAGGAAATCAGGCACAAAGAGTAACTTGCTAAAAGGTCACTTATAAGGGGCAGGTTCAGGATTTGAGTCTGGACTGTCTGATTTCAGAAGCTAGGCTCCTAACTAGCATAATAGACATTCTTTCCTTACAGGTGACTGGAGCGATAATTACATGCTTACCATGATTTTCTGTTTGCTTGTTTTTGGTTTTCTCTCCACCTGTAATTAATTTGAACTAGGCTCTTCAAAACATTAGTCCAAGTGGTTTCCTAATGTAATAGAATAAGAGTATCTAAACAGTATTTTTAATTTCATAGCTGTCAGAACAGGAGAAGTAAAGAAAAAGGGGAGGAGAAGAGAGTAGTAGAGAGAGGGAGAGGAGGCGGGGAAAGAAAGATGGAAACACAGTCATAGATAGAGACAGGCTAAAATATACATTTATAGCCCAGTTTGTTTTGGTTAAAGAATAACCTAATATTCTTTTTCTATTTTCACTAAGCACAACTGTGAAATATTTTAGGCATAGAATAATCACCACATGCATGTGGCTAAAATAATAGAGAAAAACTTGTGTTTAGTCTTTATTCTGACATTAATCTTTTTATTGAATTTTTTAGGACTAGAGCTATAATTATGTATCCCAGTTTGGTTTCTTTATATTATACTGTTCTCATCCTGTTTTAAAATAACTTTATTTTGAAGTAGTTTAAGACTCACAAGAAATTGCAAAAGTGACATAGGTTTTTGTTTACCCTTCATCCAGCTTCCCCCAATTCCATCATTAATTTTTTGGATGTGAGAAAATGAATGGATTGCTCTCTTTGTTTCCAAATCTGCCATATGGAAAGCACAGAAAACCATAGCTACACAGCACCCACTCTGCCGGTCTGCAAGGTGGTTTCTCTGCAAGCCTCTTAAAGGAGCTCTGGGAAGATCAGGCGAAACTGGGCTTGAATGTTAAACTGCCTGCAACCCTGCCTCTAACAGTATGGCCTTCTAACAACATGGGTACCACAAGACTTGGCCTAATTTAAAACGAAAATCGGCTTAGCCAGTCTTTTTGGTGAAGTTTTTGAATGCTTAACTGAATTCATCTAAGGCAGGAAAAAGGATTTGCCTTAATATATGCAGAATTGAAAGTCTTCGTTTTTATTTTTTTCCTCCAAAGCACTCACTTTTCTTGAATGAGAAAAAGGCATTTAGTTTAGTATAAGAAAGATGGATTGTGATAAAGAAAACTTAAAAGGCTTTGTATCAAGACAGATTACATGCAAGAGTAAAGTTTAGGTGATGGGTTAAGAGAACAGCTGGCACAATTAAAGCTTGAATGTGCACCCTGTGGTTGAAAAGAAAATTAAGAGCATTTAATCATATGGACATTGTGTATTTTTCAAGGAATAAAATCTCCAGTTGCTTTACCCAGACTAAGGTTGGTGAAAAAGCCCTGAGACTGTTTTTATTACATCGGGCTCTCTGCCCGGTTTTAATCACACTAGGGAAATAGAACCCTGACTGGGGGGAATGTCTCACTTTCAGGAGAGCTGGTGGTAAGCAGCAAGGTGCTTCCTGAATTCCAGCCTCAACTGCAAGTATAGCAGAGTGAAATACAAACACAAAAGCAAAACCAAAAACCCAATTGTAGGGAGGATTACTACGTTTGGCTATTTACCTCTTTCCGTAAATGGACCTCTTTTCTCAGCATCTATTTACTAAGATTCTTTATTCCAAAGTAAGGAAAACACAGTCAGAGGTTGACAGGTCCTATTTTCAAACAAGTGCTATCATTTATCATTTCTGCTTTTTCTTCATTAAATGAACAGATTATTTCCAAAATGAGCATCCACAGTAGGATATGCGAAGACCTCAGCTTAAAATGTGTAACAGTTATTAAAGTATTTTCTTAACGTTTGTTTTGGCTCTTTCCTCTGTCTTGAAAGATAAGGATCTCATTTCTCGAGATGAGAAGTTCTCTCTATAATAAAATACTCTCAAACTAAAATTATAAAATCATCTTGAGTACTATTAAAAATGTCTTCTACTCTGAGGTATAGAAAAAGAAAGCCGGGTAACGGACTTGGCCCAGTGGTTAGGGCGTCCGTCTACCACAGGGGAGGTCCGCGGTTCAAACCCTGGGCCTCCTTGACCCGTGTGGAGCTGGCCCACGCGCAGTGTTGATGCGCGCAAGGAGTGCCCTGCCACACAGGGGTGTTCCCTGTGTAGGGGAGCCCAACGCGCAAGGAGTGCACCCCGTAAGGAGAGCCGCCCAGCGCGAAAGAAAGTGCAGCCTGCCCAGGAATGGCGCCGCCCACACTTCCTGGGCCACTGACAACAGAAGCGGACAAAGAAACAAGACGACAACAGAAGCGGACAAAGAAACAAGATGCAGCAAATAGACACAGAGAACAGACAACCGGTGGAGAAGGGGGGGAATTAAATAAATAAATAAATCTTTAAAAAAAGAAAGAAAGAAAAAGAAAGCTTTCTCTAATGTATATTCAGAATGTACAGATTGCCTTATGTTAATTCTCTTTAACTATTTTCCTAGAGACTCTTCATAGAAGATTCTGGAATACTGTTGCAATTTGGTCCACCCCATCCTTGTTTCTTATACTTAGGCACTATAAATTTATTCCACAAAATGGTGATTATCACATAGCCCTAAACTAAAAAATGTGTTATAGAACAGAAGCATGCACAGATGCAAAGACTAATACTTATTTAGAGTTGAATCATAAATAGAAACTAAGAAATGAAGTTCAAATACATTTGACTTTCTTTTCTTTATTGGATACTCATAAAATTACAAAGAGAGTTATTTGCATTTGAACATAGCAATAATGATGTCCCCTAAATTGTAGTTCACCATTGAGTATAGTTTCTGATTATAAGTTTTATAAGCCTCCTTCTATTAGATATACCCTAAGGCAAAAGAAGATATCTATTAAATGCTTATTGCCAAATAAATATTACTTTTTTCCAGAACATTAGAAAATATTGTGCTGTCAGGACAAGTCCATTGTAGTAAGGATAAAAGGCACCATTTTTCTCTTCAGTTCAGGACTGCATACAGTGGTTTAAATAAAAATGTTAAAATAAAATTCCACCCAAAATTTGTATTTAATACAGTAGTAAATGAAAAACAAAATCTCATAAATACGTCTTTTTAAGAACTGATTGTTGTGGTTTTACATCCATTGCCCTGTGAATTGCCTGTGATATGAGTACATGTACAAACACACAGAAGGATGTACTCCTTCACACAAACTTTGTGAGACAACCAAATTGCTCTTCTGTCATATTTTGAGGATATATAATATAAATCAAGTTTCCAGAATTTGGAGCCAAGGTAAGGAACAGAGATAAAACTCACTCTTTTTTATATGCATAGAAAATTAAGTAGGGAAAAAAATGTTTTCAACTGATGGTGAAGAGAATTGCAGTGAAAAAGACATTACTGCCAGGTTCCATTAATAGTAAAATGGAATATAGTGACGAGTTTACTATTAATGGAACCTGGCAATATATTGGGCTTCACTTTTGAAGAAGTTTTGGATCACAGAGAGGTTCAACAATGGCAGGGGAAGAATACTGGTGTGGGATGTTATTGACAGGGGACACATGGTTGGCAGGGAGTTCTCCAGGGCATATATCCAGAGTACATAAAAATGTTTGGATATTTTCATAGTGGTTACAATTAAAAACAACAACTGAGGGAGTGCTGAGTTCCTAGCCAGGGGAGCTCTATCACATCCCTAAAGGAACAGCAACAATCCCCCAAGTGCAATGGCAAAGACCAAAAAAGAAGGAAGGTCCAACAATGAGCCCTTGATACTAATGACTATGCTTGTGAGCCTGTGCTCCTGAAATAAGAACAAGGCCTAGAGCTGCAGGGTGCCTAAGAGTTCTTTCCTGAGAGCCTCCGTGTTGCTCAAATGTGGCCAGTCTCAAAGCCAAACTCAGCATGTAAATGTGTTGCCTTCCCCCCAGCGTGGGACATGACTCCTGGGGATGAGCCTCCCAGGCACCAAGGGATTACTACTGAGTACCAGCTGACGATGTAACTAGAAAATGACCTTGAATAAAAGGGTCAACTCGGACCAGCAGAATATCTCAATCTACATATAATACCAGGAGTTAAAAATGCTTTTTGACCTGAAGAAAAGGGGGAAATGGAAAGGACAAATGAGTTTATATGGCTATGAGTCTCCAAAAAGAGCCAGGAGGTTATCAGAGGGGTTGCCCTTATGTGTACCTGAGCAGAGTCCCAGAGACAGATAAAGTAGATACAACCCCAGGTATTGGTTCTTCTGAGGGCTACAGAGACCCACAGGTTCTATGGTCATGGCAGATGGAGTTCAGTGCCATATCAGTTGGCCCTACTTTGGAGTTTGTGTTTCTGTGTGATGGAGCTGGACTCAGATGTGATCTTTGTTCACAAGCCTCTCCTGTTACTTTTACCAGAACTGTACTTGGTGCTGGGGTTTAATGTATACCCAGGGGACCTGAATCTCTGGACTGGCCATGTGATAGCCAGGCCCTGAGCCTCAACAGACTTGCAATTCCTACACTCTGGTTTATTGGACTTACTCCACTCAGCTAACATGGAGGTGAAGAAGGTCAACCACCACACCAGGGAGCCAAGAGTGCCTACAACTGAAAGCAGGAGAATTGTATCCAGTATCCATGTGGAATCTAAGCCCCCTGATGTGGATGTGGAGTGGACACAACCATTCTAAGGTCCACAGGATGGAGGAACAGAGTACGGATTAGAGTGGACTTACTGATATTCTATTCATGAACTATTCTGATTAGTAATCGAAGGAAATGTAGCATTGGTGTGGAGAAAGTGGCCATGGTGGCTGCTGGGGGTAGGGAGTGGGAGGAAGAGATGTGATGTGGGGGCATTTTCAGGACTTGGAGTTGTCCTGGGTGGTGCTGCAGGGACAGTTACCAGACATTGTGTGTCCTCCCATGGCCCACTGGGTGGACTGTGGAAGAGTGTGGGCTATGATGTGGACCACTGACCATGAGGTGCAGCGGTGCTCAGAGATGTATTCACCAAGTGCAATGATGACTGGGGAGGTTGTTGTTATGGGGGGAGGAGTGGGGTGGGAGAGTGGGGAGTATATGGGGACCTCATTTTTTTTTTTTTAAAGATTTTTATTTATTTATTTAATTCCTCTCCCCTCCCCCGGTTGTCTGTTCTCTGTGTCTATTTGCTGCATCTTGTTTCTTTGTCTGCTTCTGTTGTCGTCAGCGGCACGGGAAGTGTGGGCGGCACCATTCCTGGGCAGGCTGCACTTTCTTTCGCGCTGGGCGGCTCTCCTTACGGGTGCACTCCGTGCGCGTGGGGCTCCCCTACGAGGGGGACACCCCTGCGTGGCGCGGCACTCCTTGCGCACATCAACACTGGGCACGGGCCAGCTCCACACAGGTCAAGGAGGCCCAGGGTTTGAACCGCGGACCTCCCATGTGGTAGACGGACGCCCTAACCACTGGGCCAAGTCCGTTTCCCAATGTAACATTAAAAAAATAAAAATACATTACTTGCAAAATGCCTCCATTTTAAATTATATTTGAAATTGCCTCTGTTAGGAGGAAGAAGATAAATCATTCCAACTTAGATTCCGAAATGCTACAGTTCGAAGTGAAAGAATGATCTATGCTCTTTGCTTGCCTATTTATATACTTAAACTATAGTTACATATTTAAGTTTGAAGTATCTATTTCCATGTATTTTACTTAATTTTATTTGTGTTAAAATCACCTATTTCAAGCATCAAGCAGCATTCTTACCATTTTGGGATCTAGTGTATTATTTATTATGTATATGCATATTTAATTTTTCTAACAACAGAGTATATATAAAATATTGCTCTCCCACCTTGTAATTATACTGATCTCCAAATTGAGAAATATAGAATATAAAGGGAAATGCTTTGTCTGTAAACAACGAGAATCCTTTTCCTATAGACTATGTATTGTCGTTGGGCTAACAGAATAACAAAGAGATACTTATTTTTAAAGCTATATAAGTTCCTTTCTATTCTCCTGTGTCATACAGTAACATGAAGGAATCATAATTTCACTTCCAACTAGGAAAAATAACCAGCTGACAAATCCTATGCAGTAAAGTCATTGTCTTCACATACTTTCTACATTTGGGTCCACTGAACTGCAGTGACTTCTTAAAACTTAGACCAAAGTTAAGTACGTCTGCAAATATCAAACCACAAATCAGATGTAACCAGAATTGCTTTGGTTCATGGCCTGGCTACATGCCTATATCTCAAGTCCCCTTTGGTTAACTACTAGAGAGTGCCTTTAAAGGAATGAGAGCTAATTTCTAAAGCTTGTCTTCCCAGCTGAATTAACTGTCAGAAAACACCAGGGATCAGGTTTGTAGGGTGAAAGTAAAGCACAGGGAGGTAGACCCTCAACTGGTAAAACCAAACAGATAATAGTAGAACTAGGGGAAGAATAAATAATAAACTTAGTAAGTTGGAAATATCAACACTTTCTCCTAATGAAATTTTAAGAGTAAATATGTGATACTATATTTTTCATATATGCTATAAAACACAAAGGTATAAATAAGTGTTCACCCATTGTTTGACAAGATGCTTTTGTGATAGTAATTCACAATTAGAGTTTTATTGTCTGAGATGTTCTAATTTAGTATTTTTTACTTCATATTTACAGTCTTTATTAAATAACGACTTTACAAAATAGTTTCATAAGTACTTCAGAGGACTTTATTAAGAATTTTTGTACCTTTTGTTGGTAGGCTAAAACTATCTTATAAGAGTAGACAACTATATATATATATAAGCTCAATATTTTAAGTTAAAATCCAGGAATTTGGAGATGATAAATTGTACTATTAAATTGTACAGGTCTCTTGATGAACACTTGTTTGATTGACACAAAATCTTCAAATATGTGTTACTAGAGCTGCTTCTCCCTCATAGGCCCCATAGGCCTCTTCACCCTCAAGGTCTCTAACTTTGTAACAAACACATTTTCATTAATTCATTAATCTACATTAAAACACCCAGGAGAATGAAGGAAGACAACATTTCTACATGCAAGTCCTCTGAATGTTGCTAAGTAGAAAGCTGGAGATAGTTTTTGAACATTTACGTTCTCAGCCAAGAATTATTAAGCACCAATACTCTGCCTACCCTTGTGTTAAGTAAGTATGTGGGAGTCAGAGATGAACAAAACATTGTTCTGGTGATGCTTTTAGACGGTGGAATAAGGATAGGCCCAAACACACCACTATACAGGGTGGGGAACACAATAATGATAGAGGGGGATAATGTTCTGCAGCAACCTTATGCAGGGCCTAATTTGAAGTGGGTCAGAGAGCAGCACCCTGCTCCACTCAGAGTGCAGTTCTGATCCTCAAGGTCCTGGTCTGATGTTGAGAAAATCAGAGGAATGTTAAAGCAATAAATATCTGCATAAAAACAACGTAAATAACCTTGTATTCCTTTTGATTGTTAGCCCATTAATTTCCTTTTCTATAAAACAAGACTAGACTAGAAGACTAAACTTCCTTCTAACTCAATGCTAGGATTCAATTAAATAGTATTTGTAGGTACTTTATAAAAATTCACTGTTGTCTACTCTTGGATGTGAAACAAGGACAGAGCAACTTCAATGATGGCAATAACTTTCTTTTGTATAGTCCTAACTACTCATTTCTATGTTACACAAGCCTCTGCTTTTCTCATCCTCTCTCAAGGTTTTATGGGGCAAATAGTCATTAGTAATTCAGGTTCAACTTCTCTTTCTCTCATCACAATGAGCCATTTCAATATCGACGCCTCTGTTGGTAATATGACAAATTATTATTTTCATTATATTGGAAACAAAATGTGTGGAATGCAAGCTTTCCTCTGAGACTCACCTGGCCATGAGCTTTAAGAAATCACTTTATACCTCCAATGTAACTGAGGATTGGCTCCACTCATAAGAACTCAGGTGTACATGAAACACAAAGTCAAGTGTTGCAGGCTTTAAAAACTTCTGTGCTATACTTTTCAGCTTGGGGTTATACATCTGCAATAATCCTAAAGGATTGTTTCTCCATATGAAAACTAGTTGCCAAATCCAATCTATGGTTATGGCCCAGACATACAACTTGCTTTAGAGGGGATCAGTAATAAGTACAAGAGGGTTCCAAATGAAAATTAAAAATCAATCGCCAAATAATATGCATTTATCTACTTGTTAAAACATAGTTAATATATCAATCCTAACGGAAAACTATTGGAATGAATGGGGGTGGGGAACAGGAGCTAAGTTGTCTTGGAAACCATTTTAGATATAAAATTTGACTTATTCCTCTTTTCAAAGTAGTAGCAAAAAATAACATAATATCTCATTTGCATGACCTCCTGGTAAGATTTTTAAAAACTAGAAAATGCTATAATAGAGATCAAATTTATGTGTATTCAAATTTATCACTAAAAGGTCTTCTTGAATTTTTTAAAAAATAACTTAACACTTTATTCCCAAAGGATAGGAAACACTTTCAAGGTTAAGATACTCAAGCAAAAGAAAAAAATAATTCCTTGTAGAATATTCTTTTCTCCCCTCTTTACCATTCTATTAAATGAGGAATAGGGTAAAAGAATAATTATTTGAGTATTTGTTTACAAAACTCCACTGCTCTTAAAAACTTTTAGTTAATAATTTTGAGGTCATAACCTCTTTTCTAAATTTGAGTTTTTGAGCAACTAGTCATCAAAATAGATCAACTACCTCTCCCTTCCCTAGCAGCTCCTACTTTTTTTCATTAATTCAATAGTTCCAGGGGATTTACTATATGCCTGACACCGTGGTGATATAATGGTGACTCAATATAGATCAAGTTTCACTCTGAAAATACTTATAATCTAGTAAAGAAGGCAGGAATTAATGAAATAATCAAATAATTAAAAATAATTTAAAAAGTGAAAGGTATTTGGAGGCAAAGTAGCATAAAAGGGCCTGAGTAATAATTCCATGAATCTGTAGGGTGAATTGGAGTTAACTAGAAAGGCGGGAGGTGGGTGAGAGCTTGTTATAGAGGTAAGTAGCTATAGCTTAGGAAAAGAGAACAGCAGCACATCTGACATGATATGTGGCAGGGTGGGGGATGGTGTGATATTAAAGATATCACAACCCCACAACAGGGAAGCAGCCAAAAGTCAAACCATGTGGAATCTTCTAAGCCACGGAAAGAGCTGTTTTTGTACCCTACGTGTGACTAAAGACCTTTAAACTGGAACATAAATCCACAGAGATCAGCATTTTTATAAGATTTGTATACTCCAATAGACAAATCTCTCTGTCTATCTCTAAGTAGACAAATAGGCAGGTAGAATGGACATGGAGAAAACAAGTTAGTAAGTCACTGAAGCTTTCGAAAACAAGATTTCATGTTCACTAGATAGAGACAGAAAATGGGGAAAGATGTACAAATGCTGCGGTTAGATGGTATTTGCATATAGAAAGATCCTTTTCTCTATTCACATTTGGAATGTAGGTGTCTGGGAAAAGATGGTCCCGAGAGTTGGCACAGCCACAATGGTGCCCTGGCTAACCTCAGAGTTGAAAGTACATAGGGTACCGGGAGGCACAAAGGAGACAAAACAGCTGAGGACAGTGGGTGTGGATGGGGATGAGGTTAAGAAACTTTGTGAGGAAGACGCTGCCTGTTCCTGATTAGGTTTTCCCATTTCTCACTGTGGTTCAGTAACAATATCTGTTTTCAAGGGAGGAAACAGATTGTGGAAAGGGAATTTTTCAAGAAATTTTTAACTGAATTTCTTTTCTAAATAAAATTAGAGAAAACTCTGCAAGGGGGAAAATGTATATGTAATCATAAAATAACACAAGCTCAAACTGCTAAAGAAGACACATTAATAATATGGCTGGCTGGATAAATATACAAGAGCACTTTGCCACATGTAAAATCTTTTTTTTTTTTTTTTTTGCTTTTAAAACAGTGCCAAGGGGCACTGCTCATGTACAGGAAAGCTGTTTCCAATGATCATCTCTTCCTGCACAAAATTTGCCTATTTGCTTGCCCAAAGTATTGTTTGGATTTCCACTTCTTTCAGTTACAAGTGTTTAAATTCAAGCATGCTATGCTAATTTTGAACACTGATGATTTTCTATATTAAAAAAATATGGATGACTAAGGTCTGAAAGTAAACATGTGTATTTGACGCAGGAACCCGTAATAAAACTGGTTAAGTGGGTTGTTGAGAACGTAGACCCACAGAAAACAGAAACTCATAGTTCCCGAGTTCTTACTATGAGCCAGGTACTTTCAGATTTACTTAAGAGTTTCAGAGCACTCATTTAATAGATAGTACTTGCCAGTGGGACAAGAGTTATATTTTCCATTTTACAAGTGAAGAAATGGAGATACATTGAGTTGAGGGTAACGTAACTAGTAAGTGGCAATGTTGAACTTAAAATTGTAGTATGCACAGCTGAAAAGGAAATTATTTTTACAACAGTAGTCTATAAACATGAGTTGCACTTGCATGGGGAATTCTTAGCCTGCATGGGAAACAAAGTACTGAAGTTTGTATGTGTGTACACATGTGTGAACATGTGTGTGTATGTGTGTATGTGAGAAAGCAAGAGTGCAAGTTCTTGGGGGTTGGTGTAGAGGGCTGTGAGGGGAGGCTGTAGCACGTGCAATAGGAGAATAAAGAGTGGCATACCACTGCTGTTTCTTTCCTAAAAAGATGGAAAGGGAAAGATGGTAGGGCATATTAGTCATTGGTCATTTTACAACAGAAAAAATTACACTGTGAATACACTTACTTCCTTGAGTATGTCAAAAAAGGAGTTTTTTTTTAAACAAAATATGCAAATTCACATACATTAGAAACATTTGAGGGAACCAATGATATTTAGCTCAGAGAAGAAAACTCAGCAAGGGGACATGATCTCTCTCTCCTTATCCTGGAACGGCCATCCTATGGAAAAAAACTGAGACAGACTGTGGGTATTTAAGGGAAGAGCTTGAACAAATGAGTGATAATTGCAAGTAGATGACTTGCATTATCATGAAGCTCTTTCTAGAAATGAGGAAAATGTAGTAAGCCAACTTAAGAGATAATGAGATTCCTAATATTGAAGGATTTCAAATATGGGCTGAATACACTCTGGTTCTAAATATTCTTTTAAAAAGGGTCCACTCATGTACTAGGTGAACTGAACTAGACGATTGCTGAGAGCTCTTCTAACTCTGATTATTTTAACAGGATTCTAGGACCTGCTTCTGTCTCTGGCTGAGCAATGAGCTCACAATGTGGTCCCGAAAGTATCTTGAATGTTATCCTGGAAGGTGGTAGTTTAGAGAAACAGAGAAATACTCCCACACTTTGGCAGCCCTAGGCAGTGGCTCTAAATTCCATTCACATCACTTGGCTGCCCTGTGATTCTGCCTCCTTTTTCCTCACTACTAGGTAAGGATAGTACATACTCAGATCAAAGACATCCATACAGTTTAATTAGATGCAATCTGTAAAACCCTTGGGCAAAATTACCATATCATTATCTGTTGGTACAGTTTGCAAAAATACAAAAACCAGAAGGCCTGTGAGGCTGAGAGCTGAAGGTACAGACTTTAATCAACTGAATCTAAGGCTTAGCATGCTTAAAACACATTGGACTGAAAAACCTTTCCACAGAACTGTTCCATTTTCTTATCAACTCAATTAGATTGCTCAGATAGATAAGACACACTTAGTAATTAGTAATTTGCCTAGCCCAAATCTTAGAACAATTCTATTGAGAACGGTCTACTCAACTGCCAAGATAAAAGTTCACTTTCATGGACCAGACACCAAATCCCACTATGTGCATATACAATGAAAAAAAGTATAAATCTCATCCTCAAATTGAGGATGAGGTGGGGTGGGCTTAGGTAACACATGCATGCAAATATTATAGTATAGCATGTGATTGCTGTCATAAGGAAAGTGAAAACCAGTTGTCACAGCCAATTCTTAATTATTTTATTTAATTCATACAGTGCTTCCTGTGAGTCAGGCACTGTTCTAAGTACTTTATATTTAATATAATCCTCATAACAAACTATGAGATAGGTACTATAATTGTCTTTACTTTACAAATGTGGAAACCGAGGTAGAGAAATAGCAAGAAATTGCCCATTTTATGGCTAGTAAGTGGCAAGGCAGACCTCCAGAAACCATGCTCTTATCCTCATTACTATCTTGCTTCTTCTGTCTGGACAAGAGGGAGTGAACAATTCCTACTCTGTGGAAAAATGCAGGCAGATTAAATGCTTTAGTTATAAGACGTATATGAGATTTCAGCTAGTAGACGAGGAATAACATGGCAATACAGAGAAATAGATTCACATGACAAAGTCATGATGAGAAGGCTATAAAAGAGAAAGAATATGTGGAGAATGGCGGGTTAATCCAGATTGGTTGGAAATTAGGGGTCATGAAAACCTGTATTTGTGAAATATCTAATACAAATGTGTAGATAGATAGATAGATAGATAGATAGATAGATAGATAGATAGATAGATGGGGGGGGGGGGTGTCTTCATTGGTATGTTGTTGGAAGCTAGAATTTATTCTTTTAGAAACACTGCAGACTCTGGAAGCAACTGACCAGGCCAGTAAAAAGATTGAAGGTAGAATTTAGGAAGTATCTTCTGGTAGTAGTGGGTAGGACAAATTGCCAGGGCAGAAACTGAACAGAGGTATAAAGCAAAGAGGTTCTTGCCATCCCTTTGGTAAGAGGGACAAAAGGCCTGAAGAGTTGGGGGTTGAAATAAAAATGGAAAGTAAGTCACCAAGTTCTAGAGACATACCAAAGGTAAAAGTGACAGGACGTGAATAAATTAGATGTGGCGGTGAGAGAAAGATTTTACTCTGTACATTGGGATCTGAGTGACTGGGTACTCAGGTTAGGTGCTCTCATTAGAAGTGGAAAAACATGAGAAGTAGGAGAGGGTTTGGAGGACATGATGAGCTCTAATTGGGGTAGACTGAGCTTGAGGTGCCAGTGGTTCATTGAGGGAAAAAGCAAACAAGCAACTTTGAACTGATGGTAAGAATCCAGAGAAAGAATGCTAATTCCCAGGATCAACATTTTCTCTCATCCCACATAATCATGTCCTTGTCTCTCTCACTCAGTGAGACTCCAGATTACTCTTTTGAAGACACAAGGAATTTCCCCTACAACTACTTTTTTTGGCTTCTTGCCATGTCAAGGGTGAAATTTTCACAAATTCTCTTCAACTCTGATATTTCTGAACAAATACAAGTCCCTTCTTTAAGAATTCTTATGGAAGAAATGTATTTAGATCAGAGAATTGGCCAGACCAGGGTTTGAATCCTATGTCCCTATCCCTTAATTAGGTAATCTTCAAAGTCCAATTTTCTTCATCTGTAAAATGGGTAGGTATAGCCCTAAAGCTATGAGATTAACTGTGGCCGTTATAGAACGTACCTGGTGCCTAGGAGGCCCTCAATAATTGTAGCTATTTACTGAACATTTACTATGACCCAGGCTCTCTATGTACGTTATCTTCAGCACAACAGTAGGGAGAAAATACTATCATTAGTCCCATGTTCCAGATAAGGAAACGAAATCACAAAGAAGCTAAATATCTTGCCCTTAGTCACATGTCCTAAAATGTATTTTATGGGGGAAAAAAGCCAGTCTAGATTGGTCAGGATGGATTAGAGCTACACTGAAGAAAGGAATGTGATGAGTGTAGACAGTTGTTTTCAGTGAATCTCTTAATCAATCAGAAGCTAATTATAGAGATTCCATTTCCTTGGGCAGCAAAGAATGCCATTAATAGATGCTGGACTCAAATTTAACTCTGTTAAAAAAAAAAAGAGGAAAAATCTATAACTTACATTGCCCTTGAAAAATGAAGCATAGTCCACTGTTATTCTCCATTTTTAAAAGATTAAACCTCTGGACACTGTTAGAATAGGAAAAGTAAAACTATCAAAATTAACGTGTGTAAAGGCTTTTACCAACCAGGCTATCATTTAGATTGACATGAAAGCCATTAAATTATAGTATTGTGAACAAATATAAACTAAATGCCAAGTAGTCACATCCTCATATAGAAAAAATATTATTGTTCCAATCTAATAGGTTATTAAATTGGAAAGTATTTTAAAAAGCAAGTTTACTTTTCAATATGTGCACAATCTGTATAGTCATGCAATTAACTCAGAAAAATAGACTGGAAACTCACTTTCTGATTTTCATATATCATATTCTGTGTGTCCCTCATTTAACAGCAATAAAGGATAGAAAAGTTGTATGTTTTGCTTTTTAAATATATAAGGAAAATATTTACAGCAAATGATAAATTACTCACCCCAATGATGGATTACTCATCCACATTTTCTTCTATTTTGAATGTGCTTTGGTTTATTTTTCTTTCCTTTTTTTTAAAAAGATGAAGTACTTTCTGAAAGTATGTAATTCACATTTTTCTAAATAAAATAAAATAATCCCTAAATTACTTAACCTTCCTAGCCCTCACTTCTAACTTTAAAATCAAATTAACAAACGAAAAGAAAATTAACAAATGAAAAGGGCTAGAATAAATCTTCTCTAAACCCCCTTTCAGCTGTACGAAATAACCAAAGTGCTCAACAACAGGGGAATGGTCATAGTCCATTACTGTGCTAGAATACATGCATCCTTGAAGAGTAAGTTTATATGACATGAAAAGGGTGAGATACGGAAGAGTGTACAATTATTTATGAACACACAATTATAATGATCTCTGTGTGTGATTGCACACACACACATACACACAAAGCCATATCCTCAAACTAATAGCAAAAAGAAAACTTTTTAAAGAAAATGTTACAGAATGATTTAATTTTGGGGGGCAATACTTGCCATTTTAACTTTATGTATTTATGTTGTTTAAACAATATTATTTATTTATAGTGACCCTATATTATGATGTGAGTTGAAAAACAAAGTTATTTTTAAAACCCATGCTTTTACAATCTTTAGTATAAACTAATTTTTCCTTATTTGGGCAGTTTTATTACTACAACATTAGTAGTAAATACAGAATAATCAATTGAACGTAGGATACGTAATTGAATGCTGGATTGGAATCAGCAGTCTCTATTGGAATCAACTAATAGTGTACAATTTAATACCCATAGAGTCATTTGTCTCTTTTCCAGTTCATTCTTTCATAAAAACAGAACAATGTCTCCCCCTTCAAGATCCCTCAAACTTTCCGCAATGCCTAATGACGTTACAAAAAGAGTCAGTCTGCAATCATTTTTTTCTTTCTTAAGCAGCATAATCTGAATTCTTCAAAGTTATTTCATTGAAACATATCTACTTAATTAGATACTGGGATTTTTATCAAATTAATTCAAGGGTAGGGAGTAGATGGCTTTGCATTGCTAAGGAAGTCAATCAGAGTATATGTGCCAATTCTTCCTCAGAAAAAGTCTAATAGTAAATGTCAGCCAGAGACAAGCAAGTCATATCTTCAAATGCAATGATTAATCTATTTTATTTGCCCATTTCAATCATTCATAAAATCTGAAAACAAATAGACTACCACCTCAAATTACAGATTTGCTACTATAGACAGACCTGTACATGATAAAAAAACATAATATGGCCAATCAAGCCTAGTCATACATTAATCATTCCCAAACTCTGTGATTTGAGCACCTGTAACATTCATCATGTTGAGTGAGAACTGGCTATCCTAGAATAGGGAGAAACCTGTGAACTAGTCTAAATCTAGGAACTGAGAGAATTCAGAAGCAGGCACTACCTAGATCAACAATTATGTTTGCTTCATTGAATCTATAGTCTCTAATTTTGACTCAGACAAATAATATCATTTTACCAACATATTCAAACCTTCAATGAAAGGTACTTAAGGAAATGGGATCTGACAACCACCATAGATCATTTCTATTATTTCTGTTGCTAACAGTAAAAAAAAAATGGTGTTGCAGTAGGCTCTTTGTGCTGTAGTTGGAGACTAAATGTATTACTGGCTTTACTATTAGAGTCCATTCTATTGCCGCAGTTTCACTCACAAACCCTGGACAAGTTAGTTTGTCTTTTTGAATCCCAATTTTCTCCTATGTGAAATAGGGGTGCTGATCAATTTGGTGTACAGATTCTGATTTTGCATTATAAACATTTTCTCATTGGTGTACATTAGAATAGTAATTACTAACTTGCTAGCATGTCTTGCTTTCTATTTTTCACATCCAAAAGAAGGAAGAGGTTAAAAGCTGCTTTCTCCCCAGAGAGAAACCAGAAAAAGAAGGAAAACATTCTCAGGCATCTAGCGGCTTAAGAAACCAGGCCTTACTTAAAAGGGAATCCGAAAGTACTAAAGCGATGCTTTGGGAAAAGAACACAAGGTTGATAAGAAGAACAGACAAATAAACAGATAACACAGAAGTCCCTCCTCATTTAATGGGGCTGGAATCTTGAAAGCCACTATATTTAGAGAATTTACAATGAAAGATCTTAAAAGAAAGTTGGTAAATAATGTCAGAATGAACTTAAGTAATCTTGTATCTCATAAATACTTATACTTATGTTTGCTACAACCGAACAACTGAAGACATAACTCTAGTCAAATACTAAATCAATTATATACTAAATATCTTGAATTAGTAATAACTAGTGAAATTGGTACAGCACTTTGTGGAAAATAACATCCAAAGTCAGGGGCACAGAGTGGTCTTCTGACTGGTCAATGCTTTTCTGATTTCATAACTCAGTAGTTGAATTCCTCCAGTCCTTTGGTTACCAGTTTTTAGGTTCTATTAAGAGTTAAAAAAAATAGTATGTATGCTTGCTGGAAAAGATTTGCTGTTACCTGTATGTAATCTAATTGCAGTAATTAAGTATTTTTCAAACCTCTATCCCAATATTCAGGTTTCTATGACACTATCTCTTCCCACAATAAATCCATGATAAAGTCCTTGTCCTTTTTATACATGCCCTTCTCTCAAAGACATCCTGGAATGCAGTTCTGAATGAAGCTTATCCTTTGCTCCTTGATTTTTACCTTGTCCAATATGGCTTCATTGAAAAATCTAACCCTCTGCCATCCACTTTACTTCTCTTTTCTATATTCAAACACCAATTTCCTTTTTTTTCCCATTTAATAACAAAAGAAAAACTAGAATATAAAGTTTCCTGATTGCCCAGGATTGAACAAAAGTAAAAATTTTCTTACCTAGATTTTTATATAGTAACTCAAGATAGAAGAGAAATGACAATACATCTTTGAAGTGTGATGAATCATAAAATTCATAAAATTCATAAAAAAATAAGCATCAGGTATTATTGGACTCTTTTCTACTCTTGTCTAAAGAAATCTAACACAGAGGAAAAAGGTTCAGGGAAGGTTTTCTGAGCAGGTGAATCTGTGCTAAATTCTAACGATGAAATCAACCAGAGGAAAAAGGGTAATCCCGGGGGGAATAACATATATACACAGAGATACATAACAAAATAAAAAAGATTAGTAATTGTGAAAGGAAGTTCAATATGGTTGGAAAGCTGCGTGATGGAGCTGGACACAGATGGGATCTCTTTTCACAAGGCTTTCATGCTACTTTACTGGAATTGTAGTTGGTGCTGGGGTTTAAGATATATCTAGGGGATTTGAATCTCTGGACTGACAATATGATAGCCAGGCCCTGAGCCTCAACAGACTTCAACTTCTACACTCTGATTTATTGGACTTAGCTAACCTGGAGTTGAAGAATGTCAACCACCACACCATGGAGCCTAGAGTGCCTACAACTGAAAGCAGGAAGATTGCATCCAGTATCCATGTGGAATCTAAGCCCCCTCTTGACATAGATGTGCAATGGACACAACCAATCCAAGGTCCACAGAGAAAACGTGACATTGGTGTGGGAAAAGTGGCCATGGTGGCTGCTGGGTGCGGGGAATGGGAGGAAGAGATGAGATGCGGAGGCGTTTTCTGGACTTGGAGTTGTCCTGGGTGGTGCTTCAGGGACAATTACCAGACATTGTAGATCCTCCCAGGGCCCACTGGATGGAACGTGGGAGAGTATGGGCTATGATGTGGACCACTGACCACGAGGAGCAGCGATGCCCAGAGATATACTTACCAAATGCAATGGATGTGTCATGACGATGGGAGAGAGTGTTGCTGTGGGGGGAGTGGTGGGGTGGGGGCAGTGGGGTTGAATGGGACCTCATTTTTTTTGAATGTAATATTTTTTAAAGTGAATAAAAAAATAAAAAAATAAAAAAAGAAGATGCTGAAGACTAGCGGACTAGGAATCAAAGAAACAAACAATAAAATAGGCTTTTCCCATTAGACCAGGATTCCTAAGCAAAAGAATTATTTGATATACTGCTATGCAATCCAACTTTTTGTGATGATCCAACATGAAATTATGTGAACTGGTCAATAGAACTTTCTGTTCTGTCCAACATGGTAGCCACCAGCTTCATAGGAATATTTAGCACTTGAAATTAGGACAGTGTAACTGAAGAACTAAATTTAAATTTTATTTAATATTAATTTAAAGAGTCACATGCAGTTAATTTTGATTTGTACCTAATTTTTGGACAGCATGGATTTTTTTATCAACGGTTTTATTTTTATTTAAATGATTATGATTGACTTTCTAAGAGCATTTGTTTAATAATGAGATTTTATATAGGTTTTGTTGTTTGTTTTAAATTTGCAGATTTAGTGCTATATATTTAAATTTTCTTCTTTTTATCATCCCCTGCAAGAGTAGTAATTTCCTCAACCAAATATAAGAGAAAATTTGCTATGAATTAGTTAAAAGATGGGGAAAGAAAGTCAGTAGGAAAAAAAAAAGAATCCTTCCCAGTTCACTCAGATTCCTGCTATTAAGAGAGAAAATATTTTCTCTTTAAGATCTAAGGCACCTGAGTCACTCAGTTTATTGCACTACAATGCTTTTCTAGGGCAAACCAATTTCTTCATTATGAAACCAGTGTCCACACCCAAAAGAACTAGTTTGTTCTTCTTCAAACACCACTAAATAGGTAAAGCCTAACATAGATCATCATTGACAACAAAGTTAGTCATATATTAGTAATCTCCATACAGTATGATGACCAGTTTCTTTTCTTTATTTTATATACCTCTCCTTTAGCTGTAATTCCAAAATTTATTGAGAAAACTATGGGCACATAATATGCAAATAATGAAATATCACACTTGTACTACACACACAAAAAAAGTCACCTTACAAACACTGTACAATCACTTATAAAAGGAGAGTTCATATGCTGAGTTGTAAAAAAAACTGGTCTACTTAATTGCACATTCACTTACTTGTTTTTACAAGGGAGTTTGGAATCATAGAATATCCATGGGTCTTATTTGCTCATTGGAGGCAGTGGTTAATGGACAAGAGGTTAAGACTTGGATACACTCCTTAAGGAGATGGGAGGGTTTCTGGTGCTAAGAGTAGAAGCTCCTCTGAATAGTCATAGTGGTCTCAAGACCTCCAAAGACATTCACTGCAGTTCTGCAGGCACAGAGGTTCTAAATGAGAGGACTGAAAGTTCCCAAATGCAACATGAACCAGCAAGCAGTGAACAGAAAGGCCCGCCAAGAGGTCCCAGCTAATGTGACTGTCCACCAAGGACAGTAAAAAAGGACCCCAGGCATAAAAGAGTACAGGGAATATCAGCAGTTTGCCAGACCAGGAAACAGGACATAAGAACCACAGCAGAAACTCAAATATGAGAGCAAGAGAAAAGATCAGGACTGGCCTGGGAGAAAAGATGATGTAATTCTGAAACAAGACTGATGACTTACAGATACACTGTGTCTTTCACTTTAGGTCAGGCTTAGTCTTAAATGTTAGGGAAGGTGTCAATTCTACAGCAGTATCTAGTGGCCTGAATTATGAAGAGAATGAAAGTTGCAGAGGAAAATAATGGTGACAACAGATAGCACTTAGCATCTGTGGACTTAGCATGTGTCAGATACAGTTACAGAGGTTCACATGTCCTAAGTCATTTAACACTTACAGTTCTATGATTTTTTCATCCCCATTTTACAGATGAGGAAACAAGAGGGATGAGAGGTTAAGAATCTTACCCAAGGTCAAGCTCATAAAGAGAGGAGCCACAATTTAAGCACAAGTTCTTAATGACTATACCAAACAGACTGGATATGAAACAGCCCAAGATATTGGAAGACATACCAAAATGCATTATGGAGATAAAATGAATTGCACAAATAACAACAGCTTGATTTTAAATATGCTTATCATTGAACTTTATTCAATAACTATTTGCCAGATAACATTACATTAATTATTCTAAGCACTTTACATATATTAAATTATCTACTCTTCCCAACAGCTCTATGAGATAGATGTAAGTATCCATGCTTCACATGTAAGGAACCTAAGGTTCAGAGAGATTCAATAACTTACCCAAAACTACAGCAGATCCTATGCTCTGGATCAGGATATTCCATTGCTTTTCAGAGAAGTAGAGGGAGCATTATATGCACCATACAAATTTATGGAACTTCTGATCAGCAAAAGATAGTTTGGGTGATTCCGTCCTAAGGTTTCTAGGTTTGGAAATACTGTGCTCTATTCATATGAATTACTATTGTGATTAGAAGTAAACAAGACAGACCTTGAGCGAATTTGTGAGTTAAGATACCTTTTAGCATCCGCAAACTCACACTTGCTCTATTATTTAAATTCAGTGACCCATCCCCTTAGCCAACCCCAACATTTGTCAACAGACCCTGACCCCTTAGTGTGAATGGTTCTAGTTACTGAGTTATTTGCATTTTGGGTGGCATTAATATCTCTGCTTCCCTGCTTTCTTTTCTTCCAATATTATTTTTATCTCTTTTTAAAAAGATTTAATCAACAGAGTGTATAGTTGGAATGCATCCTTTCTTCTAGTGGATGTACAACTATGCAGTCTTTGAATTCTTTGGGGAAGTAATTTCCCTCCTGATTCTCTGTGTTATTTTCTCCAGATAATTCATTTCTTCACTGACTCTAAACAGTGCTATGAAGACTTTGCTAACAGGTGGTTTCTCACCGGGGAGTTTTCTGCTCTGGGCATTGAGCCAAGCCTTTTATAATGATTCTACTTTATTAAATGGGATTGCTGGCATTTTTAACAGCAGGAACCTGTCCCAGAGAAAAAATTCTACCTTTTTATTTTTATAATTATCTTAATGCTTAGGACACACTAATAACTGATACTGGCTGTGCCGTGATCTTTTTTAATTTAACAAATTTGCTAGTTCTAACCAAATCAAGAAAATCCAAGCCATGGGTATGACTTATGTTCTGTCTGCAAATAGTTGGGATGGGCATGGTCCATTATGGCAAATGGTTTGTGACTTGCTTTGGACCATCCTAACTCAAAAAGGAAGGTCAAAGGTGGCAATGCAACTCGGGTCTCTACGGCAGTAGGACACCATCTGGTCTAACCTCTCCTTCCACCCTCAACCTCCTTCCCCAGACCCTTTTTCCAGCATCTTATGGCTTTCAGAGAACTTTCATATGCTATATTGAATTGGTCTTCTCGGCAATCCTTTAAGTTATACAGAGTGGACACCCTTGTCCTCTTTTCGTGGGTAAGAAATTTGATGCTCAGAGAATAAGTCACAAATTCAGCTTGCAGACCTTAGAAGTGGAAAAGCTGGAGTTGTAACTCTCCAATCTTGACTACAATTCAATCATCTTTACACCACACTAGAGCACCCCCACACATGTACAAAACCTCAACTGAGAGAATTTTTCTAAGTCCATCAGTTTGTTGTATTTTAACATGCTTGCTTACAAAAATGGGTTATGCCATAGGATGTTCCTGTGTATGCAAGCAGTCATTTCTTAGTGGCCGGATCACTGTCCCCCAGATGAAATACATGTCACTGGATACCTCTCTAAATTAGCTGGTGGATAATCTACAAAGATTTGGCAAGACCCAGGTGGAAGTGCCAATGAAAGATGATGCCAATGAAAGATGAGCCAATGAAAGTTCACCTAGGCAGCTGCTATGGCTAAACCACTCATGCTCTTCAAGATTCACTTTCTTTAAGACTTACTGTCTTCATTTGTAAACAGGAAAGTAAAAATTACCACTGTAAAACAGTTTGTAACGAATTAATGAAATAAGATATACGAAACACTTTTTACTCAGAGAAACATTAAATAAATATTAATTGTGATTAAGATGATTACCTATACACGGGGATGGAAGTCTCATTAAACTGACCCATCTGCTTCCTTTGATTTTTGTGTTTGTGTATGTGAATAGAGGTTTTTCTTCATCCCAACCTTCAATTCTTGAGTACTCCTTACACTGAATTTTTCAAGTTGGGACCTATTACGATGAGGCAGTTTATTCATGAAGTATAATAAAGTAAAGCTTTTTTCTCTGTGTTTCATATGAAAAAGACACATTGTTTCATGGGCCAAAGCATCTGACCTGAGGAAGTAAGAAAGTGGCCCATGTCCTGTAGTAATTAACAATGGATCACAATTCTTTCTCTTTGAGGAATCAAGGACAGGTGCAACAAACGTAACAAAGAAAACAAAGCTACTCTTAATTTGTCACTGGTTCCTCTCCACTCCTTTGGGCTACATATCTTTAGTCAACTGTCCTTCTGGTTTTCCTAATTAAATCAGTTCAATCCAGAATAGATGCATTAGGACTGACACAGATTTCAGAACTGGAAGGTCTGAATGTTCAAGTGACTGCTCTCCATTAGGCCACAAATGAGGTACATAACCTGAAACCAGCTACCTCCTTCCCTAGGCCTCAGTTTCCCATCTGTAAATAAAGGCTTAAAACAGTGATTTCTAAAGACCTTCCCAGAGTTTGAGCAATTTGGGAGGTAAGGATGGTCAACCATCACACCAAAGAACTGAGAGTGTCTACAGTTGTGGGCACAAGAGTCCCATACACTAGCCATGTGAGATTGTAGCCCCTTGATTTAGAGGTAGAGTGGACATCACCATCCCAGGATCCTCAGGATGGAGGAATAAAATATGGATTAGAGTGGACTTACTGGTATTCTACTATAGAATTATTGTGACTCTAGCAATGGAAGAAATTATATAATTTATTATATTTTAATGTACCTTTAAAACGGGATTGTTAGTGACTAAATACTCAACATAATTTAGATTAATTTCATAAAGGAAATTAGTATCTACATAATCTAATCTAAACATTCCTTCGAATCACAAAAAGTTAGAACTCTATTAACATAATCCTATTAAGAAATCAAGGGTTGACACAGGACATCCTGAACTCAAACCCACATGACAGGAAAACAGACAAGATTTTAGAATAGAAAGTAGAGTGGAGTTAAGACTAAAAGATAACAGTCTAACTTAACTGTTTACTAGCTCTGTGATAAAGTACTTAGCCTCTCTTTGATCTCAGTTTCTTCATCTATAAAAAGAGGCTGATAATAGTACCTATCTAATAAGATTGTTGTAAGGATTAAATGATTATATACGCACATACACACACACACACAAACTGGAAAGAATGCCAGGCTCATGGTTGCCCCTCAGTGCAGTACATAAATACTTTCTATTATCACATATTAATTTATTAAATGCTATGACATATTATTATATATTAGGTATTTAAGACTTTTATTTTGCTAGACATGGAATTTATTATGATGTTTATTACTAAGTCAATATTTGATAATTTTCTAACATGTTAGCTTTATGAACACAATCCTGCCTCACAACATGAAGAAGAGTACAGGATTTCTTTATTCTGATTTTTTAAAAATTTTTATTTATTTATTTTATTTATTTCTCTACCCTTCCCTTCCCCCCTACTTGTCTGCTCTCTGTGTCCATTCACTGTGTGTTCTTCTGTGATTGCTTCTATCCTTATGAGCGGCACCGGGAATCTGGGCTTCTTTTTGTTGCGTCATCTTATTGTGTCAGCTCTCCATGTGTCCGGTGCCATTCTTGGGCAGACTGCACTTTCTTTTGCACTGGGCGGCTCTCCTTATGGGGCGCACTCCTTGTGTGTGGGGCTCCCCTATGCGAGGTCACCCCTCCGTGGCAGGGTATTCCTTGTGCGCATCAGCACTGCACGTGGGCCAGTTCCACATGGGTCAAGGAGGCCCAGGGTTTGAACCTCAAACCTCCCATGTGGTAGATGGACGCCCTATCCACTGGGCCAAGTCCGCTTCCCTATTCTGCTTTTCTGAGTGAGCTTTTTCACTCACTAATGAGCTGACCTAACTACACTGAAACTTGCCTTCTATTTTCTTCTTATTATTGTGACTCTGTACAGGCCCATCTGTGTACACTGATAATGCCCACACCAAGACCATGATTTATGTGAGAAACATCACCTCTATGTATGATACTACATCTTAATAAAGATAGAACAGGGGAGCCTTTGGTGGGAAAAATAATTTAGTGACATTAAAAGGTATTCCAAATAAGAATTTTGATTACTAAGAGAATAAATTAGATCTTTTTATCCGGAAGACTTTCAATATAAGAGGGACATAAAAATGTTTGGGATGATTTAGGTTTTACTCTATTGGAAAACAAATATAAGCAGTAACAGTCCTAGATATCTACATGTAATCTTAACTGTCTTTCAGCATTTTAGATTATGTTACATTGTTGTTTACTATAATTGTACATTCCAGTCTCAAAGTATTTTGCTAATAAGTGATCAGACTATATTTTATTCCTAAGAATAAATACTTGATTTTTAACAAACGAAAACCAACTAATATATGACCGAATTTGCCCAGCAGAGCATCAGTCTATTGCCATTATGGCCAGCCTGCATTAATTTCTTAAACAAAAGCATAAACACAAGATGGATAATGGCTGATGATGCATCATTAGAGCAGAAAAATATCTGGGAGTTCAGATAGTTCACTAAAGGAACAACAACATCTCTACAGTTGCATTATCATTTTGAGATGTAATAACCAAGTATTAAAGACCATAAGGCAAACTTCCCACTCTGTCTGAATCGTATTTTTTTTTATAAGCTACAGAATTCACTTTTTGGCTAATCTACCTGTAAAATATAGATGCGCAGGGGAAAACATTAAGGGGAATAAAGAAAACAACTGTAGGATTGCAATTTAAGGGTTATGAGAAAAAATAAAGATTAAGGCTAAATATTCTCAATTTTTTATAGAAGAAGAAGGAAAAATGTTTAGCTATAACCATTATTATATATGTGAAAAAACAATAGTATCTGTAAAGAGGATGATGACCAACTGAGTATATTCCTTTATTAGAAAACAAAAGCTATAATACCACAACAAAGATATTAAAATATTCTCCCCTACACCCTACATGTTTCAACTTTAATTCAACTTTAAAACTGGGTTGTACATATGAGGTAAGAACTGAAGGGAGGGAGTAGATTCATGACAGATGAGACTGTATGCTGGAGGTACCAAGTATATCGCTCTCAAGGATACTAAAATTTCCATCAACCCTTTAATATGGTTTTATTCTAATTGAACTGATGAAGTTTCACTCTGAAGATGTTCTCTGTCAGAAACGTCATTCATAGAGGCAAAAAGAAAATGGGATGCCTAGGGATATGCCTCAGAATATCAAAAAGGAGCATTAAAATACCATCATTTTTTTTCTAGGTATATAAGAAAATAAAAATGTATAGGGAGGTCTACAGAATAAAGGAAGCCTGATCTATGCTGAAACAGGAAAAGGAGAGTTCCTGATAAAATGCCCTTCTAGAGAGAAGAACATACCAGGGGACTAGATCAAAGTGGGTTTTATCGCCTTGAAGATGCAGGTGAAACCAAATAGCTCCCAGAAATAGGTGTTCAGTATTTGCATCTAGGTCAACCCCTCCCTCTACCCATCCACATCAAGAGATCACAGGTCCACCCATAGAAGAAGAAAACACCTAGAAAGTCACTTCATACCCTTTTTCTCGTGCTCACCTCAAAGAAATGATCAGGTTTACTCTCAAGGCTAGACTTCAGATAGACTTATTTTGATTTCAAGGTGTTCATCTGGCTCAAGTTAATCTACATCAACTCAGTGCTGCCTAAAATTCCACTGACAATCAACATAATCTTTCTATATAAAGTTAGGGAGAGGGCATTTAAAAGGTGAATGCTAGGTTAAGGTATCCCTTTCTAAAATTCACTGATTCTATAATGGTGTGTGATCAATGAACAAGGGTAACTGCTGACTAATATCAGGTTCTTTTTTGAGAGCAGAAAGATTAGATTGCAAGAGAAAAGCTGGCAACTAAAGGCAAAGTCTTTAATGAGGCCAGAAAATGGAATTTAGAATAGCAGAAGAGTCTCAGGAAAAAAAAGATGCTGCAAACAGAGTTATTCTTAGCTTCGTACAGTTGTGCCTATGTACACCGAGCAGCAGATTTGCTGAAGATCTGTATTAAACATTCCAACTCCATTGAGCATGTGTGTCTGTCAGGGTCCTAGTTAGAAAAGTGAGGTTTTCACAAAGGGGTTCTTTAAAGAGGTGTGAGTAAAGTTAAGGAAACCCAGGAGAGATGCTGAAACAACCGGAGACTAGAACAGTAGGAAGCAGATAACACTCTTTGGCCAAAGGGGCATGGGATAGAACAGTGTAACTGGACTCCACAAAAGCTAGATACTTGCAAGGCGGGGGAGGGGTGCCCTACTAGAGGACACAGGCACCATTGGAATCTTAGTAGCAAGCCAAGGAGGGAGCAGGAAAAAAAGACATCCCTCTTCTGCCTGCATATCTCCTATTCTTGTGAACCCAACAGGAAACCAGAGCGAAGAGCCTGGATGATGCAGAAGTAGAGTCACATCCTCCTCTTCACCAGAGCAGAGAAGGATGGAGAGTAGATGGGGGTGACAGGTAAAGGAATAATCTTTTATACATTTATTTTTATCATGGCCAACTTCATTTTAAAGAATCCTCAGTATCAAATACTATTAAAGTATCAGTGAATAAAAAAATTATTAATTGGGAGCTGAGGTGGCTCAAACAATTGAGCACCTCACTTCTACGTGGGAGGTCCCGGGTTCAGTTCCCAGTGCCTCCTAAAGAGAAGAAAAGCAGACACAGAGTCCATATCAAGTGGACACAAGGAGCAGACAGCAAGCACAAAACTACGAAGAGGGTGGTAATAAATAAAGAAAATAAATTTTTTTAAAAAAATGTATTAATTGTACAGATTCACATTATGTGGATTTAGTTTATATTCCTCAGATTACCAGTCCAGTGGATATTTTCTTAAATACTCAGCAAGAGAAACTAAAAGGTAAAACTTAAATTTGCCAATAGGTTTGAAAAAAAATTCACAGGAGAACCTAGAAATTCTCATTGCAGCTGACTATCATATAGAAGGTTATAGCTTGCAATGTAATTCAAATATTTTTTCTTATGATCCACTATATTGCCAATTTTAATAGGCTATAATGAGGTGATTCCTATTAGATTCTGAATTTTTAAAAATTACTTTAATTAAAATCAGAGAGCAATAGGAATTTACAGTTAACTATAGTTCTTAGTCAAATAATATTTTTGAGCATGAACTTATTTGTAAGGTACTTGTAGCAGTTTGGCATTGTTTACGAATTCCAAAAACAGTTATTGGAGTATGTTTGTAAATTGGTCTGTCAGAGGTATCACTTTTAATTGATTAAATTATGAATAGGACTTTGATTGGGCCACTTCAGTAGGGCATTGAGTTCCTGCCCACCAAAGGGACTCAATGTCAGAGAAAATGTCATGGCAAAGGACAGAGTTGGGAGTTTTGAGCTAGAGCCCAGGAAAGTGAACACACAGGAGAAGAACACAGAGGAACAGAGAGGGCTCTTTAGACATGGCAGAAGCCCCACAGAGAGTGAATTTCTCCATATAAATAAGAGCAGTTGAATCTGGTTACTAAGATGCTAACAAAGACTTCAGATGATATGCCATGTTATATTGCAGACTTAACAATGGCCTAAAGATGAAATTCTTAGTCCAATGGGCACATGACATCCCACAGGTAGTTTAAAGCAACACGGCTAGCAAAACTGTAGTGGTTCAGACTATGTTGATGGGGTAGTATTTGATAATTCTAAGAAAGTGGCCTCTTTCCTGTGATCAAATTGAAGGCCTGTGTGCCACTAAAGTCACATTTTAGCAAATAGGAAGTCCGTGACCAACTGAGTGGAACACAGAAGATATCTTAGTCCAGGCACTAAAAGAGGCTGTAGTCTCAGGTCCATGCAGAACTCGGGTCTTAGAGAAGCAGCCAGGCAGTTAACCTGGGGTGCCCTTACTTTCTTTGACCTATTTATGGAGACATTAGCTCCAGAAAGAAAAGGCAATACTTTGGTAGTTGTATGCCGAAGTTTTGCTGAAAGAAAAGAATTCTTGGCCTTAGAGGACCTAGGTAATATCTGGGGAAATACCTTCTATACCAGCGACATTGTCAAAAGGAAAACTAAAATAGTTCTCTGTATTTGAACTTGGCATGGGCCATGACCAACAGAGGGTCAAATGCTTCAACATCTGTAAAATGTATCCTATTTAAACAGAGTAACAGGAGGATGTAAAATTGCAGGCTGTATGTCTCTTTCCATTACTGGTTCCACAATGAAAACCTGACTCCTACACTCTGAGAAAACCAAGGTGTAGTTATTCAAACTTGGGTGGGGAAATAAGACAGCTGAAACGCCTCCCCTCTCACCTATGTTAATAATGCAATTTTACATGCTGTCATAGTTACCATAAAATTGTTTACCTTGACTCATTCATGTCTAGGCAATTCTAGTTTGAGTGTCTACATAAAAAACTTTCTACCACTGTAAATTTAAAATGTATTTCATTTTTATTCATTTTATGCCCAGCATTTCCAAAATTATTTAATATGGCAACTCTTTATTTCAAACTGAGTTTGGTTATGGGAGAGGGAAGGTAAATATCTTTGGGATCTTTATTTTTCAATTAAAAAAAAAAGATAAAATACACATAGTAACTGTGGTAGCTTGGAGTTTTTAATCCCAGGAAAAGTATGTTCTTAATCTTAATCCATTCCTGTAGGTGTGAACCCATTGTAAATAGGGCTTTTGGGTGAGGTAATTGTAGTTAAGGTGTGACCCAACTGAATCAGGATGGGTCTTAATCCTATTATAGGTGGCCCTATAGAGTAGGCTACAGAGAGAGAAGCCAGAAGGAGCAGCCAGAAGCTAGAAGTCAACAGAATCTGGAAGAGAAAGAAGACATGGCCATATGCATTGCTATGTGACAGAAAAGCAAGGAACTCCAGATATTGCCAGCCAGCCAGAAGATCCAACCCTGGGAGGAAGCAAGCCTCCTAGCCTTTGAAACCATGAGCCAATAATTTCCTGTTAAGTCAACACATTCCATGGTATTTGTTTTAGCAGTTAAGAAACTGAGACAGTAACATTAAAGCTAGGCCAAAGGAGGTAAAGATGCAAGGCAGACCCAAGATACACAACCACAGTTAAACTGATGACAAGGCCTCCACGAATCTAAAGAACCCTGTGTGGTATGCCAAGACCACATTCAACAATATACTAAAGTTTCCTTTACTTGCAGATCTGGGGTTTGTTAGATGGTGAATAGAGCTGTGGTTAATAAAACGTGAGAACCTATATAAAAACTGACACTTTTATTAATTTTACTTTTTATCCAAAAAGCACACCATGCTCATGACCACATTAGGGCATTAAATTAAATAATTTGAAATTATGAGTCCAAAAGTCCAAATATTTGCTAATATTTGGTTCTTTGGTATCTTGCAGATGAATACTGTGATGATGAACTGGTTTTTTAAATGGAATTCTGTAATCATCAGGAAGCACAGGTACTTAGGATTGTAAAAAAAAGAGTGGCTTTGTGTTGTAAATTTAAGTTATGATATGTTTTATGGTCTGTAAACAAAAAGGAAAGAACTATTCTGCTTCCCTGTTGAGTTCAGGACCATATACTATTAAAATATGCTGCTTAATAGCTCAATGCAAATTGCTATTATGAGTAGTTTTCTTGGAAGGTGTGGGTGGTTGAATGGTTTGCCAGCGCTTCTGATAGTTGTTCTTGAGTTTAGTCCTGTTGGTGGAACATAATTTTCTTGGTCATATTTAATAAGCCAGCATAGTTAAGATGTTACCTAAAATGACAACTTACTCTCTCTTACAGACTATCTAAGTGCCCAGCAGTAGCTTTGTGCTGAGTAGTTTTTGTTTTTTCCATAAGCAACAAGAACACCAACTTTTCTCTTGTTTCCACCTACATTTTTGGCTACATCTTTTCATTGTGCTGTACCTTATCTACTGAACCACTAGTGCCATAATGCTTAACTCAAACACTTAAACAACATTCTGTCCATCCATTCTGAACAATGATTACAGTGTTGCTTTTACTTTTATGTAACATAACTATCACTACTGCCTAAGTAAATACTTATATTGCTCATTTCCTGGAGTCAGTTTATAAATGTGAACATAAATCTCCTTCTTGAGAGATGAAGACAATAATGATTTTAATATCCCTGTTTCCCATTAGAAGCATTAGAACTGGATTGCTCTTTATTAGTGATTTTTTAAATTTCTTAAATTTGGAGGTCGGTTTTAAGTGGAGCTAATTAGATACTATATGATTAGGTATCACAGAGAAATCTCAAAATTTGCAGAGAGTCTAAACACAAATATAAGGTGATAAAGAAATAGTATTTCCTGATTCCAAGTTCCTGGGCAAATTAGTAATCACAGAATCAGCAAAAACAATGTTGCATACAAACAAAAAGAATAAACCAGGTCTGCATCATAGTAAGGACAGTAATCATTCATCATTGCAGCAGCTTATTTAGATTTTTTTAATGTTGCAAAAAGAATGTATCTTTTTACTATAGCATTTCATAAAATGTTTTAGAATTTTTAAATTACACTATTTTAAAAATTGCTCCCAACCAAAATTCTGAAATCTGAAGCCAAGCATCTTTTCCATTTCATTTAAGGATACTTGCATAGCAAACTGGTCTCAATGATGACTTATTTTGAAAAGCAGTTGTTATAATTATTCCAAGTTATATATATAACTTACATGCTTCAGTAAGTTATAATGGTATTTGAATTATACTTTAATTTCTAGTTTCATTCTAACAAATTATTTTAAAGTAACTTCATTAAATTGCAATCAGAAACTTACTTAAGGTCTTGATTCAAAGTATTAACCCAGTTCAATCTCTAATTTTAGACCAATAGCCCTGTCTCCCCACATATGATACAGACTAACGGAATTTAATTGGAATGTACTTTTATATTTGACCTGACAGGTCCACGCAGATGTAATCCAAGACTTCTAATTACAAGATACTAATTAGTATTGCAAAAGCTTTCACCTATATAATATTATGTAGGTGTGGCAGTTTGATATTATTTATGAATTCCAAAATGAGATACAATTATGTTTGTAAACTGGTCTATTCCTCTGAGCATGATAACCCGTTGACTGTATTTGATTCAGCTGAGAAGTCTGATTAAATTATGTTAAGATTAGGGCTTTGATTCGGCCATGTCATTAGAGTGCAACTCACCATTGAGTCCCAGCCCCCTTGGTGGGCTGATAAAACAGACATTCACACAGAAGTAGACACAAGAGAAACTACACAGAGAATCCTGCAGTCCTGGGAAAAGAGATGAGCCTGATATTACAGCTGACCTTGTAAAGAGACCAGAGCAGCTGAGAAGCCCTGAGAGATGAGCCTTATGCCAGCCTATAGCTGAGATTGGAAGAAGCTGGACCCACAGAGCCTTAAGAGGGAAGAGGAAGGCTGAACCCTCGCAGACATCTCCCACCATCTTGCATCAACACATGGCAACAGACTAGGTAAGAAAGTACCTCTTATGTTACCTTGAGTTGGACTCTTAAAGGGCCTTGTAACTGTAAGCTTCTACCCAAATAAATACCCTTTATAAAAGCCAATAGATTACTGATACTTTGTATCAGCACCCATTTGGCTCTCTGATACAAATTATTAAGTTTTGTATTCATTAAGAATGAGTAACATAATTGATCCTCGAACATAAACAAGAAATATTGAATGAGGTATACACAAAAATTTCCAATTTTATTCACCAAGAAAAACTTAAGGTTGTAGGTCCTAATTCCTTACAGTGATATAAGACAAATGCCCTATATGTCTTATCACTTTTCTGGTTTTAATGGTTTATCTACTTGGTAAGTCATTTATTCCCATTAAATTAAGTTAACCAAAGAAACAGAATATAGATTGTGAGCATACTCGTATCCTTGCTAAACTCATGAAAGGCCAGAATTATTGTCCTTTAAGCAAGATTATTATCATACAAAGGGAATTCTGATAGTAATTCCTTTGAAATATTTTAATAACATTCTAGAAACATGTTTGCTTGAAAGTTTGCTGAGTGTAAAAGATTTCATAGTGATGCCAATATAGAGGGGAACAATTTAATTGGAAATACATTTGAGATTAACTTCTTATTTTACAAATGTGGGACAGAGACCTCTGGCATAGTCCTGTTGTTTGCATATTTTACCTCTCCTATACACTGCTGCTGTCCTACTGCCAGCTTATCATTCTTATATTCCAATAGCAGTGTCAACATTTTAGGAAGTGTTAGCAGTCTTCACTCTTTACAAAAATTTACTGACTATTTATTAAACTTCGACAGTGTGTCTGAAACTTTGCTGCCATTTTCACATTACTCTTTGTCTTAGTTTCCAGGCTGCTATGACAAATACAATACAATGGGTTGGTTTAATAACAGGAATTTATTGGCTCATGGTTTCAGAGACTAGAAGGTTTGCTTCCTTCCGGAGTTGGTTGCATTCTGGCTGGCAGGCAATTCCTAAGGTTCCTTAGCTTTTTTTTTGGTAGGGGCGGGGGTGTGGGGGGTGGTCCTTGGCTTTTTCTGTCACATGATGATGTTCTCTACTTTCTTTTCCAGGTTCCCAATACCTTCTTGCTTCTGCTTCTTGCTCTTCCCTATAGCTTTTGCTTTATAAGGCATCTAGTAATAAGATTAAGATCCATCCTGATTCAGTTGCCCACATTTTATCTAAAATAACATATTCAAAATCTTCCCTATTTATAACGGGTTCATACCCACAGGAATGGGATTTAGATTAAGAACATTCCACCACCTGCTCAGGGTACATAACTCAATCTACCGTGCCCTCTATCACAGTTAACCCTCCCAAGACCCTTGTGAGAAAGGAACTATAGCCACACTACAGGGGAAGAAATGGAACTTGACTTTAGTTTTCACAGAATTCAGTGTAAAAGTGAAACAACTGTTCCTTCAGAGTGAAAGGTGAAGAGGTGAGAAGCATAGATCAAGAAATATGATAAAAATATTTGACTGAGGTCAGCTCACAAGATGGAAATTCAGTGCAGTGGGCAAGCACTAATTTAACCAAAGGAAAAATTAGGAAAAGCTAACAGAACTGCAAACCAGCATTGTTGAATATTAATAATTATTTAATGTATAGTATATGCCAGGCATGCCTCTAGGTACTTGTTTGACAAAGATGAATGTGAGAGTCCCTACCCTCAAGAAGCATAAACATGCAGTGGGAGAAAAACACAAATTTTAAGCTCAATTTGAAGGAAAAGCAGTTAGCCATGAAAAAAACCTGTAATAAGAAGAAAAGAGCAAGTAATGTGTAGTAAGCGACAGTAGTTTGGTATTTCTCAGGCCTAAAACACCAGAAGTAATTGAAAATAAGACTAAAGAGATAGTCTGTTTTCAGATTTTTGCCTGGCTTTATATACAACATTAATAAGTCACTGAAGGAAGGAATTAAAACAGGGGAAGGGATACAATTAGTTGTGCAGTTTCGAAAATTCACTCTCTGCTATATAAAGACTGGATTTAAGGGAAAAGATTGAAGTAGTGAAATCAATTGTTATAGGTGAAATGGATGGAAGATAAAGAACCAATTCAGTGAGAACAAAGATGAAAAAGAGAAAAGTTTGAAAGAAATATGTTTTTAGGAAATATATTTAAGAGTCTAGGATGACTTTTTGTTTCTCACTTGAAATAGTTCCAGTATCTAAAATTGGGACTGTAAGAAGAATGGGAGGGTGGATGTTGAAATAAGTTTACTTATGAACATGTTGACTTTCAGGTGCCTACTAGACCCAAGTGGAGTCATCTGGCAGGCTCGGCATATATGCGTCTGACTCTCAGGGAAGAAGGCCAAGCTGGAGATGTAGATTTGGGAGTTGTCAGAATGGAGATGGTTGACAATTGATAAGATCAACCCAAAAGACTGAATATGGAAGGATGAGTCATGGACCCAAACAAAATACTGAGGGATGGGACAAGTTGATACCAAAATTTAAGCTGGCAATTAAATATTTATTTGCTATTCAAACATTATATTATTTCAGTTATTAACTGCAATTTGGTCTTTAGCCATTTGGACACTACAGAAATTATTCAATAACCCCTATGAAATTTGTCATCATATAAAAGGCAAAATGATTGATAATATTTCATGAAAATGCACATAATGCTCTAACATTCCAAAATTTTAAAGGCTATAGTTCTTTTACTCCCTCCCTTTAATAGTTTCTTTGTACAAATCAGTACAATATTTAGTTATTTTTTTCTCATGGATATTTCATTTCTTAATTACAGAACTATACTGTCTGACTGACAATAAATATTAGGATTAGAAGGTCAATTTAAATGAACATTTATCTATAAATTTTATGTGCAGCCCTGGTTAAAACATTTGCACCTTTCCAAAGCACTTATATTTGAACCAAAAAAAAAAAAACAAAACAAAACTCTAATTTATTTGTGGAAATTCTTGGACTTATGAATTGAAATGCAACTCATGCTAACACTCTAGTTCAACTTACAGTCATGCAATGATACTGATGCAGTGCCTTCCTAAGTTTAGTGCACAGTTATCTTCTGATTTGGATTCAGCCCCAGCAGAATTGAACGTCTGTTCCTTGATTAATTCAACTGCCCAGAGTACTAGACAATTCATGGGTTGTGTCCACTTAGTCCACTGTAAATCACTTCCCGCCCAGCCTTTCAGTTCATTATTTGTGACTTGTGCATAGTAGAAAATCTCCCCAAACCCTTTTCATATTCTGATTGCACTCAGCATTGTCTGAAAGGAATTGCTCTCACTATTCCCCTTTAATAATTTACATTTTAATTCTAGTTCCAAAACAGCTGGCCTCCTCTTTGAAAAACAGTACAATAAATCCTTTGGACACGCCTCCTTCCTCTTCTCTTCCTTTTCCTAAGCATCATCTCTTTCAAAGGACTTACATTTGAAGTGGAAGACATTCTCAGAGAATTTAAATGGAGATTTGTAGAGCATCTGCAGATAACAAGATACTAACGGATTTATGAGAAATGTTTTATATTTAAGACTTACTATACAAAGAAATAAAACATGGTGTCATAAATATTAGTGAATAAAAACATTTTATTGCCTTACTAATGCATAATAATTTTTTCAAAAAAATTGTTTTTTGTCTTTTATGAAATCCATACCAGCTACAGGAAGGGCAAATATAATCTGCAAATTATATTCACATGGATCAGTCTCTTCCCAAAACTTTCTCTCAGATTCATCTTTCCAACAGTTCAGATTATTTATCAATCATTTTAAAATAACCATATTGTTTAATATAACCCCATTATGTCTTAGCTCTTATTTAAGGACATCACATATATGCTTCCTCCTACAAGAATTTCTAAGCTGGTAAATCAGTGATACGTATTTATCTATAACCTGCTTAGTTATCAAAACAATGTGTGGTACCTGTCTGTCCAGTAGACAGTCTTACCCTTTTTCGTTGTACTGCCAAAGTCACAGTGAGGTATGCATGAATGGTTCACAATAAACATCTGCTGAGTATGAAGTAGGTTCTCACCACAGGTAAATTTGTTTCCACTGAAAGGCACCTCATGATTCCAACCTTCCTCTGTGACTTTTTTCCCTAACTAAAAAATTCTCTGCCCAGCATTACAACCACTGAATTAATGCAATGTTCTTACAATTGACAATAGACTATGAAGGAATCTGGAAGACAGTTACATTTATCTACTCATTTTGTAGATTAGGAAACTGAAGCCAAGGGAGCCAATGACTTTCTCAAGGTATCATCAGTAAGAAGAAAAAAGTGATGAGGTTTTCTGTGTCTTAAATGGGGGCAAAGACTGAGTGTTTTATACAAACAGAAATCTATTTTAAATGAGAAAGAGGCAGTATTGATTCTTTCAGCTCCGTTCACTCCCCTTCCTCCCACAAAATATTATCACTTCTCTTTTGGTTTAGGATTAAAGTTTTATTAAACTTCTTGGGATTCAAAACTAGTTTATCTAAAACCATCCATTCATTCAAAAATATTTATTGCCAATTCCCTTCATCCACACAATTTTCCTGGCAGTAGGGATACCATGGCCAAAAAAATAAGAACAAAATATTCTCATAAGTACTGTACAAACAAACAATAAAAATTCTACAGTCACTAAGGATTTACCTAAAATGAGATTACTGAATTTTTCAGAGTATTTAAAAAATGACCTAGTCTATGAAAATGCATAAGGCTATATACAATGATCCAGAAAGATAAACCTAAACAGCATGTAATCGAATATATATATAGATTTTTGTTTATCATGATCAAAAAGAAATTATTTTGTGGGCCACAACAAAGCACAAAATAAATAAGGGCCTGTAAAATGTTATCTTTACTTTGATCTTCTTCCAAATAAAGTCAATGCATTGCCCATATCTCCTCATGTTGTATATGACAGTACCAACTACTGGGATAATTTAACATTGACTTAGAATTTTGTGAATTGCTAAGTTTCATATTCAAAATGGAGACAGCTGCTTAGTTTCCAGCTGCTTGAGAATGGCTGATATATCTATAAGTGACTGGGGCAGCTCCTATATATGGTAAACCTACCAAAATTGCCTTTTTCTTTGGAGCTATAATTGTGGCATATAAAGCACTTTGTTCACTCTCTTTCATTTCCTGAAAAAGAAGAAATCTTTGCTCAAAAACGGCTCTAATTTGGCTTCCAGATTCTTAGATTTAAAACAAACAAGCACAAAACAAAACAAACAAAAAACCTTGAGAGATCTTTTGGCTACTATTCTCACATTAAGGATAAAGAAACAAAGGCCAAGGATGTCATAGCTTGGTTTGGATTTATTTAGTGCTTACTTTATATGAGTCTATGCAAAAACAAGATGCCCTTTGTAAATCTAATATATACATACACATATTTACATTTACCTATATAGGCATCTTGTTAAAAGGAGAATAGGTATTAATAAACATGGAACTTAACAACCATACATCATTGAAGATTTAGGAAATCAAGTATATAGTCTTATAAAATGGACAAAACAGAGCAGCAAACAGAATGGCAGTGCAAAATAAAGCTGGAGTTACATAAAGTGATCACCATATGAATCCTCTCCCATCTCTCCTTTTTATCCTCTCTAATCTCAGCAATGGAGAGGAAACTTTATTTATAGACTTTCAACGATGACTCATTGCAATGTTTGTGTACAATTTCAAAATACTGAAATTCTATTAAATAAAAAAAAATCAGTAAATTATTTTAAGTGTAAAATGGAACTGTTATTAGCATGATGTAGATTTTTCCAAAACAGGGGTCCATTTTTGTTTACTATTAGACTAGATTATAAATAATTATATAATATGATATCCCAAATTTGAAATTTTGTTTCTGTTACCTACATCCTGTGTTGAGGATACGTGTATACCTGGATGATATGATGTTGCTTTATAATAGCAAGCTTGACAGCCAGAGAGCTGTATGATGGAAGTTTAGATTTCAGTCTACCTTGAAGACTCTGGCATGGATACAGAAATGACATGAATAAGCACCACACAATCTACAGTTTTCTGAGAAACCTTTTCCAGATGTGCCTTGGTCTGCCCAGGGCTCCTCAACTCAATGGTAGGCGTAGATTCTCCACAGATACAAACGTTTCTTCAGGTCTAAGAACCTCTGAGGTGCATAATAATTTGAGAAAAACTATTGCAATTGTTCAATATCTTTTCTCCATTCTATTTACAGGAAAGACATACTGATTAAAGTCAGCAGAATTATTCACACAATGAAACTATATTCTCACAAGATATAAAGCCGTGGTTGATTAATTTATTATGAAATCTCCTATGGCTGCTCTTATGTTTTTAATATATTTTGTGAGATCAGAATTAACCCCATACAATACAGGAAGTCTAAGGATCTTTTATCCTGAGATTATTTTAATATAACAAAGCAGTTGTTTTAAGTTTAAATATGCATACTCTATTTACATCCTTATCTGCAGGTTACTTCCACAGATATCTAGTATCTACAATAATATCTGATATTTTGATATAGGAAGTTAAAATTGAACTTGCTATATGAAAATATAATGTCTGTGGTTACGGGGTGCTTTTGATTGGACTACTTCAGTGAGGCATGACTCAGGCTGGGTTTCCTCCCTCTTGCTGGCATTTTATAGAAATGGAGACACAGAGAGAGTCAGAATAAGGCAGCCACAATTTTTGATCCTGCCATGTGAGAGAGGACTCAAAGATGGCTATCAGCCAAAGCTTAAGCATGAAGCCCCTAGGTGGCTGGGGCCACAGAACAGCTCAAGGCTGAAGAGATGAATCCACAGCTGAACTCAAAAGAAAGCAGAGCAGCCAACACTGAAAGAGGAGGCCCAGAAAGAGACAAGCCCTATGCCCACAGCTGAGCTTGGGGAGAAAGTAGATTCTGGAGAGGAAGGAAGGGACCTCAGCAGAGATCAGCTGCCATCTTCATTATGTGGCAGGACACCAGAATCACCGGTAGCTGCCTTTGATAAGAAAGCATCTCTGATGGTGCCTTTATTTGGACATTTCATGACCTTGGAACTGCAAGTTTCTTCACCTAATAAAATTCTCATTATAAGCGCCAACCCATTTCTAGTACTTGGTTTCAGCAGCCCCATGCCAAACTAAGATCCCTGCCCTCCAAATATTTGAGACTTTTCTTTTGTAAAATAAAATGAGTAGAGTCTCATGCCTATTACGGTCCTTGCAAATGTGTCTAGGCAATGATATTTGTTACCTGGTTCTGACTATACTTCTGGCCCATCACTTGATATTTTTGTCTATACTCCAGTCCCCTTGAAATGCAACTTGTTATAATTTTCCAGTTCTTAGTGACTCTTAACCAGAGGTTGTTAACCTTTTTTGTTCCAGAGACCCCTTTGCCAGGCAGGTGAAAACCCTTACTAAGTCCACACTATACCATGTATCATTTAATGAATATTTCACACCTGTACCATCACATCCCCACAAGAATAATGCTTTCTAAAATTTCAATTCAAGCTTATAGACCTCTTGTTAAGAACTCCTGCTCTAAACCAACAAAATGATTACAATGAAATAACTACTGTATTCTCAAATACAAGGTGGAAAAACCACCAGCTATTTGGCCACAAGGGGTTTCTGACATCTTTTTCTTTTATGGTATTCTCTTCATTTTTCCTTAACTTTTAAAGAAGAACATTGTCACTTCCCATGACACTCCTTGATTATGTCTAAGAATCTTAGACATATATTGCCCCTCATTTTTCTGCCTTTTTGTGAAGTGCCATCTTCATTGTCTGGACTCCTGCCACCAGAGAGAATCTCTCCTGTTTGTAAGTTCCGATAAATAAAGTTCATGTTTGATTATGTGCCGAGTGTGTCTTTTGGTCTTGCTGCCACCCCAACTAGTGTTTTTCAGGAACTGAGTTGTAATAATCAGTGAGCCACCAGCCAGCAGACCAATGGACTGTTGGCAGTACCAGGAATGAGCTAAAGGAAAGGAGAACCCATGGGGGAGATCCCACATTGGCTATCTAACATTCATGTGAGGAGGGTGCCTAACCTCCTGGATGAGTGAGGACTGCCAAGAGAGTACAGGGACACCTAAAAATCTCTGGCAGGTATACTGGCAGTGCTACAACAGGTAGCAAAGCAGCTGCATTTAAATAAGAAAAAGGGAGATGCCAGATAGTGGTGGCTATAGCATGGCCCCTGTTAAGAAGACTTACAGGTGGCTACTGAGGCAGAACAAGTGGCAAAGGCCTCTGTGTACACTTAGAAGAAAAGTCAAAATTAGAAAAGGACATGTGCTTGGCACAGGCAGAAATAAAAGATTATTTAACTGATTGCCTGCACCAATTTAATAATCAGTTAGAAACCCTGGCTGGTAGATATGCTTGGGCTAGGGGCCACTGGCTGCCTTGGGTCCAGATCCAGAGGATACAGACCACTCCTGGGTGAGACCCTAAGGCATGGGACTCCTCCTCATACAAGGAAAAAGAAGAAGAATGGGAAAAGAGCTAAATGGGAAAAAATAGGAAAATATAGACAAGGGAATTAAAAATAGATTGTACTGTAATTCCCTGATCTAAACCTTTTAACAGCCTTAAAATAGGGTAATTAATCCAATTACCAAATTTCAGTAAAGTAAAGAAAAAGTCTTTGAAAGCTATGGAAAAATATTTTCCACCTGGCAGTGAGTATGCTTTTAAGGTTATCCACAATTTTTAAATTTTATTTTTTAAAAAAAGAGGTTTTAGCTTCCTGTAAAAGCAGGAAAAAGAAAAACCTTTCTTACATAAACTATAAAGGTTTCCATTTTATTTGACTTAAGTGTAATCTCCCTAGGTTTATAGGATACTAACAAAATAAATTATGTATTAAATCTCTAAGATGATGAAAGTTGTAAGTTTGTGTTTAATAAAATTAAGAAAAAAATTGTCTGTCCTAAAGTGAAATGACTAGTTTCCTCAGAACAGAATAAAGAATGTAAGACAAAATTTAAATGGATAAGAGTAAATTTCATTGATTCCTAATTGTAATTTAATAAGCTTAATGAAAGTGTAAAAGTAGAAAGTAAAGTATTAAAAATAGTTAAGTTCATTTAATTGTTGTAAACCACACTGGAAGTATTTAGAAAGCATATAAAAAATTAAGAGATAAACATCAGTATTGTCAAACTCTCTTCTGCATTCAAACCAGGCCTCAGTACCCTGCATAGTGCCTCTCCATTTGAGTTATTGGCTAGGTGGGTCACTACAACCCTTAAAATAATAAAAAGATTTACCAAATCTCTGGACATGGTTCCTGAATGAAAAGGAATGAAAAGAATGTTGCTGTTTCAGACTCCTGTGGCAGCCAGCGATGGCTTGATAACACTATCTCCAAACTGCCTCAAGTGCCAAAAGGCACTGTGCACCAGGAAGGTGGAACACTGGAGCCTCCCTCCAGGATCAACAGTGTTGCAGCAGGCTGGCTGTGTGAGGGACATACCAAGTGGAACAATAATTACTAGAGTAATGTGAGTAGAAAGTAAACAAACACAACTGGCATTATGGCCTGCTCCCATGGAAAGACAACATGTATGGTATTGCAAACCTGGAGCTTAGATCTATTAACTGCAGCTCAAAAAGGAACTTGTGCATTAATTAGTAATAAGTATTGTACCTATAAAACTGATGAATATGACATCTTCTATTATAAATCATATGCAAAAGAATATTAACCATGTTAAAAGTCTTTGTAAACTTAATTCAATTTCTAAGTTTATATCTTCCCTCAATCTCAATAGAATAGCAAGAGAGTTTCACATCTTGTCAGGCAATGAATAGATTGCTACTCCTAACCAACAGAAATCAGCTACAGAAGAATGACCATCGTCCTTCAGCTTCCCCTTAAGAATAAGAGTGTAAACTCTCTGAGGGGGACTATTAAGGTCGGTTAGCATAGGAAACAGGGGAGGTAGCTCAAAATAAAACCCACCAAAGACCCTAGCCACAAGGTCTAGTTTAAAAGTCCCAGACTCAAAAGAAGTCCTGGATAACTTCAAACAGAAAGGCCTCCCCATTGATTCCCTGAAAGCTGACAGGTGAAGGTAAAAAAAGCAACCAATCAGGGCAACAAATACATAAGGCCCTATGTGTGTCTATGTGGACTCTTCTTATACCTAAATTGATGTCATGGCAGAAAACTCAGAAAATATGGAGTGGGGGAAGACATGGTATTGGAAGCTCCCCATAGAACCCCCCTACCTGGAACTTTGTTATCTACTAACAGAAATGTGGCTTGTATCCTGTTAGACCAGCACAATCTGTCTTGGACCATAACTCCTGCAAATGAGACAGCCAAGGAACACCTTGGTGGCATGGCAAAGTACAACCCATCAACCAGTTTAAAACAAGACTCTCTCATTAAATAATGTTCAGGGTTGTGTACATATTCCTCATCACTGTCATAACATCTCATAAGTTTTAAACCATATGCAAGAGCTCATAAGCCATATTGCTAAACTAGCTACTGATCCCCTGTCTAATTGGCTTACCTCCCTCTCTTGGCCTTGGCAACATGTCTTTATGGGTTTGCTAGCTTTTGGTGGAGGACTCAGTATTCTGTTGTATGCTGTACTGTTGTTGTGAAACATAAATGTGTGTGCCCTACGGGCAACACAGCTGTAGCAAAGGGGAGGACTGTGGGGGTCCAGTCAGTCCCCAGCCCTGGCTTACCCTCCCTAAGGGTAACTCAGTCCACAGTATGCAGCCACCTGCTTGCCCCAGGACACAAGTTAAAATGTAACAAACCTCCTCACAGGGAAACAAGGTACAGATGGTATCATAGACTATACTTTTCTCCAAGCTGGACAATTCCTTTCTGCAATAACAACACCAGACCCCATTTATGTAACTCTGTTATGAAATGCCTTTACGCTGAGACCCTTTATATTGCCCCTCTTTTTTCTGACTCTTTGAGGAGCACTATCTTCATTCTCTAGACCACCACCACCAAAGGGAATCTCTCCTGTTTGTAAATCCCAACAAATAAAGCTCATGTCTGATTATGCGCTGAGTGTGTACTTTGGTCTTGCTGCCGCCCCAGCCAATGCTCTTCAGAAGCTGGGTTGTAACACAGATTTAACAAATTTTCTTCAATAATGCATTCAAACAAACATTATAGCTTATTTTTGAGAAATAATTTCAATTGTACAAACTGAATAAGGAGAGTCCTAATTTAATAGTACAACATATTTGACATGTCATGCCACCTTTTTCCACTGGAAAGTAAGAATTGCTCACAGACTTTAATTAAAAGCAGATCTCTCATGAAAATGTAGAATATATCTTTCTTTATACCTTACCATGTTCTAAACAGGATTCAAAGAAATTTCGACGAAAGGAAATTACATGTGAGAAGATAAAAGAGAAAAAAAGATAGCTGGTAGAAGGTTTACTGTTGGCTCTGAACAGTTATGTGAAGTTGGACACAAAATTTATTCTGAAATTACTAGAGGCCAAGAAAAAAATGGAAACACAACCAGTGCTCATATGATAAAAATCAAGCCAGTGGTTTAGTAAAAGGTTTTCAGTAGATATGCTCTGACTAAAGAGAAACTTGAAGTTCCCTCTATGGGACTTCATGAAGGGGAATGGCCGTGTGCACTTACTTAGTTTTTATGTTTTATGACCTCTTAAAAGTATGGTCCTTATCATTTCAAAGATATTTTCTGAATTCATGTTCAACAATGATACTATATACCAGGATTTAGCAAATTACAGTTCACAGGCCAAGTGGGTCCCTCATCAGTTCATTTGTAAAAAAAGTTTTGTTAGAACTCTGCCACACCTATTTGTTTACATATTGCCTCCAGCTCTGGGCTGCTTTCCAACTAAAATGCAAAGTCAAGTAATTGAGAAAGACATGTATGTGAACTTTAAATCCTAAAAAAATTAACTATCTGGCACTTTACAGAAAAGTTTATCAACCTCTGCTGTGTGATATTAATTATAAATACATTAAACACTTTTAGAAAGCCAATCTTTAAAATTAGAAATAAATAACAAAAATGTCCTTGTGATCTTTTGGGAAAAAAGTGTGTTTACTTAGATAGATATATGCAAATATCAATTTTCAATACCTGTTTACTAAAGTAATTTGTGAGGTCATGTAGTCATTTCCAATATGGCCTGAGAATAACAGAAGGATTTGAATAGAAATGCATCCTTATTTCTTTGATTTGTTTTCCAAATACAATGTCCTTTTAAAAATAAATATTTTGCATCTATGTGCCATAACCCCAACAGAAGGCCACAATATTCATTGCCTAAATAAAGTTCTCACATACCTTCTAACACTTGGCTTCCTGAGGTCTCTCTCTAGAAAGTGTCAAAAGGTAGCATTCCTCACCCCATCTCCATCAGCCTCTCACACCTCCATTCTCTGAAACTGATATTTTCTCAATTTTATATAAAAATATGTACAACCACAGCCTCGAAAGAAATTCCTCTAAGTAGTTCAGGGTCTCTGTGCCCCATCACTTGTAGAAATTCCAGAGGTGCCACCATCTCCCCTCCAATTTGTCTTGCTAATCTTAAAATCCCATGTTCCTCATGCCAGTAGAGTCAAAATCCTTACTGAATTCTAATGGTGTCATGATAAAACCAAAACTCCTAAGTCCAATACTTAAGGACCTCTACAAATCCAAAACCACATTTGCATCTTCCACTCTTCTCCAAAAGGAATCCTCTATTGCAGGCAATCTGATTTGCCTGCTCATTGTTACCTCACTTACTTTGCTTTTGCTATTATCCTACTGAGACACTTTTCTCCAGTGACATATACCACTACACTCTACAAGCTGCTTCCAACAGTCTTTCTCTGTCACGTTGGCACATGGTGATAAATCTTCTGTCTCTGGATTCCCATTATCCTTATAGGACATACTGTTATTTAGCATTTATCATATCAAGTATTATAGTATTTAAATATTATTTTCTTCCGTCTTGTATCTTGAATGAGTATAAACTAGAGGAGGAGGACAATATGTTGTATATGTCATATTCAAGAGCACAAGCTTGACTCTATATTTAGGAAGAAATTAATTACTTTTTGTTCCTATTTAAGGTACTTTCATCAATTCTTTGAAATATTATTTTATTTGAAATTTGATATCTAATGATATCTCAATATTAAAAAGCCCACATCTGAATACAATTCCAAGAGCACTATTTGAAGTTCATATATGTGTTCATATTTTGTATATTTAACTTAAACAATTCCAAGTCTGGGGTGTGTGTGTGTGTGTGTGTTCCAGATTAAAATGATTTATAAGTTAAATCACCTTAAAAATAAAACAAAATGGAAGTCAAAGAAGCTTGAAGGAAAATCAACAGCAATTTAATACTTTATTATAAAATAAAAATAGTAATCTCTCTTAAATTACGTGATATTTTGAAAATGCTCAGTAAATAATACTCTATAAAGGAATAAAAAAATTAACATATTATCTTTTCTAGATAAAGAGCCTGAATTAGGCCAATAAGTATGATCAACCAAATGTCTGCACACAGTTTAATGCTAAAAGTAATAGAGTATTGCACCAGGTCTCTATCTGAAAAATGCAGTAAATATTTTAGTGTAAGCAATATATGCATGTGTATAGAGAGGCACAATCATTGTTAATCCCACACGTGATCAAAGATCATCAGGGAAGTGTGTTGACTCACTTACTGAATTCTCAGGAGATTTAGAGCATCATTTCTAAGAACCAAAATGTGTGTTACACTGGTATTTCTTTATACATTTGAGAACCATATGGTTGTTGTTCAGTATCTGACCTTGTTTACAGTTAAAGCCGTTGCAGGGAAATAGCCAAAGTACACATTCATATTGAAAATGTAATAATTTGGGGGGGCTACATTTCTAAAACATGGAATTTGCACTTTTCTCAATATAGATTAAACAAAAAAAAAAATGTATCAGATTCTTCTTTCAGGCTCCCTTAAGCTTATTATCAAAATATCCATATTCACCTTAAAAGTAAAAATACATAAAAAATAACTTGACGTTAAGTCCAAAATATTGCGAAGGTTTAAAATTACTTATATATATAATTCTCCAACATCCAAAAAATGACACAGTTTGGGTTACATTTGTTAGCTTCCTTATATCAGATCAGGCCGATGAAAGTTTAATCTTGTCTTCACCATTGATTTCTGATTTTCTAAATTATTTCTCTCTTGTGATTTGACACATTAGTGAATAAGAAACATATGTATCTACAGGGATTTAGAAGATATAATTAATCTTCGCAAGCTTTTATGAAAAAAAGAATTCTGCTTCCACTACCTCAAAAGTCAGAGCACATTTCAAGTTAAATAAAAGTCAAATCCCTTATCTGATTACCTATGTGAGCACCTTATGTGACCTGGTACCTGCCTTCTATCTGCTCTTCAGTCCCACTACCCACTACGTTCTTTCCACTCCTAAGCCATTTGTTTGTTTTTATATGTTTCTCATATATGCCAGGCTCCTTCCCGCCTCAAGGCTTTGCTTCTGCTGTTGCATCTGTCTTGAAAACTTTTCTTCCCAGATATTTTCCTATGCATGGCTACTTCTCATTACTCAAAGGTAGCCTATCCATCCCATCCCATTCAGGCTCCTAACAAGATTTTGTTTTATATTCCTTGTAGCATTTTTTGGTGTTTGAAATTTTCATTCATTTATCGGATTACTTGTTGATTTCTGTCTCCCACTACTAGAATGTAAGCTCCATGAGGATAGGAATTTATATGGTTTGCCTCAATATCCCCTGCTGTATATTACAGGCCCGACAACCATTTGTTAAATAAATAAATGAATGCATCATTGACTATAATATTTGAAATACTTATGACTAAGTAGCCTGACATTTAAGTGGAATAGAAAGATAAAGAGTGAATATTTCTCAAGTAAGAATATCATTTGCCAAAAGACAATAACTTTAAATCTCTTCAGATGATTTAGATTTTCAGACTATTGAATTCAATAAATTACATCTAAGAAGCAAAGCATACAATACCCTATGTAAACAGATCTGTATTCAGTAAGTGTAGAATTAAGATGAACTTTTTACTGGATTCATGTCTCAAAAAAAGACACTTCAGGGCAAGATAGTATGGGCAGCCCATTCTCTCAACAATGTGCATGGAAAATAGTATAAGCAATTCTGTTTCATCTAATGACTAATAAAGCACACTCCAATTCAGATGGATGATTAAACATGTCCATCTAGAGAATTAGGACATAGTATGACACTCTTAATAGAAGGGTGATAGAATTCCTTCATTCCCTAGATAATGGTTTAGTTCAGTTTTAGTGACTGAGAATATGTTTCTCATTAAATATGTAAGAATGCTTTCTGACTAATTTCTTTCTTCCAAGATACTCTTCATGCCTTTCAAATATTTGTCTACAGTGCCTAAGCAGCGTGGGTGCAGGTGAAGCTCTACTGAACACAGTAACTATGGTAACACCTAATTCCTATTTAATTTTCCACCTCACTGGAAAATACAGAAAACAAGGGGGATAGAGAAGTATAGATAAAGAAAGAGAAAGACATACAAGATTAGGAAGGTAAGTGGGAAACAGGAACAAACACAGAGGCCCCAACCTTTCTAGGTCACTTCCTTTTAGCTCTACATGTTAAAGCTGGGAGAAACACAAAAGGAAAGCTGTTTTTTGAGAAAAATTCATGGTGTTATAGGTCAGAAAAAATTTTCAACTTGGTCATTTTTATTGGATTCTCCTCATACAGAGGACCAAATTTGAACAGAGTATCAATCAATCTGGAGACATCAATACTAATAGTTCCAGCTCAGTGAAAAGCTCCTTGGCTTTCCCAGTCCCTTAGGTCTGGGAATTCATCCCCAGAAACTTTAGATAGGTCCTAATATATCCAAGTCACAGGAATGGCCCTGAAGCAGCAGCCTCATGTTTCCTGGATCTGCTTCAACCTCATCTACCCAGTAGCTAATTGGAATGGTCCAAGAATTCTGAGCCCCTCCCTCTTTTCCTGCCATATGAAAGTCACAGTTGAATCAAATGTTGTGCATGTATTACCGTCTCTGGATCCAACCAGTGAGAGAGAATAGATATATTAACTGGAATAGGGAATGGAGCTGCAGAATGAGATGCTTATTCACTGGTACCCTTTATCAGATGCTGAGTTTGAGGCTGAATAACTGGGTCTCAGGTTTAATTCCACAATTATCACATAAGGTAAGTTATTTAACCTCTTGTGGTCCAAGTTTACTTATGTGTATGGTTTACACCATCTGCTCTCAAAGGTCCCTCTTCCCCATCAAAAATCCTCTGATTTCATGTTTAACTTGAGTCTTAAGAATTGTTGCCCCTTCTGGCAGAGGTAGGCATAGAAGCATAGAATACATTTAATGATGTTTTATATTTATAGATGTGTAAGCATACAATCCTTCTATGCCACTAAATTAATAGGTTACAAAGAGCAACTCTATTATGAAACTATAAATATCAGGAAGGAAACTTTATTAAGTATCAGTTTGCTTATTTGTAATGACAGCTTTTTAATGGAAAACTGGTTTCCTTTTACAAACCCTCATGGTGCCCTTGGGGAAAGGACAGAAATAGGACAGTGAGAATGTCCAGGGTTGTATAAAGCTGTCATAACTTTCAGTTTGGATATTGACTCCCCTCATTTAATGGGTTCCTACTCAAAACAAAACAAAAGAAAAATCATGCAGCTAATGACTGAGCTTGAAATCCACGAAAACTAGAAAAGAAACAAACCTCAAATTCACCAAAGACCACTGAATTTTTTATTATAATTTTCATCATGCAATCTATGACTGAGATATAGCTTTATTTGAAAAACAGCGGCCAAAGGTCATTTAAACAAACCCTAGAACATGCTCTCTTTATTGTTCCATAAGAGATTCAGTTTTCAATAGGATGCTTACTACTTAGTGTTTTCTTGGTAGCACAATCTCTAAATCTCCACAAGTATTGGCTATTACTATTTAAATAAGGACCAACTGTATTAACCATACAAAAGCAGTGCCACCTGCTCTCCCTAAAAGATAAATTTAAATGATCAGTATTTCGATTTTAGACATTTGATAAATACGAAGATGCTTTGAATTTGGCAAAAGATTTAGCATTTTATTTTTTAAAATTTTGATTAGATTTTGATAAGGGACAATGGAATCTGGACTATATTACTTCCAAACAGAAAAATAAAGTAACAGTCTGAAATTCATTCAATCTGATTCAATTAATGAATGCTTCTGGCATTGTTTTTTCCATTTAAATTGTATTTAATACCAATTGTTCTAATCTGAAACATCCTACCATAACTTGTAATTTTCTTTAAATCAACCAATTGCATAATAATTTGATATCCGTTATAGAAAGAAAAGCATATATATAAAAGGCTCACTCTGCTTTTGCCTTAGAGGATTACTATATCCCTCACCACCACCCCAACTCCAACACTCCCCCACCATGAAACCCAGTGCACACAAATTTGGTTGTCCAGTCAAACAAACAGATATTACCTATATTTTTGTATACTCAACAAAGAAACTGTATGCTACAGATAAATATTTGTTTGTCAATAAATAAGTGTGGCAAAATAATTGACTCTTTTTTCTAGCTACACTACATGACATATCAAAAGAAAATGAATGCACAACTGAATGCTAAAAACTCCTTGCTTTTTTTTTCTAAGTTTACCAAAAGAATGTGACATCTTATGTAAACACCAAAAAAAGGGCAGCATGTTGCTTAAAATATTGTTCTTTTCAAAAATTTATAATCTTAATGAAAGACCAAGTTACAATTTTGAGAAGCACAATATCCAGATAAAAGAGAGATCAACATTTACTATTTGATCACTGAATAATTGGTATTCAATATGTTAGGTATACATTAGTGGAATCAGTTAACTAGCTTAAAAATGGCTGCCTGACACATAATGACTTTGACTAGTCAGGTTAAGTTTAAGAACTAGTCAACCATTTTGTTTGGTAACTGATGAATAAAAAAATAAAAAAAAAAAAAGGCTAGGTTAACCAAAGTTCTAAAAGTATATCATTTGGCCTCGATGTTTTATATATATATACGAAACCTAAGAAGGGGGTAAAGGACACAGTTGAGGTAAGCGATTATCTGTAAGATAAGGATATGGATAAATTTGGGTATAAATGAATGGGAAGAAATAATTATTAACTTTCCCTCCTGATTCGGAAAGGCTTTTTAGACATAGAAAGCCTGACCAAGGACTGGTATACAAAGAAAAGATTATTCAAAGTGACAAGACAGGGATGAAGCTCTAAGAAGCAGGAGATGTTTGCATATAGCTGCATATTAGGTGAGAAATAGATATTATGGAAAATCATTTCAATAAAAACTAGCTAGATTTTCATTTTATAAACATCAGTGATTTTCTCGTCAATAAAAGTTGAAAGGAAGGAACAAAGGAGGAAAAGAAAGAACATGGAGGGATGGAAGAAGGAAGGAAGCTAGGGAGACAGGAAAAAAAGAAAAGTAGGAGGAAACAAAAAGGCAAGGTATGTGAACTTATAAATAAAATTCCTTGTTCTAAAAGTCTTAATAACGTAACAAAAGGCAAAAAAAAAAAATCTAGGAAATTCCCCTTTCTGATGTGTGTTATAATGGAAAACAAAATGTTTAAAACCTTCTCAAATGTCACAATTTATTAAACTTAACAATAGACTGAAAGATGAGGACGAGCCCTTCAAATTGCCTAAATTTCCTAGAATTTCACTAAAATGTATAAGTAAAAAAGTGTCGCAGTTAAAGTATTAATAGTACCACTGCAAGGCAAGTTTATCCTTCTTGAACTGGAAAGAGTAGGCTCAAAGACTAGATTCAAAGCGTGCTGTTGTGTTTTGCGTTTTTTTGTCTTTTTTGGGTTGTTTTTTTTTCTTTGATAAAAAGTCAACTAATTATATTCACATTGTTTTAAAATTTTTAATTCCCTACAGACTGCTTCCAATAAGCAAGTGTTACAAGGCAGCACCAACGAATGGCCTTGGTTCAAAGAAATGACAAAGGAGGGATGAAAGCAAAATATTCGGTCGAGGTAAAAACAAAACAAATCTCTTCCTTCTCCACCCATTTACACAAAGGCTCATCTCTCCTTCTCTGTCTCATCTTCTTCCTATAAGGACATCTACCAACAGCTGAGAATCTGCTTTTGTTCCTCATCTCCCTCTTCTCTCACCTACCCATCCAAACTCTTACACGTATCCTCTCCCTTGATTTTGATCCTTTGTGTACCACTTCTTAATTTATAGTTTTTAACTGCTTTTGGTATCCAGAATCAATTCCTGGCACTGATAATTCCTTAAGAATACCAAAGATGTTTTTCAGATTACACTGAATTGGAATTTGCATGTGCTGTCCAGCATTTAATGACACAACCATCTAGAGCTCTATGTACGACTGAAGAATTTGAGAGTCTGCTAGTACTTGCATTATGTATATGTATATACACAAACAGAATCAAAGATAGTTACATTATATTTTATCTCATGTAATTATATGACTGGACCCTCAAATACAGTTACAATTTATCATCCCTAATTTTCTTTAAAATATGTGTGTGTGTGTGTGTATATATATATATATATATATATATATATATATATATATGAATAAAGACAGTAGGTAAGTAGTGGGACATTTATGGGACTGATGCATAAAAGCTTGTCTATGAGGCCCTATGGCATTGCCTCTGTGTCTAAACGCAGTCCCCTGTGCAGTCCCCCGTGCTTGTGTGTCACGTCTGAAATACAATGGCTTCTCATGTGTATGCTACTTCTTATTTACTATCCATTATGAAAGAAACAAATGCCCCAGCTTTATTGTAAATTCCTTCAAGCTAGGGGCCATGTCTGCTATTTCTTTTGTATCTTCCTACATAGGCCCCAGTATGATGTTTTGCATATAGTTAAAATTTAATGGATGCATAATGGGTCAATAAATAAATAGAGATAAATGCTCTCCTAAATGGAAGGTAAAGGCTAAATTTCTGTCAAGAGAATAACAGATTGGAAGACAAAAGACCAAGAGAAGAGTAAGTCTAACATTCAAGTAGGATATTTAAACGAATGGTATGAAGGGAGGAAAAATTCAGTGGGATGATTAAAAAAAAACAAAACTACCTTAGATGAGAAAGGCCTAGATTAAGTGAATCAAGGCAATGGCAATTTTAAAGCCATCGAAATAATCAAAGAAGCAAAAAGATCTAACATCTGAGAGGAACTGATATGATTCGAAGAGCTTATTAGCATCTTCAGCTCATATCAGAGACAAAAGAACTTGCACTTCTTTCTCTTAACTTCAGGTTCATGCATTTACTACGACTTACTTAAGTGACTACTTTTAGCATGAAGGAATATAGTATTGATTTGGGGATAGTGTTATCATCTACTGTAACTGTTATTTCAGATTATTTATATTAATCTGACAGAAGAAAATTAAGCTCTGAAAAGAATTCAATAACTAGAGCCATCTAGTTGAATATCAAATCACCAAGTAAGTTTCATAGCTTACATGGACCTCAACGAATGGTTTAGGATGGGCATATTGTCACACATATTTAAGTAAACTTAATAAATATTTCATTGCAAATGCCAGCAATGCAACTATATTCCTCAAAAACAGGCGTCTAATCTGCTAATAGCCAGTAAAATTCAGCACTAAAGTCATATAAGAAAACGTGCAAAAAATATATCAATTATTTTTCTTCCTTCTCTCTTCTGACACTTAAAAATTCGCAAATTGATTTAAACCAAAAGCGGTAAAGCAATGAAATTATTCCTTCAGGTTTAGAGGATTCTGTGCCAAGTTTCATTTCTGATGGCATATTTCTGGCCAAGTTCAAGATCCCTGAAAAGAACATAGAAAAGAGAAAACATCTTTCTGACCTCAGTAAAGCAACATTAGTAGAGGCTTCTATGGGAAGAGAAGGGCCTTGAGAAGGATGTGCTCCCTTCTCAAGGTGTTAGTTTTCCATTGAGGATGTCTGCTCCCTGGATGGGTCTGAAGTACCTACTGCGATGAGGTAAGAGCTGTACCAGTTTCACTGGGTTGTGCTCTCTTAGCACATTCTTTCTCCCTCTCCTCCCTGTGAAGGCGTTGTAAACAAGTCATCCAGGAAAGAGTTATTGCAGAAAATGAACAATTCCTGAAAACGAAATTCATAAGAATACTGGCTTTGTTTTTGGTAGCCCAGACATAATTAGAAGCCTAAAGCAGTACAGGCAAAGCCAGATAGAGAAGGGGGGGGGGGGGGGGGACGATTAAAAGAGGAGAAAAACAAAAAGAAAAGCAAAACATTATTTTCTAATTATGAAGCTCATTTTTTAAATTGCTTAAATCTCCAGGTACGTTAAAACAGTTTTCTAGATATTTATGGGGAAAATAACTTGGGGAATTAAATAAAATGATAACAAAGGGTAAAATATTAAAAATGTAAATCAAATGAACCATGAACAGATAAATCACTTGTACCACTGATTCCGAAGGAATAGTGGCTCTGATATTAAGCAAATCATGAAGACTTCAATCTATGATAGATAAAAATCACCGGAAAATCAATGTTAAAATACACACCCACACAGAATATTCTTTATTTTAAAAAGTGCCTTTCATCTCTTTTTTTAAGGTGGGGCATGCTTTCTGGGGGTGACTGAATCACAATCATAATATTCCTATCAAAATACAGACACCTATGGCCTAGTTAAATCCATGCTTTGTGTCACATTCAAGTGTTTACTGTAATCATCCTCTTGGGCATAAAATCAAAAGCATTCCAGAGTTTTTATATATTCACTCTATTTTCACTGCCAAAAGAAAATTCAGTTGCCTATAGTGAAATGACAGGGTCACTGAGCTGTGCTTTTAAACTAGGCTCTTACCTGCAGCTCATGCATGGGACCTTTTGCATAATGTGGCTCACATAAAAAGGCTTTGTTCTCCATCGCCTCACTGCGGCTGCAAACCTTAATTTCAGTTTGCAGTCATTTCCTTTCCTGGACCGACAACTTTTTAAATAAATCGTACTTTTAATATTTAAGTTAGATCCTTTCCAACGTTCAACGGTCCCTTTGCCACAGAGTCAACATTATGTAACATCCGACAATATTTTCTTTGTTTTGCACTATCGTTTTCATTCATACCATAATACCCAAACCCTGAAATAAAAGATTGTCTTTTAAACATCCATTCCTTTTTTTAACATTTATGTATACAGTGTATTATATGCGTGCCCACATATAACGTGTTTGTGTGCATGCACGTGTGTATGTGTGTGTGCACTTCAATAAAAACCCTGCACATTGACTCGGTTTTAAAGGGTCTGTGTCCTGGAAGCACCCTGCTAAGTGCCTACAGCAGATGGCACACCGCAATTGTCACAAACGGGCTTGTTGCTAATGAAAGCTTTTTTTTTCTGTTCCTTGACCAAGACGGAATACCGATTTCCAGTTTTCAAGGATGGTTTTTCTAACTCCAGCCGTTTCATCCACACCCTACCCCCCTCACGCGGTCGCCCCTCCCCACACCCAAACTCACATCTCCCACTCCCGGCCCCTCGCACTCTCCTTCTTGAAATTTCCATCCTTAAACAAAAAGCGAGGCTGGGGAAGGAAGGCAGTTAGCACTGTAGCTCCCCGCCATCTTCTCCCCCCCGCCCCCCCCCCCCAAAGGCTTTAAAAAGAAAAAGAAGGAAAGAATAGATGTTCTGTGGATGCAGCTTTCCACCCTCATTGTTTAAAAAGAAAAAAAGACCATGTGGACGTTCAGGCTCAACTAAACTCATTTTTTCTTGCCCCGTGCTCCAACTTCACCAGATACCGATTTTCAATTTCCGAAAATTATTAATATTATAATCTTCCCCCTTTCCGTTGTTTATGGAATAATCACAGGGAAAATGATTTGAAAGTGACAAGGTTTCCCTCCCTCATTCACCAATGTGCAGTTCTGGGCAGCTGGATGGAAAAAACAAAAATCTTCCACCTTGAATTTCTCCCCCCCCCCCCCCCCCCCCCTTTATCTTTGTGTAACTACCCACCCTCCGACTTCCTACAGCTCAGGTAATACTAGCTCCCATTATTCGCATCCTAACCCGACTCGTTTCCTGGTATTTCAAAGTTGCACCTGACAAGGTCAGACGCTCTTCTACAGGTCCACAGCCCAGGTCAGCGCCCACTCCCTGCTCTGTGGTGACACCTGGAGAGGAAGGGTCGGAAGCTTCCACCAGGTGGGAGACTAGACAGCTCCGCCAATCTGTTTCTGTTTCCAAGGCGCAGAGGGCGCGCACCCCCTCTCGACTCCCACCCTTTTCCTGGGTGAGGCTCCCTGTACGCGGACACCGAGGGGAAGGAGAGGTGCCTTATATAGAACAGAGGTGAAGACGGGTCTCTTACCTGGGCGCAGAAACTGGATGCACCCCAGTCGCCGCTGCCACTGCTCACGGACCTGGAGAGCTAACGCCCTCCAAGGAAGGAATGAAAGGGGCAGCGGGGCAAGGGAAGAAGGAAGAGAAGGAGCAAGAGGGGCGGGAGGAGGAAGACAGAAGTGAAGGAAAGAAAAGGAAAAGAAGATGCTGTTGCTGCTGTTGCCGCGGCCGCCGAGAGCCCGCGCAGCCCGAGCGCACGCCGCGGTGTGAGCGCGGCGCCCCAGCCGCCGACTCGCAGCCCGGCCGCCCCGCCCCGTCCCTTCCTCCCCACCCCCAGCAAGTCCCGCCCGTCTCCCGGGACCCGTGGACTCGGAGGCTGGGCTGACGCTGCCCTCCGCCGCAGTGTCCGGGAGGGGTGCAGGCGGCGGCCCCGCCTCCTGCAGCAGCCAGCCTGCCGCCCCGCGGTGACCATGCGGCTGGGGGCTTCAGAGCCCTTCCCAGCCTGAGGAAGTGCGTGGGGCTGCGGGGACTAGGCGTCCGGCAGGGAAGGGCCCCCTCCCTAGGACATTACACTTCCCCTTCCCCGCACCCGAGACCAGCGCACCCGCTCGGCAGCGGGGACCAGTGGACTTTGTTCCTTGACGCCCTGGGGAACTCGGGGGGCATCAGCTTTAGTCTAACAGGGACGAGACCCTACAGACCCCTCCTTTCTTTCCTTGTGTCACTGTGAGGCGACGGGTTCCAGTAACTCAGTGGTGAAGGCGCACTGGCGTTGCCTCCACAAGCCAACACTGCACCCAGAAACCAGAAACGACAAAGGAAAATTGGGGGCGCATGAAAACAGAGCAACTGCTAGTGGAGGGTTTGAAGAATTCTAGTCCTAGTTCTGCCGTTAATCAGATTCATTCATTCATTCATTTACCAAATGTTTATTGAAACATCCTAATGTCAGGGACTGTCTTAGGCACTGGGAAAACGTCCAACATCAGGCACTGTCTTAGGCACTGGAGAAACACCAACAAATAAGAGATCAAAAAGTAAACACAAGGCCCTGTCATCGTGAATATTCCATTCTAGATAACCAGGTTCAGAGCGCCTAAGCTAAGTCTCAGTTTATTAAATTATCAAATGGGGTATAAGAATGTCAATCCTGTCCTCACAAGTTTAATATGGAGATGTAATAAAATAATACTATGAATGGTCTTTGAAGAATATGAAGAATGATATAAATATAATGAATGAGGGACCTTAAAGTGTGACATGTCATCATTTTTTAAAAATTGCCTCTTAAATGCTTTTAAGAAAAGAGATCTTTATCATGGATTCTTCATAATCCAAGTAAAGCAATTTAAGTAAGAAAGGTAAGATGTACCTTAAAGTTACTTCAAGTGTCAATTTCAGTTACCCATAAGGTGTTCCTAAGGCCAACCAAGATAGTGAGATGTGACGTGCATGGTTTCAACAGTGCTGATGAAACTACAGCCATTATTTGGTTTTGTCACCTTAATTAACCATAGAGTCATCCATCCATAGAATAAATTAGAGATAATATCTTAGACATGAGGTCCAATTCCCTCAATTTTCAGATAAAAAAAAAATAGACCAATGATGAGAGGCTGCAAAGATTAGAAACCATACCAGTGCAAGATCTGAAAGTTCAGTCTCCAAAGTCCCACCCCATGCTCTGTGGGGTATTGCTACCCCACTGACCGGCTTCATACAATGTCTCAGTGATGCTTACAAAGGGGTTAGAAGCATCAGGGCAAAGGAAGGTTGGAGAAGTTAGTGCTCCTCCTCAGGAGGTGGCTTGATTGAGAAGAAGGGGGCCTTGGAAGACTAGGAAAAATATACAACATGTGAATGGTGGGAAGAGTAGGAATCCCATTAGAGTATTAGCAGCTGACATTCAGAGTCTGGCATGCAGCTGCAGATGCTCATTGAAAGTGGCTCTTCAGTCCCTTAAGGTGCAAGTCTTGAGTGTTTCTCTGTACTTGCTAGTTCTGTGCTATATGATATAAGAAATACATTTCAAAATAAGGTGCTCCTTCTGCCTTCCTTTACTTCAGGCAGAGTTCCCCTGGACCTGCATCAGCCCTGTGCCTTAAGTGGACAGATACAGCTTCAGGAATTGAAAACAAATCTGCCCATTCATATTTCTGCAAACCAATGGTCTCTCCCATTTTACTGGTTACCTGAGTCAGCCAAACACTAATGGCCATTCTCTTTGGGGAACTTGATCCTCATATGGGAGACCTCCTCCTCTCAACACTTAACTGCTATCTTAGCCAGAAAAATAGTGCCTACATGCAGTAGCTCAGCAGAGGGAATTTAATATGGGGGACTAGTTACAAAGTGTTAGAAGAATTGCCAAATAGAGGAGGGGTGGGGCAAGACAGTAAATCAGGTTGAGTAGGAAACTAATACCACTTAATGCTGAAGGCGAGGTGTCTGAGCCTTTTTAAAGGAACTGAGACCACGGCGGGGCTGTTTAGTTGGAGATGAGACAGTGGAGGAGATACAGTTGGTGCTGGAGACTCCTCCAGACCAGAGCGACAGGGGGAGAAATACCTTGGCTTCACCCTTTCTCCAGTATTTAAAAATCCTGCCATTGGTTGAACCTAGAGGGAAGTCAGTTAACAAAACAGCCCAAGAAATGAAGTTGCAAGCATTCATTTTATCCCTAAGCCATGCATGTGTGGGACAGACTGAAAGCATCTAAGCTAAAGATTAAAAAAAAAAAAAAAATTTGAACCGAAACGTGAGTTACTGCCCAAGAGAATAATCTTGAAGTTTTACCCAACCAGATTGAATGTCTTGTAAAACCAAAACTCAACATTCTCTGGAGAAGTGCAACAGAATCCAGAGTCTTTGCTTCTTGTTAAGGATGCAATCCAAAATTACTGAACAAACGAAGAACTAGGAAAATGTGACCCAGTCTCAAGAAAAAAGCACAATCAGCAGAAACTAATTCCTAGATGAAGCAGATGTTGGAATTAGCAAACACAGATTTTAAATCAGCCCCTATAACTATACTAAACAAAGTAAAGGTAGTATGTTTGCAAGAAATATAATGAGAATTTCAGCAGAGAAACTGAAATTATTAAGAAAAACCAAATAGAAATTCTACAACCAAAAAAATTAAATATTTGAATGAAAAGAAATGGCCAAAACTTTTCCAAAGGGATTTTATTAATTTTATATTCCCACCAGAGTACTAGTTACTCTGCATCTTCATGAGCACATGATTATGCCCAACTTTTTAATTTTTGTCATTGTACTGATTGTGTAATGATATTGAGCAATTTCTTAAATTCCTACTGGCCATTCTTGTATCTTCCTTTCTGTTAATGTATTTTGCCTATTATTTTAGAATTGTGTTTATCTTTTTCTTTTTAATAATATATAAGTAAATATTTCCTCCCAGTCTATGCCTTTATCTTTTTAAATATTGTCTATCAATGAGCAGAAGGATTTACTTTTTAATTCGCTAAAATATAATCTATCAATTTTTTATGATTATTGGTTTTGAAGTCCTAATACATATTTGCCTAACTTTATCTTATTTTAAAGATATTTTTCCATTTTTCCCCTATCTAATTTTATCTGTATCTATTTCTATATTGATACTCATACACAAAAATACACATATTTATTTTAATATGTAAACTTTATTATTAAAGCATAAATTATATACATAAAGGCACCAATTAAGTGGAAAGTTTGATTAATTTTAACTTAGGTAAAATAAAATCAATATACAGAAGTTTTAATCACTGAAAAAGTTTCTTTATGCCTTTTCCCATCAATCACTCCACACCCATCTCCAGGCAACCAATGCTCTGCTTTCTATCTTTAGATTTAATTAGTATTTTCTAGGATTTCGTATAAATGGACTCATAAAATATGTATTCTTCAATGTCTGATTTCTTCCATTCAACACAATGTCTTTCGAATTTATTCATGTTATATTATGTATGAGGATTGATTCTTTTTATATTGTGAAGTGATATTTCTTTATATAGATATACCACAATTTGTGTATCTATTCAAATACTGATGAACATCTAGGATTTCTTGTAGTTGGGGGATATTCTGAAGAAAGCTGCTATGATCTGCAATGTACAAATTGTTGTATTAAGTATATATTTAACTTAATAGAAAATGTCCACATTATTTTCTGAAGTGGTTGTACTATTTCACATGCCCACCAGTAATGTATGAGGTTTGCAGTTGCTACACTTTTCACCAACACTTGGTATTATCAGTCCTTTCAGCTATTCAAGTGAATGTTTAGAGATAGTTCATTCTGGTTTTTTTAATCTGATGACTAGTGATATGAACAGGTTTCCATCCTCTTATTAAGCATTCTTAGATCTTTTTTGTTGTTGTGAAGTATCTGGTCAAATGTTTTGTCTATTTTTAGCTGGGTTGTTTCTCTTCCTCTGTGTTCATATATATATATGAACTCTTGCTTTTTATATATATGAAATATTGTTTTCTTTAGATATATATTCTGCATGCAAGTCCTTTGTGGATATGTGTTTTGAAAATATTCTGTCCCTGTTTTTTGCTTGCCATTTCATTTTTTAAATATCTTTGGGAAAGCAAAAGATTCTAATTTTGATAAAGGCCAATTTATCAGATTCTTTTCATGGCTTCTGATTTTTTGTGTCCTCTATAAGGAATCTTTACTACACCAGGATTACAAAATTTTTTTCAGCTTTCTTCTGGACATTTGGTAGATTTATTTTCTCCCTTTAGGTTTCTGGTTCTTTTTGCTTTGTTTTGTTTTTGCAGTACTGGGGCCAGGCCTTGAACCCAGGACCTCACATGTAGAAAGTCGGCACTCAACCACTGAGCCACATGGGCTCCCCTGAGCTGGTTTTTTCATTTGTTAGCTTGTTGTTGTTGTTATTTTGTTTTGTTTTTTGGAGAACTCAACTGCTTTAGTCCCATCTGCTCCCCTCCAGTTTTAACTAATGGATATGATGTGAGGTAAGTCTTAAAGATCATTATTTTCCATAGGGATATCAGTTGTCCCAGAATGATTTTGTGTAGTGGCTTGTCTTTCCTCACTAAATTCCATGGTATCTTTGTTAAAAAATCAATTGACCAGGGGATTACAGCAAGATGGCGATGGAGTACGGAACTCCTAGAGTTAGCTCCTAGAGTCAGCTCCTGCTACAAGGCAGTTAGCAAACACCCAGAGCTCTCTGGAGCTAGCTGAAGCACCTGTTTGGGGGTTTCAGGAGGCCAGAAGGGCATCCTGCAATGTCCTTGAAGGAATGAAAGAAGGAGCCTGCCCATCTGCAAAGACTTGTAAGTAGAGCACTCCACGCTAGAGAGGCGGGTGGTCATCCTCCACTGGAGGCACAAGCTGCCTTGGAAGCTGTCCCGCGGCTGGAATTGAAAGCTCCACTTCCCCAAAATGGGGGAGGAAGAGATGGTTGGGCACCATCTTCAGCTACTGATGACTGAAATTCAGTGGGCTAAAGTATAATCCTGAGAACAGCTGATGTCTGAGCCTGTCCAAGTTAGAAAGAGGCCGGGAGCTGCCATTTAACTCTGCACCTGGCACAAGGGGAAGCAGGGCAGACTGAAAATCCCAGTACTGGTGGGGACTGGCTTCTTTCTATCCAGGTCAGATTGTAGGTCTAGCCTAACATCCAGTACCACCTCTGACAGGGAGGAAGCTGCAGTGACCTGCGCCAGCCTCTCCAGGAAATTGCCAGCCAAGCCGCGGAGGCTAGTGATCATCCTACTCTAGTGGAAAAAAGCCACCCCAGGAGCTGTTCTGGGACCGGAATTGGAAGCTCCATTTCCCAAAAACAGGGAGGAGGAGACAGTTGGCTGCCAAATTCAGGTACTGATCAGCTACTGATTGGTAGACTTGGATGGCTAAGGAATAACCCTAGGAACAGTTGGGGTGTGAATTTGTCCAAGTTAGAAAAGACCTGGTGGTAGGTGGTGGATTCTTAATGGAGATAAGAGAAGGACTAAGATGGACTACTGATATTTAATCTATGTAGAAGTCTTAATTAGCTTTACTGTAAAAGTGTGGAAATGTATAGAATGGATGGTAAAAATAGTAATAGCTAGTTTATAAATAAGGATGTGGCTGAAAATAGTAGTCTTGGGATGTAAATGCCAATTGACAGAATGCTAGAGAATAATCTAGGAACTGAATAGCACAGTAAACCAAGAGGTGGATGAGAATTGTGGTTGATGGTACAGATGCAAGAGTGTCCTTTGTGAGCTAGAGCTGTATATCACTACTGCAGGGTGTTGGGAACACATGAGAAAAATACAACTGGAATGACCTAGGGACTGTGGTTAGCAGTAATGATATAATATTCTTGCATCTATGCCAAAGATGTACTGTGTTGATAATGGGGCAGTATGGAAAATGTGAGCCAAATGTATACTATGGACATGGTAACAATCAGATGATATTATCTTATCTGTAATAAATGTTCATCACAGTGTGGTGTGTTGATAGCACATGTGTTGCTTGGGAATTCTACATACATGCATGATTGTTTTATAAGTTTACAACTTCTGTCATAAATATATTTCAGAAATAATGATAAGGTGTATTGGTGGAAAATATAAGATAAGGACTATAATTAATAGTAAGATTTTAACAGTATTCTTTCGTAATTTGTAGCAAATATCTCATGACAATGCAAGGTGTTGGTGGAGGGTTGATGGGACCCCAGTATGATGTTATGCATGCATGGTTTGTAAGTTCACAACTTTTACTATACACTTAATTGTTTATGTATGTTCATATATAAATGACATAAAGATAATAATAGGGAGGTTTGGGGGAAAATACTTTGGTTAGTAGTAATACTTTGACAATGCTGTTTAATCATTATTTTAAAAGGTTTATCAACAATGTAAGGTGTTAGTGACGGTGAGTTATGAGAGTCCTGTATGATATTATATATGTTTGTTTTGTAAGGTCACAACTATTACTATACACTTATTGTTTATGTATGTTTGTGTGGGGGTGATATATTTCAATAAATTTAAAAAAACATCAATTGGCCATATATGCTTAGACTTACTTCTGGACTACTCCACACCACTGAACCTTATACAAATAGCACTTGTTATGATTACTATAGTTTTATATTAAGTCTTGATATCAAGCACTGTAGGTCCTACAACATTGTTCTTCTTTAAAAAATTATTTTGACTTTTCTAATTCTTTGCATTTTCATTTTTTTTGTCAATTTGTCAATTTATATAAAAATAATGCTGGTATTTTTATTGAATTGCATAGAATTTATAGATCAATTTTGGCATAATTGACACCTCAACAATACTATATTTTCCAATTCGTGGACATAGTATATGTTTCTATTTAGGTCTTCCTGAGTTTCTATCTGTGCTGTTTATTGTTTTCAGTGGGCACGTTTTCCATATATATATGGAATATAGATATTCTATCTCTATATATGTATATGGAATATGTATATTCTATACATAAAAATTGAACAAATTTTTGCTTTAGTATACCTTTCATTTTGAGACAAATTTAGCAAAATATTTCATTTTGAAACACTCTTGCATTGTTTCTGACCTTAAAGCAATAAATTCAGTTCTTTAGGTGTTTTTTTTCAACTTGCCATTATTCTTTTATTTTGTATTGCACACTTCAACAATTTACAGAAAAAATGATTAGGAACTCCCTAAAGTTCTTTGCAATGTAGAGACTTAAACTGTTATGTAAATATCATTAGTAAACAGAACTTCTAATTAACATTTTTGAGTTTCACTTAAACATTTTGCATACAATTTAACATATATTAACAGTACTTTATAATATTCTGTGGCAGCAAGGACAATACACCACAGCTTTTTTATTTTTTAAATCTCTTATGAATGCAATTGCTAGAAACATCTTTGTAGAAGTATATTTTTTCTTTTAAATATTGTCCTGGGCATATACTACTCAAAGGGAAGTAGTATGTCAAAAGATAGGTCATCTATAGAACTCATTGTATTCTTCTAAATAGCTCTTCCAAGACTAATATACAATGCTACTGGTATGAGGACAAATGCAATTTTTAAAGTTTTTTGCTAATACAATTTAGCTTTTTAATGATGTTAGCTGTAATTTTTTCATAGATGCCTTTTATAGGATTGAGACAGGTCCTTATTACTAGCCTGTTAAGCGTTTTTATCATAAATTTGTGTTTGAATTTTGTCAAATGCTTTTCCTGCATTTTTTTGAATAAACTCCTTAGTTTTTTCCATTTTTTTGATAGCATGGTAAGTCATATTTTGCATGTTAAAAAAATGTTTACGCCGTCATAAATCCCAGTTGGTCATAATATACAATACAATACAATACAATACAATACAATACAATACAATACAATACAATACAATATATCCTTTATTTCACTAGGTCATTTTATAATATGATATGATACAATATATGATATGGTACAATGTTATATTATGTTATGTAATATAATATCATTTGTGCTATAATTATAAATTATAAAAATAATTGTTTGGCAAATACAATTTTAAGAATCTTGCATCTAAGGTCATGAGTGATTTTGGCCAGTGGTTTTCCTTTTGTGTCCATGAGTGTAAAATATAGCTTTCTTGTATAAGCTACAGCTGGAATTGTAAAATGATTAGGAAGTCCTCTCTCCTCATCAAGATCTGAAAAAGAATGTAAAATTAGTTTTGTTTCTTTCTTAAATGCTTGATAGAATTTACCATTGAAACAACCTGGGCCTGAAATTTTCTTTGTAGGAAAGTTATTTAATAACAAATTCAATTTTCCCAGTAGATGTGGGCTATTCAAAATTTTTCTCCTTTAGTAGCGAGTAATTAGAATTACTAATTTGCCCATTTTTAATGAATTGTTGTCAAAGTTACAGTCATAAAGTTGTTTTACTATACTTAAGCGTCTGTAGTGATGTCCCTTCTTTAATTCCTGATAATAACTATCTTCTCTTGTTTTTCCGCACAGACACTTATGAGTTTTATTGATCTTTTAAAATAATCACCTTAAGTTTAGTTCAGTTGCTTTTCTTAATTGTTTTTTCTGTTTCCTATATCATTGATTTCTGTACTTATCTTCATAATTTTCTTTTTTCTTTGGTCCTATTTTAAGTCAAACTTTAACCACTAATTTTAAGCTTTCTTCTTTTCTAAAATAAAAAGTTCTATCTATAACTTTCTCTTTAGGGGTTGCATTATCTGCATTCCACAAATTTTGGCATGTTGTGCTTTCATTATCATTTAATCCAAATATGTTATTTCTATTTCAATTGTTTAATTTTTTACACATATATGTGGATTTGAAAGAGATTTTCTGTTAATTCTAATTTAATTCTATTGTGGACAGGAAAATACTTTGTATTATTTTTATTGTCTTAAATTTATTGAGATTTCTTTTATGGCCAAATTGTGTCATCTTGGTAAATGTTCTCAGTGGCCTTAAAAAACATGTATCAGAAATTGCCTCAAAATGGATCAGAGGCCTCAATATAAAGGATAAAACTAGAAAACAGAAAAGCAACATGGGAAATTTCTTTGTGATCTCAGAGTAGGCAAGGAATTCTTAGATATGTCATTAAATACATGATCTGAAATAGAAAAAAAAATTGATAAATTGGTATCACTGAAATCAAACATGCATACTCTTCAAAATACTTAACTAAGAAAAAGAAAAGACATAACGAAGACAGTGAGCATAGGCTTCCAAATCATATATCCTATAAAGGGTTTGTATCCAGAAATTACTACAAAAACTCAATAATAATAAAAAAAATAATCCCCTAACCTAAAACAGGCAAAAGATTTGAATAGACCCTGTATCACAAATGATATATTAATGTCTAATAAGAATATGAAAAAATGCTCATTATCTTTAATTAGTAAAATTCAAAATCAAAACACAATTGTGGTTCTACTAAATACTAGGAAGGCTGTAATCAAGATGAATGACAATACAGAGTGCTCTCATACCTTACTAGTAAGAATGTAAAATTGTACTTTCACTTTGGAAAACAGTTTGTTGCTTCTTAAAACCTTAAACATCCACTTACCATATGACCTAGCTATTTCACTCCTAGTTGTTGTCTCAATATAAACAGAAACATATGTCCACAAAGATGTTTATCTTCATGTTCATAGAAGCATAATTCATAATATCTGAAAATAGGAAGCAGTCCAAATATCCATCAATTTGTGAATGATTAAACATATTATGTTATATGTCTACAATATAATACTGCTAAGCAATTAAAGGGAACATAGTACTGACACACACAACAATCAGGATGAACTTCAAAGACACTTTGCCAGACACAGAGAACTACTCATTGCATGATTTCATTTATATGAAGTTTCGAGAAAAGGCAAAACCAGAGAAACAGAAAGTAAATAATTGGTTGCCTAAGGCAAAGACAGGGAAATTTTTATGATGTTCCAAGTGTTCTAAAACTGGATTACTGTAATAGGTGCACAACTATGTAAACCAATCAAAACTCATTAAACTGTACATTTACAATGGTGAATTTGATGGTATATAAATTATATCTTAATAAATCTGCTAATAAAAAAGAATGAATGTGCATACTAATGTTGCTATGTGGAGTAGTTTATGAATGTCATTTATGTCAAGTTGCTTGATATTGTTTACATTTATATCCTTACAGATTTTCTACATAATTGATTTAGAAGTAGAGACAAGGGTGCTGTTAAAATATCTAAATGTAATTGTAGATTTGTCTATTTCTCCTTTCTATTCTGTTAGCTTTTCTTTCATGTATTTTAAAGCTTTAAAAAAGTATACATACACATGTAGGTTTGTTATGTATCATCTTAATGAAATGGCTCCTGTGTCAATATCACTCTTTATCTCTTGTAATATTGTAATCCCCTAGTCTTCTTGTCTAGTATTAATATAATCATTCCAGCTTTCTTTTCATTAATGATGATATAGCTTATCTTTTTCCATGTGTGACAGTTTGAAGTTCTTTTTTGAATCACAAAAGATTATGTTCTTTTATAGTCTATTTCTGTGGGTGTGGGGTCCTTTGAATGCATTAAATTCAATTAAGGGGGCTTTGATTAGGTTGCTTTTTACTGTCCTACTCCTGTAAGGTGTGACTCAGATTGAGTTTCTGCCCTCTTGCTGGGTCTTATGTAAATGGAGACACAGAGAGAGACACACACATAGAGAAGAGAAGCTACCATATTGATCCCGCCATGTGAAAGAGAGGACTGCAGGAAAACAGAGAAGGCCAAAGAAGCTGAGAGATCCTGGAGTCTGGAACCAGCAGAGCACAGAGGCATGGAAAGTGGCCCCAGAGAGGCTGGACTGATGGAACAGATCAAGGCTGAGGAGAGGAGCCCTGCCATATGCCTGATTGTCATGTGGCAGGACATGGGAGATTACCAGTAGCTGACTTTGGTGAGAAAGCATCTCTGGTGATACCTTGATTTGGACATTTCACAGCCTCAGAACTGTAAACTTTTACCCTAACTAAAATTCCCATTATAAAATCCAACCTACTTCTGGTACTTTGCATGGTCAGCTCTATGGCAAACTAAGGCACCACGCTTTTACTATTTTTGACTTGAGATATAATTCATATAGCATACAAGTCACCCCTTAAAGAACAAACTTCAGTGGATTTTTAGTATATTCACAAAGTTGTGCATCTGTAAACACTAATTCCAGAATATTTCATCACCACATAAAGAAACCCATACCCATTAGCAGTCTGGCCCTTTTGTCCTCTCCACTTATTCTCTGGCAACCACTAATTGCTTTTTCCATCTATAGATTTTCCTATTTTGGACATGTCATATAAAATGGACTCATATACCATGTGGTCTCTTGTACCTGGCTTCTTTTACTTAGCATAAAGTTTTTAATGTTATCCATTTTATAACATGCAATAGTACTTTGTTTCTTTCTATGACTAAGTAATAGCCCCTTGTGTAACTATAGCTCATTTGGTTTATCCTTTCATCATTTGATAGACATTCGGGTTGTTTCCACTTTTTGAAAGTTATGAATAATGTTGCTGTGAGCATTTGTATACAAGTACTTGCATGAACATATGTTTTCAATTCTCTTAGGTGTATAAGAGTGGGATTGAGGATCATATGGTAATTCCATGTTAAACTTTTTGAGGAACTGCTAAACTGTTTTCCAAAGTAGCTGTTCCAGCAATGTATGAGGGCTCCAATTTCTCTGCATCTTCACCAGCACTTTAAAAAAATTTTAATTGAAGTTAAATACAACTCAAAACTTCCTATTATCTCACTTTAAAGTGTGCAATTCAATAGTACTAATTACATTCACAATATTGTGCTTCCATCACCAACATCCATTACCCAAACTTTTTGATCTTCTCCAAAGAAACTCCGTACTCACTCACTCCCTCTTGCCCTCCTCTCCCGCACTTATAATCTACTATCTATGATAAATTTATATCTTCTTGCTTTTCCTGTAAGTGATATCACCCAATATTTGTCTTTTTATGAAGATATCAACATGATATCTTCAAGGTTCATCCATGTTGTAGCATGCATGTTAATGCCATTCCTTTAAGGTTGAATAATATTTCATTGTGTGTATGTACCATATTTTTTTACCCATTCATCTGTTGATGGACACTAAGATTTTTCCCACCAGTTAGTTAATGTGAATAATGCTGCTATAATCATTAGTGTACAAATAATTACTCGAGTGCCTGCTTTCAATTCTTTTCCACAAACACTTTTTACTGTTCATTAAAAAAAAAATTATAGCCATCCTAGCAAGTAAGAAGTGGTATCTTACTGTATTTTTGATTTGCATTTTCCCAGTGACTAGTGATGTTGAGCATCTTTCATGTGCTTATTGACTATACATCTTCTTTAGAGAAATGTCTATTCATATCCTTTGCCTGTTTTTAAATTGAGTTATTTGTCTTTTTAGTCTTGTAAGTATTAATATATCAGTCTGGAAACTAGTCCTTTCTGATTCATAGTATTTTTCTTGACTCGCTGAGCTGTCTTGTCACTTTCTTGATATTGTTCACTGAATCACAAAAATTTTTAATTTTGATGAAGTTCAATTTATTTACTTTTTTCTTTGGTTGCTTGTATGTTTGTTTATTCAAGTAACCATTGTCTAATCCAGGGTCAAGAATATTTACATCTTTGTTTTGTTTTCAGAACTTTATAGATTATAGTTCTTACAGTTAGGACTTTATCCTCTCTGAGTTAATTTTTATATGGTCTGAGCTACAGATCCAATTTTATTCATTTGCATGTGGACAGCTAGTTGTCTCAACACACTTCGTAGAAAAGACTATTCCCTCCCCCCCCCCGCCCCCATAGATTTAGCACCCTTTCTAAAAATTAAGTAATCATAAATGGGAGGGTTTCTTTCTGGACTTTTGATTCTATTCCAGTGTTCTATATTTCTATTTTTATGCCTGTACTACTCCATCTTGTTCATCGGATCTTTCCTTGTAGTATGTTGTAAAATCAAAAATTGTGAGTCCTCCATCTTCTTTCTTCTTTTCCGTGACTGTTTTGGCTATTCTGGGTCTATTGCATTTACATAGGAATTTTAGAATAAGTTAGTTAACTTCTACAAAAAATAAAAATAAAAAAAAAGAAAGAAAGAAAGAAAAAAGAAAAGAGGCTGCTGGGATACTGATAGGGATTCTGTAGGGATACTGACAGGATTCTGTAGGGATTCGGTTTAATCTATAGATCAATGTGGGAGTGTTGCATTTTTCACAATATTATGTCTTCCAGTCCATGAACTGAGATACCTTTCCATTTATTTAGGTGTTTATCTTTCAATGAAATTTTATAGTTTTCTATATACAAGTCTTGCATATTTTTGTTAAACTTATTCCTAAGAATTTTATTTGTGTTAATGCTATTATAAATGGAATTGTTTTCCTAATTTCATTGTCAGATTGTTCACTGATAGTGCATAAGAAATACAATTTATTTATATATATTGGTCTTGTATCCCACAAATTTTAGGAACTTGTTTATTAACTCTAATTGTGTTTTTTAAATATTTAGGATAACATTCTTTTTTTTAGGTTTCAGTATATATTTTTATTTATTTATTTTTTTTTAATTTTATTTTTTATTGACTTTGTAATAATATTACATTAAAAATATATATGTGAGGTCCCATTCAACCCCACCCACCCACCCCCCCTCTCCCCCCCCCCCAACAACACTCGTTCCCATCATCATGACACATCCATTGGATTTGGTAAGTACATCTTTGGGCACCTCTGCACCTCATATACATTGGTTCACATCATGGCCCATACTCTCCTCTATTCCATCAAGTGGGCCCTGTGAGGATTTACAATGTCCGGTGATTACCTCTGAAGCACCATCCAGGGCAGCTCCATGTCCCGAAGACGCCTCCACCTCTCATCTCTTCCTGCCTTTCCCCATACCCTTTGTCCATTATGTCCACTTTTCCCAATCCAATGCCACCTCTTCTATGTGGACATTGGATTGGTTGTGTCCATTGCACCTCTATGTCAAGAGGAGGGTCAGATTCCACCTGGATGCTGGATGCAATCCTCCCATTTTCAGTTGTAATCACTCTAGGCTCCATGGTGTGGTGGTTGTCCTTCTTCAACTCCATCTTAGCTGAGTGTGGTAAGTCCAATAAATCAGATAGGATAACATTCTTTATATATCAAAATTCTAAAGGTTAAAAAACCCCACATTGCTCCTATATAGCCAAATTCCCTCCTGGCTCATCTGTGCTTTTAGTGTCATACAAATTACATCTTTTTAAATTATACACTCATCAACACAGATTTATAATTATTGCTTTTATGAAGTTTTCTCAATCAAATAGAAGGGTTACAAACAAAAAATACATTTATGTTGTCTTTTATATTTGCTGGTGTAGTTGCCTATTTCAGGGTTTTGTTTTGTTTTAGGTACCAGGACCCAGGGAATGAAGCTGGGACCTTGTATGTGGGAAGTCAGCACTAGATCACTGAGCCACATCATCTTCCCTGAGATAGATTTTTTCATTTGTTTTGCTTATTGTTCATTTTTGTTTTTTCAGGAGGCACCAGGAACCAAACCCAGGACCTCCCATGTTGGAGGTGGGAGATCAAATGCTTGAACCACCGTCTCTCCAGTTTGCTTACCATTCCAGTTTTCAGGTGGTAAGTTGTCTCAGATTTTCATTTTCTTTAATATTTTTATCTTGTCTTCCTTTTTGAATGATATTTTTGCTGTTAATGGAATTTTATGTCAACAGTGTTCTTTTCCTTTTCTTTACTGATGTATGTCTATTGTCTTCTGGCTTGAATATATTCTCATGAGTAATTTTTTTCCTCTATGTAATATGTAAAAATTTGGGGGGCTACTTTTATAATTTTTCTTTGCCACCTGTTTGGTTATAATGCTCCTTAGTGAATGATTTGTGTATTCCTGTGTGTGCCTGTGTTATGTACTTTGAGGGGCTTTGAGCTTCCTGAATCTTTGAATTTATCATTGTCATTAAATTTCAAAAATCCCTGTCCAAATTTCTTTAGTATTTTATTATTATTTCCATGATGTATAAAATAAAATAATAATAATAATAAAATACACATATAATAGAATGGTTTCTCCTATTTCCTATGTCACTGAGGCTCTGTGAAATCGCTAATTCTTTTCTCTTTATGCTTATGTTACAAGCATTGCACTGATATTTTCAGATTTACTAATAACTTTTTATGCATCATTTAGTCTTCATTTAATCTTAGTTTAGTTTTTTCATTTCAGATATCTCTAGAAATGCCACTATTTTTGACTCTTCCATTTCTATCTTTACTCTGATCAGGTTTACTTTAAATACTTGATCAGTAACATAGTTGCTCTTTTAAGATCCTTTTATGCTACTTCTGTATTCTTTCTCATGTATGTTTCTTTTTCTTTAGACTGATATTTTTCTGGTTAAAAGTTATATTTTCTTGCTTCTTGGCCTATTTAGTAATTTTTCATTTGATGTTGAACATTTACTTCGTGTATAAGTATGTAAATTAAATTTTCCTCTAAATACTTCTGTAGCTGTATTCTACAAATTTTGTTATTTTATGTTATCTTTCAGTTCAAAATATTTTCTAAGGTCCTTTGTGATTTAGAATTCTGCTGTTTACATTAAAAATATTACATTGTTTAATATCCTAGGTAACCTATTTTGATTGACTTCAAATTTATTTCCACCATCATCTGAATGTTACCCATTAGCTTGATTGGCCCCTACATAAGTTATTGGGAAATTTTTATGTGTTATTTTCCAGAAGCTGTATTGATTTAGCTTGAAATTTAGATATGCAATATACCTGAAATTAATTTTTTAGGGTCCAATATAGTAGTAAAATTTCTCATTTTCAAACAATGGATATATAATGTACTCAACACCGTTATTGAAAACACACTCCCTTTCCCAATTAAAGAGAATTTAATTTCTTTTTCTCTTTTGATCTAATTAGTCTATATGGCAATAGCACTCTGTCTTAATTACTGTACCTTTACTGTAAATTTAATATTCAGTTGAGAAGTACTGAAACTGTTGGCTCTTCTTCAAGATTATCTTTTATACTCTTGACCTATACGTGTTCATATAAGATTTGTAATTAGTATACCACATATATATTACATTGAAACTATATATGACTTTGGGAGAGATCAACAACTTCAATTAAATGATCTTTAACTCACTTCAATGTATTTGTATAATATTATGAGTAGCTACATTGCATATCTTGCTTCAGATCAGATAACATGTAGGTACTGATGGCTTTTGTTTCTGTCATAAATGCTATCATTTTTAAAATTTCATTTTCTAATTGTTTGTGGCTTATATATTGATATAATTAATTCTTTTATTGACCTTGCTTCTAGTGAAGTAGCTGTCTTCAATTGTTAATTCTAATATATTTTCCAAAGTTTGTTTAGAACTTCTGCATTCCCAATCATTTTGTGTTTTATTTCTTTCTTTCTAATCCTTATAAGTTTTACTTCTTTTGATTAACTTTTGTAACTGGCTAGGGCCTTCAGAGCAAGGTTGCATGTAAATCATGATATTCGATACTCTTGTCTCATTCTTTATCTCAGGAAGAATGTTTTTAATATTTTACTGTTAAGTATGATCATTGGTAAAGGTTTTTTGTTTTGTTTTGTTTTGTTTTTTAGATATCCTATATCAGTTTAAGGATGTCCTCTTATATTCTTATTTTCAAAGAGTTTTTAAAAATTATGAATGGGTGTTGAAATTTATCAAATGATTTTTATACATTTGTATTGCTTCTGTTTTTTCCATAAGAATTTGAATAAACATCATGGCATAAAACAAAACAAATTTATTATCTTACTGTAGGTCAGAAAACTAGCATAGGTTTCACTGGAATAAAATTAATATGTCTGTAGGGCTGCCTTCATTATTGGAAGCTCTAGAGGGGAATCCATTTCCTTGTCAACTTGAGTTGTTGGCAAATTCAGTTCTCTTTGTAGAAATTAGGTCTCCATTTTCTGGTGGATGTAAGCTGCTGGCTATTCTCAGATTCTAGAGGCTACTGCATTCCATGGTTTATGGCCCCTTTCCTCCATTTTCTAAGGCATGCATTGGAGGGATCCAATCTTCCTTACATGTAGCTAGGAAAGGCTCTTCACTTGTAAGGACTCATGTGATTAGATTGTGCTCACTTAAGTGATCTAGGATAATCTCCCCATCTAACAGTCTATAACTTTAATCACATTTCCAAATTATTTTTTCTATGTAAAACAATATTTACATGTCCTGGGTATTGGACATGGACATATTCGGGAAGGATGGCATTATTATGCCTGCTAGAATCTCTCTTGAAATGATCATTTAATATTTCTTTTTTAGTCTGTTAATGTGGTGAAGTACATGTTTTAATTTTTTAGTGTTCTATCAATCTTGCATTCTTGTGATAAATACAATTTAGTTATGATGGATTTGCCTTTGTTATATTTTGCTGGACTTAGTATACTAATACTTTGTTTATATTCATGTTTCATGTTCTATATTCTACATCTATTTTTATGAGAGGGATTGATCTATAATTTTTCCTCATTGTAGGATACTTACCAAGTATTAGTATCAAATTTATTTGGCACTATAAAATAAATTAGGAAATGTCCCTTCTTTTCTACTGCTGGGTGAATCTGCATAGATTTGATGGTATTCCTTTTATAAATAATGGAAGAGCTTGCCAATGATGCCATTTAGGTCTGGTATTTTATTTGTGGGAAAGTTTTTAACTGAAATTCAATGTATTTAATAGATATACTTAGATTTATATTTTTTACTTAGATGAGTTTTATTTTGTTGTGTTTTTCTAGATTGTTATTCCTTTCTTACAAGTTTTTAGTTTATTGGCATAAAGTTTCTCATGATATCCTTATTATTTTAAATGTGACTTTCATTCATGATATTGGTAATTTGTACCTTTTACATTTCTTTTTCATCAGTTTTTAGGGCTCTATTTTTTTCTATTTTTAAAGAAGATTTAGATTATGTGAAAGTTATGTCAGAAATATAGGGGATACCATATACCCTACCCTTTCCCCAATCCCACTGTTTCTGATTGAGAAGGGGCTTAGATTAGGGTTTTATCTTTTTATTATTACTTTTAGTCTTTTTGAGAAAGCAACTTTTTTCTTTGTTGACATACAAAATGATTGTTTTCTGCTATATTAATTCTTACTGTTATCTTTCTTATTTACCCTTTACTTTCTTTTAGTTTCACTTGCTGTTCCTTATCTTGCTTCTTAATATGGAAGTTAAGATCATTGATTTTAAATGTTCTTTCTTTTCTAATATGTGCATATAAGGCAATAAAATTCCCTCCAACTATGGTTTTACCTGCAAATCTTAAATATGTTGTCATATTTTGATTATTACCCAGTTAAAATTATTTCCTATTTTCTATTGTGATTTCCTCTTTGACCAATGGTTTGTTTAGAACAGTATTGTTGCATTTCCAAACATTTGAATATTTTTTCAAATTATTTTGTTAACGATTTCTAGCTTTTCTTTTTTAAAAAAACTATTTCTCCACAATGTTCAGAGAATATTTTTATGGAACTTTACATAGTTAATTTTGCCAAATAGTCCAATGCACATGAAAAAAAATGTATGATTTGTGGTTGTTGAGGGTGGTGTTTAATAAATATATTTAGTAGGTCAGTTTTTAATTTGCATTTTTAACCATCTTTTTCCTTACTGATTTATTTTTGTTAGCTGGTTCTATTTCCTTGTGAGGGCCGTGTGTTAAAATCTCCCACTCTGATTACCTAATGCTCCTTTTAGTTCTACCAATTTTTGTGTTACATATTTGAGGTTATGTTAAACACATTCAGAATGGTCATCTATTTTTGGTGGACTGGCTATTTTATCATTAGGAAGTATTCCTCTTTTTCTATGGTTATGTTTTAAAGGCCTACCTTGTCCTGTATTGGTGCAGGGCCATCAAGTTTTTTTTTTTGACTAGTGTTTACATGGCATATCCTTACCCATTCTTTTTCCTTTTAGTCTTTTTACAATCTTTCAAGTCATGAGCAATTTGTAAACAATATTAAGTTAGGTTTCCTTCTTGATGTCGCCGATGATTTTGGTCTGTTTTGTCTATCTCCACTTATTATAATTACAATTATATTGGGGTTCAAATCTTATTATTTGTTTTATAGTTGTCCAAACTCTTTTTCATTCCTTTTCTTTTTCTTTCTTGACTTTACCTGTATTAATCAATTATTTTATTATTCCATGTCACATTTTAGATTGGTAGGTATGCATTCTTTTATTTGTCTTCTTGTGGTTATACTAGTCATTACAACTTTCATCTTTTTACCACTTCTTGGAAATGCAAGGAACTCAGAACACTTTAATTCCAACTATACTTCCTGCTGACTCAAGTGCAATATTCATTTATTTTATTACAATGAAGATTCTGACCTTCAAAAAGATATTATTTTTGTCATTTTACATCATCAATATTCATTTGGGAATACCTTCACACAGATAGACATTTATATTTTGCCCAGCTTTTTTCATTCTTTTTGGAGGGAGACTCCATTTCTGATAAACTACTCTATAATTACTAGAAGGTGACATCCTTACCATTCTTTCTTTATTATCCCATCTTGGGTCAAATCCTATGGTAAACAAGGGTATTTCTGCCTAGATTAACTTGCAGTAAACAAAAACCATTCTAAATGCTTTAGGCAGAAAATGATTTAATATAGTAAGTAAGATGCTAATACATCTTGAAACAGGTGGAACATGAGACTCTAGGCCTGATTCCAAATGGCAAAGAAAAAATTACCTCTGGAATGGTCAGTCAGGAGAGCTGCTACCTCAGTAGCAAGCAGAAAAGTACAAATGATGAAGCTACTATTCCGCTGATTTAAGATAAGTGCCCTAAATATGATCCAGGTGTCAGGAAACTGCTTCTTCTCACACTGTAACTGTCTCTTGACAATCATGCAGCTAGTTACAGGATCCCAGACCATAGCTCTAGAAAAAGCCAACATCTTATTAACTGCACTTGCCAGCAGCAATGGTCAAATCACCAGCCTTATTTCTTCTTTCTAAATCACAGGAAATAGTGAACATAATTTTGAGAGCCCTTTTTCCAGGAGCACTGGGCATGCCTATGATTTTGTTTTCTAGCCCCTGCAGTATGCAATGGCAGGATGAAGTTGGAATGAATGTTGTGTGCCAATTTGCCATATCCAGATTGATTAAATTGTAATGTGTAAGCAAGCTGTTCTCCAAATATACGTCATTATGATTTAGTTCTTAATGCCAGCACTCCAAGAGAAGTCATTTAATAATGAGGCAGTGCTATAGAAAATTAATAAGCTGTCTCCTGTGCAAAATAGCTTTCTTGCCTTTTCAGCCTCAATAACTTTTTACTGACTATGATTTTTTGGCTGCACCTCCAAATTTGCAGGTCAGGGTTCTAGTCATCATAAAACAAGAATAGTTATTCTTGTGAAGCGACAATGCTATGAAGCCTGCATTGGATAAAGACTGTAGCAAAAACTCTGGCTGATAAGTAAAGCAGGGCTGTCCCTCCACGTCTTCTCAGGTACTTAGAAGCCAATTGTAATAACTCTGATTAGCAGCATCAGGTGTCCAGCAGGAAAATGAAAGAGTCACTTTCACCATTGGAAAGGGAGACAGAAATCTGTGGACAATTGTACTGGAAAAGGCACAGGGTTGATTAGCTCCTGACACAGAGCTGGTTTGCCCCAAGGCCAATGGATACAGTCCAGAGGTTTTGTATTTTTCCATCAACAAACAACAGTACTTTTGTGCTGCATTTAACCAACTCTAAATTATGGTGATTGCAACTGAGCATGCTCAGACCTTAGACTATGTTTCTGAAGTTTCATCCCACCTCCAATTTTGCGGAAAAAGCTCATCAATTGAGTTGGATTGCAGCAGCTGCCTACTCATTTTTTCCTATTTAAAAAAAGTGATATTGGTTATCCATGAAAATAAAGGAAATGATAAATACAAATAGAATTTTTCTAACACATTGTAGCTCATTTGTACTACCTCTCTACTTCTTAAATTCTTATCTTTGCAAGCCCATCTAACCACACACATCCCTCACTTCTAAAACCAACACACATTTAAATGATGACCTCATACTCAAAGCAGTCAATGTGATTAAGAAAAGCATTTCCAGTTTGAGCGTCATTTTAAAAAAAATCATTAATATTTGACAAAATCAAAAGACAAGGTCTTCAATTATATAGAGACCAATTATTTTTCAGTGATTGTTGTAGTACTCTGAATAAGTTCTTGTTCTTTAATTAACAGGAGTGAGATAGGAACATATATATGTAGTTTGACATGACTAGAAAGGCCCCAGAAGTCTCTTGGTAACACATACCATCACACAAGGCCATTAGTCTATTGCCATTTTGTTGTGATATTACTAAGGGAAAAGATGAACAACAATTGGGTAACTATGCTACTTTCCAAAATATATTGTACCTTAAAAGCTATATTATCTCTCAAAAGCAATAAGTACATTGAAAACTAGTCTCTTGAATAGTGAATCAAAATATTTGGTTATCATTTGATTTTATTTAGCTGTTTCCAGATGAAGAATTCAGAATGCTTGCTAGGTTATAACCTCAAAGAATTGGTTTTTATCTTAAATAAACAATACCCCATATTTTATGATGGGGTAAATTTTATTATTTTGATCAAACTAAAATCCAGTTTAATATTTGAAATCTTGGTCAAGCTACATTAAAAAATCTGTTAAAAGCCTTGTGTCATATTTTAGTTGCATGGTCCTTTACAATTTATTATTAAAAAGTGTTCAGAGAAAGTAAAAATAAGATTCCTGATGATGCTCCAAACTGAGCCAATGAACTAGTGGAATATGCCTTCTAATGACCATTGTCACTAAAATATACTTAATTCATGTGAAGCCATTTGATGCCATGAGTAAGGAGGAATTTTAAAATTATTCTCCAGAAAAAGGCCACAAAAAGAGAGAAATGCATTACATGAAACTGCAGCTTCTTTTGCTAATAGGTTGATTTGAAAAGAACCAATTGTTATAGTTTATCTTGATTGACATGTAATTTAATTTAAGTTTGTCTTATTAAGAAACAAAGTGAATTTGTTTCTTTTGTTTAAGAAAAAAGGTTTGAGGAAAAAAGGCATTGATTATTATAATGCATTAAATAGGGCCACTTTTTCAAGGAATGCTTTTTTCTTGTGAAGATCTTAAAGACAAAGGAGCTCAAATTTCCAATGAAGCATTTCTGGTATACCAGGTTAAACAAAGAATACCCTGTCAATTCCCAAAGAAGGAAACAAACCAACTAGAATACTACTGTCAGCATGAGACTATAAGTAGTTATGGTATTTGGGGAAAAGCCGCAAAGGTGCAATTGTCAACGTGTGAAATGGTTATCATTCTCAATAAATTTGCTATCCTTTAAACATATTGTTCTCTTAGTCAAAATCTTTTTGATAAGTTGAATTTCTTATTTCTTTAAAAGTTAAGTTCTTTCCTCTTATTCTTTCTGAGTATTACAGGGTATTCTGAATCACCCACTCTTTTTCATATGTTAGCTTGAACCAGTTCTTCTAACATTTACCAAGTACTATAGTCAAATTAAGCAAAAAAAAAAAATGATTCCTTTCTTATGTTAACACATTTTGGTGAGATGTAAATTGTGTTTAGAAGGTGATGCCATCAAAAATATTATCAAATTGCACCAAGTGACGATTCATCATTCTTTCAAGTAAGTATAGAGCTGTGTACTGGTCTAATACTTTTCATCACTTGAACAAGTGAGAAGAGTGGTTAAAGTTTGCTCTATTAAAAATTGGAAAGTATAAATAATATCAAGTAAGTCATATATAAAAGGAAAAATTTCAATTGTTCTTCACAATTTTTATTTCTTTAAATCTTGTACTAAAGGTGCCCCCACTTAACATTTATAATTGTTAGTAATTAATACCTTGTTCATTAGAAATCAAAGAGCAATTAATATATACCAGGTATTGAGCTGGGTCTTACGTAGTGTGCTAAGATAAATCAAATAAACAGGTTTTTATAGAAAAATATATTTCCTTGTACTATGTGCTTCATTTCTACATTCTCTTAATTATAATGACAATAATCCTAGTGATTGTCATTATATGACCAACAGCAGTCAGCTAGTAATTGTCACTAAAACTAAGTGCACAGTGTGTTAAATGATAGGTGGAAATAATTAATTCTGCAAGTCTGGGTAAGTGGACTTGGCTCAATGGATAGGGCATCCATCTACCACATGGGAGTTCCACAGTTCAAACCCCGGGCCTCCTTGACCCGTGTGGAACTGGCCCATGTGCAGTGCTGATGTGCACAAGGAGTGCTATGCCAGGCAGGGGTTTCCCCCGCATAGGGGAGCGCCACACGCAAGGAGTGTGCTCTGTAAGGAGAGCTGCCCAGTGCGAAAGAAAGTCCAGCATGCCCAGGTTTGGTACCGCAACCATGGAGAGCTGATGCAGCAAGATGATGCAACAACAACAACAACAAAATAGAGACACAGATTTCCAGTGCCGCTGACAAGAATGCAAGTGGACACAGACGAACACACAGCAAATGGGCACAGAGAACAGACAACTGGGGCCGGAGGCACGGGGGGGTTGGGGGGGAGAAATAAATAAAAAATAAATCTTAAAAAAAAAAAATTCGGCAAGTCTGGTCTTGAAAATCAAAAATTAAATTACTCAGGACTTAAAATAATTTGGTTATGAGCAAGTCAGCACAAGAATTGTACTTCTGGCTGCTGATGCTTAGTGCCACCAGGAAAGTCACTCTGATTTCTCTACTAGATATTTATTCCCCAGTGCCCTTTGGTGAAAAGGCATTTATTGTTCTTTTCTACAGACAGTTAGTTCTTCAACCTTGGTGTTCTTAAATCTATTGCTATTAATTCCCAACTTTCTTTGTTACCAGGCGTTCAAAAACCAAATGTTCTAGTGTATTTTATTTTCCCATATGCTGCTTTAGAATATGATTGTTCTAAAATTTAATCTCAAAATCAACTTCTCTCTTATGAATGTTTCTCCTAGCTAGGTCATCCACAACATGGTGTGGTGTCTCCTTGGCAACCACATGGTCTTAACATTTCTCAGTATCCTTTTACTCCCACTCATCATATTTCACATTCTTTCTCATCATTAATCTTTGAAATCTCTTCACCTAGTCCATATCTTTGTTTTTATATTCTCCATGTTAATTGTCCACATTCTTATATGCATTCTATATTTTAGTCCTTTAGTGGCAAATCAATTCTGTTCGTAGAGCAGGGATCAGATACATTTGAGCTACAGATAGGCAGTCTCTCTTATAGCTCCTTTTGTTGGGTTATTAGGTCTTACTATTTCCAATCTAGCTAGAAGCTTGTTAAATGAGGTTGATACATGATGTTCCTATATCAGGGCTCTAATTACCTCTTTTGGTCCCAGATACAAATCTGAAATTTACACAAGCAGTCGAATATTATGAACCTGCTCTTTTCTGGAATTGATCTACTGTCTCTAACCAAACTCAGATAGTAGAGTAGAATCACAAAATAAATCTAAGTTTGAATCCTGGCTCAGCTTCTCACCAGTTGTGTGAGGTTGGAAAACAGACACAACTTCTCTTACCTAAAATAGGAATATAGTAGTACTCACAAAGTAGTTGGGGGGGGGTGAGTTAATTGAAATAGTGTAATATACAGCAAACTACCAGGCACACAGTTAAGAGAGTAAGTAGATAGCATTATAGCTTTTAAATGAGCAAGACTCATAGCCACAAGGAATAATTTTTTGTCTCTTTTTAAAATAGTGGATTTCGTGATGCCATCTTCAAGATCCTTACAGAAAAACCAAGGGAATAACTTGACTTCTTTTCTTACTTCCTCTATTGCTTCAGTAACCCCTAAATTGTATGTGTGTCACTTCTTGTAATTCTAGAAACTAGCTTTACTAATCACTTTCCAAAATATTTCAGTATCTTTTACCCAAAGGAAACAAACTACATATAGAATCTGATAGAAAGCATGTAAAAATAAATCTTTCATTATAGTTTTTTTTGTAGTTGTTTTTACTTTCTCTTGTGTTGAAAATTTGCAGTTTTCATCCAGAGGTAAAACAAAGGGAATCATGCAATAAATTTCTAGCTTTGCATATTTAATTTCAAGCACTCCCATACTTCATGTAGTAGCAAGTATCATTGTAATTCCTTCTTCTCTGGGGTTTTGGACTTTATGTGGCAACATTATTTAGAGTTTTGGGGTAGACACATTGTAACATGGAGAAGTATGTGTGAATGGAAAGGACATATTCCCCAGTCCCCTGACTGTTCTACAGCTATTGACAGCCCATGCTTCTTTACTAAGCCTCCAACTTACCTCTTTTTGTGCTGAGTCAATTGTAACTAGTTTTTATGTTGAATTTATGTGTAGCTTCAGAAATTGCAATTTATGTGCAACAAATTCAGAAACTAATTCATCCATTGTTCTGGAAATCTCAGTTCTCTATAAGAATATGTCATATTGTGTGTTATCATTTCTTCTAGCTTATACACGAATTTGCAACATTCTGCTCTATGTGTAAAAATAACAGGATTCCACCCTACCCATCTCCTTTATGTACCAACATCTTTTATATTTCTATTTTCTCCTCTCTTCATTGGATGATGCCTCAGTGATCTCTAGAAAGAACTGGTATCAGGGTTAATTATTTCAGGCTCCTTTCCCAAGGCTGGAATGTTCTGAAATGCTTAGCCTTTGACCTATTATATATACAGCCTTTGTAAGTTTTATTCCAGTCACCTACATGTGATCTACATTGTTCATTTTATTGATGCTACATCTTAAATACAGGTAATAATTTTGTAACTTTCATTTTTTCCCCCTTAACGCTTATCTGAGTGTGAAGTTACAATTTCTGTCAGGTATATATCTTCTGCTACTGAGGCACCATAATTTTATTTCTGTCTTATTTTTCCTTCCAAAACCAAAGGCTAAAAATTTCTAATAACAGACATGTCTTTTGATAAGCAATTCCAATTCACTTTAGGAATAAATAAGAAATAAGAAGTCAACTGCATAAAGATTTTGTTATGGGAATATTCATTGCAGCATTTTTAATAGTGACAAAATTTGGAAGCAACCTGCAAATGAATTGTTCAGATAATTAGAGAATAGCATTATAATAAGATATAATGAGATAACATGCATCCATAACATGTTAAAAATTAATAATGACTACTTTAATGAGTACTCAACATATACTAGGCACTATGTTAGGTACTTCATGCATAATCCTATTTGACTCACATAGCAGTGCTAATGAGATAGGTACTTTTAAAATAAACACTGTATTGATAAGACAAATTGTAGAGAAGATGCATGGACCTTAAGCAAGATTATACAAGTAATAAATAGAATTTAATTCTAGAATTTCTAACTACAGGAGTCACAGTCTTGAACTTTAGGATGTCTTGAATTTGTAGTAGAGGGAAAAGTATTCATGATATGTCATAAGTCAGAAGAGATAATACATCAATCTAAAAGTAATATAATGGATTAATTCTCTAGTGAACAGCACTAGATGAATGGATAGATAGATGGAGTGATATAAAAATGTTAGCAGTGGTGGGTGATTGTCTAAGAAAATATTTTTTTCCATTTTAATTATTTATATTTTCTAATGTTCCATATTTTATATAAATTACTATATAATAAAACAAAGCATGCTGAAATTAAAAGCATGAAAAGAAATATACAAGCCATATTGTTCAATATAAATTTACATATAAATCTACTTTCCCTAACTATTTTTCTTTACAATCACAGTTTTGAAATCTTTTTCAAAGCATATATTCTTGGTAATACTTTAAAAGGGCTCAATGCCATGAATGTAGTTTTCCACTCCATTTCTGTGCAATATCATAAATATTTATCATTCTTTTTTTTTTTTTTAAAGATTTATTTATTTATTTAATTTCCCCCCCCTCCCCTGGTTGTCTGTTCTTGGTGTCTATTTGCTGCATCTTGTTTCTTTGTCCGCTTCTGTTGTCGTCAGCGGCACGGGAAGTGTGGGCGGCGCCATTCCTGGGCAGGCTGCACTTTCTTTTCACGCTGGGCGGCTCTCCTCACGGGCGCACTCCTTGCGCGTGGGGCTCCCCCACGCGGGGGACATCCTTGCGTGGCAGGGCACTCCTTGCGTGCATCAGCACTGCGCATGGCCAGCTCCACACGGGTCAAGGAGGCCCGGGGTTTGAACCGCGGACCTCCCATATGGTAGACGGACGCCCTAACCACTGGGCCAAAGTCCGTTTCCCAATATTTATCATTCTTATTGACTACATCCCCCATTTTATAACAAACAATTAGACACCTCTTTGGATGTACATCAAGTATACTTTCTACTTCAAAGTAAACAAAGTAAAATGTTTACTCCTTATGATTTTATGTCTACCACAACTAGACTCAGTAACCACTTTATCTTTCCAAAATTCACTGTAGTTATCCTTCAGAAATATTTTATAGTTTCAATCCCACCAACCTTTAATTGTTGGTCATATTTTATTGAACTTTCTGATATGTATCTGCTTCCTTGAGACATTTCTGACAAAAGTGAGTAGAAATAACCTGAAACTGCATTATCTTTCCTCTTTCCTCTGTTAAATGCTTTTAATATTCAAATAACTTTTCTGATCCTTCCTTCTCTTACTTCTTGCCACTTAGCATAACACTGTCTTCCAGAATAAATTAAATACATTTCCAACATGAAAGGAGGACTAGCTTATTTAAGAAGCAACATTCCATTAACATATCTTATACTATGAGTTATAAATCAACCCAAAGCCTTGTATTGTCAGTGTAAAACATAAGAAAGTTAAAAACAAACAGGTCAGCATGTCTTTATTCCTCCTCTTCATTATTGCCACAAGAACAATATTTTCTTTTGGCAATCTATTACTATATTCCTAATATTTGAAGTTTACAGTAGACATGGTAAAAAACACTGTATAAAGAGCAGGGGGCCTGAATTTCATTTCCCTCATTGTTTCTTTGTCTTTTGAACTTATCGTTTGACTAAAAATGGAAATATCAGCCTTACTTACCTTGAAGAATTGTTTTAATTCCCAAGGTGTTAATGGATGTGAAAATATATGGTATAGTACTGTCTATTTAGCACCTACTCCAATTTTTCTCCTGGGTGCTTACTAGACATCTCTACTTGGATTATAGGCATCTGATGCAATATTTTCTAAATAAAATGACCTTTTCTCGAGGCAGATTCTCTTCATGTAACCTCCATTTTAGAAAATGATACCTCTGTCACGCTGTTCCCCAAATCAGAAATCTCAGATCTATCCTATGTTCTTTCTTTCACCTCATCTTCTAAGCTGAATCTTTTATATTGTATCTCTTCAATATATCCTTCTATTCTTAAGTGTGGAACACAGACTTTCTCTTCTCTGAGTGCCTGGCATCTTATGCAAACTTATATCATCTAATTATCTGTTCCTTTCCTTTCTCTTCTTTTTGACTGGAAAGCACCTTGTAGATGGGAAATGTCATCATTGTGGATGATATTGTTATCTCCCATGTCTCCTTGCATTCATTCAGCAACTGTTTATTGAGTATACGGTGTTTTAGCCACTGAGCACACACTGATTAATAAGACAGACAAAGACTCCCATTTTCAAGGACAATCAAGATGTTCTCTTGCTTACATTCTCCGTTGGGGAGAAAATACCAGATACTCATGGGTGCTTCACAAACAAATAAAGCAGGATGAAGTGATAGAGTGACTGGCCAGGTATCTACTTTAGATGAGTGATCAGGATGGAATGTTTGGGCTGATATCTATACGATAAGGAAGAGGCAAGAATGAGCAAGCACAAGATGAAAACTCACAGAACTTAAGGGTAGTAGGTAAGAGAGAGTGTCCTATAAGAAGTCTAAGTGGGATTTGGGACCAGATCATGCAGGAATTTTTACACTGGGATGTTTGAATTTAATTAATTAGTTTGTTTTCAATTTTATTTTAAATGTCATCAGAAGCCATTGGAGTGTTCATATAACTGAAGAAATCACTTTGGCTCCTGCAGAGAATGTATTACAGGGGGATAAGGAAGAACAGTTAGGAGACTGCTGTGAGCGTCCATGCAAGAAGTGTTGATGACTAGGATTGTGGTGGTAGGGGGGAAGATGGGGATGAGTGCATGGATCCCACCATGGTTGAGCACACTCTCTAGCACATGGTAGGTTTGAGGTAAGTAATCCTTGAGTGAATGAATGGATGAGTCAATGCAAAATTTCCTAAAAGCAAATACTTGCCCTGAGCTAGCTTAATTCAGGACATAAATGTGTGCAAAAATTGTAATCAAAATCATTTTAAGTATTATTTTCATTGTGTGAATACTGGACAAATAGAAAAGGTTTTGATTCAATCCAATAATCCCTATATTCTTGTGAGAAGATGAACAAATCTTTTATTTTTTAGATCAAGAAAAGCAAGATTAATGTGCAGATTCCGTAATACAATTGCAATAAATATCCATAAGATATTAGAGACAAATGGGTAGTAAGCATGTCTTAACATTACTATAGTATAACGAAATATATTTTAACTTACAGTTGTTTTACTCTTACAAAATAGATTTTAAAAAGCTAGTAATGGGACAAATTATCATAAAAAGAGCAATATAAATGTTAACAAAAGAAAAGGGGAAATTGCTATTTCGCTTTACAGAAATAACGATGTTAACTTTTATTAAGCTCTTACTACATGTTAAAGCCTGGGCAAAGCACTTTTACACTGTATCACTTAAATAAATATTGACTTGTAATTTGTGCAATTTTAAGTATCTAACTTAAATTCTAAGCAAAAAAATATTTACTCTAACAAATGATAATTCTTTATAAAAGTGAATTTATTAATTTGCCCAAATGTATATTGACAAATGATAATGACAGGTTTCATTCCAGAATAATAAAATCTTCAAATCAGTAAGCAAACATACAAATATGGCTAAATGGTTGATGAGAATTTACTACAATCACTCATTTTTATAAATTTAAATAAGTATTTGTGCTTCTTTACAAGTGCTAACAAAGATACATGGCAAAAAATTTGAAAATAACTATTAGTATTACTAGTCCTTTCCTGATTATTCTTAATGATCAAGGAGTAAATGACCCTTCTGATCATGTGCAAAATGAGTAGGGATTAATATGTTGAAGTAAGAGCAAGTACTGTGTTTCTCTAAGATTCAGACTACAATGCAACTCAACTGCTGAAGGACAAATGCTATTATTTCAATAAAATCTTAAATTTTGGGCTTAGACATGGTCAGAATATGAACCTAGGTACAAACCACAATTTGAAGAGTGCTGGGGAGAAGTCCTTCCCACTCCCTAATACTAAAACATCTTCCCCATCTGCTTTGCTACAGCCCCTGAAAACTCCAATGAATCATGCTTTGAGTTAATTTATTTGTTTTACTATTAAAAACGATTGCTATTTTGTTACCTTTGCCAATCACATAGCAGGATGGATAAGAGAGGTGGGATAGAGGTTACTGGGCAATATGGAAAAACTTATTTTGTTGTTCAAAAGAGCAGCAGATTTAGTCAGCTGTTTTGCCTTGAACAAGCTGTTTACGTCTCTGACCTTCCTATTACAAAATGTGCAAAAGAATAGGTTTGTCAGAGTTGCTCTGTGAGGATTAAATATAACAAATAAGTATTTATGAACTATACAATGTGATATACAGAGATCTAATTCACTTAATTTTTAACTCTAGGGATGGCTCATAGACTTTGGGAGAGTATATAAGAGTTCCAGTTGCCTGATAAAGGTTCAGGTAATATGAGTAACATGACATCGTAGAGAAAGGAGCAAACAAGCCACATTTTGATGACCTCTCTTTTTGTAGGAGGCTGGCCATCAATGATGGCATTGAAAGTTTGCTAAGTATGTGATAAGATGGAACTACATTAAATTATCTGGTGATTCCGGTCTGTCCTTTAGATTTCAGATGGCATTGTTCCCAGACAAGTTACTCATCCTGTTCCTAAAAACTCCAGAAAAAGGGCTTTCTGTCTTGGTAAAGCACCCAGGGTTTGCCAGCCGTAGCCACATGGAAATCCTTCCAAATATCTCACTGCATTCTTGCTGCAGTTGGCCTGACTGTGCCCTTATTGGAGATGGAAAATTACAGATGAGTCGGACTTGCTTAAAAGAAATCCATTATAAATGTTGAACAAAAATGATGAGAGTGATGATTCATTTTCCAAATGCTTTTTTTCTTTTTGAATTTTACTTATTTTGTTGTTAAATAAGATATAGCCTTTAATCTATTTATAAGATAATAAGATATCAAAAATCAAACAGATAGATATAAATAAATGAAAGTAAAATAATATGGTAGTCAATTTTTAAATATTTTGGTGATTAAAGGTTTAGACTGCCGAAGTCACTATTAAACAATTTTAATTAGCGATAGTAATTGGAGAATCTAGAAAGGAGGAACCACAGTGGGGGTGGGTATGGAATTAGAGAAAGAAGGAAGGAAGAAAGAAAAGAGAGGGCCAGGAGGCTTGTAAAACTGAAAATTGAAAATTAAAAATTTCTTGCAGATTGAAAAACTGAAAAATCTAGGTGTCTGAATTGTACTGGGATGTACAGAAAAATCAACTGACTCTGGATAGAATGAAAAACAAGTTTGTTTAAAGGAACATTAAGAAGTCTTATTTTTGCTGTTTTTTTTAATACTCTGCAACATATATATTAACAATAGTTGGTAATATCTTAAAAGAATCAAATATAATACATTTCCTACATTCATTGTATGCATTGATTTCTTTTCATAATTTCTAAAATGATAAGAATAATGCTTCATAATAGCATTTTATTATCATTCAAGCATATTAAAATACTTTAGAGTGCAGTAGGCAATTAAGTAAGCAATAAACTGCTTACTTGGGGGCGAATAAACATTTGAGCAACTAGATTATAAGAAAGCTAATGAGCACTTTAGAGTACTGACTGGCACCCTAAGGGATGCTTCTGAAGTGATAAATAATAGCTAATATTTATTGAGAGCTAAGATATTCCAGGCACTGTTAAGTGCTTTAGAAGTATTAGCTTATTTATTTCTCACAACAACCCTATGATGGAAGTACTAAAACTGTTATTGTTCCTATGTTACAGATGTGGAAACTGAGGTAGGAGAGGCTACGGAAGTGGCCCAAGGTCAAAGAGCCAGGAAGGGGCAGAGCCAGGAATGGAAATCAGGCAGTCAGTCTCAGAGATTAATCTCTTCACCACTGGTTAGTGAGGCCAGGAGCAGATGTCAGTAAAATGATAGACAGCAAATGAGCCGAGAAGATAAACTCATCATTTCCTGCTATGCTAAGTTAGAGGATGTGACAATGTGATCTACTTTTCTCGCATTTGGCAAAGGGAATTATGACTATGCAATGATTAGCACTGAAAGGAGCTACGTCCTCTAAAAATGATGACTTACAGAAGCTAATCCCCCTTATCCTAATAAGAGTAGTCCGTGCAGTTTAAAAACATATCCTCCAGCTTGTTTCAAAATAAATATTACATGATGCAAAAAAAGGTGGTGGCAATCATTTTCTGAGGGCAGAGGTCAGACTATATGGCAAAATGATAGAATATGGCATCATATTTTTCAGTTGATAACTTGAAGGATCATTTGAGGTAATCCAGTCCGATCCCTTGATTTTACAGAGGAAGAATCCCAAACCCCAGCACTGAAGTCTCGCACTAAGCAGGCATGATTAAGACGCAGGTTTTCAGAATGCTGTGTTTACTATTTCCAGACAGCTTTCAGAGATACACTGGATGCACTGGGTACACACACCCCCTCCCCATTTCCTCCTGCCCTCTACTCTGAATGCCATGTTAGCTCCAAGAAAGCAAAATGAAGAGAAAAGCTTCGGGATGGAATTTCACTCTTGAGGTGTCAGAAAGTCATGAAATCTGGGTAGGATTATCCCCCTTCTAACAGGCAAGGGATAATCTTTGCTATTGTGGATATGGTGGTCTGACATGACTAGTGACTCCCTAGGGCTCTTTGATATTTCTTAAATAAAGAGTCTTTAGGATACATTGCCCAGGATGGGTTGCCATGGAAACAGTGGAGTCAGCATTGCAGATTGCATCTATTTGTGTGCCTTCCAAAATATGGTTGGCTTAGAATCTCAAAACAGCAGCTCTGCCTCAGATGTATTTGACATTGACCACTGACCTTTGTTTCAGGAGGTTACTTTTTAAATGCTACTATGCAATAAATAATGGTAAGGCCGTCTAGAAAAAATTACTGTATGGATTGCCAAACTGACAACAGTCTCACCATAGAGCTTGAGGTAAAGATGCCTGTGTACAGAAGCCAAAAAGGCGTCTTACAGACCCCTGCCCCACTCAGTTTCCAAGTCAATGATGGCATATAAAGAAGAAAGTTGCAAGGAAGGAAGGAAGAGAGAGAGGGGGAAGAATCAAGGAGAGACAGCTGGAGAGATGGGACCAGGATGACTTGCAAAAATGAAACTCACAATACCAAGTGCAAGCAAGGAGGGGACCAGTGGGTGCTCTTATGCATTGCTGGTAGTAGTCTTTTTGAAGAATGGTTTAATATTCCTTGGAGTATGTTCAGGACAGCCTTGCACATGTGTACCAGGAGACATGTACAAGAACATTCCTGGCAGCCCTGGGTGTAATAGCAAAAAACTGAAGACTCCATATACATTAGCAGGAATGAGTCTCACAAGCTAATAACAAACAAGCCATAGAAGGATAAATGCTGTAAGAATTCAAAATATTCAAAACTAAAAAAAAAAATTCACTCATGGAAACACATACAAATGATGAAATTATAAAGAAGAATAAGCGAGTCATTAACACAAAATCAAGCATTGGGTTTATGTGTTGGGAAGAGGGGGACATTTGGTTGGGAAGAATAACATTGGTGCTGGTAATGCTCCACTCATTGTTTGCTTTTTTATTTTTTAAACTAGACATATCCTTATATAAATTCTGAAAATAACTGAAAAAAATAAAAACAAAAATGTAATGATAAAAAATGAAACATAGACATCCCCATACAATCTTAAATAATTTAAATCATTTTCATTTTTTCCACTTAACAAAGAGCTTGATGGATAAATAGACATGGTTATCAGTAAATATAAAATAACAGCATTTGCATAGAGCTCTACAATTTTTGAAGAACTTTCATAACACTTTAAGGTAGATTTGATTATTTCCGAATTGCAATAAAAAAATGGAGCTCAGATGTAATATGTCCAAGGAAACAGCAGGAAAATGAATAAACTGAAACTGGTTTTGTGACCCAGTGGCCTGATAATCTTCCTATAGTACTCAACTAAACTCTCACACCTATTCTTAGTGCTTTCTTACATATTGCTCCCAGAATTGAGTTCAGACTTCTTAAATAAACTCATTTGGCTGCTGCTCTTTCTCATCTAATCTCTCCCCATTCCCCATCTCAACTTCCCTTCTCCATTGCTCACAATTCCCTTAAAATCTTGAGCTCTCTTATATACCCAGGTCTTTGCACATCTTTCCCCTGCCTGCAATGTGTGATCAAATCATACCTTCCTGCAGCCCTTTCAGTTTGCTCTTCCCTTTTACTCTTCAAGTATGAAGTTTAAATGTCACTTGATCTAGGGTTCTCCATTATTGGGTCAGGTGCGCTCATAGTATCCTTCACTGCAATTTGCTTTCTGGTTATTTATTTGTATCAACCACTAAATTGTAAGTCCCTTTGACACAAGAATTGTGTCTTGTTTATTGTCTTATTCCTAGCACCTAGATCAGTGGATGCGTAGATATTGTTACAAGGCTGGAAAACAAAGCACCACAGTATTCAGTGGCTTAAAGCAACAATCATTTGTTCTTGTTCATGCACTTGCAGTTGTGCTGGGGTTTGGTTAATCTGGAGTTGGCTCCAAGATGCAGACTGAAACCTCATTTGTGTGTCTCTCATTTCTCTGGAACTATGTACTAGTTGGGCCACACTTCTCTTATATTTGCTACAGAAGGACAATAGAATGTGCAAGTACCTTTCAAGCCATTATTTGCATCATGTCTGAAGTAACCCATTGGCCAAAACAAGTCACATAATCAAGCCCAAAATCAAGGGGCGGTAAAGAAGACTCTACCTTTAGTGGAAGAAACTTCAAAGGCATTTGACAAAGGGTTTGGATACAAGGAGAGGTGAAGAATCGGGGCCAATAATTCAATATATCACAACTAGTGCCTGGCATACATAGGAGGGCTCCTAGGCAAAAGTGTTAAGATGGCAAAGTTTGACTTTGCTTCTTCCTTGCCTTCTCTTTCATGGGCCTCTCCCCCAATTATAGAGCCCCTTCGCTCTTACTTGCCTCTTCTCCAAACTACACCTACCCTAGGCTTTTTACTTATACCTAGTCAGAACTATTTCCTGCTAAAATATGACCTCTTGTTCAACTTTGTGCATTTTAATGGATGATTTTATGGATTAGTAATAGACTTAGGTAGGTGGGTGATAGTGATAATTTGGGGAATCCAATAACCTTGCCTAAAACTCTTTAAATACCTCATCAGTCCCCAGATATATAATTTATGGATAAGAGGATTGAGCCACCAATATTCCCTGTCCATTATCTTCTTGGACCACTATTATTTCATCACAAATTATAAATCTGGCTCATTTACTCCTTAATAATAAAGACTAAGATTTATTTTCCACTCTTCTACTCAATCTATTGCATTTGGATAGATAAAGTGAAAGTGGATAAAAAAGGAATAAATGATTAATATTTTAAAAATGTAATCAGTATCTAATCTCTGCCTCAGAGATTTTTATTTTGGTCAAAGAAATCTTATCTTATTTGGTTTTTATAGGTTCTTTAACAGCCAACATAAAAATAAATAAATCATTTTACAGCATTAATAAAAACCTTTTCATGTATCTCTGTGAATAAAAGTGTTTATAGAAGTGAAATGAGTTAATTATAAAACTGTGGTGAAAATTTAGAGGAAAAGACAGCAGAAATAACTTTACCCTATATTTAGCCTCATCCATTAACATTTTATTGACAAATTTTTTTATAAGTATTAGAAAAAATGGGAAGTCTGTGGACAGTTTCCTTAGAGTAGTGTCACAATATATGGATGTAAAGAAAATTTTGCTTATTTCTATTAACAATGAATAAAAAAGCCAAAAAAAATATATAATGATTTGATTTAAAATCCTGTCTTGGCATCAAGTATTGTAGAAATGTGTGATTATAATGTGAATTTGGTCCTACTTATTTTGATTATTTGGTTTATAGTGCTCTTTGGTGTTTCTGCATCATGACTACAAATTCTTTGGCTCTCTTCCCTCTGAGATCAGTTTATGGAAACCACAAACTTATAACAGGAGCCCCTGAGTTTCTGAAGTATGATTAACAGGAGATACTTCCACTTAAGAAAAGATAACAGTTGTTCAGGTTATATTAATGTGTATTTTTAATTTCATTGTGATCATTTAAGTCTTTTCTACTATGTCGGTATATCATAGTAGATTGCTAATAGATGCCCTCTTCTAAAGATGAGCACCAGCTCACTTTATTTTGTAGATTTCAAGTAATTTAGAACCCTAAAGGTTGTCATTTCTAGCCACCATTTCTAGCAAATCAGTAGATTCTAGTTTCTTTGTGAACATATAAGGATTTGAGACATACAAGGATATGGCTCTATTGCTGATATTTTACCTTGTTAACATTGAGGTCTCCAACTTTAATCTATGGCACTCAGCTATGTATTTATTTTGAGTCATTGCAAGCCAAATTAAGTCATTCATGCCATTATCTCCTACTTTCTTCCTTAATTGTGTTTATTGAAAATTCATTTGAATTATGAGCTTCTAGTTCCTAGGTACATGAGCTCAAGGCTATTTGACCTTTGAGGCAATAATGACAGTATCTTGAAGGAAACAATAGTAATAAAACCCCTTTAAAACGAGAGTTTTCCTATTTCTTCAGAGTCATTTCCTAGCAAACTCTGCTGTCTTCCTAATCCCAAAGCAAGGTGGTTGGCTTATCTTTTTAAAAAATTCCCTATAGCATCATGCTTTCTGACTCAATGGATATGACTCAGCAGGCTTGACAGCCAGGTCTAGCCTTGAAACATCAGATGCAATTTCCTGGAAGCTGTTGTCAAATCTTTTTACAAAGCCAAAAAAGAAAATGTTTCATCAGGAACTCAATTGTGCTCTTGTCTTGGGTATCTATAGGAGTTCTTTTATCTGCAGTGACACTGTAGAAATTACATGGAAGAGGGTAAAATGTGAAGTGTTTGTGCAATAAACCAAAAGAGGGAACATTGAATTTTATTTCTCCTCCACACCCAGTATACACACACACACATCCTGTAGGAACTCAGAGAGGTGTGGAGAAGGGAGGAAAGACAGAAAATTGCCATTTCACTTGAGACTTGGCTAGATGTCAGAGTAAAGCCTTTGGGGAAGAGGTTATAAGAACTAGAAGAACTAGTTTGTCTCTCCACTGCTTCAGAGGAGCAAAAGGGTGTGAGAATGTAAAGAGAGTTAGAGAGAAACGATTTGGGGATAGGTGTAGGAAAGGCTCTTTGGACCTCTCCAGCCTTCCCTCCTCATTAAGGAGGTTGGTGGTAGTTGACGGTATCTTCCCATACAATTGGATATCCCAACGGATCTCTGCCCATTAAGTCTGGAGGTGAATCTAAAGGGGACCAGTGACTTCTTTTTGACTGCAGATGTGGACCAGCATAGTTCTGGGATGAAAGAGAAAAATGCTGGAATCGTATTTCTAAGTGAGAAAGGACACAGACTATCCCCCATGTTTCATTTGGGTGTGGCAGTCATTTCTAAATTTTTCATATGGGTCTAGGAAAGGCCCAGTGAATTAATTTGAATCATGACTGAGGTCACTAGTTCCAGAAGAAATTTCTCAGCAACATAAGGGTACCCTTTCTAGAGTTTGTGAGGTTGAATATCAATAAGTAGCTCAAAACTGGTACATCTGCCTCTCATGGGCTTTAATTATAGGTATCAAGAGCCGACAACTCTGGTCACCCGGCTAAGATTCAGGTAGGGCTAAGAGGATGTGGATGCTGCTCTTCTCACTGATGTTACCCAGTTCATGATATTGCAACTCCTTCATCCCTCCACTTGGTGTTAGGTATTTTTGATGCCTGTGATATTAGAAGAAACTTGAGAAGGACGAATTTAGGAATAACTTCAGTGTTTCGGTGGATGATATCCTTGCAAAAAGTTAGATTTTCAACAGCCAAGCTAGAAAGGGTGCTCCATAATTTTTTACTTCTGATACCTTACTTTCTAGCTTGGCTGGTGAAAATATAACTTTTGCAAGGATATCATCCACCGAAACAGTGAAGTTATTCCTAAATTTGTCCTTCTCAAGTTTCTATCTTTCTCTTGGATTTACCTCTTCCTATTCTTTCTTCCCTTTATCTTTATCTTCTAACTTCCCTTTGCTTTCCCACTTTTCTTTAATTTATATTACAAAATTTGTAACATGCTTATTTGAAAATAACACAACAGAGCAACAAATTAAATCTTCAGAGAAAGTTTTAGGGAGCAAATTACGTGAAATTGCTTATCCACATTAATACTAAAGGATGAAATGTGAACATTTGCCATTTTTGGGGTTTGTAAGAAGAGTTCAGCAATATGAGAAGAGTATTTTTGGTCTCTACCTTCTACCGCTTATATTCTTTATCTTAAGGATTCTTCCCTTTTCCTTCACTTATTTTCCAGGAAAGTATGAAAATGCATTTTCTCTTAGGCCACTGGGAAAAAAATTCCTAGCTTCTATGAGTGTAACTCAACTCAGAAAATAATCTAATATCCTGTATATTTTCCTGTTGCAATATGTCCTAGATCTAATTTCAAGCAGAGCTTCTTATCTTTTGAAGGACTGATTGAACTTGGCTTAACCTCACTTCCATGGCCTGAGGCTATTTAAAGGCCCCACTTCCTCCTCTTCGCCCCTACTTTTTGGAAATTCCTTCATGGTTCTTCAAGTTCAGCATTTCTCTGCTTTCTCGGCTCCATTCTAAATTAGTTTCCAAAACAACAAAAAAGTACAAATTTAGAAATGTTACTAAAGACCTGAAGGAGTCACAGAAATGGTGGTCAAGTTCATCTGTATCTTGATAGCTCTCTCTTTAACCACGTTGTCCCTGTGCACCACTCTTTTTTCTGTGCCCAGCCTCCTTGAAAGAGTAGCTCAATGCATCCTTCTCTTCTAGAATACTATGTATAACTTTTATAGAAAACAATGTTCAGAACATCACTGAATACACTGTTTTTCATCCAATTACCATCCCATTTAGATCTTAATAAGTACATGCTGAACTGTGGTATTTGAATTCATGTGTAATCAATTTAAGATCATGGCCGATAGCTCAAAGCATCCAATTTTCTGCTTTCTCATATGGTTATTAGGTTTTAAAAAGATATGAATACCATAAGAAACTGCTGAAAAATTAAAAGAATAAAAGGATTGCTAGAATTAACATAGGAAAGTAGTAATTCCAATGAATATAACACTACCAGACATATATCTTAGAAATCCAAGAGTTTAGGATGAGAGATCAGCACCAGGGGAGACTAAATTTTGTTTAATGAGCCATATTTTCACTTATTCTACTTCCCATCTTTTAAAACTCAAAGTTGTAAATCTTCTCATTCTCATTTTAGAAAGGAGACCTCAATTATTTTTGTATAAGGAACTTGAAAAGGAGAAGCAATTTAGAAAAGGAAATAAGGAAGGAGCTGTGTATTACATAGCAATCTCATCACAGATTCAATAGACATATTAAAAATGTTTGGAGCCATGGTGTCCGCTCTAGCACAGTTCCTAGGTTTTCTTCTACAGTGTCCTGCCTCAATGTTCTACTGCATAAGCTCGCATTACAGAGCCACAGGCTCTATTGACCATTAATGGAGTCAGTCAGGTGTGGAATGAGTTAGCAATTGTTAACTCATTATGTTGCCTTTCTGGCCCATTATCCAAACTGGTCTAGGGCAGTGTGCTGGATATAATGCTCTTCTGCAGTGTAAGAAGAGACAGCTTAATTCTAGAGACCTTTAAAAACTCATAAGGACAATATTCCAGAAATCAGGGTACTTATACAAATGCAGATATCTCAGTTGCTATACCCTTAATACCTCCAAATGCTAAGACAGTTACATTTATCAAATTAAAGTGCTGAGATAGTGGTAAGGGGCCTCAGATGGTCACAGAGGTATGTGAATAAACTCGATACTGAGATCAATCTGTGGATTTCATTTTACCTGTGCACTCAGGAAAAGTCCCTTCGTTCTTGGTCAAAGTTGTCAGAGACTTGGTACCAGCACTCTCGATGCCGGGGCATGGAGCCCTGCCACATGACAGGGTACGTGGTCCTCTTATTCCTGACTCAACATATCAGACCTCTTCCTTGCCATCTGCTTTACTACTCCATCACAGCATTTACACACCCAACTCTATCTTCCTTTAATGCAGCCTTAAAATTCAGAGAAAACAATAACAATAGTACCCTGAAAAAAAGTAGCAGCTTCTTTTACACATCCTGGGTAATATGGCAAATAAACTTTTACATTCATTTTAGCACTACTCACATTTGTAATTAAATGATTGTTTGGGAACTCATTTGTTTCCTACTTGTCTCTCCTCTCAGATGTTAAGTCCTTGAAGAAAAGAGTTCTTGATTGCCATGTCAGTCCTAGATTTAGTAGAGATGAGACATAATAGATTTGTTATAAATTTTGATTATGAGAGTGGGTAAGACCCATGTTTTCCCTATCTGTAGTGATTTAGTCTCCTATCCCTTCTTTCTGCTATGGCTGTGTCGTGCAGTTTGAATCTGTTAATACATTTGCTTCTCTACAACTGGAACTTGGTTTGCCATGATACATTCCTGTGATCTGGAATGGGCCATCAGGAAGTGGCATACGTGTGTTTCATAAAACCTCTTTAGATACTTAAATAATTATGATATAACAGGAAGCCATGGGGTAGAGACGAAAGATCACTAAGACTTGAAGTCCAAGGTATCCTGCTTTGCTAAACTATCTTGTTTTACTTCCCTGAACCTTAGTTTCCTCTGTGAAGAAAATGTGATGAAAATGCAAATTTTACTTGGGTTTTTTGAAGGTGGTATGGGAATATAACCATGGCCGTAGTTGCCATATAGTACAATTTCAATTCATGTGAATCCGGTCTCTGCAGTTATAAATGATTGTCAACTACAACTCAGATGCCTAAGATAACAAGTGTTTTTCTCCAGACCTGACCCCAGCAGCATGCTTTTAAGTCTTCTAGCTTAGTCAACTATTCCTTAGCTCACCCCCACACAACTCAAGGGCACTTTTCATAATATTTCTGCCCTTAGTGTACTGCAGCAGATTGTAGCATTAAAGATGCTCGAGTCATCTTTCAACAGTGTTATAAAGGAGGGCAAAATGTGAAAAATAATCTGCAATATGTCAGTGTCTAGGAATTCTGCAATCTTAAAATGGAATAGACTTTAGAAACCCCTGACTTTCTGCTCAAGCTCTCTGTCTAGATCCAGAAATCTTAGAAGTCAGCTCACCTGATTTCACTGGTCATATTATGCAAGATTTTCCAGGAAAAGTTGAGGACCTGTCTTCCTCAAACTTCCCCAGGTATAGCTAAAACTGCAGCAAGGGCAAACACCATAAGAAAACGGGTACAGGGAAGTAGACTTGGCCCAATGGATAGGGCATCCACCTACCACATGGGAGGTCTGCGGTTCAAACCCTGGGCCTCCTTGACCCTTGTGGAGCTGGCCATGCGCAGTGCTGATGCGTGCAAGGAGTCCCCTGCCATGCAGGGGTGTCCCCCGCGTAGGGGAGCCGCACGCGCAAGGAGTGCACTCCGTAAGGAGAGCCGCCCAGCGCGAAAGAAAGTGCAGCCTGCCCAGGAATGGCACCGCACACACGGAGAGCTGACACAACAAGATGATGCCACAGAAAGAAACAGATTCCCGGTGCCGCTGATAAGGATAGAAGCAGTGACAGAAGAACACACAGCGAATGGACACAGAGAGCAGACACGGGGGGGGGGGGGGGGGGGGAGGGCAGGGAGAGAGAAATAAATAAAAATAAATCTTTAAAAAAAAAGAAAACGGGAAACGGGTACAATCCTAGAAGAAGTCACAGGAAAACGACCATGCTCTATTTTAAAAATATCAGCCTTTCAGATGCCATTGAGACAATTCCCTATTTTCCATAATTACAATATGACAGGTAACAGAGATTCTGGAATTCTCTAATTTGACCATTACCTTTTCTGCAGTTTGGGAGGATTTTTTGTTTTTACATCTTGAGTACTTAAGGATCTAAAAATAATAAAAGGACAGTATCTGGTGAACTTGCAGGATGCCTTTTAAAAGAATTAATCTTATTTTAATTACACAGAGTAGAGCAGTATCCTCAAAATTTGTCTGTTCCACTCAAATTCAGGTGGTATCAAGAATATTTCCCCTTTCATGAAATATTGCCATAGACAATTAAATTTCCCAATAATTTTCAGTCATCCCTTATTCATTTGCTGTAGGTGACTAGTTGTTTCATTTCTATTACATATGCCTTCATTTTAAGTTCTTGGTTAACTGCTTCTTTTTGTCCACTATTCTTCTTACTAATTGCCGTTGGCCTTCATTAGGGAAGTTGGAAACCTGCCTGCCACCTTCTATTGCATCTGGCCTCACAGCTGTTCTTTGAATAAAAGTAATTAGCATCTGCACAGAATGATTTTTATTCACAGAGTTTTGAGGCATTAATAAGTGTCAAAACACCACTTACAGGTAAGTAATTATAATTCTCACACTTTTTACAGAGAAGGAAACTGAGGCACACCTGGGTTAAGTAGCATGTGCCTATGTTCACACTAAGAAAGGCAGCAGAGAACCTGGACCTGGGTACACAGTCCCTCCCCTATGCCTGACACCAGTAAGCTGTGGGTAATGTGTTCATAGCATCACACTTCAGAGTCTCCTGGATGGCTAAAAACTCTTATTTTGGTTCTTAGAGTAGGGATCTCAAGTAGAATCTGATAAGAATTGCAATTTTCTAGGAAGTCAGTCAGACTGGAAAATGAGCCTGTGTTTTCCCTGGAGAGCTTTAGGGAGCTCTGTGGAGACAGGTGAAATGAAGGCACGTAGGATGCTATTCAACCAAGCTTCTTCCACATATCATTGTTGGAATTAATGGCTGGATGAACACCATTCTCCCCCCAAGTTTTCTACCTTAGACTTTAATATAAAGTTAGGAAAAACAGTTGACTATTTTATATTTCTACATCATGCCTCAAACCATACTGGGTTAAAAATGCATCTAGTATTAAAGCTAGAATATTTCAAAATTGTGACAAGCTATTGCTTCCCATATGATATGTAAGGTTTTGGCACTATCTCTTTATGACAATGGGTTTCTATTTGGCCAGCCCTTTTAATTTATTTTTTAGACATTTTATTTTGAAATACTTTCAAACACACAGGACACTTAGAAAAATAATACAGACCCCATATAGGAAATTCTAACATACCCTACACCCTCAGATATCCATATCCACCTATTTTAACATTTTGCCACATTTGCCATATCATTCTTTTTTAAAATATATTTTTATTACAGAGATTGTGAACTTATAAAACAATCATGTACATGTGTGGAATTCCTATACAATACCCCTCCACCAACACTACATTTTTATGGAATATTTGCTACAGATTTTGAGATAATATCATCAGACTATTACCACTAACTATGGTCTATAGTGTACATTTGGTCGCCATATCATTCTATCTATTCATCTCACTCTCCCACCATTCATTTCTGAACACTTGACTATAGGTTGTAAGTTTCACACCCCTTGAACTCATAATACTGCTATATACATTTCCTAAGAATGAGGATATTTACTAATGTAACCACCTTAAGTACAGTTACCAGGTTCAAGAAATTTAACATTGATAGAAAGTTTACAGATATATTCCATTTTTTCATATGCCCCAATAATGTTCTTTTAGGCTTTTTATTTCCTGATGTGCTTTGAAGTAGTATGTACCCCCAAAAAACATGTCCTTAAGTCTCATTCATTCCTATGCATGTAAACCCATCCCAAATGACACAACTCAATCAGGATGGGTCTTAATCCTTTTACGGGAGTCCTTAATAAGCACAATGAAACTCAGACTGATAGAAAGCCGTAGAGGGAGCAGCCAGATGCTGAAAATCAAAGGAACCAGGAAGAGAAGGGAGAGAAGGGAAGACAATGAGCCACTGCCATGGGCCTTGCCACGTCACAAGCTAAGGCCCGTGGAGCTCCGGCAGCCAGCCCCAGAATGTCACAGTCTTCAGGGAGAGAGTATCACATTGATTTGGGCATTTTCCTAGCTTCAAACCCTGAGCTAATGATTACCATTGTTAAGCCAACCTATTGTGTAGGATTTGCTTGAGCAGCCAAAAACTAAAGAGATCCCATCTAGGAGCACATATTGCATTTAATTATCATTGTCTCTTTATTAAAAAATTTAATTGTGGAAACATATATACAATATAAACTTTCCCAACTCAACCATTCCCAAGCATACCATTCAGCAGGATTAATCACATTCACAGTGTTGCAGTACCCTCACCGCCATGATTACTAAAACTTTCTCATCTCCCTAAACAGAAACCCTCTACCATTATGCATTAACTCCCCATTCCCTCTGGAAACCTATACTCTACTCTCTGTCTTTATGAGCTTGTATATTATTTTTCTTAGTAGTTACCAGGGGACCTAAGCTTAACATCTTAAATCTGTAACAATTTCATTTGCTTTGATACCAACTTAACTTCAATAGTAATGTAAACTATATTCCTAAACCTCTCCACTCCCAACCTTTATGCAGTTCTTGTCACAAATTAGTTACATGTTTACACATTATAAGTTCAAAAGCATACTGTAGGAAGTAAAAAGTGAAGTTAAAAGTAAAAAAATACAATAGTACTGGCATTTATATTTACCTATGTCCTTATCCTCACAGGAGAGCTTTGTTTCTTCCTGCAGCTTACATGGTTTGCTTACTTTTTTTTTTTACAAACTTTAAAAATTATTATTATTTAAAGATACATGGATTATTATTTAAAGATACATGTAATTAAATGTTACATTAAAAAATATAAGAGGTCTCCATATACCCCACTTCCCACACCCCCCTCCTCCCACATGGACAACTTCTTTCATTAGTGTGGTACATTCATTGCACTTGATGAGTGCATTTTGGAGCACTGCTACACAGCATGGATTATAGTTTACATTGTAGTTTACACGCTCTCCCAGTCCATTCAGTGGGTTATGGCAGGATATATAGTGTCCTGCATCTGTCCCTGCAATATCATTGAGGACAACTCCAAATCCGAAAAATGCCTAATATCACACCTCTTTTTCCCTCTCCCTGCCTTCAGCAACTCCTGTGGCCACTGTCTCCACTCAATGATATAATTTCTTCCATTGCTAGAGTCACAATATTTCTATAGTAGAATACCATGTATTGCTTATTGTCCTTTTCATTCAACCTGCAGAAGACCCTTTAGTGCCTCCGGTAGGGCGGATCTAGTGTGTCATACTCCCTCAGCTTTTGTTTTCCTGGGAATGTTTTAATCTCCCTCTCATTTTTGAAAGACAGTTTTCCTGTATATAGAATTCTTTGGCTCCTTTTAATAATTCCCATCCTTCTCTTTATATTCTTTGCATTAGTCTATCATTTTCCTGATTTCCTTTAGTTCTTATTCAACATAAAGGGAGTGAGGAAGTAGGGGAGGAGCCAGTCAGGTTGCCCCGCGGTCGTACAGCTTCTATGTTGCCTTAAATTGGTACTTGCCCTGTTATTGCAGTCCTTTAACTGTTTTCTGAAGCTTTGAGAAAGATGTCTTTGCCAGTACTTGCTGGTTGTTCACAGCTTCTGTGGGGTGAAGGAGTCTTGAAGCTTCTCATGCAGCCATCTTTAATCAGGGCTGCTAGCCAACCCACCCTTAATTTTAATCTAACATTTATTGACGAAATTTAGGGAGTAGCCATTTTGTATGTACGCTTGCTTGTATCTTTGCTAATATTCTAGAGATGTAATTTCTTAAAACCATTCCATTTTTTTCAAGATTTTGTCTTGAAATTTTGTCAAGACAAAATAGTCTTGACATTTTATATCAAAAGATAAAATGCAACCTATATATTGGTCTTTTCCCAATTTTTGCCTGCAAAGAAAGAATTTTCCATTTCAAAAGAAAAAAGAAAGATTTTTAGAAAGACATGAAGTAACTGCTTTATCTAGTTGTTTTTATGGAGCCACGTGTTTAATGAGCCTCTGAACTTCCTCTCCTGAGTCTTCTACACTGCCTTACTCTTTTCTCTGAGGTAAAGCAGAAGCTGTAGCTGACTTTTTTCCTCTGCAGTTCCTCTGGTCGATTTGTCTTGGTCTGTATTTAATTTGTGAAAAAAGTCATATTGATTCTATAAATTTGATTTGACCCTAAACTCCAGGTTAAGAGGTAGGCAATAGTCACTCTGGATAAGAATATCTTCAGACAAAATATTATGTTGTGAGATTTCTAAATCTATACTTAGTCCCTTTGGGCATGCAGCAATCTGGTGAGCTGGGTATATACGAATACACACCACCTTACCCTGAAATTACAGTTGGAAGAGCCCTGAGGAGGAAAAACATGGCACACAGTGAGAAACCACAAGCAAGGGAAAGCCGCCAGCTACTTCTAAAATAAAATTTGAAACTACCACTGTCTGTGGGGGAAGCCAGGGACATACCCAGAGTCCATCTACGGGCCCCAGACTGCCCTCCCACCCCCATTGTATTGTGTTCAGATGTTTCAGTAAGTTTCCATTCTGCAGCCCAGGGAGACTTTAGGTCTAATGCAGGGGTTCTTAACCTTTTTTGTCCCACGGGTCCCTTTGCCAGTCAGTGAAAACCACGGACCCCTTACTAAGTCCACACAATACTGTGTATTCTTTAATAAATAAATCATACTTGCACCAACATGGTCCCACATGAATATTGTTTTATTGAATTTTCAATTCAAGCTCACAGACCCCCAGAAATCTCTCCATGGATCCCTGGTTAGGAATACCTGGTCTAATGAATGGAATGGCCTGATGCTTCCTTAAACCCAATACCAAAAGTGAAACCAGTAGCAAGCCGGTCCAGCTACTTATCAGAGCAGGAACTCTCAGTGGCAGGGCCCCCTTCCCCTGGGGTGTGTAAATACTCTGTCTGCCCTTGGACAGCATAGATTTGTTTCTCCTCTCAGACACAAAGTGGGACACATGGAGCAGGTGGCCTCCCCAGGAAACCAGAAATGATGGGCTCTCCTTCCCTGCTCTTTCAGACCTTTGTACTATCTAAGTAATAAAGTGGACGTTTGCTGAAAGTTTCTGTTGTGCTGAGCCTGTGTTCCCATGACGCGCGGTATAGAAATTCGCTCCCCTCCATCTCTCCATTCTCAGTGCTACAGCGTAATCGAAGTAATTTTTTTCTTCAATTCTTTTTCTCCTTATTGTTCAAATTAATGAATTAAACCAGTACTTATATTCAGAGAAAATCTAGAATTTAAATGTGATAAGGTTGTTCAAAAATCTCTATTTAAACTCCTTTGCTGGTTCCTGGGGGCCTCTAATAAAGATCTAAAATTCCATAGCAGGGAGTACACAGGCTATTCATCATGTGGTTTCTATATACCTGCTAAAACTCATAACAAGTTCCTACTGAAACCTTGGGGTTCAGTCAGCCCTACGGTGTTGATATAATTTTGTTTAGCTAAAAAATGGCATGTCACAGTTCTACAGGTTGTTATGAAACAGTGCTTTCATAGGAATGTCCTCTTTGTCTGCAACATGAAATCCTGCATGAAGATGCTCCGTCACTGTTATATCAGGGAGACATTTTCTACCTTTCCCCACAAATGACAGTTAGTTGCTCCTGTTCCTGTGCCTCATCTGTGTTTCAAATGAACCTCTCTTCATCCATATAGCATTACAGTGTAAGAATATTAAGGGAAGAGACTTTTTTTGTTTTGTTTACAAGGCACAGAGTTGGTGTCCAATAATTGTTTATTGGACTATTGTTTCATCTTCTCTACATAATTCTCCTTCTGTAAATAATTTTGTTGAAATAAGTTATTAGATATTTTATTTAACCACATCTCAGTTGTCTCATCTGAAAAAGAAAGATCTGTGAATATTATAATTATTTACGTCATAAGGATATTATGTAGATTAGTTAGTAGATTCGAAGTATTCTGAAAATGTAGAGCACATTATGCAGGTCTTAAGTTCTATACCTAACATCAGCAGTAAGGCTTTCTAAATATCAGGAGTAAAGTTTGAGAACCAGTTGCCGTGGAAAATCACTAAGAGGGTGTGAGCTTGGTGTGAAGTTTTCTTTAAAGTAATTTTGTTTCTGAAACTTGACATTGTTGGCTGGGAATTGAGTTAATAGGAGTAAGATTAAGGAGGAAATAGTTTCCAGTGTCCTGTAGACATATGTGTGACTATATATGCATACAGGGGCATGTAGAATGTGTGCTAAATATTTAGGGTATATGTATACAAAATAATAAGGCATGTATGTATCTAAATATTTCATAAATACACATGTATAATATGCATTATATATATATATAGTACCTCCATATTCTCACATATATATATACACATTTCTATCAATTTATCTATGTATCTATGTATCTATCTATGTATCTATGTATCTATGTATCTATCTATCTATGTATCTATCTATCTATCTATCTATCTATTCTATCTATCTGTCTTACTATCTATCTATCAAGAGATTGAGTCCTGGTAAAGCCATGAGATTAAGGGAGGTGTTGGGTCACACTTCCAATTTATGACCTCTGAAATTTTGTATTTTCTTTTTCAAGTCACAGGGTATATCTTCATGACTTCAGAACCCATTGCATGTCAATCAATTCCTCATTGACTCTCTGTGAATTCTTCATTTATTGAATTAGTGAATTATTTGTAATACAGACATAGGTGCAAGTACCTTAATTTTGTATGAAGTTTTAAGACCTGTAAAATTCTTTCACACATATTTGAGATGAAGCCCTGTTTTCTGACATTATCAGGACAAATGATTGGTTAGTTTTTAAAAAATTAGTTTCATTGGGAAAATAAATACATATATGCTCATATTAAATAGTTTTATTTAAATAGTTTATAAAATTTACATTAATTTGCCAATATTTTGATGTTGTGCCAAAGTATTTTTCTTCTTTATGGATTCCCTGCTTTGAATTCTTATTGCTCAATCCATATCTAAAATTCATTAGATTTTGTTTCCAGATTCAGTTTCTTTAAAGTGGAACAAGAAATAAAAGATACTTGTGAAGCCAGATGATTATAGATTTATTTTATATTTTTATGATCCCCTCACTTGTTTAGTTTTCTTAGTATACCTGATTTGATTAAGAATTTTGATAGATTCACATTTATGGAATATTTTCAAAGCATTCAACTCAGTTTTCATATTTAAAAACCTCTTTATTTATTTGTATATTACCATCAATTTATGTAATGATTAATTCAAATTTGTAGTTATGACACCAAGGCCCAGGGAATAAGAAAACTGAAAAGCCAGCCAGTAGGTAAATTATACAGGTCTCCTCAAGAGGAAACTGTTACTCACAGGCATTACATAAAATGTCCTACAGAGAGATGGGAAAGCACTGGTAAACAGAGTTTCATAAAATATAAAAAATATCCTGTTAGATAAATCTTATGGAAGTACACCCTTTTCTGAGATAATAAATGGTCAGGTAATTCATATAGCTCATTAGTAGAAATTTCCCTGTGAAAGTCCATGTTCTTTGACTTCTTCTCTAGAGCTTTTTATTCATTGAATATATTTTTTCTTAAATATTTACTAGCCTCAGATACTGTGCACTATTTATATTTCCACAATAATATGCTGGTTTTTGTTTTGCCATAGGTATTGGCTATAAAATTTAATTCAGTATTAGAAAGATTCTTACAGATGTCAGGGCCTGGACCAGGGACAACTCTGGGACTTTTTGTGGTTTGTGAACTCCTGAATCTGGTCAAGCTATGAAAGGGGGCAGGTAAAACAGTATCAGGGGAGTAGAATTGAATATGGAGACACTAACTGTGGAGATGATCACTCATGTGTGTTAAACTTGGGATGGGGGGAGAAGTCCAGAGCAATGAACACCACCTGAGAAAGTATTTCTACCTCTGACTCATCTGCTTAACTTTATTTGGCTCACACTTCTTATGAATGAAAGACACCTCCACCCATTCCACCCTTTGGCACGCTACAAGAATACTGAAACACAATTCTCTAATGACGCTCACAAAGACCATAAACCCGTCTTCAGCAATGAAATCTGCCAAATGACCTTTTTTGGTCATTTGTATTTATCATTATTGTATAATATAGTGTTTTATTACCAGTTAGATCATTTAAAAATAGTTTCAAATGGTGAAAATGCTTTGTCATCTTCACATCACATTAAAAGAAAAAGAAATAACAAGTAGTGATATGCCTTGTCCAGGCTTTCAAACAAAAACAAGAAAAGATGGTATTAGATGGTGTTAGGTTATTCACAGCCACTCTTATTAAATGACTATGACTTGAGATGGAAGAAGGATCAGCAGTCTTCACTGCTACACTCTTGCATTGCTTTTCAGCATGACTGCTTTCCTTCTGAAGAATAAACAGTTGGGCAGTCCATAGATTCTCTTTTACACTATAGTTGCTTTGTTTTCACAATAGACAATTAAGTGACTAATGTTTCACTTAAAAAAAAAAGTAACAACAACTTTTCTGGAATACCCAGCCATAATGTTTTCAATATAATATTATACTTATAAGTGAACTGAAGAAATTACAGAAATTCATGCTTTAAAAATGGGTCATTGCTTTGATTAAAAAAGAAATGTCTCAACAATTTAAATACAAGGAAAATGTGTTAGCCACGTCTTGAAGACATAACTCTGATCATGAGTCTGTGATGCCATTGTTACCAACAGGACTTCCAGTTTCAGTCTTAATTACTGGTTTCATTCCAGGGCCATGAGTCAATAAGCTGAGATGGCTTTCCCTCAGCTGGCAGATGTAAAAAGTGAAAATTTATGACAAGGCCCCTATCAGATAAGGAGCAAATGAAACAACCAGCTAGTGATGCCAGGTTACCTGAAGAGGGAACAGAGAATGCTTCAGTTGTCTAAATTTAAAGCCATCTTTAGTATGACTAATATGTAAAAGCAATTTGAAGCTTTGTAATTTACTCTAGGCATCAAACAGAGCAAAAGCTTTATTTATTATTAAATGCTATTATTAAATAGTTTCAAATACATAGGTGATCTCATTTCCAAAATGTTTTACATGACAGATTGAGGTGTTTCCGTCTTATAATTATGCAAGATTCAAGGTCTGCATGAAGCTTTATTAGATATTTAAAGCCACAGATCGACAGGCATGGAAAGCACTAGCTCTAGGTAAAATGGCAAAGCAGTGAAGCTTATGTTTGGGCTTTACTGTCTCTCTTTTTCTGCAGTCCTTTCTTTGCCCCCTTCTCCTGATACACAATAAATCAGTGGTGGGTTGGGAAGAGTTCTGAGCTTGAAGCTAGAGAAGCCAAGTGTGGATTCTGCCACTCAAAATACTATTAGTCCTACCCTTATAGAACATGTGTAACGATGCTAGCGAACACTTGCTTCAATATTAACTCATTTAATTCTTTCAACCACCCATGATGTAAGTACTATTATTATCCCCATTGATAAAGAAACTGAGGTTCAAGTGGATAAAAATTTTGCCCAAATTCATATCCATAGTAAGAGCTGGATCTGGTATATGGATTCAAGCAGTCTTGCTCTAAAGTTCATGCCCTTTGGCCCAATGTTCTGTAGGTTAAGTGAATATAAAACATAAAAGTACTGAAAGCTCAGTAAGCATTTGAAACAGAGACTGCTAAATGCCTACCTGTCACTCAACTTTTCTTCCTTAGTAAGACTTTCATTTTATTTGAGGATTTACAGTGTCCACTTAAAAGAGTGCATTTCCCTGCCAATCTTGCAGTAAGAGGAGAACAAAGACATTTTATCAGAAGTTGTTAGGTGGCAAGTCTGGGAAAACTTCTGAAGGTGGGACAGATAACTGGCATGTGATACTTTTGCCCATTGTACTTTCTGTTGGCTTCCTGCAGGGACGTGATAGCTGAAGCTCCAGCTGCCTCCTTGTACTATGAAGAATTCTCGAGGCTTTAAGCCATCTACTAAGACTCAAGAAATAGAAAGGGTGCTTCATATCAAGGAGCTGCCACTCCTCACTAGTTGGCTCACTTTGAAATTTTTTGGTGACAAATTCATTTTTACCATTTTAAAGCCATTGTTATTCCTAGTCTCTTACCAGAAATTAGTAATTGATTAAAAATTCAGTCTTTTTTTTTCTTTTCCTTTGGGACCGAAGCACACAGATTTGTTTTCAATGTACTGTTAGTACACACTCCTGTGAGGAGGGGTTCGGGAGAATTCTTAAGGAATATACATGGTTCTTCTAATCAAAGAGCTTATGCTTGTTCTGGAGGTAAGAAAAACAGATGAAACAACACTGCTTTGCTTAATGGTGTCATACAGATTTGATATTAACTCATAATTTAGAGAAGAGAACAGCTTATAATGGTTGGAGCAGTGAGGGAAGCCTTCCTGTAGGAAGTGAGACTTGGGCCCCACTTCAGAAAATGGGAAGGGCTTGACCAAAAAGAGTAAGGCGTACCATTCCAGAAAAGATGAGACATAGTAGTACAATTATAGGAATGTGTTCATGGGGCTAGGAGGAGACCACTGTGATAAGAACATAGTGCTAAATTAAACAATGTATGCAAAAGTTCTTAGCACCATTCCTGGCACATATCTTTGCTCCTTTACTATATTGACTTAGAATATTTCGATAGCCATTGGGTCTAACCTCTCACCCTCAAAATTATCTTCTATATTGCTCCTAAAGTAATTTTTTTTCTAAATTACCAATAAGATCACATTCTTCTCTTGCTTAAAATTAATAATTAATTCTCTGTGCAAGCAGGCAATAGTCCAAGCTCATTGTCTTGATTTAATAAGGTGGCCTCTGTTTATGTCTGAAAAATCTCTCTTCTCTCCATTCATTTCACCTAAGAAAAAGTTGAACTACTTATAGTTAAAAAAAATACATGCTCCTTTCAAAAAATTATACTTCTGAACATGTTTTGACTTTTTCTGGAATGTCTTTATCTCCCATGTCAACCAAGTAAACACCTTTGTCTTTCAAATTCCATTTTTTACATTGTCTCTTTCTCCAATTCAAAGTTAGCCTATGCTTTGTGTGTGTGTAGATATGTATATAATTGAATATGTAATAAGCCTTAAATGGTTTTGAGGTTGCTTTAAGAAATATATACAATAGGATCTAAATAAATCAAAAGGAAAATTTATTTAAAAATAAGAAATTAATATAAAAACAAGATACAGCCAAGTGTAGGAATACAAGAAAACTTGTGTAAAAAATCTTTAATATATTAGCTAAAGAACTGAAAACAATAGCTGCAGATATTGTTCCAAGAGTCTCAGTAGCCAAAGGGAGATATTCTAAGGTTCAGAATGTCAATGAGGTTATTATTAAAATTATGCTTAGGATCTATATAACTCTCAATCATTCTGAAAGGAATTTCTCCCAAGAGTCTTCTCTTGGATAGGATAGAACAATTAATGTTTTCAAATGTATTCAGGACTGCTATCCATCCACTATGCACTAGTATGGCTGTGCTAGTTTGACAAACATAGAAATACTTCTTCATTTGTTGGTAAATAGCCACTGCCATGAATGCCTTCTCCACCATTTCTCTGAGGACCCTCCCTCCTGAGTCTCTTTCCATCCTCACCTTTCAGCAACTGGGGATGACACACCTGGTATAGTAGGGAGGTGGGGGGAGCATCAAGATCTGCTCCAGCTCTCTGGTGCTGCCCTCCTGATTGGTCAGGGTTTGCAAACTATGCTGACTATCATCCCCTCCTTAAAATAATATACGTCCGGAGATTTAGATAATCAATCCCCTACTTCACTTTTGGTTTGAATCTCTCACAGGTACGTTGAACTTAACATGTCATAAATGAAGTAAAGAAAAGGTTGCATAAATGAAGTAAAGGGTGCATAAATATAATATTGAGTTTTATGTGTTCTTTTTAATAGTTTCTTCAATGGAAGGTGACAGTATAACACCAAAGTACAATTATTAAAAGCAAATTTAGGAGGACAAAAGGATTATTGTTCTGGATGAATAGATTAACTGTTTGTGATTCTGGCAATGCTCCAAATAAAAATATTTATTACAATCAAATTTTAAAAGAGAATTAACAACAGAATATTTAAGGTTCTAATTTGGGGGAGCCATTTTGTGTTGTAAGTAAGGACAGATGCACAGGCCTTGAAAAGTGCTAGGTTGTGGAAAGGGAGGGATGAACATTTTCAGTGAAACTGGAGGTTCTAATCAGAACAGTTGTTTGTATAGATGGTCACCGCCTGTCAGCCCAGAGGGGGGTGATTTTTTCTCTTAAAATAATTCCAGGTCCAGCCAAATATGAAAAAATAGGCACAAGAGCCTATTTATACAGCAGAAAGCATGGCCAGGCTATGTCTCTGTTGGGATATTTGCAGAGACTGTATAACTAGATCTCTTGATGACTATTTTTTTCTGAATTTTAAAAATCAACTTTTTTGAGGTATAATTTACTTATAATAAAATGCACCCATTTTAAGTGTGCAGTTTTGACAAATGTAATCACCCATGGAACCAATCCTTAATCAAGTTATAGAATATTTTCACCACCCAAAAAGTTACCTCATGTCTCTTTGAGGTTAAATCCTCTCACCCACCCCACCCCCCTCAAACTCCATGCAAACACATATGTGCTTTTTATCATTATCACATATATTAATTTCAATTTCTATTGCATAGATTAGTTTTACTTATAAAATGTCGTATTAATGAAATCTTTCAATAACTACTTTGTGGTTTCTGTCTCATTTGTTCAGCATAATGTTTATGACATTGATCCATCTGTAGCTTGTTCCTTTTCATTGCTGAATAATATTCTGTATTAGACAGTATTCTCCAGGGAAACAGAACTGACAGGGTCTATCTATATATGTCTACATATTATGTAAACACTATGAGATTTATTATAGGAATTGGCTCACTGTGGAGACGGGCAAGTTTGACTTCCTTAGGACAGGCCAAAAGTTGGTAAATCCACTGAAGGTTTTTAGTGAATTCCCCAGGAGAAACTGGCTGGCTGAAGTAGAGATAAGAAATCTTCCTTTCTGACTGCTTAAATCATCAGTTCTCTTTTTAATGCCTTCAGCAAATTGAGTGAGACTTCTCTCATTGTTGAAGGCACTCTCCTTAGTTTATTGTAGACGTAATCAGCCATAGATTTAAACAACTTACTGATGATTTAAATCCATATAATATCCTCACAATAACAATCAGGCCAGTGCTTGCTTGACTAACAACTGGACACCATAACCTGGCCAAGTTGGCACATGAACTTGGCCTTCACATATTCTATTGTATAAATATGTTAACTATTTATTTTTATATATAATTTATTTATATATTTAACATACATTAGTGTTGTTTTCACCTTTTTAGTACTATCAAGAGCAATGTTGATATGGATATTTATTTATAAACTGTGTGAGCATATTTTTGGTTTGCTATTGGACCTTTATCTAAAAATTTTAATAATTTATGCAGAAGAATTGCAAAGTTGTAGTACAGCGAGTTTCCATCTACACTTCACCCTAAATCCCTTAATGTTAACATTTTACATAATCATGGTACAATTCACAAAACTATTAATAAGAATTCAACACTGGTACAATACTACTAACTAAACTATAGACTTAATTCAAAATTCCTGAGTTTTTCCACTAAAGTTCTTTTTCTGTTCCAGGATCCAATCCAGAACATCACATTGCATTTAGTTGTCATGTCTCCTTAGTCTTCTTTAATATGACAGTTTCTCAGTCTTTCTTTGTTTTTCATGCCTTTGACACTTGTGAAAAGTATTGGTAAGGTATTTTGTATAAAGTCCCTCAGTTGAGATTGTCTGATGGTTTCCAATGATTAGAAAGAGGAGTTGAATTTTGGGGAAGAACATCACAGAAGAGATGAGTCCAATTTAATGTGTCATATCAGGGTTAAAGGATGTCGGTATGTCTTATTTCTGGTGATGTTAACCTTGATCACTTTGTTAAGGTGCTGCCTATCAGAAATCTCCACTATAAAGTCACAGTTTTTTCTTTTCAATACTATATTCATTAGGAGTGAGCCATTTTCAGCCCACTTTTAAGGAGAGGAAAATTAAGCTTCAGTTCTTGGAGGGGAGTGTTTCAAAAATTTGTTTAAACATTTAAATATGGTTAAATCATCACAGTAATTCAATATTTTAGGTGAAATACTTTGAGAATATAGAAATATCTGTTTCTCCTTAAAGTTTCATGCACTAATTTTAGCATTCATTGGTGAATTTTGCCTGTAGTAGATATTACTGTAGTGTTCTAATGATGCTTTCCAACTACTTTGTTTCTTCCACAGGTGTTGGAATTTTTAAAGAGTTGTCTCATCTCTCTTATGTGTTTATTTATTCAATCACTTATTTATGGTTATTTAGTTTATTCTGTTGGATTGTAACCCAATACTGTCACTTTTTGTTAGATTATTAGGAACTCTTTCAGGTTGACTTCTTTGCCCTTGTGACATGCCCCATTTTTTAAAGCATGAGATACTGACAGAAGATGCTCCAAGGTCATCTTATGTTTTCCTAGCCCCAATCCTAGAATCTGCCATTTCTCCAAGGCTCTGTTCCTTTTATTGGAGGATAAAATTCAGCAATCAAGGTCTAGGCACTAGATGTGTTTTTGCTTCTGGGATGTCATTGCTTCTAGGCCTTCCCAGGGGACAAAGCTAGGAAATGTGTGTATATATACTGGCTGAGTCGACACTCATATCTACAGTTATTTATGTATCTATTTATGTGTATATACACATATATATGTAAGATTAATTCACACAGATATTTCCACTCTAATCCACTACCGCAGGGTTCATTCTAGCATTCCCCTGTGCATATTTGTAACTTTACATTACTGAGTATTCTCTAAGAGCGAGAAACCTGGCTCATTATTTACAACACATTCACTTATTTATTCAACCTAGTTCACTTAAAAAATAGTTTCAGAATTGCCCACTGTATTGTTGTGAGAAACCAATTTACCCATTGTAATACAGTACTTTGTTCTAGAGTTTCTTCTTTTTGTCTTTAGCATTACAGTGTCAAGTCAAAAGTAAATTTGGTCAGTGCCTCTCTTCCTCTTTGTATGGCTAAATCATATTTTTATAATTCCATTTGATTCCTTTGTCACAGTCTACATGCCATATTGGGTTCCCCTGATATCCTAGTTGATGAAGTTTTTAAAAATTGCATGCAATAAAATTCATTCTTTATGGCATCAGTTCTCTGGAATTTCACAAAAGGATAGAATCATATATCCACTGTGACAGTACTGTACAGAAAATTTGCATAACCCCCTAAGTTCCTCTATGCTGCCCCACTGTGGTCAGTTCCTCTCCCCACAGCATATCCCTGGTAACCACTGAATTCTTTTCCATTCCTATATCTCTGCCTTTCCCAGAATGTCATAGGAACAGAAGTATTCAATATGCACACTTTTGGGCCTGGCATTCTTTTCATTTGGCAAAATGCATTTCAGATACATCTGTGTTGTGTGGACAAATAGTTCATTCCTTCATTGTTATTGTTGAGTAGTTTATCCATTCACCCACTGAATCCATCTGGGTTGTATCCAATTTTGGCAACTATGAATAAAGCTGCTATGAACATTCATGTACAGACTTTCATGTGGCTTCAAAGTTTTCAATTCATTTGAGTAAATATCTAGGACCATAATTGCTAGGTTATAGAGGAAATATTTTAACATTATAAAATACTGCAAAACTGATTTCTAAAGTGGCAGTATCATTTTGTATTCCTATAGCTAATGTATGGATGTTCCAGTTGCACTTGCATCCTTAACATCACTTAATATATATAGTAAGCTATTTTCTTTTAGCCATTTAGCATTTTGTATGACATTTTATTTCCTATATTAACTCATTATTGATACCTCTTTTCATACTGAAAAAATTAGTGGTTGCCCTAATACATTTTCAATTCATCTAAGTTTACTTTCAAAATACATTATAATGGGGAGTGGATGTAGCTCAAGTAGTTGAGCATCTGTTTTCCATGTATGAGGTCCTGAGTTCAATCCCCAATACTTCCAAAAAATAAAACAAGCACATAAAAAAAACCAGTGCAGGGAAGCTGGTGTCTCAGTGTCTGAGTGCCAGCTTCCCACATATGAGGTCCCAGCTTCAATCCCTGGCCTGGTTACCTAAAAAACAATATATATATATATATATATATAATATGTAGTATAAGAAGTTTAATATAGTATATTCCTACTTCCTTCCTCCAATTCTTTGTGCTATTTTTGTCTTATATTTTTCTTTTATATATGCTATATGTATTCATTAGACAGCCAATTTTAGAGAAATGAATTTCATTTCACCTTTTATCACTCTCTTTTAAATGACCTTCATTGCTTTATGCAGTTCAAATTTGTCTTATATAATATCCTTTCCGCGTGAACATCCTTTATTATTTCTTGTCGAGTTTCTCTTCTACTAATGAATTCTCTCAGTTTTTGTTTGTCTGACAAAGTCTTTACTTCATACATATATTATTAGAGAAGTTCTTGGCTTACAGAACAAACACGAAAAAATACAGGATTCCCATACACCACCCATCACCGGTGTGGTGTGGAACATTTTTTACAATTGATGATAGCACATTTTTATACTTGTGCTATTAAGGAAAGTCCATGGTTTAACTTAGGTTTCACTATTTGTATAGGGTAGCTCCATGGATTCTTTTTTAAAATTTTTATTGTGTTACCATATTGTATTAGTTAGGCAAGGGGTGCTGATGCAAGGTACCAGAAATCTGTTGACTTTTATAAAGGGTATTTATTTGGGGTAGAAGCTTACAGTCACAATGCCAGAAAGCTTAAGTTACTTCCCTCACCAAAGTCTGTTGCTTTGTGTTGGAGCAAGATTGTTGCTGGTCTCTGTGAAGGTTCAGTCTTCCCCTTCTTCTTAAGGTTCTGTGGTCCTAGCTTCTTCTAATCTCAGCTGTAGGGTAGCATAAGGCTTGTCTCTCTCACTGGGGCTCATTTCTCTCTGGGCTCACCTGCAGCTGTAGGCTTTCAGGTTCATGTCTCTTCCTGGGGCCTCTGTTTTATCTATGAAGCACTTTCTATTCCTCTGTGTTCTTTGTGAGTCTAGTTCCATGTTAAGAGTCTGTTTTATTGATTTAACAAGGGGGTGGGGACTCAACCCTGTATGCCCTAATGACATGGTCAAATCAAAGTCCTAATATTAACATAATTTAATTAAAGATATCCTGAAGATGCTTCCCTATGTTTTCTTCCCGTAGTTTGATAGTTCTGGCTCTATATTTAGGTCTTTGATCTACTTTGAGTTGATTTATCTATATGGTGTGAGTGAGGGTTCAAATATATATATATATATATATTTTTAAAAGATTTATTTATTTATTTATTTCTCTCCCCTTCCCCCACCACCCCAGTTGTCTGTTCTCTATGTCTATTTGCTGTGTCTTCTTTGTCCGCTTCTGTTGTTGTCAGCGGCACGGGAATCTGTGTTTCTTTTTTGTTGTTGCATCATCTTGTTGTGTCAGCTCTCCGTGTGTGTGGCACCATTCCTGGACAGGCTGCACTTTTGCGCTGGGCGGCTCTCCTGACGGGGCACACTCCTTGCGTTTGGGACTCCCCTACGCAGGGACACCCCTGCATGGCACGGCACTCCTTGTGCACATCAGCACTGCACATGGGTCAGCTCCACACAGGTCAAGGAGACCCAGGGTTTGAACCGTGGCTCTCCCATGTGGTAGATGGATGCCCTAACCACTGGGCCAAGTCCGCAGCCCCACATATATTTTTGAAGGGTATTTTCTTTGGGTATAGAATTCTGGATTGACCGGTTATGGGCTCACAATTTTGTGGAACTAAATGATTTTTAAAAATTACACAATACTCTATCAAAATAGGGATGTGTTGTGCCATTAAAATGGGAATCTCTCATATTTTTTAATGTAACATTTTTTGTGATCTATACACCTTAAAAAAAAGACAGTTTAATAACAATAAAAAAAGCAAAATGTAACAGTAAACCAAAAAAAAAAAAAAAAGTGGAAAACACAGCAACATTGTCTCATTTAATTTCAGCTCCTTAATACACTTTCTAGATGACATAAGTATTTCTATAGGACTATAAATCTGATCTTCTTTACAATAATATTAACCTTTATAAAATTATTGCTTTATACAAAGCAATACCTAAGGACTGTTAGGTATATTTCTAAGTGATTGACAAGTGTGATGGTTAGGCTAATATGTCAACTTGGCCTGGTAATCATGCCCAGTTGTTTGGTCAAGCAAGCACTGGGCTAATTGTAATTCAAGGACATTTCATGGACTTTAACCATCAGTAAGTTGATTGCATAGAAGGCTGATTACATCTACAATCAACTAAGGAGATTTCTGTCAGAAATGAGCAATGTCTCATCGATTCAGTTGAAAGGAAGTGATTTCAGCATTCAGGGAGAGAATTCCCATCTCTACTTCAGTAGCCAGCATCTCCTGGGAACTCATCAACGACCTCATGGTTTGCAGCCTGCCCTATGGAATTTGGACTTGTGCATCCCCATGGTCTTGTGAGACAATTTTTGAAAATCTCATACTGTTTACAGATATCTCCTGTTGGTTCTGTTTCCCTAGAGAACCCTTACTAATACAACAAGTATTAAACTATTTATTTCTTAAAGCAACTCTGAGACAGGTAATATTATTATTTCTATTTTGCAGTTAAAAACTGACGCTCATAGATTTTTAAGTTACACAAGTTCATACCATTACTAAATGACAAGACCAGGTAGCTAATAGCCCAACATTAACCACTGTCCTATGCTTGAATGTCAGGATTAATCCCAGACATTCCAAATGCATTAGATAGATTTACTATTTTTGAATGCATGTTAAGTTTATAGTATGATTTTAAATATGTATCTTAAATATAGTATGATTTAAAATAGTAAGTTTTTTGTATAGTATGATTTAAAATAGTAAGATTCTGTAATAGTAAGATTTCTAAATTGTACTTAAGGACAGAATAGCACTGTGATTCTGAGCATTGTCTGTGAGGCAAGGCAGCTTCGGTTATAATCCCAACTCTCCTATTTACTAGCTATCACCTTGGAAATGTTACTTCTTTGCCTCAGTTTTATCATCTGTAAAATGGAGATTATAATAGTAAGGATCTTCTTGAATTTTTGTATTAAAAGATGGCTGGCACATAATGAACAGCGTGTATTTGCTACTATCATTACTCATTAGTCAATATCAAGATAATTAATTGGGATATGTTTGCATTATAATTTATTTCTTTCACCTCTTTGAAAGAAGAGCCTCTTAGGGACTAAGTCTTTATTTTGTTTCTTTACACAGGTATTTTGAAAATTCTCAAAAGAAGTTTGCTAGTAATTGAGTAGTAGGTACATGCTAAATATTAATAGAACCCAACAATATGAAATATTAGTACATGATAATATGCTAATAAATGATCATGAAGTAATAAGTGATAATGGTTTGATGTTATCTTTTCCTAGTAATAAGTCTGTGTTTGCTATAATTTTTCTTGAGAAAATATCTATTCACATAAGCAAATATTCCTTTACAAGAAGACAATAGAATGCCCTCTGAAATTCCAACTGTTTGATGTGTCCCTTTGGGTTAACTCAATCTATTTGAACTACCTGAGAAGTAAAATCCAATATGTTCTGTCTAAAAAGCTAATCAGATCTCTTATCTTTCTATCTAAAGAATAAGGGGGAAGCAGATGTGCTCAAGTGATTGGGCTCCTGTCTACCATATAGGAGGCCCAGGGTTCCATTCCTGGGACCTCTTGGTGAAAGTAAGCTAGCCATGCAGCGAGCTGACCCAAGCAGAGAGCTGGCCAGTGCAGGAGTGCCGGCCTGCTTGGCAAGCTAGCCTACACAGGAGTGCTGGCCTGTGAAGGAGTGCTGGCCCATTCAGAAAGCTGGCGCAGCAAGATGACACAACAAAGAGACACAGAGGAGAGACAATAAAAGATACAACAGACCAAGGAGCTAAGGTGGTGCAAGAGAATGAGTTCATCTCTCCCACTCCAGAAGGTCCCAGGATAGGTTCCCAGTGTCGCCTAAAGAGAAGATGAGCAGACACAGAGGAACGCACAGCAAATGGACACAGAAAGCAGACAGTGAGCACAAAACAATGAGGGGGGTGGAGGTAGAAATAAATATATAACTAAATCTTAAAAAAAAGAAAAAGGGTTTAATTAGGATGGCACAAATGAGACAAAGAAGACAGGGAAGAACAAGAAGATTGCAATTACTCTGAAATAAAAACATATATCAAGTATTAAAACACAATATTAAATCATGGTTTTTCTTTAGGGGAAGATACAGCATCATCTTTCATAATGATTAATTTTATTTTTCTGATAATAATCTGCTCTTATTATTGGGTTCCCTTTAATTTCCATAAGTATGGAGAAACATATAGAGATACTGTTTCTGTCCTTATTTTGACCCTATTATTAGGAATTACTTTATTCTAGGGAAATATTATATGTAAATGAAATGAAAAACACAATACGCATTCCGTATTCTCCTAAAGAGCAAAGGTACTTGGAAATACCATGTTTGTGGAAATTTAAGAAGCAATTTTCTGTACTTTGAATAAAACAATTCAGAATTACAGGACAAATTTACTATAAAATAAATAAATAAACATTTTTGGAACTGTTAATATTTTCACTATAGCAGTAGCATTTGATGATGTCTAAATAGCCAAAAATTAAACAGGTCACTTAATTTCCCTGAAAAATATGTTATTTAACCAAAATGATTAATGTATCTGATACATTTTCACATTGTAAGACCAAAAAAGAATGTAAAATTATTAGAGAAAAAAAACAGGTCTTGCACAAATTTCCTAAAAAATTTTATATGCATTAATAAAACTTTATAGACTCTCAAGTAGTACACATTTTTATAGTAATGATTTGTTTAAGATACTATATCATAATTGGGGCAAAATTTACTGTCTTCCTCAGCAAAGAGAAACCATATCTGTATTTTCACTGACATGTTACGGTACCTGAAAGCTTAGGTTTCTATGGAAGCAGGAGTGTTAATTTGTTAGCTACTGCAAAAAAAATCAATTGCATTATTGTGTTATAACCAAGATGATAAAATAACTGCAAAGAAGCTACACAATGTCAACATTTTATTCATGAAACATTTATCAAATCCATATTCTGATCATGGTTTTAGGTTATATACTTGGGAAAAATAAAGATGAAAAATATACCCTATTTGTGTATACTAAGAATTATAATACAAGATTAAAATTGGAAGGAACCCAAGTAACATTTTTTATGTGTGAAAATGGGACACTATCAAACCTTTGTCATTTTAATGACAACACAAATTGGTCAAACATACCTTTCTGCTTTAAAAATTCTTTGATCAGTTTCAACTGCCTTAAATTTTTCATTGTTAAAGCATTCAGCTTCATCTACTTGTAGGTTTGCTCTTGGGCTCCATATTGCACTTGACTATTGCTTTGCAAGAAGATATCTAAATAAAGTAATCCCTCCAGGGATTAATATTTGCTTCATTTAGAGTCAATATATATCCCAGAGATTTAGTTCTATCACTTTTGCTTATATAAAGATTTTTTTGTTTCAAACTTGCCAGAGGTGAGTTAATAGATATCAGAAATATAAAACAAGAAAGAAGAAAATTTCCTGCTTTCCTCTGGACTGGTGTGCTCACTCACACAGGAAAAAGCACCACAGACTCTAAACTACTTCCCGTGAATCTACATCTGAAAGCCTCAGAAGAAAGACTTGTTCTGCTTTCTATCCAAGCAGAAAATATACTCATATTGCTTTGAATGAGGGTGTTTCTATTTTTACAAACTTTACTGCTTTTTCAATTATTAAAGTAATAATGGTCATTGTAATAAAACGTAACAACATGCAAGAAAAAGTTACAAATCTTTGTTCCCTAGCTACCAGTCCTTCTGTCCCACCCTCAGGGATGATCGCTATTGGTTATCTTTCAAGATATTAGCGCATGCAAACATTCTCAATGTGTACACATTCCTGCATACATATTTCATGGCATATATGATGGATGGCCATTAAGTTTATCACACAGACATTCACCCCATTCTTTGTCATTGCTGCAGAATATTTCATTATGTGGATATACCATTATTTATTCAACCATTCCTGTCTGTATTTATTTAGGTTGACTCATTCTCTATTTCCTATAGCAAAAAAGTTGTCATACATATCTTTAATAAAAATATTTTCAAAAATATACTATATTCTTACAGGATTCATAGCAGTGGAATTTTACCACAAAGAATTGCATATTTAATATCTTGATAGCTAATGCCACATTTTTTACAAAACTAAAATTGTGTCCATTGATATGCCCATCAAATGTATGCCTGATTGTCTATACTTTTACCAATACCAGATTTTCTTAATATATTTATCTTAACTTTTGTAAATAAAGGCCAAAAATTATAATATTTTTGGTATTATAGTATTAGTGAACTTGAGTATCTTTTCCTTTTTCTTGAACAATTAATTTTCCCTTCTACTAATTGTATGCCTATTAATTGGTTGCTTTTTCTGTTGAATAAGTTTTTCCCTAGTATGACTCTTGGTTTTACACTTTGTGAATTTCCAAATCAGATGTTTTAAATGTTTATATGGACAAATCTGTTGATATTTTCTTTCGTGATTCTTGGATTATGTGTCTTGTTCAGAAAGGCTTTCTTTCCCAAAACATGAAATTCACTTCTAAGGTTTTTATTAAACTTTTATAGTTTTATTTTGTATACTTAGATAATCATGTGGAACATGTTTATGTATGTGTGAGGCAGGATTCAAAAATACATATTTTTCCAAATGACTATCTAGGCTCAGGATTATGCATTCCTTATCTTTTCTTCAACAATTTTATTACAGACAGAATTTTCAAATGCAATTAGTATACTGATTAAGATTCTTAGCTGCAAATAACAAAATCTCAGGCTAGTCCAGGCAGAAAAAGAATTTGTTTCAGGAAACAAATTCAGAGAATCATTGGTTTGCTGAAGAAACACATAAGAACTAAGTTTTCAGGAACAACTTCTAGAACCACTGTGCAAGAATCAGTCCAGACAGTAGTCACAAACAACCCCAGAACAATGCCACATAAGCATTGCCTCACATTCATCAGATCTGACATCGAGTCTCACATAGATGCATTTTATTGAAGGAATCTAGCTCTGGTGCCTATTTCCTACTTACCAAAGAAAATAGAAATATTATATTTTATTAAATCTAAGATGCTATCAATTGTAAGATACATAGCTATTTTATGTATCACTAATAAAAATAAAGCACTGCCAATTAAACTCTGATGCAATGATTTTACCTAGAATTTTTATTTTGTACTCATTGAAAAAAAGAATATTATGAATTTATTTAGACAGATATTATCACATATTCTTAGACTTACATGACAAGGAAATTGTGGGTAAAATATCTTGTCTAAGCAATTCTAAATCTTCTTTAATGAAGGAATTGTCCATCCTTAAGACAGCCTGATTTCAAACAAGGAGAGAGAGGCAATGACAAATTCTCTAGGGAACTTTCTGAGAATGTAGATAGCAACCTCAAGAGAGATTGAGAGGTATACCCTTCCATTTAGAGTCATACTTGAAAACAGGATTCTATGCTAATGGGGAAAGATGGTGGGAAAAAATGGAATTTTTCCACCTGCTTTTCCAGCCTTTTATTAGAAAATACTCACAATGTGTGAACTAATTCATTAAGTGGCAATAACAAAAATTGCTTTATCCAGCATATGGTAAGCATGGTTTTTATCCTTTGGGCCTACAACCAAGCATTCAATGTGAGAATACCCTCTTTGATTCAAACAACCTCTTAATATAAAAAGTATAACATCTCACATTTGTAATCCCTTGGTGAAAGGATAGTATTAGAAAGAAGAGCTTTTCATGGAAAATAAAAAGTCTGCATAATATATGTATGCAAATGGAAAGAATGTTCTGGAAAGAAATCTAACAAATAAATATCAGTGAATACCTCTGGAGGTGGTATTGAGAAAGGAGAGGTGATAAGGAAGGGTAATGAGAACCTTTCCATTTATATTTTATATATTTATTTTGTGTTTGGGTGTTTTTACAATGAAAACAATGCATGAAATCCCTTAGTAACTAAAACATTATTAATATTTCTGTAAGGATGTAAACAAATATTATCAAGATGTCAGCTGGGGCCTTCCTACTCAATGAAATCTATGTAGTGTTGCCGTAAAACCCAATTTCATGGCCTAAGCAATAACTAATCTCCTCCAGATTCTTTCCTGGTCTCCTAGATCTCTTTCTCCATCCTTATGCACTATCTCTATTATATTAGTTGGGCTGAGACATATATAGTTCAACAAGCCCTAGGTTCTTTCTAAAGATCTATTGATATAGAAACCTTTACAAAGACTTTACATGGGAAGGGAGTGAGGAGTTGACATCACATAATGCAAAATGTTTATGTACAGTTCTATTTTCCAAAAATGGTTTTCACTGTTCTACTGCTCTAATTTTCTCTCTTCTCACTCTCCTTCTATGTAGCTCCAAGGCTCCTTAGATTCTGTGTCTCTCTTCTAAATTCTCAATTCCTATACTTGTATTTGCCTAAGTTACTTAGCTACTAGTCCCAACTTTCATGCATAAACACTTTAAGGTGCTGTGCAGAACAGAGGCCTTCCTGTGCACGTGCCTCACACTCATTAGAGAGAAGTAATTGTTACAGGTACCAATTATTATTCTTTTTTACTGTTTTACTGTTAACTTCCCTTTCTTAAAAGAAAAAAAGTAATTCCCTAAAGCTTTTCTGACTCAGGCCCATCGCTTTCCCTTGTGCTTACAATTTTCTTGCTGGTGCTTTCCATTTAAAACAGAGTATCACTTACTGTCTTCTTCAAGGTTCTCTTTGCTGGCACTGGCCTCTCGTAAGTTGAGGCAGGGGCTTGAGTCATTCGGTAACTGAGTCACACTTGCATGAACTCAAGTCCCCAGTGTTAAGCCGTGGTTTCTGACCCGAAAGCAGCTATCCAGTTTTACTCTGTGTGGAAAGTCAATGTCATTTCCCCCTCTTCCTTATCCCAAATTTCATCTATTTACTATAATTTATGGGAACTGAAAGGGCTCTTAGTGTGTGCTTCTCTAAAATATTCTGCTCCAAATTTCTTCTGCAGTGACTTACCACAACGGAACCAGATTTTTCAAACTAAGTTCAAACTAAATTCAACTTAGTTGTATGTCTCATTGCAATCATTTCTCTGATTATAAAGTATAGGCAAAGGACAATTGAGATAAGCACTATTTATAGTTGAAAAAAAAACCCACTGGAATAAAACACAATGTCTGTCAATCCTGGAAGTGACAGTAGTGAAGAATTATTGATTGGCAACTATGTGTAGCAAACTGGATGAATCTCATGATCATAATATTGAGTGGACAAACAAGTTGTATCCCCATACTCATAGTATAATTCTATTTATATAATGTTCAAAAACATGTAAGTTCCAAAAAAGCAAAAAATATATAACAAAGCAAACATAAGTAGTAAGACTATAAATAACAGTAAGGGGAAGATAAATCTCAAATGGCAGGTACTTTTTATCTTTAAGGGTAGATAGGATAGAAGAGGTATACTCAGGGAACTTAAAGACATTTGTAATATTGTATTTTTTTTTAAACTTGACACACTTCTTTTGTGTCTTCAATCTTGATGCCTTACCTAAAGTTATAAATATTTTGTATGTATTTATATATACTCAATGTATACTAAATTAATGAATAGAAAGACTCATGCTATAGAATTCTTACTCAGATATTGGTTTTAATTTTTGATACATATTGTTTAGAATATATTTGAGAGTCCAGTTAACTAGATTGCAGAGATAACTAGAGCAACATGGTGAAAAAGGAACAAAGTACTGGAGCAAGAAACCAAGTTTATTGTTTTCCCAGTGAAATAACCTAATTTTCTTCAATTTTAGAAGGACAAACTATTTTCTTAGTTATATATGTTAATTGCAGACTAATACAATAGAGTAATAAAATATATTGACCCTGAGAAATTTCGAAAAGATTAAGCACATGTAGACGAGAATATTGAATTAAAGATGATGCAAGAAAATTCTGGATTTGAATTCCAAGAACTGACAGGAGATAACATCAGAATTTCATCCCGGAGAATTCTGTGAAGCAGGAAAAAAGATTTTTACAATATCTTCCTTAGTTTGTTGGGTGAATCAAGCCTTATAATTAAGTTACAGATTTTAGCCACCTTAAATTAGAAAGAATAGTTTGGGGTTCCAAAACCATTCTCAGTTCCAATAATTTGCTACAACTTGAAGAAGTCATTGTAAACTACTATACTCATGGTTATGGTTTATTACAAGAAAAGAATAAGGTCTAAAATCAGTCAGGGGAGGAGACACAGAGCAGAGTCCAGACGGGGGCCAAACATGGAGCGGCCAGTCTTCCTTTCCCCATAGAATCATGGGCAGTGTTAACTCCTCTTGGTCATCACATGTGACACTTGCATGGCGTACTGCAAACCAGGGAAGCTCACCCTTGCCTTGCTGCCCAGAGTTTCACTGACACTCAATCACATCTGCTTGAGTGGCTGACCTTTTAGTCTCCAGCCTCTCCTGAGGTAAGACTGATAATACAAAACCCCACAACAAATCACATTATTAGACTTTCCAGTAGACATGGCCCTCAGGCAAACAAAGACACTCATAAAGCATATGTTTCCAAGGGCCCAGAGCTCACCTCCCAGGAGAAGTTTAACTCTTCAATACACACAGATGTTTGTGGAAAACGGCAACTAACTAAAGGGGCTGAGAACAAAGCTATACAAACTTAAAACAAGTTCTCAGATTGTATCTATCAGGAGGGGATGTTTTTGCTCTGGTGACAAATATCTCCTAACCCTCTGTGGCCTAACACAATGAAAGTTTATTTCTTTCTCTTACCATATTTGCTCTAGTCCCAGGTGACTTTCCTAGGCAACTGTCTTCCATGTGTGGACTCAATATTCCTGGCTGTTCCAAACTTAGGGCATCAACATGTGCTCCTATGATTGCCTCCCAGAAATGACATGCCACTTTTATGCACATCCATTGACCAAGGAAAGTTGAATGGCAAAACTTAACTTTAAAAGTGTAGGGAAGTACTGTTCTCCCAGAAATAAAGAAATATTTGCACATGTATACATCCTCACGCAGTGGTAATGCCTACCACACAGAGCAGGTGCCAAATATTATTTCACCTAAAATTCTAGTTTATCAATGTCTGCTTGTTTCTAGAAAGAAAAAATGATTTTTTTTTATATTATCCACAAAATCAGTTCAATGCAGAAGTATCAAGTGTAAAACGCAGAAAATGTTTTTTTTTTCAAATCTTTTGACAAATATGTCTGCATTCATCTACTCTCTAGAAGATATGAAACTGATGTAAAACAGACTGGAAAAAGAAAAACAGTCATTATAGGAGAATTTAGCACCCAGGTCCCAGAGAGTTTATGGCTCTCACATAGCATAACAGCAAAACATAAGTTTTGCCCTTTAAAGAGCTTCCCTTATGGGAAATGATAAACTTCCCATACATCATTTTAACAGACTTTTCATAGATCATAGTCTGCTTGGTAATAAAAATAATGAAAATATGATAGGAAAGAGAAAATTGTGTGGAAAATGGCAGTATGATATTTAAAACAGAACAGCCAGACATTAATTTTGAACAGTTTTGCCTAAACTACTCCTCTATCTTTTCCTCTGTTAAACACATTAATCATTTTTTAATTAAACATTGATCAATCTTGTTAATGAAAATCATGGCCCTTGAACAGCTATGAGAAAAAATTAGGAAAACATTTAGCCAGAAGGAATGTTACATTCTATTTTGTACTACTCTCTCCACTTCAGAACAAATTAATTCAGATATGCTTTAGTCATGTTTTGTTATAATTTTTTCTATCATATTTAGCCATTTTCTCTCCTGACCTTAAATGTGCTTAAAAGAAAGTGAAAAAAGACATTATTCTAAATCAGTGATTCTCAAACTTTTGTGAGCATAGGATCTGTCTAGAGTGGTTGTATTAATTACCTAGCTGCTAAAACACATATACAATGAATTGGCTTAAACAACAGGAAATTGTTGGCTCATGGTTTTGTTGTTGTTGTTTGTTTTGCTTTCCTTTTTTTAAAATTAAACTTAATAGATCACAAGGAATGTTACATTAAAAAACATTTTAAAAAGTAAGAGGTTCCCATAAAATCCACTCCCCACCCCCCACCATATCATTTTTGTAAATTGTATTTTTTTGAAGATATGTACATTGGCCCACAGTTTTGAGGATAGGAGACATTAAAAACCTAGGTGTTAGCAAGGCGATGCTTTGTCCTTGAAGACAGTGGCATTCTGAGATGGACTGCTGGGGCTCCTTGGGGCTCCTTGGCTTTTTCGTCATATGGCAATATCTTCTTCACCTTTCTCTTCTGAGTTCCAACGATTCCCAGCTTCTGGCTGATTCCTGTGGCTTCCTCTCTGTGGCCTTCCTTATAAGACCTTCAGTAATAGAATTAAGATCCATCCTGATTCATCTGGGACACACCTTAAGTAACCTCATCAAAAAGGTTCTTTAATAAACCCAAAGGAATGGATTAAGGTTAATAATATGTTTTTTTTCTGGGGTAATACACTCAATTTACCATAGTGGTTGTTAAAAAAAAAATCCCTATTCCTGGGTGTGATCCCTGCTGTCTCAGAAGATGGCAGATAAGAGTTCAGCGACCTCCATTTTAAGCCAGTACCCCTGGCAACCCTGATGTCAGACTGAAGACCACTCTTTGAAAAACACTGTTCTAAAGTGATCAACAAATACCACTGATTTTACACGTTGGATGAATTGCATGTTTACTAATATGTATCAATAAAATTGATTTGTTAAAAAAAATAAAGTGATCAACAATATCCTTCAATAAATTCATGTGTTTTGTAAAGCCTACTCTAGGCTAAATTTAAAGAAGGAAAGCAATGATTAAAAAGTACCGCTAACAGTTAAGAATAGCTGACCAATTAACACTGCGATTAATCAGTCACTTCCATTATTTGGTCTGAGTCCTACCGGGTAGTAGGCAAATCACCTGCAAAAGACAGACAAGATCTGTAAGATCGAAATCTGACCAAGTAGCTCCACAGACTATCAAAATTGGAAGTTAAGTGATTTGGTTGTACCAGTCAATACGTAGCATATCAAATTTGGGATTAGAATCTGTGTTTTCTTCCCTCAGTCCTGCATTTTTTTACTGTGACCACAAATTGGTCCTCTATAGAACTCAAGTTTCAGTGTGACATGTCATTAGTATCAAATACTACTTTTTGATGGCTTTTCCTCTGTGCAGTTTTCCAGAGTTTTCAGTATGCACAAAGTCACAATACTTTGCCATGTTTAAAGTCATGTGAGACAGATACTCTTTCTGTTTGGTCATCTTTGTGATATTTCTCACCTCGTTCCAGAAGCTGTTCCCATGACTGTAGTAAACAACAGGTCATCCCAACCTTTGTCTTTAGGTACGTATTATTAGTCATTAGGTTATCACTTAGTGAGTGCTTACTATATGCTAGGAATGTTCTAAGTGCTGGGAGTAGGGAGTTACAAAACGAAGAAAGAAAGAAAAGAAAATCTTGCCATTATTCAGTGGAAAAAAATTGCAACCAATATTTTAAAACTTATAACTGCAAGGATCAATTGCATATCTTTACATTTCTTTTAACTTAGTTTAGCACCTCATGCCCAGATCCACCAAATCCAGCATGAAATATAGACAGCTGTAGCAGTTTGATATGGTTCATGAATTCAAAAAATGGGTATTGGATTATGTTTATAAACTGATCTGTACCTGGGTGTGATTAAATTATAATTAAGGCTTTGATTGGGCCACATCAGTAGGGTGTTGAGTCCCTGCCCCTTGGTGGGTGGGGACTCACAGATAAAAGACATGGCAAAGGACAGAGTTGGTATTCCTTTGGGCTGATACCATTTGATTGCATTAAATTCAGTTGAAGAGAATTTGTTTAGATTTGATTGGACTACATCAATGAGCCATGACCCAGTTGAGTCTCTGCTCCCTTACTGGGTCTGATATAAATGGAAACGTAGAGAGAGACTCTCTCAGACAGACACAGGGAAGGAAGCCACCATGGTTGATCTTGCCATGTAAGAGAGACTACTACAAGATTGCTTAAGCACAAAGCCCCAAGAGGCTTGACCCATGGAGCAGCTCAAAAGGAGAGGATGAACTTGGAAGGGAAGGCTGAAACCTCAGCAGAGATCAGCAGCCATCTTGCTTCACCATGTGGTAACATGCCAGGATCAACAATAGCTAACTTTGGTGAGAAAGTATCTCTGATGGTGGCTCAATTTGGATATTTCATGGCCTTGGAACTATAAGATTTTACCCCAAGTAAATCCCCTTCCTAAAAGCCAACAGATTTCTGGTACTTTGCATCAGTAGCCCTTTGGCAAACTAAAACAAGGGGTTTTTATGAAATCATGTATATTCTGAATCAATTGTCATAAACACACACACATGCACAATTATAATATGATAGGCAGCATAATTTCATGATCTTCAAAAAGAGTCCTTACAAAATGGTTTCAACCACTGCATTCAGTTATTACTGTGAACTTAGCCCCTTTTTGGCCTAAGTCTATGTTATCTATTACACTCTTCCTGCTTGCCTAGACTCCAAGGCTTATTGATCTCTTTTCTACTACCTGATGTTACTTATACCTTGGAATGACTTCTGACTACTAGCTTTGTTCTGATTTGTATCTGAAGTTTTCAAATGGATCATGTAATAATGTCCACTTTTGTAAGCTAATGGAAACTCTTGTGTAATAGGAAACTGGCCTGATAATATCCCTGGTGGCATTCCAGGGGAGTTGTGATAGCCAAGGTAGGTTTCTATAGCACAGATTCTGCTTGAACTTATTGGCTTTAGCTATCCTGTGACTTCCATCAAACTAAAAAGAGTGAAACCATGAAGAAGACACTAATATAGACCCTGCAGAGAGACAAAGTTAAAAAAGACATTGACACTGTCCTCAAGAAGCTTTCAGTCTTTTAGGAAAGTAAAGTGAGGCAAATAATTGTAAGTGAAGACAGAGACAGATGCAAGGAGATGACATTTGACTAGGCCTTGAAGAAGGGGTAGTGACAGGTTAACTGACTTAATGGATAAAATACATTTTCGTTAGTGGAAAATTATGAAGCTAGGCTCAGGGAGAGAGAAGTGTAATTGTATGCCAGGAAATGGCTAGTGGTCCAAGCTGACCAGAGCATGATGATATAATAATTTTCTCAATAATTTGTTTGCATTCTAAAATTTTTAAAGTGACTATTTTTTGCATTTATGGGGGAAGAGGGAGGGTACTGGAGACAGGGAGAAATGACAGAAGTTATTTTCCCCTTTTATTGATCATAATAAACTCTGTAAAATTTAATCTTATTTTATTCTCAGGTTAATTCTTGAGTGAAAGGACAAGAAAGTAAAATCTAGTAAAAGCAGACAGAAGGAGGGAGAGAAACAGAATGGAAAGAGAACTAGATGACTGCTATGTGCTTGAAAAGAACATTACCCAACTGCTCAGATTGGTACAATCATATTTGATTAAAATTGGCATTAAAAAAAACTACTTAGAAATTGGCAGCCACACAAAGGAAGGAAAAATGGAGATAGACCTGATTTTAATACACAGTCGGCTCAAAAAGCTCCCAAGAAATTACTTAATGTAATTAAGCAAATGTAAGAAGTGATTAGTCTAAGAGTATTAAGTATAAAAACCATTTCTGTTGTCATGATATGCAGTTCTATTGAAGAGCAATAGTTCGTTCCTAATTTGAAGGACTTTTAGAGAAACGAAAATGTTTGCCTGAGGAATTAATTTTATCCCATACATGTTTATTCCATGAGAAACCCCATCTCTAATAAGTACTTTAGTAATGACACATCACAACCTTTTATTTTTAATTTATTTTGAGTCCATTTTTGAAAGAATTTCTGAAATCAGAAAATAATTACTCTTTGCCAAGAACAGACTGCATTGCAGTAGGCTGGGGAAAAATCCATTTAAAGTGCTTTGGTCAAAAGAAATGTTTTAAAAAGCAATTTCTCCAAATTGAGATAAAGAGCTCTGAGAAATATGAAACAATAAATTTGGATTTGCTATGCTTTGTGTAGGAGAATATGGGTTCTAAGTAGAGATAATATGATCTCTACATATTAATCATATGCCATGTCATCAAATGAGAATCTTGGATAAGTTATTATTGCTGGTGAGTCCCATAAATCATCTACTGTTCTCCCAATTTAAGAGATCATGTTATATAAAATACCAGCTTTAGGCATTTTCCAAATAAATTCTTAATATTTGAATTATGGAACCTATTACCCTCTTAAACAACAGCAACAACAACAAAAGACAAAAGAAAAGCAAGATCTTTCAGTGTGTTTAAATCATTATTTAATTTAAAAATCAGTTTCCACATAATTTTCCAGGACTGTCTATTGCATAAAGCAAGACAATGTTTAATGTGGTAACTGAGATTAAGGGAGAGGTGAGAATCTAGGGGACAGGGAGCAGAATTTATCCTGAATAGATATATGAATAGACTGGAATATTCTAGTTATGGGGAAGTGCCTGCCTTGAACAACTTGTTCAGCAAACTGGAAATGGTACCTGAGCAATCTGTCCATACTTACTCTGTCCACATCAAACTAATTGTGTGGCCCTGAGCCAATCATTTAACCTCTCTGGACCTCATTTCACTGAGCTGCAAATAATAGGGCTGATGAGATGTTTGCTATTGGGACCTTTTAAAATTGCAGTCTTGGGTCCCACCCAGATCTACTGAAACAGACTTTGTATTTAGCAAGACCCTGGTTGATTCCTTTCTACATTCAAATTTTAAAATCTCTGGACTATATTTCTTTTTAAGTTACCCAAAATTTTACTTTTCTTTGACACCCACCCTCTTCTCTATAAGTCTTTTCTTCTGCAGGAGAGGCAGTCGAGCAGGGAAAAGGCCAAAGCTTTCCTGAGTTTTACAGTCAGACAAACTTTGATTGGAATCCTGGGCCCAGCAGTTACTTGGTGACCCAGATAACTGGCTTCACCTTACTTAATCACAGTTTTCTTATCTTCAATATTGTATATTAATATGTTCCTCACACATTTCCTGTATTAATTAATATCTGTCAAATCCCTGGCATATAGTTGAGGCTTAATAACTGGTAGCTGTAATTATTGTTACTCTTCCTATCATTTTCACAGACCTGATTTCCCTGCCTAATTCATGTTAGCTAAGGGATAAGTTTATCTTTTAATGGCTAATGGATTGATGTCTCCATCTTTTTCTGCATTTTCCTTTCAAAAGGAGATCATTGAGGCTATTGTTCATGGGAGGGCATAAGCAAAATGATCTTCAGCTCACTTCTCAATTGAGCCTGGGATCTAGGTAAGCATACACACCTGCCATCCACCCTTGAGTTATGGGAAGAGCCGTGGTGTGATGCTTTCTTATGATCAAACACTTGTCTCTGTGGCAGACCCTGGACTCACTTCCTTTATCAAAGATCCCCCGTGCTTGCCACATACATAGCCACTTTTGGAAGACATCCACCCAGCAGAGTCCCTCCCCACCTTCACAGCCATTGCTTATGCCATTTTACCTGGACTGCTGACAAATCCTAAAACAGGAAAGTTCCTATTATTTGACATTTTGCATTGGAAAAAAAAGGAAGCCCACATATTATCTATCTAAATTATTAGAAGTTATACATCAAAACTAAAATAGACTTTTTAGGCATTGAAAGTTAATTTTCAAAATGTACTTACATTTATAAATTACTTTTGTAAAAATATAATTGTCCACATTATATAATCTTAAGTATTCAATATCTTCCTAGTTGACTAAGAAAAAAATGTTACTATACTTCATGTCTATGTCTCTTTTCTTTCACCTTTCCTTTCTGTTCATATACACACACACATACATATGTACACATTTATATATGTAAGATTTTAAAACTACAAAGTGTTCCTCAGCAGTGATTTTCAACAAATTCATAAGTTTCTACCAAACCACAAACTGAAAAACAAAGGGAAGGAATAAAACGGATCATCATTATTCCTGGGAAACAATACTTAATTGTGCCAGAATAAAAAACACAGTATCTGAGAAGAGTATTGAGACAAGTTACTTAGTCTTTTCAGTTACTTATGGGCATTAACTACTCAAATTTTCTCCACACAAAAAGACACAGGGCAGTGTCTTTTTTCAACATAATAAGGCCCAGAAATCCTCATGATATTTGTCTGCAATTGTCTTTTCTTTTGAGATCACAGAGCGAGAGATGTTGAGAAGTTTTTTGTAGGACCTTGTAGGACAGGTAGGTTACAAGTCATCTGTGCCAAGTAACAGAAGAGCCCACATGGCTCTTTAATACTCTCATTTTTTTGTGTGTATTTGTGATGCGTTGAAGGTTCAGTGTAGTGGCCTCTCCTGCAGGCTTATGGGCAGTACTGAAATAGGTTTCCTTGGTTGATTCCTACATTGATAGTTGCCTAAAACTGCCCACTAGAACTACAGCACACCAATGATATCCCAACCATTCCAAGCAAACTCTTCACTTTGGAAAATGGGTGGTTATGTGGCCTGAATTTCTGTCTTGAGAATTTCCAAGCAAATTTTCTGTGAATTTTGGAGAATTGGACTTGGGTTGATGATTGCTGATAATGTGATTTCTGCTTCTACCTCATGCATTATCATCCTTGCAATAGATATACCTAGTTATGAATACACAAGAATTTTTTCTTATGACCCAGGGTGGCCTAAAAGCAGGTCTAATTAACATTATCCTGAATAAGCAGCTTCATCACTTTTAAGCTATGTTATCTTGTACAGCCATTAATCTATCTGTAAGCTTCAATTATCTATTAAAAGAAAATGAGGAAAATTGTAACTGTCTCTAAGGGTTGCTGCAAGGATTAATAAGTGCATATATTTAGAAGATGCTAACTTAAATATGCAAGCAAAGCAAAAAGGACAAGTCCAAAACCCAGAAACGCTTCAATCGATGCTATTTTTCATAGTAAGGCAGTTGAGATATTATTTTATCTTTGCCTCAGTGTTTTTTTCTTTGTCACATACTTCACAGAGTCACTACGGTGAAGTGTTGCCGATTAGCACAATCTGACATTGGAATTAGTACCATCTAACATGGGGTGAGTGGTTCTCTCTACAGGCAAAGGAGTCATAAAGAGGCACCAGAAAGCTGCAGCTGCTTCTTGAGTTAGGTTTCTACCTGAGGACTGCCAAGTCATGTTAAGTCTGCAGATCCTCCATCGCTCAAACAGAGGAAATTGGTTTTTAGTAGGAAGGAGTCCTAGGGCATGAATAAAATGTCATTTGCTACATTTCTGAGACATAGTTCATAGAAAACAACTGAAACATTTATTCACTCCAGCTGTTGCTGCATGCAGTTTTGTTTTTACTTTACTGAATCCAATCATTGGTGCATTTTATTATAACTACCAAAACTTTCACACTTAGGTTTTCCCAAAGTTACTTTTGTATTGTGATATTTTTTAGGTTTCCTTGAAATATTTTGGAGCATACGTAGGTTCAGAAATACTCTGGAGCAAATCAGTTTGCTCATTTAACATGTCTAATATCAAATATTGGATAACAATGGAAGAATACAGGATAAAAAACATTCAGATCTGTGCATTTAAAACATTACTTTATAATTGTTTAAATGTTTTATTTTTTTGTAGGTTATTTGTTTCCTCAGAGGATTCAGGTCAATTAATGTTATTAATAAACATTCAAAATAAACATTTGCAATAAAATTAAAAATCAGATCAAAACTCTTGTGAAGGGAGATGTGGCTTAAGTGATTGAGCGACTGCTTCCCATATGGGAGTTCCAAGTTCAGTCCCTGGTGCCTTCTAAAAACAAAGCAAAACAAGCAAACAAAGGAAAAAACCAACTCAGGGAAGCTGATGTGTCTCAGGGGTTCAGTGCCGGCTTCCTGCATATGAAGTCCCGGCCCTAGTACCGCAAAAAAAAAAAAAAAAAAAAAAAATCCTTGGGGAAAGAGGGTTAAGAAAATTACATCAACATTTAGGATTAGTTAGTTACTACTACTGAACTCAAAATTTAACTCTGAGTTCTAGAACCCAAGAGGGGAAAGTGTTCACACTGAATGAAACAGGCACCACATTCATGTCATTATTTTATGAAACAGATATCACATGCAAAATAAAGTGTCCACATTCATCTGAAGACATGCAATTGAACTAAATGTGTACACCACTCTCCATTAGACTGGAAGCTTCTGTGTCATTTATCTTTCTCAGCATAACAGCACAAAGCCTGGTCCATAAAAGGTATTCACAAGTGTTTGTAAAATGAATTAATTTATTGCATGGATTCTTGCGTCATGGTAAATATGAAGCATAATAAAAATATAATCACTTAAAAATTTTCAAAAGATTCTGATTATAAAATGAGAATGTGTTTCCTGCAGAAGTCTGTGTAAGGCTCTTTTTTTGCATACTTCTATTTTTTACTTTGTTCCTTTTCCCTATACCCATTTCCTTGACAGGTACCATTATTTGTTGATTTTTCTTCGATAAATACATATCCTTGCATAATATTCAATGCTGTTTTGCATTTGTGTATACTGTTGTAGCACTCACTATCTTGACACTTTTTAAACTCAACACTAGGTCCAGCGCTGTACATATGCTAATTAGTTGTAGTTGTTACAGAGTATTTCAGAGTGCTCAACTATCTCATTTTACTCATTCATTCCCTTAGCTGTGAACACCAAGATTGTCTCTGACTCCTCAGCCTCAAAAATAAAGCAAACTATTTAAAGTTGTGGATATGGTTATCTGGGTGGGCATACATTGGTGTTCTCTGTAGGGGGTTGTATTATTTTTGCAAGTGTAAGATTGAAATGATTTCAAAATACAAAGTTAAAAAAAATAAGTAAGCTTTTCTTTCTCCAGGGTATCTTTCCCAAAGCAGTCTCACTAGGTCACAGTCTGTCCGTGGGCTTCGCCTCATCAGTACTGTCAGATCCATGCTTTAGTCTGCAGGGACTGAGGGTTTCCCTTTTTCTACATACTTACCAACTTTTGATATGATCTAATTTTAAGCTTATGTTGACTTAATTGGTTTAGAATCTTGTTTTAACATGTATTTCTCTGATTACTGATAAAATTGGATGTCACTTCAAATACTTATTAGCAATCAAATTTTCCCTTTTGTATTATATTGTTTTCCACATCATTTGACTGTTCTTTCTATTGGTCCATTTCTGGTTGAATTTTAGGAGTTACTTGTAAAATTTATATATTAACCCTCAGACAGTTTTAGATATCACAGATATCTTTGACATAAGTTAGTTAACTTTGTCCACAGTTCAATTCACTATTCAGAAATTCTTGATGTGTTAAAATTCAATTAGTTTTTCCTTATGGTTTGTGCTTTTTGAGCCATATGAAGTCTTTTTTCACCCCATGGTCCAAAAGTAATAGTTTGTTTTCTCCTTTTATAGTTTTGTTTTTCATGTATAACTTTTTAAACTCCCATCAATTTGTATCACACAATTTTATTTTCTTCATAGGAAATCTCAACATTAGAAATTACATTTCCTTGTTTTTGGTCTTCTTCTTTTGAAACATAAGCTCCATGAGAAAGGAATTTTGTGGTCTTGTTCCTCACCTTATTTCCACTGCCTGGAATGTACCTAGAACAATATTTGTTATGCAAATTCATTTTGAAATATTTCACTTAAATGCTGAAAACTTACTCCAAGATATAGAAATTTTAGCTCTACAATAATTGATCCAAAGCTGCCATTTTCAGAAACATTTAATGAGCAGGTGAAGTTTTTTTTAAGGCTTCTTCTTTGAGGTTATTAAATCATGATACCCAAAAGAAGAATGCTTATCTTTAGGTTACATGGGACCAATTAATTCAGTGAATTTATCAAGTTATTTAAATATATTAAAAATAGAGGTCTTTAGACAGCCACTTTTTATACCACTTAAGATTGAACTTTGATCTTTTGAATTACCCATGTGAATTCTGGCTATACTATTAAGTATAACAACAATTTGAAGAAGCATGAATAGGCTTGAATCTACATACAGATTATACAAAAATGCATTGAGGCTGCAATTAAAAGCTAATGAATTGAGTCAGATTATGTTGGTGATGCACCTAGATCCCCTTTGATCCTTTTATACATTTTTCTGAAAAATTTTTTATTGAAGTTTATCATTCATACGTGAACACACATAAACAATAAGTGTATAGTAAAGATTGTGAACTTACAAAATAAACATACATAACATCACACAGGGGTCACATACATCACCGCTCCATCAACTCATTGCATTGTTGTGAAACATTTGTTACAAACTATGCAAGAGCATCATCAAAATATTACTACCAACTATAATCCTTTTCTTACACTTGCTGTATTTTTCTCCCAACCCATACTGTTTTTTAAAAAATATATTTTTGTTACAGATATTATGAACTTGCAAAACAATCATACATATGTGTAGATTTCCCATACAACTCCACATCTTGGTGGAATATTTATTACAGATTATGAGACAATATCATCAGACTATTACCACCAATCATGGTCCATAGCATACATTTGGCATACTTTTTCCATACAACTCCATTATCAACACAGTACACTTTGGCACTGATGCAAGTATATTATAGTATTGCTGTTAACCACAGTCATACCAGTTGTGGTTTTCCCATGCTTCTCCATATTCCCATCACCCTGCAGTAGTGATGTACATCTGCTCTAGTTCACAGAAAGACTCTCTTGCATTTGTACCCTTAACCATAATTCTCAACCGCCTCTGGGTTCACTGTGTTATTCAATCCCTAGATTATTCTTTATCTTTCTAAAGCTGCTTCCCCAGACTACCTTTTTCATCCCATTTATAAACCAGTTGCTACTCACTATAATGTATTACTATCAACTCTATCCTTCTCCACACTTTTGCAGTCAAGTTAATTAAAACTTCTACATACATTAAGCATCCATAGTTCTTCTCAACCCTCATGTCCTAATAGCCTATACTCTAAGTTTTAATTCCATGTATTTATTATTTGTATTTAGTTCATTTTAATGAGACCATGCAATATTTGTCTTTTTGTGTCTGGCTTACTTCACTTAGTGTAATGTCTTCAAGACTCATCCATGTTATCACATATACCCTAATTTCATTTCTTCTTACTGCAGCATAGTATTCCATTGTATGTATATACCACATTTTGTTTATCCATTCATTGGTGGATGGACAATTAGGTTGCTTCCATTTTTTTGACAGTTGTGAACAATGTCACTATGAACATTGGTGTGCAGATATCTGTTTGTGTCATAGTTTTTAGTTCTTCTGGATATATTCCTAGTAGAGGAATTACTGGATCATATGGCAGTTCTATATTTAGCTTCCTGAGGAACCATCAAACTGTCTTCCACAGAGGCTGCACCATTTTATACTCCCACCAATAGTGAAGGAGTATTCCTATTTCTCCACATCCTCTTCAGCACTTATTATTGTTTGTTTTTTTAAATAATGGCCATTCTATGTGATGCTAGATGATATCTCATTGTTTTAATTTGCATTTCCCTAATAGCTAGTGATATGGAACATTTTTCATGTGCTTTTTGGCCATTTGTATTTCCTCTTTGGAGAAATATCTATTTAAATCTTTGGCACATTTTTAAATTGAATTGCTTGCTCTTTTATTGTTCAGTTGTATGATCTCTTTACATAGAATGGAAATCACACCCTTATCAGATAAGTGATTTCCAAATATTTTCTCCCACTGACTGGGCTGCCTTTTCACCTTCTTGATGAAGTCCTTTGAATCACAGACAATGTTTAAGTTTGAGGAGGTCTTATTTATCCATGTTTTCTTTCTTTGCTCATGCTTTTGGTGTAAGGTTTAAGAATCCACCACCTACCACCAGGTCTTGAAGATGTTTCCCTACATTTTCTTCTAGGAGCTTTATTGTACTTCCTTTTATATTTAGGTCTTTGATCCATTTGAGTTAATTTTTGTATAAGGTGTGAGATAGGGGTCTTCTTTCTTTCTTTTGGCTATGAATATCCAGTTCTCCCAACACTATTTGTTGAATAAACTGTTCTGTCCCAACTGGGAGGGCTTGACAGGCTTGTCAAAAATCACTTGGCCATAGATGTGAGGGTCTGTTCTGAACCATCAGTTCAGTTCCATTGGTTTATGTGTCTATCTTTATGCTGATACCATGCTGTTTTTACCACTGTAGCTAGGTAATATGATTTAAGTCTGGAAGTGAGAGTCCTCCAACTTCACTTTTCCTTTTTAAGGTGTTTCTGGCTATTCGGGGCCTCTTCCAGATAAATGTGATAATTGTATTTTCCATTTGCTTAAAAAATGCTGGTGGAATTTTTATTGGGATTGCATTGAATCTGTATGCCAATTTGGATAGAATTGTCATCTTAATGATATTTAGTCTTCCAATCCATGAGCATGGAATGTTCCTCCAATTATTTAGGTCTTTTAAAATTTCTTTTAGCAATGCATTATAGTTTTCTGAATACAAGTGTTTTGTATCCTTGGTTTGTTTATTCCTAAATATTTGATTCTTTTAGTTGCTATTGTAAATGGAATGTTTTTCCTGACTTCCTCCTCAGATTGTGCATTGCTAGTGTATAGAAAGACCACTGATTTTTGCATATTGATCTTGTATTCTGGCACTCTACTGAAATAATTTGTTAGCTCTAGCAGCTTTGTTGTAGATTTTTCAGGACTTTCTAGATATATAATCATATCATCTGTGAATATTGAAAGTTTTAATTCTTCCTTTCCAATTGGGATGCCTTTTATTTCTTTTTCTTATCTGCTTGCTCTAGCTAGGACCTCTAGCACTATATTGAACAAGAGTGGTGACAGTGGGCATCCTTGTCTTGTTCCTGATCTCAATGGGAAAGCTTTTAGTCTTTCACCATTGTGTACAATGTCAGCTGTGGGTTTTTCATATATGGCCTTTCTCATGTTGAGAAGTTTCCTTCAATTCCTATTTTTTTGCAGTATTTTTATCAAGAGAGGGTGCTATATTTTGTCAAATGCCTTTTCTGCATCAATTGATAAGATCATGTGATTTTTCTTCTTTGATTTATTAATGTGGTGCATTATGCTGATTGATTTTCTTGTATTGAACCATCCTTGCATGCCTCGTATAAAACCCACTTGATCCTGATGGATACTTATTTTAATGTGTTGTTGGATTCAATTAGCAACTATTTTATTGAGGATTTTTGCATCTGTATTCATTAAAGAAATGGGTCTGTAATTTTCTTTTTTTGTAATATCCTTATCTGGCTTTGGCATTAGGGTGATATTGGCTTCATAGAATGAGTTTGGTAGCATTCCTTCTTGTTCAATTTTTTCGAAGAGTTTGAATAAGATTGGTATTAAAACTTCTTTGAATGCTTGGTAGAACTCATCTGTGAAACTGTCTGGTCCTGGACTTTTCATTTTGGGGAGCTGTTTGATGACTGTTTCAATCTCTTTACTTGTGATTGGTTTGTTGAGGTCTTCTATTTCTTCTAGTGTCAGTATAGGCTGTTTGTACATTCCTAGGAAGTTTTCCATTTCATCTACATTATCTAGTTTTTTAGCATAAAGTTGTCCAAGTATCCTTTTATGTTCTCTTATTTCTGTGGGGTCAGTAGTAAGGTTCCCTTTTTCATTTTTTATTTCATTTATTTGCATCTTCTCTCTTTTTTTCATAGTCAGTCTAGTTAAGGGTTTGTCGATTTTGTTAATCTTGAAGAACCAACTTTTGGTTTTGTTAATTTTCTCTATTGTTTTTTTTTTGTTCTCAATTTCATTTATTTCTGCTCTGATATTTATTATTTCATTTCTTCTACTTGTTTGGGATTAGCTTGCTGCTCTTTTTCTAGTTCCTCCAGCTGTGTATTTAGGTCATTGACTTTAGCTCTTTCTTCTTTTTTAATATAAGCATTGAGGCCTATAAATTTTCCTCTCAACACTGCTTCGCAACATCCCATAGGTTCTGATATGTTGTATTCTCATTGTCATTCATCTTGAAGTATTTATTGATTTCTCTTGAAATTTCTTCTTTGACCCACTGATTGTTTAAGATTGTGTTGTTTAATCTCCATATATATGTGAATTTTCCCTTTATTTGACCCTTGTTATTTCCAACTTTATTCCGTTATGGCCAGAGAAAGTGCTTTGTGTAATTTTGATTTTGTTGAATTTATTGAGGTCTGTTTTGTGAACCCAACCTATGGTCTATCCTGGAGAAAGATCCAGGAGCACTTGAGAAGAATGTATATTCTGCTGTTTTGGGGTGCAAGTTCTGTATATGTCTTTCAGGTTTAGTCCATTTATCATATCATTCAAGCTCTCTGTTTCTTTATTGATCTTCTGCCCATATGTTCTACCCAATGCTGAGAGTGGTGTTTTGAAGTCTCCAACTATTATTGTAGAGATGTCTATTTCTCCTTTCAGTTTTGCCAGTGTTTGCCTCATATATCTTGGGGCATTCTGGTTAGGTGCATATATATTTATGATTTTTATTACTTCTTGGTGAATCTTCCTTTTTATTAATATGTAATGTTCTTCCTTGTCTCTAATAACAGTTTTGCTTTTAAAATCTATATCATCTGATATAAGTATAGCTACCCCAGCTTTTTTTGGTTACTGCATGTGTGGAATAACTTTTTCTGACCTTTCACTTTCAATTTATTGGTATTCTTTGGTTTAAGGTGAGTCTCTTGCAGACAACATATAGATGGCTTATATTTTCTTATCCATTCTGCCAGTCTGTGTCTTTTGATTGGGGAGTTTAATCCATTAACATTCAATGTTATTACTGTAAAGGCAGTTCTTATTTCATCCATTTTGATCTTTGCATTTTATCTGTCATTTTATATTTGACACTTTTAGTTACTTTTACTGATAGAGTTGTCATTTCCAGACTCTCTTCCAGACCTCTCTCTCCTGTCTTTTCTTTTCAGGCTGTAACACTCCCTTTACTATTTCCTGCAAAGCTGGTGTTTTTGTTATAAACTCTCTCAGTTTCTATTTATCTCTGAATATTCTAATCTCACTCTCATTTTTAAAAGATAATCTTGCTGGGTATAAATTCTTGGCTGACAATTTTTCTCCTGCAAGATCTTAAATATATCATATGACTTCCTTCTTGCCTCCATAGTTTTTGATGAGAAATTGGCACTTAATCTAATTGGGTATCCCTTATATATTATGCATTGCTTTTCCTCTTGCTGCTCTCAGAATTCTCTCCTTGTCTCTGGCATTTGACGTTCTGATTAGTATGTGTCTTAGAGTTGGTCTATTTGGATTTATTTGGATGGACATATGCTGTGCTTCTTGGACATAGATATCTATGTCCTTCAATAGGTTTGGGAAATTTTCTACCATTATTTTTTCAAATATTCTTTCTGCCCCTTTTCCCTTCCCTTCTCATTCTGGGACACCCATGACATGTATGTTTGCACATCTCTTGCTGTCATTTAGTTCACTGAGACCCTGTTTAATTTTTTCCAGTGTTTCTTCATCTGTTCTTTTGTTTGTTCACTTTTGGAGGCTATGTCTTTGAGCTTGCTGATCCTTTCTTCTGCATCCTCAAATCTGGTGTTATATGCCTCCAGTGTATTTTTAATTTCATTTATTGCACCTTTCATTCTCATAAGGTCTGCTATTTTTCTATGTATGCTTTCAAAGTCTTCTTTGTGCTCATCCAATGTCTTCTTAATATCCTTAATCTCTTTAGCATCTCATTGAATTTATTAAGGAGATTTGTTTGAACATCAAAAATTAGTTTTCTCAACTCCTTTATGTCATCTGCAGGCTTATCTTGTTCCTTTTATTGGGCTATCCTTCCTGTTTCTTGGTACAGATTGTAATTTTTTGTTGGTGTTTCTGCATCTGGCTTGCTAGATGTATTTATTCTGGTGGCAGTTTCTCCCTTTAGTTTAGGGATTTCTTATCTTTTCTCCCTTGTTGGTTGTGTAGTAGGAGCCAAGGATGTAGTTGGTGCTGTAAGCTATTGAGGCTGAAGCTGCCCATGTTGCCCCAGGAAATGATGAAGCTTCTCCCACCTTTCTGCTCTGTCAGGGATAGGGACAGAGCTGCAGCCATGTACAATACTTCAAGTTGGGCACAACAAGATTGTTTGTAGTCATCCAGAGACACTGATGAAGCTACACCCTTCCTCCCTACCTTAGGCAGGGGTGGAGCTATAGTTTTGGTCAGCAATCTATGCTGTATGGGTCCAAAATGACCACATTTACTCATGTAAACTGAGGTAGCAGCAGACCCTCTCCCTGCTGGGGGTGGGAATGGACCCTCTGGAGTGCCCAACAATCTAATCTCTGTGGGCCAAATATGCCTATGGTTGCCCTGAAAGGCTGAGGGAGTACTGTCCCTTCTTCTCTTTAGGGGGTGTGAACAAAACCACAAATGCTCAACAGTTCAGTCCTATAGGTTGAAAGTACCCACTGTTTCCCAGAGAGGCTGAGGAAGCACCAGCCACCTCCTATTCTATTGGGTGGTAGGGGTGTTTCTATGGGCACTTAACAGTTCAGTCCTTTTAGGCCAACAATACCTGCTGTTGCCTGGAGAGGCTGAGGAAGCACCTGCCCCCTTCTTTCCTCTTAAGTCATGGGGTTTGATCCACAGGCACCTGACATTTTGGTTCCTGTTGACTGAAAGTACCCACCATTGTCCAGAGAAGCTGTGGAGACACCAGACTCTCCTATCCTGTTGGGGTTGGGGGTGGATTCATAGGCATCCAATAGTCCAGTCCATGGAGGCTGAAGGTCTGCCATTGCCCAAACAGGCTGTGAAAATACCAGCTCCCTTCTTTCCTATTGGGGGCTTAGGGTGGGTCCACAAATACCCACCAGTCCAGGTTGTGTGGGCCAAAAGCACCTGCAGTTACCCAGAGAGGGTGGGCAAACACGATCTGTCTCTTGTCCTATTGGGGATGGAGGTAGAGCCACAGGTGCCCAACTGTCAGGTTTGTGCAGCCCAAAACTGTTGGAGGTTGCTTTGAGAGGTTGAGGCAACACTAGCCCCCCCCTACCCTGTGGGGGGACAGAGGTAGAGATGGGCTCTCAACAAACTTGTTTGTGTGGGCTGAAAACTCCTGCTATTGCCCAGAGAGACTGAGGATACCCAGCTGCTCTCCTATTCTCTTGGGGTGCTGGGACACAACCCCAGGTGTCTGACTATTCAGCCTGTGCCAGCGGATAGCACTTGCAGTTGCCTGGAGAACCTGGTGCAGGACCCACCAGCTACCTCTCTGCTGGAGGAGGGGCTGGAACCTAAGCTAGGGCTGCAGTCCAATCTTGGTGCAAAGAAGCCAGTCCCTAATTTCATTGAATTTCAGTCAGCCAGACTTCCCCTCATGCCTGGGGTTGAGTCAAAATGGTGGCCAGTGGCTTCCCTCTGACCTAGACAGGCTCAAAGTTTAGTTATTCCTAGGATTCTATTTCAGCCTGCTGAATCCACTAATCAGTAACTGAAGTCGGTGCCACACCGTGTTTTCCTCCCGTTTTTATTGGGGGAAATGGAACTTCCAACTCCAACCATGGAATAGCTCCTGAGGCGGCTTGCATGCCATGGGCACTGACCTCCACAGCATGGACTGCTCTACTCATGATTCCTCTGTGCAGATGGGTAGTCTTCTCCTTCCACACTCTTAAGGATGTTGCAAGGTACTCCTCTGGTCTCCTGGGTCCTCCAAACAGGTGCTTTAGGTAGCTCTGGGTGACCACCAACTGCCCTGTTTCATGAGCTAACTCCAGGAGCTCCTTACTCTGCTGCCTCTTGGCTCCACCCCCCTTTTATACATTTTTTGGCCTTTATTTATTTTTTTAATGTTACACTCAAAAAACATGAGGTCCTCATACCCCCCCCCCCCCCATTTTTTATACCTTCCTTCCCTGCTCCCTTCCCCAAACACCTTCCACTGCTTGGCTTCGGTATGTTATTAATGGCCAGACCTGAGGCTCTTTTTCAGACTGCTATAGGCCTGGTTGATGAGAACCACCAATCCTGTGTAGGAACAGGAAATACAGTTCCTTCTCCGGTGGGGAAAACTGTGGTGTACATCACAATGTCTAGAGTTTCCTTGCAGCATCAGGTTTGAGCTATCCAATTGGGACAGAGAACACACTTTTACCTGGGTTTCTTCCTTTTCTGTCCTACTGCACACACTCCCTTGTAAGTCTCTCTCGGGAACAGTTTCTCAAAAACTTACTTGTGTGCAGATTCTCTTCTCAGAGCCTGCTTCAGCAGGACCCAGCCTAACACAATAATTGATGCATTCTAACAAGACTCTGTAACAGAATTAAAATGTTGTTATATCTCAACTCCACTTGCTTTGCAAAAAAGAACTTAAATTGAAGAACTCAGTCCTGAATATATTAAAAAGAAAACTACTTTAGTAATTTTAAGCAATTCAATAAACTCGTTTTCTTTTTTCAGTTTTGAAGATGGGATAGGTTCACTTTTGAATCCACCCCAAGAAAACACACTGAGGAATATAGAGCTAATTAGAATTGGATATGGTGTTAGCAATCGTTCAGAGAGAGAGTTTTCTCTTAGAACACTAAAAAATTTTAGATAATTAATGGAATATTCTAAAGTAGGTGCTGATCATGGATTCCTCCTAAGAAAATAGCTAAATTGATAAAATACCAGAAAATTATCACGAGGATCTGAACTCTTCTGAACTGAGACATCAGGTATGTCCTTCTACTGTGAATGTAATTAGCACAACTGAATTAAATATCTGAATGTGCTTAAAAGGGGAAAATTTAGGTAGTATGTGTGTTAAATAGAAAAAAAAACTTAAAAAAAAACATAGAAGGGGAGAGGATGTAGCTCAGTGGTTGAGTGCCTGCTTCCCTTGTACAAGGTCCTGTATAAGGTTCAATCCCCAGTACCTCCTAAAAAAACAAAACAAAACCAAAAAATCCAAAAAAAGTAGGGCAATGCAACACTGTTAACCCTAATGTAAATTATGGACTATAGTTAATACTATAATTATAATAATGTTTCATCAGTAGTAAAAAAAAAGGTATCATACTAATGCAAAATACTAATTAAAAAAAAAAACTTTACCAGAAGCAAAAGCATTTTCAAATCTGTATTTTCATTGAACAAAGAATCTGTAATCAGTTTATTATATTAAATTTAGTTTTCCTCAATAGACTATACACATAACCACTTTCATTAATATTTGATGCATTTTTGTAGAGTTTTTTATGGAAATAAAAGCACATGCAAATATTTCTAATTCCTCCCAATGCCCTGCAGCCCAGTTAAGGTTGGTTGCAGCCTATGAATAGTTGTTAAACTGAGGCTACAGGGAGAGTTCTTCTAAGAATACTGAGCAAGATGTGAGAAGTCTTTAGACCTCAACTGCCTCTTCCTGATCAAGTTCTTCTTGAAACAGTATCAGCAGGGAAGCATTCAGAAAGACAACTTCTTATTACTTAAGAGACACAAATGGAATACTGCCTTCCTGTGTGACTTTGACAGTAATTTATAAGATGGATCCTGTGGAAGAACATGCTGAACTTTCATGTATGACATGCTTATTTTGTGGTAGGTGAAACTGACATGTTCAATTCCACATGTTACAATTTTCACCACTATGAATTTTGTGACGTCAGTTATCAAAAGCCTAATTATATTCTGTGTTTATTGTTTTTTCTAAATGAAAGGACGAATGGTAAATGAATATATTGGTTAAAACTTCGAAAGTCTTCTTTACGTAGCCCCTTAGTGCTTTATCTTTGAAGTCTACATGTAATACAATGGAGTATTAAACATTATTAATGTAGGCAAATAATCTTTACAATTGCTCTCAAAATTAATTAGAAATTTTAAAATAAAACTTAAAAATGTAAAAAGCATTGATAAAATCGTAATGTAACACAAAACATTAAGTTACTCCTTGATAACATTTTTAGCCTCCTTCCCACCTCCAATCCAATTCCATCTCCAGAGGGAACCCCTGCAATCATTCTACCTTTATCCTTCCAGGCACTTTCCCTATACATTTATATACATATTTGTGTATCTGCAGACTAACAGCTTTCCTTTTGTTCGAGTACATGTGTTTGTTTTCATGAATGATGTCATATTCTCTAAGAAGCTCTCCCTGCTCGTCCTACATGGCAACAAAATTTGGATTTTTAAAATATCATAACACAGACAAACTACCTAGTTTTCTAACCTTGGGCAAATTGCTTAAATACTTCTGGTTTATAGATATTTTTATTTATAAACTGAAAATAGTAATGGGGCCAACCATATTGGGTCATTGTGAGGATTACATGAGATAATGCTTAGAAAATGCAAGCAGTCCTTTCATCTTTTCAAACATTTATTTGCCATTTGTACTTCTCTTACTGTAAATTACCTGGTTTTTCTACTTGATTCACTATTTTTCTTATTGAAATACATTTTCTTTATTTTATAAACAAACTATTCTTATGTCTATCACATGTAGGGAAACAATTGTTCATGGCTTGTCTATTTTCTTTCTACTTTGTTTAAGGCATTTTGAATTTTTACATAGACAAATACATTATTTCATTTAAGCACTATCTGCTGCTCTAACATGGTGATATTTCAATGGAGATCTGAACAAAGTGAGAATATTCACCATGGAAACGTCTGTGTTCATATAATTCCCAGCAGAGGGAATGGTGAATGCAAAGTTCCTGAGTAAGGTACAAGTTTGATGTGTACTGAAACCAGAAAATAGGCCAGTGTGACTTGAATAGAGTGGGGGGTGGGTAGAAGTAAATGAAATTAGATAGATATTCACTGAGTATATAATTTATGGCCTTGAAGACCAGAAAAGGATTATTATTTTGTTCTATATATATTAAGAGAAGTTATTGGAGGGTTTTGAGCAGGGAAGTGGCATGGTCTGACTTCAAAAGTTGAAAGTGGGGAGACCAGATAGGAGGTTATTGCAATAATCTGGATGGGAGAAAGTAGTAGCCTTGACTAGGGTGGTAGCTAGGAAACTGGTAAGAGATGGTTGTATTTAGTTTGTTGGAAGATAGAAGTTTGTTAATATTTACTAAGAAAATGGTGGGACCTTGGAGAGCAAGAGAGGACTCAGAGATGATGTCAAAGGTTTTGGCTTGAGCAACCAGGTGAATGGCAGTATAATGTACAAGATGGAGAAGAGTAACAGGTTTAAGGTAGGAGATCAAGTTGTGTTTGACACATTATATTTGAAACGAGTATGATATAGTCAAGTAGAGATGTTAATAGGCAATTGAATATTCAAACCAGGGAAAAAGGACAGAGCAGGACATGTAAATTTGCGAATCATTGGTTTATAGATGGTAATGAAAGTCATGTTTCTGGATGAGATCACCTAGGGATTAAGGACAATAAGAAGATAAAGACATAGGGAATTCAAACATTTAGACATGAGGAAGAAAAAGTAAATTCAACAAAGAAAGATGAGCAAAATCAGCTTGCAAAGTAGGAAGAAAACCTGGGTCATATCATATTTTGGAAAACATGCATGGAAAATATTTCTACAGTGTACAATGATCTTTAGAGACTGAGTAATATGAGGATTGAAATAGAGTAGTGAGTTGAACAATATGGAGGTTACTGGAACCTTGAAAAGAGGAGCATTAGGAATAGTAGCAAACTTAAAATGGGAAGAACATATAATGCATCATTATTTTCTTTTTGAAGCATCTGAAATTCAAATCAAACTGAAAAAGATCTTTATGCAAAGATCCCATAAATACATGATCAAAGAACCTTATAAATGGAATCACTTTAGGCTTTGTTTTGGTTGATGCACCAAATGATATACATTTCACAGAGAGATGTGAGGCTTAGAAAAGGAGATAACAAATATGGGTTTTCACCATTGGCTGACCACTCACCTTTTTTAACCTCAACAGACCTTGGATAGACTAAGAAAAAGATGCTTGGAAATTCAAAGATAATTTTTGGATAGAGTATTGGTGTGCTTACTAATAGCAAAAGATGAGGTACGCATTCCCTGTCCTTCAGTCAAGAGAAAGGTGCTTTAAGGAGACTACTTGGAGAGCACTGTATACTCCCTCCTTACCACTATGTCTGACTCATGTCTGAGAAACTCAAAAGGCAAGTGCTGGACTGGCTTTCTGGTGCTGACAGAAGTTCCCTCAGAGAAGTGTCATCCTACACTTTCAAGTTCAGCAAGGCAAAGGCTGTGTGTGAGTGTTTCTTCTATCCCTGACCTGGGTAATATCAGAAGAAAACCAGTATGAGCTTGCCTTAGCTCTTGTCCAAGAGAATATATCAGTTAGCCTTTGCAGTATAACAAACCATCCCAAAATGTTAGTAGCTTAAAACAATAAATGCTTATGACTTTTGTGGGTCATCAGCATGGTTATTCTCTGGTGAGTGAGTAGCTTGGCTGGAACTGAACTGCCAGGATGGTCTCACTCATGTGTCTGGTGGTTGGCTAAGGTTAACTAGGAGGATTGTGGTGACAGGTTTCTCACCATTCAGCAGGCTAGCCTGTGCTGTACCAGTAGTCACAGGGAGAGCTGAAAATTTCAAACAATTAATTTTCCTTATGTCCCTGCCTTATTTTTAAATTAAATTTTATTGAAGTATATGATTCATACATGAACATATGTATACAATAAGTGTATAGTAAAAGTTGTGAACTTATAAAACAAACATGCATATCATCATATAGGCCTCCCATACAACATTCCACCACCAACACCTTGCATTGTTGTGAAACGTTTGTTACAAACTATGAAAGAGCATTGTTAAACTATTACTACCATGGAAGTGGCTGTGGCTCAATCAGTTGGGCTCCCGTCTACCATATGGGAGGCCCTTGGTTTGCGTCCTGGGGCCTCCTTGTGAAGGCAACCTCGCCTGCATGCTGTGGAGAGCCATCCGGCCTGCAGACCCCACAGAAAGCTGACTCAGCAAGGTGACACAACAAAAAGAATGGAGACAAGTGAGAACACAGAGGAGCCCACAGCGAATGGCCACAGAAAGCAGATAGCAAGGAAGCTGCAAGGGCGGGGAGCAGAAATAAATACAGAAGAACATACAGCAAGTGGACACAAAGAGCTGACAGCACACAAAAAAAAGCTGCAAGGGGGGAGGGTTAAAAAAATAAAAAATAAAAAAAAATCATACAAGAAAAAGTATTTAAAGCTGTAGTTAAAATATATATTACTACTTATTATAGTCCATATCTTACATTTGGCGTATTTTCACCCAACCCAAAAAATTATTAACACTCTGCATTAGTATTATATTTTTGTTATAGTTTGTGAGAGAATGCTCTTTTATTTGTTATGTTAACCACAGTCCATCTTCTACCACTGGATTTCCTGTGTTATACAGGCCCATGCTTTGTGTACACTCAGTGGCTCTCATTTTCCTCACAGAGTTGTTCTGTCATTACCTCAGGCAATTTTAAAATGTTTTCATTATTTTTTTAAATTTCCATTTTTACGTATTATACATTAGGTGCACCTTACATAGGTACAACTTTATATTGATGAGGCAAATTATACTTTTGGTAATTTATTTTTGTTAGCATTATTATCACAAGCAACATTAATAAGTATGAAGTTAATAATAATTTTTGAAATTTACTATGAATTTATTTTGGAATAATAGAAGGTCAATATTTAGAAATATCATGGATGAGTATGAAAAAATAAAGTCTGTCTATTAATTTTCAATGTATTAAATTTCATAAATAACTATAAAACCTACTTATTTTAAAATTTACATTCTCTGTTTATCTTGTGTATATGTACTGTGTCTCAAAGGGTGAGGTTTCCCCTAATTATTTTATCTATTTATTTCTACTCAAAGTACTTGTAATTTTCTTTTATTATTCTAATAGTCTATTATTTGATTCATAAATATTATTAATATTTCATCAATGTGATTTGTACTCATTTGTGAATATAAAATCCCTTTTTCTCATTTCATGATTTTTGTCTTGAACCTAAGCTCATAAGCCTTTTCTTCTTTATTTTAATAATGGAATTCTCTGAACTTGGTGAATATACTTTTTCATAACTCAAACAAAAATTAAGCTACATATATTGAATGAGTGAATTATTTATTCATAGGTCACTTAAAATAATTTTATCAAATTATAAGGATTAATTTTCCAAAATTCCAAAAGGATAAATTTCTTTCTATTATTTCTAAATTTATAATTCCGAATGGAGACTTTTGCACCTATACTCTTCACTTACAAGTTAATGCTCAATCTGGGTAGAATCTATGATAAATTGGATGGTGGAGGTTTGGCAGTAGATTGGGGTGATAGCAGTACAGCCATATGAATAGGGTCAAGAAGGGAAGTGGGAGTGTGTATTAGTCAGCCAAAGGGGTGCTTATACAAAATACCAGAAATTTGTTGGCTTTTGCAAAGGGTATTTATTTGGGTTACAAGGCCATAAATCATAAGTTACTTCCCTCACCAAAGTCTGTTACCAAGTGTTGGAGCAAGATGGCTGCTGATATCTGCAAGGGTTCAGACTCCCTCTTCCTCTCTTGGTTCTGTGGTCCCAGCTTCTTCCAATATCAGCTATAGCCTGTGATAAGTCTTATCTCTCTTCCTGGGCTCCAGATCAAAACTCCAACCATCCTTTTCTGTGGTGCAGTTTTTCTGTAAGTTCCCACCCACCAAGGGGGTAGAGACTCAATGTCCTACAGATGTGGCCCAATCAAAGCCTTAATCATTATTTAATCAAGTAAAAGTGAAACCTCTGAATCCAATATAATCTAATATGCCCAGAAGAAAAGACCAGTTTACAAACGTAATCCAATATCTATTTTTGGAATTCATCAATAATACCAAACTGCTACGGAGTGTGAACAGGGTTGGTTGGGGGTACATTAGGCTATTCATAGATCTGGGGGGATGGCTGGAGGAAGGAACAGGTGAAGTCTTGGGAGGTAGAGGACTGTGGTTAAGAATACAATTGTGATCTTTGTTCACAAGCCTCTCCTGTTACTTTTACCGTAACTGTAGTTGGTGCTGGGGTTTAATATGTACCCAGGGGACCTGAATCTCTGGACTGACCATGTAATAGCCAGGCCCTGAGCCTCAACAGATTTCAGCTCCTACACTCTGGTTTATTGGACTTACCCCACTCAGCTAACATGGAGTTGAAGAAGGTCAACCACCATACGATGGAGCCAAGAGTGCCTACAACTGAAAGCAGGAGGATTGCATCCAGCATCCATGTGGAATCTAAGCCCCCTCTTGACACAGATGTAGAGTGGAAACAACCATTACAATGTCCACAGGATGGAGGAATAGAGTATGGATTAGAGAGGACTTACTGATAATCTATTCATGAACTATTGTGATTAGTAATCAAAGAAAATGTGGCATTGGTGTGGAGAAAGTGGCCATGGTGGCTGCTGGGGGTGGGGAATGGGAGGAAGAGATGAGATGTGGAGGCATTTTCAGGACTTGGAATTGTCCTGGGTAATGCTGTAGGGACAGTTACTGGACATTGTATGTCCTCCCATGGCCCTATAGGTGGAACATGGTAGAGTGTGGACTATGATGTGGACCATTGACCATGCAGTGCAGTGGTGCTCTGAGATGTATTCACCAAATGCAATGAATGTCTCATGATGATGGGGAAGATTGTTGTTATGGGGGGAGGAGTGGGGGAGTGGGGTAAGGGGAGTGGGGGTATATGGGGTATATGGGGACCTCATATTTTTTGAATGTAATATTAAAAAAATAAAAAAAGACAAAAAAAAAAAGAATACAGTTGTGTGGGCGGCGGACTTGGCCCAGTGGTTAGGGCGTCCGTCTACCACATGGGAGGTCCATGGTTCAAACCCCGGGCCTCCTTGACCCGTGTGGAGCTGGCCCATGCGCAATGCTGATGCATGCAAGGAGAGCCGTGCCATGCAGGGGTGTCCCCCACATAGGGGAACCCCACGCGCAAGGAGTGCGCCCCGTAAGGAGAGCCAACCAGAGCGAAAGAAAGTGCAGCCTTCCCAGGAATGGTGCCGTATACACGGAGAGCTGACACAACAAGATGATGCAACAAAAAGAAACACAGATTCCCGTGCCGCTGCCAACAACAGAAGTGGTCAAAGAAGACGCAGCAAATAGACACAGAGAACAGACAACTGGGGTGGGGGGAGGGAGGGGAGAGTAATAAATAAATAAATCTTAAACAAAAAAGAATACAATTGTGGGGATGTTCTTTTGGCAGCAATGGCAGGGAAGGGTCACTAGTGCAGGGTGTCAGTGGTGTGGGGCTGTATGGGGAAGGGTGCATCTGGGGAATGTCTCTTTGGATATAAATGTGTTCATGTAGTCATAGGGTGTTATTTCAGTAGGTGGAGATCCACACAAAAAACAACAAAATATTAAATTCCCATCCTGGAGAGTACTGTTACATTCTCTAAAAAGTGTCAGGAATCTCTAGAGTACATGGGCAGTACTTAATAAAAGAAAACAGACTAAGTACCTAGCCCTAAATATTAATGCTTGTACTTATGAACCTTATTCTTGCAAAATTGAAACTTAGCCTAATAATATCAGTTACCTAAGAGTTGCCTCCTGAAAACCACCTCGTTACTCAAATGTGGCCCCTCTCTAAACAAAACTCAGCAAATAAACTCACTATATTCCTCCTGGCATGGGACATGACTCCTGGGGATGAGCCTCCCTGGCACTGAGGGAGGTGCTTGATTGCCAAACACCAACCAGCAGTGCATTTGGAAAAAGACCTTAACCAAAAGGGGGAAACATTAAATAAAAAAGAGTTTTTTTAGGCTAAGAGATTTCAAAGTGAGTTAGGAGGTCATTCCAGAGGTTACACTTATACATGTCTCAGGCATATCTCACTAACTGCCACAGTAAACAAAGCTGCAAAGAGGGATGTCCCGAGGACTCCAGAGACATCTGGACACTATAGGCAGGGCACACAACCCCATGAAATCAGCACCGTGTCTGTGGGCCTTATCTTGGAGTATATGATAACCTATTTCCCCACTCTAACAAAGTTAGACTCATTTATCATTTCCCAACACATGATTTTTCTACCCCTTTTATTTGAATCTATAATTAGCACTTTACCAATTAAATATGTGCCCTAGAGACTTAAATCTTCAGTCTGTTCATATGCCAGTTGAGCCCTGAATCTCAGCAGAGTTGTAACCAACAGCTACTTTCCAGTCTATCAGACTCATGCAGGACAACTAACAAAAGGATGATGATGGAAACCCCCATCCCCAAAAGCAACGAGTATATATAACTGCAAGCAAAACAGTTCCCTCCATCTGTCCCATAAATTCGAAGTTGTCTCTCAATCTGAAGCAGAGCAGGCATAAGCATTCCAGAATCTTCAAGATTGAAGAATAGAACAAACATAAGGGGGAATGCAAACATAAGGGGGAATGCAACCATGGACCAAATTAGACTTATTATTATTGTAGTAATGGAAGAACTTGGAAAATTGTTATAAAAATAGTGGTTACCAGAGGTTCTAGGGGGAGAGGGATGGAAGAATAGATGAAACTAGGGCATTTTTAGGGCATTGGAATTGTCCTGCATGATTTTGCAATGACAGATGCAGGCCATTTTATCAAACCTATAAAATTATACTGTGCAAACTGTAGACCATAAAATAAACTTATAGACCATGGTTAGTGCTTCAGTATTTTTTCATCAGTTGTAACAAATATACCACACAACTGTAAGATGTTATTAATAAGGGAAAGTGTGAGAGGAGGAGGGGTAGGGTATATGGGAGTCCCCTATATTTCTGAAGTAGCTTTTCTGTAATCTAAAACTTCTTTAAAAATAAAGTTGAGGTGGCGGACTTGGCCCAGTGGTTAGGGCGTCCGTCTGCCACATGGGAGGTCCATGGTTCAGACCCCGGGCCACCTTGACCTGTGTGGAGCTGGCCTATTCATGGTGCTGATGCCCGCAGGCAATGCCGTGCCACACAGGGGTGTCCCCAGGGCAGGGGAGCCCCACGTGCAGGGGGTGCACCCCGTAGGGAGAGCCACCCAGCATGAAGGGGGGTGCAGCCTGCCCAGGAATGGTGCCGCACACACAGAGAGCTGACACCGCAAGATGATGCAACAAAAAGAAACACGAATTCCCGTGCCGCTGACAGCAACGGAATCGGACAAAGAGGAAGACACAGTGAATGGACACAGAGAACAGACAACAGGGATAGGGGCGTGGGGAGAGAAATAAATAAATAAATAAATAAATAAATAAATCTTAAAAAAAAGTTGAAAAAAGAATATTTTCATTTTTGACCAAAGTGAACTCTAGAGACAGAAATAAATATTGCTGAAATTTACCTATAAAATCATGCAAAATAATCCAAATAATTTTTTTTAAGATTTATTTATTTCTCTCCCCTTCCCCTGCCCACCCTGGTTGTCTGTTCTCTGTGTCTCTTTGCTGCATGTTCTTCTTTGTCCACTTCTGTTGTTGTCAGTGGCACGGGAATCTGTGTTTCTTTTTGTTCTGTCATCTTGCTGTGTCATCTCTCTCTGTGTGTGGTACCATTCCTGTGCAGGCTGTACTTTCTTTCACGCTGGGCGGCTCTTCTTACAAGGGTGCACTCCTTAAGCGTGGGCTCCCTTACTCGGGGGACACCTCTGCATGGCGTGGCACTCCTTGCGCGCATTAGCACTGCGCATGGGCCAGCTCCACATGGGTCAAGGAGGCCCAGGGTTTGAACCGTGGACCTCCCATGTGGTAGACGGACGCCCTAACCACTGGGCCAAGTCTGCTGCCATTCTAATCCAAATATTATAGCAGTGACAAATAGAGACATTTTCCTCCTTACAGCACATACTACATTGAAACAATTTATGAGCTAATTACAAATCAGTAATATCTATTGAGTAATATTATTAATTGCTGAGCTCTGATTCTGCACTTTTACATTGTGCTAAGCATTTTTATAAATTACTTTCTCACAACAATCTTATGAAACAGGTATTTTTATTTTTATTTTACCAATGAGGGAACTCAGGCCCAGAAGTGAAGTGACTTCTCAATGTCATCTGGCTAGTAAGTGATAGGATTTGGCAGAGATAGGATTTGGACACAGGTCTATTTGATACCAAAGACCATGTACTTGGTCAGCTCTACTCCTACATTTAATACATCTTTTCTAGGAAACCATTTGAATGAATAAAAGGAAGCTCACTTAATGAGGAAGAAATATATAAATTTAAGTATAAGATTTAAATTTTTTGCTAATTTAGTATATAGGTCCTTTAGCTAGGGGTGAATTAATAAAATTTCACTATTCTGAATATTTTTGTGTTATGACATTAGCTATGATTTAATGATTTTTAGAATTTGGATTGTATCATGATCTTTTAAAGATATCTTTATTTTCTTTTAAGGGTAAAGACAAAATGAAACAAATGAGCTTAACATTTTGTAAAGATTCAATGTAACTAAATGATGCAAATATAAAATTTGAGTCACAATCTTTATCCCAGCCGTGAATGTTATGTACTGTATCCCAAACTCAAAACTCCAGGAGAGGATGCAGTAGTGCCTGCTTTCACTGGCCTCCGTAATCCACAGCGAGTATGGAGGGTAGGAGAGCATCTCCCTCTTACCCTTGCCCCACCTCCCGCTCCCCCCAAGATTCACTCTATTGAAAGGCAGTAGATTTTATGGTCTGGACAACAGATGCCCAGATGCCCTCTTCAGGTCAGATGGCTGCTCTACAGCTTTGGGTTTCCTCTGCTAAAAACCACTCTAAGAGGGCTCTCTAAGGACCACTGTGCACGGTATCTTCTTTTCCTGGATTGTCGCCCTTATTGGCATAAATGATGGAAACACTGAGTTTAAAGTATTATGCAACACTTTTATATCTACTTTTTATGTGGCTTAGTTAAATCAGGATGATTATATCTTTTTTAAAAGGGAATGGAATTTCAGAGGTAGAGATGGCAGAAGTAGATTTTCTGTTAAAACGTAAATTAGTTTCTGAGAGGCTGTATGGAGTACTGCAAACAGTATTCTCTTTAAAGTGAAAGCACAGTGATCAGGTCCTGCTTTCACTTTCAGTTTCACTATCTCATGATTTTGAACAAGTCCTGGAACATCTCAGAGCCTCAGTGTTCTTATTTCTAAAATGGAGTTATCTTTCTGTCAGAGGTTTGCAATAATTAACAAGCTGTAGCTCAGTTTCCCTAGATACGCACTGGGAAAAGGCTAACCCCATCTTCCATAAGCCTACATGTCCAAGGGCATGGCACTTCCCCACAGGTTAAATAAAGAGACCACATAGAGACGGGAATAAAGGGAAATGGAAACCTTCCCTACCTGCATAACAGAGGGAGATGAAATTCCTGTGGAACAAAGAAACATCTGCTCCTGCAGCATTCCAAGAAACCATAACTCCCTAACCCACTAACTTCCAGTCACTGTCAGGGAAAGTTTTCATCTCTAGGGCTTCCTATTGGCCCCTGCACTTCACTCAGCCCCTCAAACCCCTCCCACCAACTATCATTCCCCACCTAGGAAAGTTCTGTATAAATTCAAGTCCCCCCCTTCCAGGAGTGGGCTGAAGTCTCTCTTCAGACCCCCACCATGCTGGTGGGGAGGCTGAAGTTTGTTCTTTAGACCCCTCTGTTGGGAGAGCTTCTCAATAAATAAATTCTTTGCTTATGGTCAATCAGTCTCCGTGTCCCACTAAGCACTGTATTTTCTCCAACACTTTCCTTGGCATACTGTAAAGATTAAATAAAATATAAACAATGGAGAGCACTTGATATAAATAGACCTAAAAGTATATATTATTACTTAATATATTTAGTTTTAAATATATTTATATATTTAAATATATAAAATATATTATATATATTTTATTAAATATATATAAAATATATTAAATATATTTTTATATATATATAAATAGTTTCCAATGAGAAGAAAGAAAGCCAAAGAGGGGATAGGAAGGTGAGGGGTAGGCTAGAAGGAATAAAAAGCTCTACTTGATCATCATTTAAAATATATCTTAAAAATGTTATACATAGAAAAATAGAAAAAAGAGTATAAAATATAGGTGTATATTTAGAGTTAATAAAAGAAAACATATTTGGTTTATCTAATTGTTTCCTCATGAATGGATTTAATTTTAGGCATTTTAGGTGGGAAGAGCATATGGGATTTTGTGTCCTTTTCAAAGTAGTACATAATACCAGGAGGCACATCATGGCAGTTTGTCTCAATATTGTCCCATGTTGGAAAATTGTGATCACTTGGTAATTTAGTTTGCCGCAGGCTGCCAATGCAATATACCAGAATATAGGTTGGCTTTTATATTGAGGATTTATTAGGTTAAAAGCTTACAGTTCTGAGGCTACAAAAATGTCCAAATCAAGGTATCATCAGAGATGCTGTCTCACTAAAGTTCATCTGCTGGCAATCCTGGACTCGTGCCATGTGGCAAGGCAAAATGGTGGCCAGTCTGTGCTTTCTCCCCCAAACTCAAGTGGATGAATGATTAGGAATATGGCTCATTTCCCCCATTCCTCCTCACTCCTCTTTTTGAGCCTCTTAGGGGACTCTTTCTGTGCCTCTGTGCTCTTCTGCTTCCAGCCTCCGGCCTCTGGACCTCTCTCTTAGCCTCGGGATTTCTCTGTGTCTGCTGCTTTTTCTCTGTGCATCTGCATCTTCTCTATTCCATTAATAAAAGACTCCAGCAAGAGGACCAAGACCCACCTGGGTCACACCTCACTGAAGTAATCCAATGCCCCCAACTGTATTCAATCCAATCAAAGGGTCCCACTCCCAGAGGAGTGGATTAGCACTACAAAAATGATTTTCCATGGTCCACCCAGCTTCAAACTATCACATGTTGTGCTAGTTTTCCAGGCCTGCCATAACAAAGTACTACAATATTTGTGGCCTAAACAACAGAAATAGATTCTCTCACAGTTCTGGAGGTCAGAAATCCAAAATCAAGGTCTAAGGGAGACTCCCTCCTTGCCTTTCCCAGCTTCTGGTGGCTGCAGGCAATCCTTGCCATTTTTGGCTAGTAGATGCATCATTCTAGTCTCTGCCTCCATCCTCGTATGGCTGTCCCAACTCTGTCTTCTCTTCTTATGAGGACACTTGTGTTTAGGGCCCATCTGGTTAATACAGGATAACTTCATTATGGAGATACCCTTAAATTAGTTACATCTACAGTGACCCTTTTTCCAAATAAGGTCATATTCATCCTCCAGGGTTAAGGATTTGAACACATATTTTGGAAGGGCCACAATTCAGCCCACTATACTGGGAGAAGGTGATGTCTGCCAGGAAACTCTGTAATCAGTAAGTTTTCTTCATGAAGTATTAATTCCTAAAAATACTATTATCAACTCCTTGAGAGAGCAGATTGTCAGGAGTAGGTATGAAGCATTATATACTTTGAAATGATTTTCTCTTAGCATTTCTTTATTTGATCTAAAATAGAATATGTAATCATTTGCCCATAGACATCCTTATAGTTAATAAGCATTTATAGTTCACATTAATGTACAGGTTTGGATTAAAATGTTTACATAATTTTCAAATGTGTAAAGTCAATATTATGTATATATATTTTTTTCTAAATTAGAAACCTGAGTTTAGAGAGTTTGCTCAGGGTCATACTTAATCTATTGGTAAGGTTTATTTATAACATTTTTCTCGATCTTATAAGAAAGACTAGTTTGGAACTCCTAATTTTGTTAAAGAAATAATCTCTTATTCTTTTCATCTCATCTATTATATGAGGATAATAGCATCCTAACTTCACTAGATGTTTTAGGAGATAAAATAAGAAATTTGCATAAAGTCAGTTGAGAATTACATCAAACTTATTATTCTGGGCATGATTCTAAATGTTTAACATATATTAATTTACTTGACTCTCACAATAATCCTTCAAGATAGGACAATTATCATCTCCATTTCTCAAAGGAGGAAACTGAGGCACAGAGAATTTGAATAAATTGCTCAAGGACACATAGTTTATAAATATTGGATCCAGATTCATACCAGGCAATCAGGTTCCAGTATTTATATACTTAACTGTTTACCCAGCTTTGAAAATTAAAAATAAGTGCTAGTCATCTTTTCATGTGTTTATTTGCCATTTGTAGATCTTCTCTAGAGAAAAGTCTATTAAAGTCTTTTGCTCATTAAAAAAGTAAGTGCTATTTACATTAAGGTATTAATAATAGCATTAAACATTAATCAGGTATCACACTCAAAATTCTTCATCTATTACAAGGATTTAAGAATGGGAACAGAATGGGATCACTTAGGATGATAACTGTTTTCTCTTAAATTCCTATGGTTTTAGGTTGTTAGTTAAGCATTAAGTCTTAGAAATCTGGATACTGAACTTTGGCACCATTAAAATGCAATGTTTTTCTCCACACAGGTAGATTTGCCTTGCTTTGGTTAAGTTCTTCTGCAAATTTGTGCCACCAGATGGCAGTGGTACCTTGAGTTAAGATGTCTAGATAATGAAATAATTCAACTAAAATGATTTGTTGAAGCTGAACAATGATCAAACAGGTATGGTACTTAAAAAATGAACAATTCACTGGTGTTAAGTATAAAGAACCACACATTATTCTATATGGTCCATTCTCTACAGGAAATAAAAGGAAAAAATACTAAAAAATAATTTCTAACATAATCATGTTCATGCATTTATACAAGAGTATGTATATACATTCTTCAAAAAACAGTCTTTCTTGGATGAAAACCAATAACCATCTATAACAGCATTAGTATAAGGAAATTTCTGAATTCAGAATAATTGACTTACAATGAATTTTTGGAGCAAGAACTTATTTAGATATTGAGGGCCACAGGTGTATATATTGTGCTTGATAGTCCAAAGAAGGAAACCATCAGTTTTTGAAAGACAGTGACATACCAAATGATTTCGTCATGACAGAGTGTATTGATTTTTAAAAACTTAATTATTTTTAAAGTTGTAAAGATTTTTTTTAATTACAGAACTTGTGAACTTAAAAAACAATTATGCATGCACATGTGTGGAATTCCCATACAACACCCCTTAACCAACACACCACACCATTGTGAGACATTTGTTATAGATTATGAAATAACATCCTCAGACTATTACTACTAAATATTGTCCTTAGCATACATTTGGCACACTTTTTCCATACCCCTTATTATCATCACAGAACATCTTTGGCATTGATGCAAGAATATTACAGTACTGCTGTTAAGTACAGTCTATAGGTTACATTAGTTGTATTATGTATATGTAATTGTATTTTTTCCATGTTTCTTCACATTCTTATCACCAGGCCATAGTGCCATATATCCATGCTAGTTCACAGAAGGACATTCTTGCATTTGTACTATTAACCACAATTCTCATCCACCTCTGGGTTCACTGTATTTTTTGGCCCCTAGATTATTTTCTAGCTTTCTTTCAATTGATATTTGCATCTGAAGACTACTCTTTTCAGCCACAATCCCATTTATAAACCAGCTACTTACTCACTATAATGTGTTACCCTCAACTTTATCCACTTCCACACTTTTACAGTCAAGTTAATTAAAACATTTGCATATGGTAAGCATTAATCTTCCTTCGGAGTCATCCTCTTATCTCCTAATAACCTATACTCTAGGTTTTAGCTCCATGTGTTTGTTCTTCATATTTAATTCATGTTAGTGAGACCATGCAATATTTCTCCTTTTGTGTATGGCTTATTTCATGTAGCATAATGTTTTTAAGATTTATCCATGTTATCATACGTGTTCCAATTTCATTTCTTCTTCTTCAGCATAGTATTCCATCGTATGTATATACCACATTTCGTTTATCCATTCATTGGTTAATGGGCATTTGTGTTGTTTCCATCTTTTGGCAATTGTGAATAATGCCGCTATGAACATCAGTGGGCAATTGTCTGTTCATGTCACAGTTTTCAGTTATTCTGGTTATCTTCTTAGTAGAGGAATTACTGGATCATATGGCAGTTCTATATTAGCTTCTTGAGGAATTTCAAAACTGTCTTTCATAGAGGTTGCACCATTTTCCAATCCCACCAACAGTGAAGGAGAGTTTCTATTTCTCCACATCTTCTCTAGCACTTATTGTTTTCTATTTGTTTGATTTTTAAAAATAATGGTCATTCTATGTGTTGAGAAGAACTCATTGTCATTTGCCTTGCTATCCCTAATAGCTAAAGATAGCGAACATTTTTTCATGTGCTTTTTGGCCATTTGTGTTTCCTCTTTGGAGAAATGTCTGTTCAAGTCTTTTTTTTTTTTAATTTTTTAAAATTGATTTTGTAAAAATATTACATTACAAAAAAATATATGAGGACCCCTTCAACCCCACCACCCCCACACCTGTTCAAGTCTTTTGTCCATTTCTTAATTGGATTGCTTGCTCCTTTTATTGTTGAGTTGTATGATCTCTTTATTTAAAATGGGAATCAAACCCTTATCAGATATGTGGTTTCCAAATATTTTCTCCCATTGTGTGGACTGCCTTTTCACCTTCTTGACGAAGTCCTTTGAATCACAAAATTGTTTAAGTTTGAGGAGGTCCCATTTATCCATGTTTTCTTTCATTGCTCATGCTTTTGGTGTAAGGTTTAAGAATCCACCACCTGCCATCAGGTCTCGTAGAGGTTTTCTGATGCTTTCTTCTAGGAACTTTATGGTCCTTGCTTTAATATTAATATTTAGGTTTTTGATCCATTTTTAATTAATTTTTGTAAAAGACATGAGATAGGGGTCCTCTTTCTTTCTATTGGATATGGATATCCGGTTCTCCTAGTGCCATTTGTTGAATGGGCTGTTCTGCCGCAGCTGAGTGCATTTGACAAGCTTTTCAAAAATCACTTGACCATAGATGTGAGGGTCTGTTTCTGAACCATCAATTCAGTCCCATTGGTCTATGTGTCTGTCTTTATGCCAGTACCATGCTGTTTTTACCACTGTAGCTAGATAATATTATTTAATGTCTGGAAAGTGAGAGTCCTCCAACTTTGGTTTTCCTTTTTAAGATGTTTCTTGATATTTGGGGCCACTATCCTTACAAATAAATTTGATAATTTTGTTTTCCATTTGTTTAAAAAAGGCTGTTGGAATTTTCATCAGGATTGCATTGAGTCTGTATATCAATTTGGGTTGAATTGATATCATAATGATATTTCATTTTCCAATCCATGAGCATGGAATGTTCTTCCAATTATTTAGGTCTCTTTAAATTTATTTTAACAATGCATTGTAGTTTTCTGAATACAAGTGCTTTCCATCCTTGGTTAAGTTTATTCCTAAATATTTGATTCTTTTAGTTGCTATTGTAAATGGAATGTTTTTCCTGACTTCCTCCTCAGATTGTGCATTGCTAATGTATAGAAACACCACTGAATTTGTGCATTGATCTTGTATTCTGACACTCTATTGAAATTGTTTATTTGCACTAGTAGCTTTGTTGTAGATTTTTCAGGACTTTCTAGGTATAGGATCATATCATCTGCAAATAGTGAAAGTTTTACTTCTTCCTTTCTGATTTGAATGCCTTTTATTTCTTTTTCTTGCCTGATTGCTCTAGCTAGAACTTCCAGCACTATATTGAATAAGAGTGGTGACAGTGGGCATCCTTGTCTTGTTCCTGATCTTAATGGGAAAGCTTTCAGTCTTTCACCATTGAGTACAATGTCAGCTGAGGGTTTTTCATATATGGCCTCTATCGTGTTGAGAAATTTTCCTTTAATTCCTATCTTTTGTAGTATTTTTATCAAGAAAGGATGCTCTATTTTATCATATGCCTTTTTTGCATCAATCAATTGCATCATGTCATTTTTCTTCTTTGATTTATTAATGTGGTGTATTGCACTGATTGATTTTCTTATGTTGAACCACTTTGTATGCCTCATAAAACCCACTTGAATAATTCTATTAAAAGCATTTTTGGATTTGATTAGGAAATATATTTTTGGGGATTTTTGCATACATGTTCTTTACAGAAATGGGTTTGCAATTTTCTTTTTTCATAATATCTTTATCTGGCTTTGGTATTAAGATGATATTGGCTTAATAGAACGATTTTGTTAGAGTTCCTTCGTGTTCGTATTTTTGAAAGAGCTTGAGTAAAATTGATATTAAATTTTCTTTGAAGGCCTGGTAGAAATCACCTGTGAAACCATCTGGTCATGGGCTTTTCATTTTGAGGAGTTGTTTGAAGACTGTTTCAACCTCTTTAATTGTGATTGGTTTATTGAGATCTTCTATTTCTTCTAGGGTCAGCATAAGTTGGTCATACATTCATAGGAAGTTTTCCATTTTATCTGCATTGTCTAGTTTGTTGGTGTACAGTTGTTCATGTCTCCTCTTATGATTTCTTTTATTTCTTTGGGGTCAGTAGTAATGTCCCTGATTTCTTTTTTTATTTTATTTACTTGTATCTTCTCTATTTCTCTTTAACTAAGGCTTTGTCAATTTTGTTAATCTTCTTGAGGAACCCTCTTTTGGTTATGTTAATTCTTTCTATTGCTTTTTGGTTCTCAATTTATTTTATTCCTGCTCTGACCTTTGTTATTTCATTCCTTCTACTTGCTTTGGGAATAGTTTGCTGTTCTTTTTCAGTTCCTCCAGCTGTGTAGTTAGGTCATTGATTTTAGCTCTTTCTTCTCACTTAATATAAACATTGATGGCTATAAATTTCCCTCTTAGCACTGCCTTCACTATATCCCATAAGTTCTGATATGTAGCATTCTTATTTTCATTTGTCTCAAGATATTTATTACTTTCACATATTCTTCTTTGAACTGCTGGTTATTTAAGAGTATATTTTTCATCTCCATATATTAGTGAATTTTCCCTTTTTCTGCCTCTTGTTGATTTCCAACTTTATTGAGTTATGATCAGAGAAAGTGCTTTGTATAATTTTTTATCCCCCCCCCTCCTTGCAGCTTGCTTGCTGTCTGCTCTCTGTGTCCATTCACTGTGTGTTCTTTGTGTCTGTATTTATTTTTGTTTATTTTCCCCCTCCCCTTGTGGCTTGCTTTTTGTTTTGCTCTCTGTGTCCATTCACTGCATGCTCTTCTGTGTTTTTACTTGTCTCCATTTTTTGTTGTGTCATCTTGCTGAGTCAGCTGTCTGTGGCACCCCTGGACCAGTGGTTCTCTGTGGCATGTGGGCAAGGCTGCCTTCATAAGGAGGCCCTGGGACATGAAACCAGGGGCTCCCATATGGTAGAAGGGAGCCCAACTGATTGAGCCACAACAGCTTCCCTGTGTAATTTTGATCTTTTTGAATTTATTGAGCTCTGATTTGTGACCCAGTATATTGTCTATCCTGAAATAAGATCTGTGAGCACTGAAAAGAATGTAAAACCTACTGTTTTAGGGTGCAGTGCTCTGTATATGTCTATTAAGTTTAGTTCATTTATCATACTATTCAAGCTCTGTTTATTAATTGATACTTCACCCAGATGTTCTAGCCACTTTTGAGAGTGGTGTATTGAAGTCTCCAACTATTATTGTAGAAATATCTATTTCTCCCTTCAATTTTGTGTATGCCTCATGTACTTTGGGGCATCTTAGTTAGGTATATATACATTTATGATTGTTATTTCTTCCTGGTGAATTGCCCCTTTTATTAATATATAATGTCCTTTCTTGCCTGTAATAACAGTCTTGCTTTTAAAGTGTATTTCATCCAATATAAGGATAGCTACTCCAGCTTTTTCTTTTTGGTTACTGCATGTGTGAAATATCTTTTTCCAGCCTTTCACTTTCAATCTATTGGTATCCTTACATCTGAGGTGAGTCTCTTGTAGATAGCACATAGATTGCTTATTCATTTTGCCAGTCTGTATCTTTTGACTGGGGAGTTTAATCTTTTAACATTCATTGTTATTACTGTAAAGGCAGTTCTTATTTCACCCATTTTGATCTTTGGGTTTTATCTCTCACATTTTATTTTCACTACTCTTTTGACACTTTTAGTTATTTTAGTGAAAAGTCATGTCTAGACTTTCTTCCAAGCCTCTTTCTCCTGTCTTTTCTTTTCAGGCTGTTGCACTTCCTTTAGTATTTCCTACAAAGCTGGTCTCTTGGTTACAAACTCTTTCAGTTTCTGTATATCTGTGAACATTCTAAACCCACCCTCATTTCTGAAAGACAATCTTGCTAGATATAAGATTCTTGGCTTGAAGTTTTTCCTTTGCAGTATCTTAAATATATCATACCACTGCCTTCTTATCTCCATGGTTTCTGATGAGAAATTGGCACTTAATCTTATTAGGTATCCCTTGTGTGTTATGCATTGCTTTTCTCTTGCTTCTTTCAGAATTCTCTCTTTGTCTTTGACATTTTACATTAGTATGTGTCTCAGAGCTAGTTTATTTATATTTATTCAATTGGGAGTATGTTGAATTTTTTGATATGGATATCTATGTCCTACAATAAGGCTTGGAAATTTTCTACCATTATTTCTTCAAATCCTCCTGCCCCTTTTCCCTTCTCTTCTCCTTCTGGGACACCCATGGCACATGTGGTTCTACATCTCTTGCTGTCATTTAGTTCCCTGAGACCCTGTTTAAATTTTTCCATTATTTTCTTCAACTGTTCTTTTCTAAGTTTGCTTTCAAAGGCTATGTCTTTGAGTTCACTGGTCCTTTTGTCTGTCTCCTTAAATCTTCTGTTATGTGTCTCCAGTGTATTTTTTATTTCGTGTATTGTGCCTTTCATTCCTTTAAGGTCTGCTATTTTTCTATGTATGCTTTCAAATTCTTTGTTTGCAGTCAGTTTATTCTTAATATCCTTTATCTCTTTAGCCATCTCATTGAATTTATTAAGGAGATTTGTTTGAACATCTATGGTTAGTTTTTTTTTTTTTTATGTCATCTGAAGGCTTATCTTGTTCCTATGACTGGGTTATATCTTCCTGTTTCTTGGTATGGATTGTAATTTTTTTTTGTTGGTGTCTTAGCATCTGGCTTACTAGGTATATTATTCTGGGCAGTTTCTCTCTTTAGGTCTTTCTTGCCTCTTCTACCTTAATGGTTGTGTAGTAGGAGCCAAGGATGTAGTTTGAAGCTGTGGAGGCTGAAGCTACCCATTTTGACCCAGGAACTCATGAAGTTTCTCCCACCTTCCTTCTCTGCCAGGGGTTGGGACAAAGCTGCAGCCTTCTGTAATAATCTAAGTCATGTAGGCCAGGACCATTGTAGTTGCCTAGAGAGATAGATAAAGCTTCATGCCCCTTTCTGGGGTGGGGATGAAGCTACAGATATGGGCAGCAATCTATGCTATACATGTCAAAAATGACTGCAGTTGCCTAGGTAGACTAACATAGCACTTGCCCCTGTCTTTCCCTGCCATGGGTGGGGATAGGCCCTTGGGAATGCCCAACAATCTAATTTATTTGGGCTGAATATGCCTGAAGTTGCCATCTGAGGCTGAGGGAGTACTGTCTCTTCTGCCCTTCAGAGGTTGGGGGTGGATCCACAGTCACTCAATAGTTCCTTGTAGGCCAAAAGTAACTGCTGTTACCTAGAGAGACTGAGGAAACAACAGTCCTCTCTTGCCGTGGGGGTGGATCCACAGGTACCCACAAGTCCTGGCCATATAGGCCAAAAGGGCCTGCTATTTTCCAGAAAGGCTGAGGAAACACAGCTCCCCTCCTATCCTACTTTGGGGTGGGGATGTAGCAACAAGTATCCATCTATTCAGTCTGTGTGGGCTAAAAGCACATGCAGTTATCCAGAGAGGCTAGGGAAACATCACCCCCCCACCTATCCTACTTGAGGTTGGGGGTGGAGCCACAAGTGCCCAAAAGTGCAGGCCAGAAATTCCTGCATTTGCCATAAAACATCAGCCCCTTCCTATCCTATGGGGGTGGGTGGGATGGAGCTACAGGTGTCTGACAATCCAATCTGTGCAGGCTGAAAGCACCTGCAGTTGCCCAGAGAGGCTAAAGAAACACTAGCCCCCTCTTATCCTATGGGGGTGGAGGGGTGGAGATAGAATTGAAGGCACACAACAAACCAGTTCTTGCAGGCCAAAATTGCCTGCAGTTTCCCAGAGTGGCAAAGGAATACAACTCTTCTCCTATCCTATTCGGGTGTGGGGATGAAGCCTCTGATGTCTGACTATTCTGCCTGTGCCAGCTATAAGCACCTGTGGTTGCCCAGAGGGGCCTGTGCAGGATCTCCCATCTTCTTCCCTGCCAGAGGTGGAGATGGAGCCTAGGCTAGGGCTGCAGTCCAATCTGAGAAGAAAGAAGCTGGTCCATTCTGACATTGTGATTTTCAACCAGCCCCATTCCCCTTTTGCCAAGGGCTGAGTTAACATGCCAGCAACTGGTCTCTTTCCAACTTGACAGGATCAAAATTTAGCTGTTTTTAGGATTATACTTTAGCCAGCCAAATTTAACAACCAGACAGTAGCTGACTGTCTCTTCCTTCCCTGTTTTTGGGAAATGGAGCTTCCAACTCCAGTCACGGAATAACTCTTGAGGTGGCTTGTGCTGCCAATTGAGGATTGTCACCAGCCTCCATCATGTAGAGTGTTTTGCTCACACAACTTCATTGCAGATGGGCACTGTTCTCCTTTCGTTCTGTCAAGGATGTTTCAGGATGCTCCTCTGGGCTCCTGGGCCCTCCAAACAGGTGCTTTAGATATCTCTGTTTAGATCATTTAGGGTGAGTTGACTATTGGAACACCTCATTCAGCTGCCATCTTGCCCTACCCCTCAAGTTGTGAAGATTTTAAAAATGAAATTCATTTGTCATTGTCAAAGAGAACTGCTTCATTGTCCCAAATATCTGGCCTAATTTGTGTTTTCAATTTCTGTTTTGATGTCTTATTTCAATTTTGCTTTGTTACAACACTTTGATAGGGATGCTAACTCCATTTCAGGTTTCTAAGATGTAAATTAGGATGAAATTAAGAGAATGATAGCAGAGCAAGGAAAGAAATGTACTTTCCATAAAGGCCGAAATGTACTCCTGAAATGTACCTAAAATTTTATTATAATCTTCTGTAATTGAATAATTGGAGTTGTTGGGTCTTACCTTCCCCCAAACTTCTCTTTCCTTTCATTCCAGAGCATCTTTCCTGAACAAAGTAGTCCTAAAGACTTTGGACAGAGCCAAGCAGTGTGGAATTCCAGAGCCCCAGTAGGGTGAGAAGATCGGGTGCTTACGGAGTCAGGACTTGAGAAGCACACTTGGGTTCCTCCATGAGCAGGGGCTGTCCAGGGAGAGTGGCAACAGCAAATGGGTCTCAGCCCACTTGGATGTAAAACAATGAACGAAATGTACTAAAATTCAAATTTGTATCCAAGAATCATATAGTGGCTTTATATAGTTATGACACAAAGCCATCCTACTTGGGCTGTTAATAACTGTTTTCAGCTCATTTAGATTTATGAAGCTCTATCATTTTACAGTTCTTGCAACCCAGGTTATATCAGTGAGGAGGCAAGAAAAGGATATTCTTGGAATCGCTCCCCTGGCCTCCTTGGTTTCTTTCACTTTCCACCAGCTAAGTCTGGAACATACTCATCAGGTCTCAGCATGTCTAGAAATTTTGTATGCTTCTTCCTCCTGCACCCCTTCCTGCTAAGTGAGACACGGATACCAGCACATATCAGAATGCACTAAACCTAACCTTTGAATGAGTACTCAATCTACTCAGGCTCTGGGAATCCCCTACATCCCAAGGCATTTCTGCACCTCAAAAATAAAATCCAAATATATAATAGTGGCTTCAGATCTTTCATCTCTAATCCAATACATGGTACATCAACTTCTACCCTCCAAACTCCCCAGGAGAGTTTAAGCTTCTAATTAGATAACTCTATGACAGAAAACTCATTACTCAGGTTGCCCATCATATTTTCAGTTAGTTAGAGGGATGATTTTTGCCTTGGGAAAAATACTGCCTCCCTATATGTTTGACCCATTGGAACTCATTCTACCCCTTAGAATCAAAAGAAAGTGTGTAGCACACCTCTCGCTTAGCAACCATTCAGATACTTAAAGCAGCTCTCCATGTCCTCTTCACTCATATCTTCTCCACAATAAATGGACCCGGTTCTTTCAGTTCATTTGACAAAATGATTTTCTGAAACATGTTCTCTCATCTGCTTGATTGTAATTTGCTTTTACATGCTCCCATTTTTCAAGGTTCCCCTGACCTGAGTGTCCAGAACTGACCACAATTCCTCCAAAATTTCATCTCCACAATTTTTATATTGATGTAATTTATTTATTTCCACATATAAACATAAATTCTGTGCTATCTTAAAATTTTTTCTGTAAATTAAAAATATAAAATAAAAATATAAAATAAAAAGTTTAAGTAAAAATTTTGGAAATGGAGTTTAAATTAAAAAATCATACTACCAAAACATTTAATTCAACATTCTAAACATGCACACAGTCATACACAAAAGTACACTTTTCATTTACTTTAGAAAAAGTCAGAAATTCAATTAAAACTTACTGTGCCAGTGTATAGGCAGGTCATTTAATTTCAGAAGATCATTTTCCTTAAATAGAAAATGATAGATTTGGATAAGGTAGTCTCTAAAGTTTGTAAAATTATTGTAATTCAAAAGGCAGTACTTTTTTTACACATTATTTCAGTAGAATTTTGTAGTTATTCCAGAGAGTTCCAGAAAATAGTAACTTAGTTGAACTTCAAAGAAATTTTCTGACAGTTTCTGTAATATTTCACAAGATGGTGCTATATCACTATAAGAAAATATTCACTTCTCCATTACCACAAAGTCTGACCTTAGGTAATCACCCCTACATTTCATCTGTTATGTTGAAACTGTTTTTTCAAAAATTATTGGTGAAAAAAATGAAGTTAATCAATTTAATTAACAAAGAAATACTAAAATCCATTATTTTAATCAAGAATTGGCCAAAGGGCCAGATAGTGAATATATTAGATTTGCAGACCATATGGTGGTCTTGTTGTGATTACTCAGTTCTACCATTGTAGTGCAAAAGCAGCCACAGAAAATGCCTAACAAGTGATTGTGTTTGTGTGCCAATAAAACCTTATTTATAAAAACATGGACTGTAGTTTGCTGACCTCTGACTTAAACCACAGATGAAACTGAGCCACCATATTAGCAGTGATCATGTTTTCTGAGCCAAAAATTGGTATTTACGTGAGATGGATAGCTTCCAGGAAGGCTGTCCCTGATTCCTGCCTCCTGATGTTTGCGCCTTACTATTGCTTCCTTCCCTTGACTGTAGGCTGGACCTGTGATTTCCTTTTAGCCAATGGAATATGATAAAGCTGATGGAATGTAACTTCTGTGATTATGTTTCTTATGTATGAGACTTTCTTGCTATCAGACTTGCTCCAGGACTCTCCTTGCTGACTTGAAGTAAGTGGACATTTTGGGCAAGCCTCAGAAAGAAGCTGAAGACCATCTCCAGTCTACACGTAGTAAGAAACTAAAGCCCTAAATTCTACAACCACAAGGAAATTAATTCTGCCAACAGCTTAAGTAAGTGTGGAATTGGACCTTTCCCCTGAGCTTCCAGATGAGATTCTAGCCCTGGCTGACACCTTATAGAAGACAATAGCTAAGCCATGCCTGGACTCATGACCCAAAAAGTGTGGGATAAATAATATGCTAGTATTTATTACATGACAGGAGAAAATGAATATACCATGGTTTCATAACTATAGATATACATGTATGTGTATATATGTGTATATATATATGTATTACTTGTCCATACACACATATACACAAATAACATATGTACTGTATGGACAAAAGAATATAATATTCCCATGATATTAATGGAAAGTCCAGAACACTATATCTATAAAACAAATTCTTATTTGAATAATTTGTGTGTGTTTTTTTACGTTATGGAATTATATGGTTGTTCTTTCCTCCCTGTAATTGAAAAATAATGGAAAACATTTGCTCATCTGTGAGATCCACTTCAACTGTGACTCATTCATAATAAAATTTTGCTTTAATGGACTTTCCATCAATTTGAATATTATTAATTTTAATAATTCCACTCTATTTAATATGTTAGGATCTCTGATATCTATAATGATTCTCTCAAAGCACTAACAGGTTGTGATATAAATTTTGAAATGCCAAATAAAAGGATAACATGTTTAATATAATAAGCACACTTCACTTTTGGAAATTATATGAAAGTACTAATATATGCACATTAAATAGGACAATTTAACTGTCTATCATGCTAGACAACAGTTTACTCTGTGTGAAAGCCAATATATGACTTTTTAAATTACCATACAATTAAATACATTAATCAATAATCATCAAGGAGTATAGATGATCATCCCTAAATCATTTTCTAATATCTTACTAGTGGTTATTATTTCTCCCTTTTTGAATATTTTATAGCTTCCATTAAGCTGAAAAATTGTCAATTTCCATTTTGTTTCTTCTCTACACACTCTTAATACAGAACAATACAGGCAAAAAGTGATACAATGAAAGTAAATCCCTACTGTAAAAAAAAAAAAGGAGAGATTATCCTCTCACCAAAATAAGAACTCACTTCATAGTAATTTTGACTAAAGATGTTTACCTTTGGACTAGATATCTAAATCATAAGATACAACATGATCATTCATTTGTTTTTAAGATATGATTCAGATGCCATAAATTCGCCCTTTTAAAGTGTGAAGTTAAGTAATTTTTAGTATATTCACAAAGTTGTGCAATTGTCACAACTAATTCCAGACTATTTTCATCACCCCCCCAAATAAACTCAGTACCCTTTAGCAGTCAATCCTTGTAGTTAATTAAAATAACACAGAGCCTATATTAGACTGCCAAAGGGGTGCTAATGCAAAATACCAGAAATCTGTTGGCTTTTATAATGGGGACTTACTTGGGGGTAAAAGCTTATAGTTCCAAGGCCAAATCCACAGAGATGCTTTTCACTAAAGTCAACTTCTGTTTATCCCAGTGTATTGCCATGTGGTGAAGCAAGATGGCCATCAGTCTGCGAGGTTTCAGCCTTCCCCTGTGGGCTTCCTCTCTCAGGCTCAGCTGCTCTGCTTTCTTCCCAATTCCAGCTGCAAGCCGGCATATGGCTTGTCTCGTAGGGTTTCCTATATCAGTCTTGGTTCTCCCTCATTCTTCCCAAATTCAGCTGTAAGCTATCAGGCAAATAGCTCATCTCCCTCCGTGGCCCTCAGCTATTTGAGGAATTCTCCTTTCTGTCATATGGCAGGATCAAAAATGACAGAGCTCTTACTTCTTTTGTTTGTCTGAGTGAGCATCCATTTATATCAGACCCAGTAACGGAGCCGGAACTCAACCTGAGTTGAATCAAAAGCCCTGAATCAATCTTAACAGGTAATCTAATCAAACGCACCTCAAATGAATTTAATGCAATCGAAGTGCATCACACCCAGAATAGATTAGTTTCCAAACATAATCTTTCTCTTTTTGGGATTCATAACATTATCTCAAACTGCCACTGGGGCTTTGGACTATAATAGTGCCTCAGCATCTTAGACCTTGTCATTAGGTACCTCAGTAACCATCCCGATACCTGCTTACACAAGATAAACACTTTTCCCTCTCCTCCCCATATCCTACTCAAGTTCATGCCCCCTTGAGAGTTAGTTACAAACTCCTCACTCAAACTCTTGCTTGTCCAGTTGCTACAGCTCCACCCATGTAGCATTACAAAGGCATAGTATCCATGCCCATGGTAACTTTTGACCCCACCTGCTTAGTTGAGGTACACTTCTGACATGTTTCTCTGTGTGGCCCTTCAAGGCATAACTCCTCTGTCTGTTCTAGAGCCTGTGAGTATTAATAAAATTGTCTTTCATGAAACTGTATGTTACTCATCTTTCCTGCACCTGGCTATTCATATAAAAATCCTTACAACTCACTCACATTCCCCAATCACTGCTAGGTCCTGGCAACCACTAATCTACTTTCTATATCCATAGATTTTCCTTTTCTGGGCATTTCATATAAGTGGAATCATGTAATATATAGGTCTTTTGTGATGTCTTCCACTTATCATAATGTCTTCAAGTTTCATCCATGTTGTAGCATGTATTAGTAATTCATTTCTTTTCATGCCTGAATAATATTTTCTTATATGGATACTTGGTTTATGCATTCATCAATTGATGGACATTTGGGTTATTTTAATTTCTTGGTTATTATGAATAATACATATATTTGTGTGGGTTTTATGTGGACATATCTTTCAGTTTTCTTGGGTATAAACCCAAGAATTGCTTAGCTATATGATAACTCTATGCTAAATATTTTGAGAAACTGCTGAGCTGTTTTCCACAGTGACTTTACAATTTTTTATTCCCACAGGTAATGAGCATTCTGATTTCTCCACATCAGTGTCAACACTTGATATAATCAATCTTTTTAATTATAGCCATCCTAACAGGTGTGAAGGGGTATCTCATTGTGGTTTCGATCTACATTTATCTAATGATTAATGATCTTGAGCATGTTTTCACATACTTAAAACCATTTGTATACCTCTTTGGAGAAATGTCTATTCTTTTGCTCATTTTTTCATTGGGTTGTTTATCTTTATGTTATTGAGTTATAGGAGGTTTTGTGTGTGTGTGTGTGTGTGTGTATTCTGGGTATTAAACCCTTGTCAGATATAAGGTTTCCAAATATTTTCTCCCATTCTGTAGGTCATCTTTTCACTTTTTGATAATATCATCTTTTCACTTTTTTCGTTTTTAAAAGTTTTACATTTTGATGAAGTCCCATTTATCTATTTTTTTGTTACTCTTGTTTTTGGTTTAAAGTCTAAGAAACCATTGCCTAATATAATGTCTTGAAGATATTCCCCTCTATTTTCTTCTAAGAGTTTTATAGTTTTAATTCTTACATTTAGGTCTTTGATCAATTTTGAGTTAATTTTTGAACACGGAGTGAGACAGGGATCCACTTTCATTCTTTTGTGTATAGATATCCGGTTTTCCCAACACCATTTGTTGGAGAGCCTATTGTTTCCTTACCATAGGTCAATTGGCAGGGAGTGGATGTAGCTGAAGTGGTTGAGTGCCTGCTCCCCATGTACAATGTCCTGGGTTCAACCCCTGGTACCTCCTAAAAACAAAAACAAAATAAAACCAGCAAACAAATGAAAAAAAAAAACAACTTTTAATGAGAAGCAGATATAGCTCAGTGGTTGAGAGCCTGTTTCCCATGTATGAGGTCCTGGGTTACCTCCTTAATAAAAAGAAATCAATTTCAATAAGTTTTGAAATCAGAAATTGTGAGTCCTCCAACTTTGTTCTTTTTTCAAGATAGCTTTGGCTATCTGGGGCTCGTTACTTCTACAAATTAAGTTCATGACTTTCTTTCCTATTTCTGCAAAATAAGCCCTTGGAATTTTGATTGTGATTGTGTTGAATCTGTAAATCACTTTGGATAGACAAATATTTAACAATTTTTAATCTTCTAAACCAAAATATGGGCTGTCCTTCCATATATTTAGGTCTTCTTTGATATCTCTTAGCAGTATTTTATAATTTTCTGTATAAAAGCCCTTTATATCCTTGGTTAAATTTTTTTTCTAGATATTTGATTCTTTTAGTTGCTATTGCAAATTGATTTTTTTCTTGATTTCCCCTTCAGATTGTTCATTACTAGTCTAGAAACACCACTGACTTTTGCATGTTGATCTTGTACCATGCCACTTTGTTGAATACATTTATTAGCTCTAGGAGCTTTGTTGAGGATTTTTCAAGATTTTCTGTATATATGATCATATTATCTACATTATATTAGTAAGAAAAGGGATGCTGATGCAAAACAACAGAAATCTGCTAGTGTTTGTAAAGGGTATTTATTTGGGGTAGACGCTTACAGTTATGAGGCCATAAAGCATAAGTTACTTCCCTCACAAAAGTCTATTGCCATGTGTTAAGGCAAGATGACTGCCAACATCTGGCAAGAGTTTAGGCTTCTTGGGTTCCTCTCCTCCTGGGACTCCCTTTCTCTCTGGGCTCAGCTCTCTCCACAAGGTCAGCTGTAGGCTATCAGCTGAACAGCTCTGTATCTCTCCCCAGGGCTTTTGCCATGTCTTAGGAGCCATCTCTATTCCTCTTTGTTCTTTTCCTGTGTATTGACTTCCCAGGCTCCAGCTTAAAATCTCCCAACTCTGTCCTTTGCCATGTCTTGTCTTTGTGATTCCCTGCCCACCACATCCTACTGACATGGCCCAATGAAAGTCCTAATCATAATTTAATCAAACAAAAGGGATACCTCTGGCAAACCAGTTTACAAACATAATCCAATAACTATTTTTGGAATTCATAAACAGTGCCAAACTGCTATATACATATAGATAAAGTTTTACTTCTTCCTTTCCAATTTTGATGCCCTGTTTTTATTGCATAATTGCTCTGTCTAGTCCTTCCAGTACAATGCTGAATAACAGTGGTGACATTAGCCAACCATGTCTAGTTCCTGATCTTAGCAAGAAAGCCTTGTCTTTCACCATTGACTATGATGTTAGCTGTGGGTTTTTCATATTTGCCTTTCTTAGTTTGCCACAGGCTGTTGATGCAAAGTACCAGAAATGGTTTGACTTTTATAAAAGGAATGTACTTGACGTAAAATCTTACAGTTCTGAGGCCATGAACTGTCCAAATCAAGGCACCATCTGAGATGATTTTACACCGAAGTCAACTACTGTTGATTCTGGAGTCCTGCGGTGTGGTGAAGATGGGCATTGATCTCTGCTGAAGTCTCTGCCTTCCCCTCCATAATCTACCATCTCCTGGAGCCCAGCTGTGGGCAACCAGGCATCAGACTTGTCTCTTACCAGGCCTCCTTTCTTCTCAGCTCCTCCAGTTTCTTCCCGAGCCCAGTTGTGAGTGAACAGGCATATGGCTTGTCTCTTCAGCCTTGAGTTATTCTGTGGACCCAATCTCTTGAAGTCCTCTTTCTGTGCCTCTGTGCTCTGCTAGTTCCAGACTCTGGGACCTCACTCAGCCCTCAGTACTTCTCTCTCCATGGTAGGATCAATATGGTAAGGTTCCCTTTTCCTATCTGTTTCTGTGTCTCCTTTATATCAGCTCCAGTGAGAGGGCAGAGACTCAGCCTGAGGCATGCTTCACTGATGTAGTCCAATCAAAAGGGTCTCACACACACAGTAGTGGATTAGTTAAAAAACACAATCTTTCTCTTTTTGGGAGTCATAAAAGAACTTCAAGCTGCCACAATGCCTTTTATCATGTTGAGGAAGGTTCCTTCTATTCCTAGTTTTCTGAGAATTTTTATAAAGTTGTGCTGGATTTTTCCAAATGCCTTTTCTGCATCAATTGAAATGATTGTGCTATAATTTTTTCCCTTTATTCTATTAGTGTAGCTTATTACATTGGTTGTTTTTCTTATATTAAGCCACTCTTGCATTCCTGGGACAAATTCCACTTGATCATGGTGTGCAATCCTATTAATATACTGTTGGATTCAATTTTCTAATATTTTGTTGAGGATTTTTGCATCTATATTCATAAGAAATATTGGTCTGTAATTTTCTTGTAATATTTTTATTTGGCTTTTGTGTTAGGGTAATGCTGGCCTCAGAGAGTGAAGAGTGAATTAGGAAGTAGTCTTTCCTCTTCAATTTTTTGGAAGATTTTGAGTAGGATTGATGTTAACAATTTTGCTTACATAAATGGTACCAAAGGGTTTATCTACCTGGTTCTCAAAATTATTTGATTTCTGTTTTTTATATGACATAAAAACCAAATGATCCCTCTTTGAGAAGATGATTTACTTGAAAATGAATGTGCCTAATTATAAATTGAATAATGGTATCAAAAGAACATGAAAATAAAGCTCAGTACATGTACTTGAAAATAATAGCAAAATATTTTAATTAAGATGAAAATATAGTGAATGTACATAGAACTTGCCACAATGTATAATAGGCTTAACTCAATAAACATACTTATAAAACTTAATTCAATTACTTGAAAGTCTCAACTCAAGGACATCGATTTTAAATGTTATGTTCCCCATTATAACTTGAATATATTTTAAATATACATAACTGGAAAATATAGGAAACTAGGTATTATTTCCATTAATACAAGTTCTTCTAATGCTTTTTAGTTGTTCATTTAATGGAATATTGATCAAAGGCATATATCCCTTTTCCCAATGCTTTTGAAAATATCTTAAATATATGACAAAATACTCCCCCATATTATGTCACAACATTATATGGTTTTATTAATAGAAAAGACTGCTTGATTCATTTTTAAAATAATGCAGGCTGCAAATTGACATTTCCTGGGCCATCTTTAGTCTGAAATATGTTCATTTCACCTACATATTCTTTTAAGTGGCGTATGAAACCTTAGAGTATACTCCTTCCTTTGCTCATCCTGCAAGCTTTGAATGGCCCTATATCTTTTCATTTCTTTCCAGTTCCTCCTGAGTTTAACATGATCTCTTACATATTTGAGCCTCTGCTTACTCCATGCCTTTGGCTTAGGTCATCAAATTGGTGTTGCCTATCATTCAGAGCTATTCATATCACCTAAGATTGGGTTATCTTTGCTGTAAAAAAAAAAAAAAAAGAAATTGAATATATATGTATATATATACACACACGTATTTATTTATATTTACCAGACAGATGCTTTCTATTGTCATGGACCTTCTAATTACTTCTCTTTTACATGTCTCCTCCACATTAATGTTAGGATTAGAAAAAGGAAAATATCATTCATAGTTTCTCTACTCAGGGATAACTGCTGTTTATTTTTTTATTTTATTTTATTTTTTTAAGGTTAATTTATTTATTTCTTTCCCCTTCCCCCCCCACCCCAGTTGTCTGTTCTCTGTGTCTATTTGCTGCATCTTTGTCCACCTCTGTTGTTGTCAGCAGCACAGGAATCTGTGTTTCTTTTTGTTGCGTCATCTTGTTGTGTCAGCTCTCCGTGTGTATGGCGCCATTCCTGGGCAGGCTGCACTTTCTTTCACTCTGGGCAGCTCTCCTTACGGGGCGCACTCCTTGCACGTAGGGCTCCCCTACGCGGGGGACACCCCTGCGTGGCAGGGCACTCCTTGCGCGCATCAGCACTGCGCATGGGCCATCTCCACACGGGTCAAGGAGGCCCAGGGTTTGAACCGCGGACCTCCCATGTGGTAGATGGATGCCCTAACCGCTGGGCCAAGTCGGCCACCTGCTGTTTATTTTTTGATGTCATTCTTTCCAGATATTTTCCTATGTATAGAATTTTGCTAGATTGTTTTACTTAGTTAATATTATCCCATAAATTCAATGTTGTTTCTTGGAATGTAAGTGTTTTTATTAAAATTACTTGGTCTTATACTCATTTATGTTAGTTTTATAGAAGTTTGACTCAAGGAGTGTTTTAGTTTCCTTGGCTGTTCAAGCACATGCCATGCAATGCATTTTCTTAAACAAAGGGGAATTTAGTGGCTTAAAATTTTGAAGCTAGGAGATGTCCAAATCAAGTCATCATCAAAATGATGCTTTCTTCCTGATGACTGGCATTCTGAGGCTGGCTGCCAATGATCCTTGGTCCTGGGCTTCTATGTCACATAACAATGCAAATGGCAGCCTCTCCTGACCTCTCCTTTCTCTTACGGTTTCTGTTGACTTTCAGCTTCTTCCTTCCCCTGGCTTTCTTTGTATCTGTCTGAAATTCTTTTGCTTATAAAGGTCTCCAGTAATAGGAAAGACCCATCATGATTGAGTTGGGTCACACCTTAACTGAAGTACTCATCATAAGGTCCTACTAACAGTGGGTTCTCACCCACAGGAATGGTTTAAGAACAAGTTTTTCTGCAGTACATATCTCTGAACTACCACAAGAAACATCAGGTCACTTAGGATAGCAGTGATAGACAAAAATCTTTTTCTCTGTACCTGCAATTGTACTACCAGTTAGCTTGTAAATGACCAATTTCCATATTATCAGTCATGATCAGTAGCAATGTTTATGAGTGGCCATAGTAGTACTAGCCAAGGTATAAATATCTGAATCATTTTTTCGTGGTTTATTAGTATAGGCCTAATCAGGAAAACAGAATTACTCCAGTTCTTTCAAGTACAAAGGGATTTAATAAAGAATTGCATTTTTACTACTGACTGGAAAGGTTAAATGAGTGAAAGTTGTTGTTGGTGAAGGTTGGTGAAGTGGGCATTGTAATGATTGCTTAGAAATGGTAAGATAAGAGATGACTGAAGAATCCCAGTTCAGTGTTACGTAAAATCAACAGATTAGAGAACTTCCAAAAAGAGGAAATAGGCAAAAGGGAGTAAGAGTGACGGTTCATTTTATGTGTCAATGTGCTAGGTTGTGGTATTTGGTTGTTTCCTCAAACACTGAACTAGTTCTTACTGCAGTAGTACTTTGTGGAAGGTATTAGCACCTACAATCAGTTGACCTTAAGTAAAGGAGATTACTTTCCATAATGTGGGTGGGCTTCATCAAATCGTTGGAGGCCTTAAGCAAGAGAACCAAGGGTTCCAGAAATCAGAAGGAATTCTGCCGCAAGACTACACACTCCACTCTGTCTTAAGTTTCCTGCCCAAAGGGTTTGGACGCAAGAACTCAACAATACTCTCACAGGAATTTCTAGACTCTGGCCTGCCCTACAAATTTGGACTTGCTAGATCCCACAATCACTTATAATTTATCTATCTATCTATTATCTATCATCTATCTAAATCTATTTATACATCCATCCATCTATCTATCTCTATCCTGTTGGTTCTGTTTCTCTAGAGAACCCTGACTGATAGAGTAAGTAATTGAAGGATGATTAGTGAAGAGAAAAGGTTGCCACTGACTGAGTTAGGGGAGGGGAGAAGCCATCAGCATTCACTCTCTCCCCTCTTACAAATTAGTTCTTTGTTCTTTATGACTTATGCATGAACACTCATATCTCTACCCTAATGTTTCCATTAAGTTATGAGACTGTTTCCTACTGCTTTGAGGCCACAGCTGCTGCTTGATCCAATTGTGACTACGTCCTTCTTGACATTTTTTTTCAATCAGTCTTCCTGTCCATCTACATTTGTCCTTCCTCCTTTCTGGATCCCTCCCTTTCTTCCTCTGTTCTCCTCCCTCTGCCCCCCCCCCCCCCCATGCACACATACACACACACACACAGCTTTGTTGAAAGCACCTTGGTGGCTCCTGGTGAGCTACAGCAATCTGAATCCAGTCCCACTTTGGTTTCTATGAACTCCAGGGCCTTGACTGAAGTAGTCCAGTCCCCTATAACCAACACTAAAATAGTTTCAGTTGCGTAGTTGGAAACAAAAGTGTCCAATTTGTTTGGAGGTGAAAATGAAGCCTAAAACTATAACTGAAAGTTTAAGAATTAACAAATAATTATGATTACAAAATCATTATATAGATACCTTTGTATTATAAAGTAGCAAAAATTTAATATTTGAAATTGCTGAAATGGCTGGATTTAGACTAGACCTGCTATTGTGGGGGCATTCTAAAGAAATCTCCACCCCTGTTTATGGTTACTCTAGAGTTAGCCTCTCTCTTGTGTACATATTACTACTAATAGTTATTCTAAACTGAACATACCTTTGTTTATGGTTATTTCAAGATAGTCTCACACCTGTGTATACTATCTACTTACTATTTTGAGGTAATTCTATATGAACTTGTATTTATTTATGGTTATTTCAGAAATAGGCTCAGCCTGTGTATACTTGCTATTGTGATGGTAACCACTCTACTCTCCCCTGTTTGAATCCATAAAAAATACTGCTTCCCATGGTTCAGGGAAGGAAGATTTGAGACACCCCTCTCTCCTGTACTTCTGCCTGCATTAATAAACCTGCTTTCTCTCATGATCATCCCAGTGTGGACTTCAATTCATCTGCTCCATGTAAGAAAGAACCCAGAGAGACCCCTGTGGAGTTTCCTTCACTGGGAATTTTCTGAAGGAATGAAGTGTGAAGACAAATCTTGTCCACTTAACTTTGAATTTATTATTGAATAAATTGGAGTAAATATGACTTAGAAGGACTGCAAACAAGACATAGATGCTTATTTTGACAACTGAATTACTCTAGCTCTTTCAAGTACAAAGGGAACTGGCTGAAGAGTTTCTTTCATCTTTTAAAGACATACTTGGAAAAGTAGCAATGTTAAATTAAGAAAGATAAAAGAGTGAGCTATTAAACTTCCTTTTACTTATTTGGCATGATAATTTGAGTAGGTGTTTTCTAATTTGTAATCTAATGTTATTTCCAGAAAAACAATGTGGGTACTTTTTTCTTGAAGAATTTCAAATAAAATTGTCTTTAAAAGTAATCTGTTCTTAAAAAAAAAAAAAAAAGTAATCTGTTCTTTGTGGTTTCTGAAATTCCATTTTATATCTTTATGAGTGCTTGCACAATCATAATTCTTTTGAACTTACAAGTAAAAATATTGCATGAGCACTGATTTATAGAAAACTCTGCTCTGATATATTATAACATTCTTATCCAAGCTTCTGAGCATCATTAATATACTGCTGTTCCTCTTTAAGCTGCAAATAACTCATAGAGAGTCAGGGAGAAAAGTGTTTTGTTTGGATTTTTGTAGAGGTGATGAAAGATTAATACTAGGCTTCAGATTCTTTGACCAATGCTGTTCATCCAAAGACTATAATTTAGTCATTTATGCTGTAGGTTAATTGATCAAGACATTATCAAATATTGTACAAACACTTGGTATACATATTTTAAAGTTAATTTTTCTCTTTGGGAGTTTTGTTTCATGCTTTTAGTTTTCCATTTTCTTCTTTGGTAAACTTGAAGCATATACTATAAAGAAAGGTATATATTTTAGGAAAAATTAAATTCAGGAGATTTACTAACTGTAGAGGTAGTAGGTTCTTTATACTTAAATGTGACAGAGTGGATGACAGGCTATGGATCATTGTAGAGGGTATCTGTTGTCACATTATATTACCTTAGCCTAGGCTTTCTACATTGATAAATTTCCTTTTTATCAGAAAACAACATTATAATAACCTCCTATCTAAGGGAAATGATGGCTTACAATGAAATGCTACTTCTCCATTAAATTGTAGGCCATAATAGCATCTACACTTTGTCTTTCATTGACCTAATAAACTAATTAATAAAAATGAGGTATTATGGGTATATGTGCATATATTTCCCATATTCTAAGTCATTTGATTTTATTCTGTTCTTAGAGAAAAGGAAATTTCAAAAGTTACCAGAATTGTCTGCATTAGATAATGTGATTTGAAATATCACACAGTCACTATTAGTGAAAGATGACTGCACATAGGTGAATAATTGAAAGTTAGAGAATTTTTTCAAAAGCCACAGTGTCTAGTCACGTTGAGTCACTAAGATGAATTGTTTCAAGGAACATAGAAGAGTGAGAGCAATTAGTTTCAGAATCTGTTCACATTAAACAAGTCAACTGATTCACTTTACCACACATGTGACTGTGTTTATGCAAAATAATGAGGTGATTAAATATGTCAATCAGATTCACCCTGAAATGAGCTTTCAATCATCTCCAAAACTGTTATAACTATGTAGAATGCATTCTCTACCTCGTTGTGGGCCTTAAAATTCTAAAGTAACACAGATCAGTACTACAGAGACTGTTGGCTGTAGACCCTCAGGAAACTGTTTTAGGCATGTGTCTCACTACATGTTCTAAGTGTTTGATTTTTCAGGTCAAGACTGACTTTGAGGTAGAGGCTTTCACAGAGATTTAATAAACTTCAAAATTATTGCAACTTCAGTGTTTCCTTTTAGCAGCTCTACATTTCTCCCAACACTACCCTCAATCATCTCTTTCCCTGTGACCAAAGGGAGGGAAAGAAAAGAATCATTAACCAAGAAGTTTATAATGTTGTGGGTGGGATGTAGGGAGTTAGCTGTGATGTTCTGGAGATTCCTATCAAATCTCCTCCAAGAATACAGTAATAATGGCAAAGTAATTTAAGTACTTTACATTCATAGTTACTTAATGCTCAGGATGAAGGTCTCCCGTGTTTTATAAGTCACCGCCTTTTATAAAGTTACTCATTAAGGCTATGCAGTAAATGGGAAATTGGGATTTGAACCTAGTCAGTGTTCCCAGTCCGTGTTCTTAACCACTAGGATACATTGTCTTCTGGAAGGAAGTGAAACAATGTTAAACCCATGTTTTATCAACCCACTTTAGCCACACCAAATCCATTATGGATGGGAAGCCCCATAGATGTGTCATACAAAGGTCCCAGATTTTTAATCTATTTTCCCTTCTAAGTACAGAACTTGGTCATAGCAAACAGATGAGCAAAAGAATAATGTACTTCCTGAGCAGAATATTCATCTTCAATTGGCAGTGTTCTCTGTTCTCTGAATGGAACTTAGTTCAAATGTTTGGAAGGAAGGAATAGAAATAAAAAAGGAAGTCTTTTCCTTTAGAGTCAGTGGAAAATTAAAAGATCCAGTTCACTTCAACTTAAACTTGGTTTTTCTTTTCTATTGAACCTAATGGATATTACTGAAAGAAACATCAGGATGTATTTGAGCATACACTAGACTGTGTATATTTGAATTGGAAATTCAATGTTCCAACTATTATGAACATTGTATACAGTATGCTTAGAGAATGACTAGTCCTCTCATAATGGTGAAATTGTAAGACTTACATACCTTATGCTGGGTGCTGTGTGACTATTAAAGACATTTCTTTGTCTTCTGTCCCTATACATGAAGCAGCAAAAGGTCCAAATATATTGGGACTGTGCCACTTAGTTCTATTTGGGATTTCAAATTCTGTAGTTGAGAAAGAATGTTGAAATCAACTTACATCATTTTCTGGAAAATTCAGGAAACAGCACCGTTTATGCAGACATGAGAAAAATTATTTCCACCCCACCCTGCCTTGCATGGAGATAGAACATACAATTTGATGGAGCTGTTACCTCCTGAAGAGAGTCTTATGAAAGTGAACAGAGCAAGTCCTTAAATGCCAACAGATAGATGAAACATAGTCTATGTCACTTGCACCAAACATGTATTATTTGCATGAATAATCAAAAGATTTGGGGTATGTAAGCATGTGTGTGAGTGTTGGTTTATATATGAAATCTAGACACAGTGACTGAAATGTTTTATCATTTTTTGTGGGAAAACGCGAAAGACAAGCATGATAAATTAAAGTTTAGTTGCCTATCTAGCAATTAAAAATTTTTTTTCTGTCTATATAGCTCAAACCACAGGGGCAGGCTCAGGAAAATTGGTTATAAAATTCTATATTCTATGGAAATATTATTTGAAAATGTGTATCCAAAGTCAAGCTTTGTTGTTTATTCCAATCTAAAAGTAATTTTATTTTATATTTTTGCTTACTTAAACTAAAAACTGCAAATACATTTTAAAAAGTTGTCAGTAAACCCAGGTTCAGAGACAGCTACTCCTAAACTTTTTGTTTTTTCCAAATAATTTTAAAAAAGTGAATAAGTATATTTATTTTACCAAAAAAATGCACTTCTACATACTTTCTGTTAACTTAACAACAGCATCTTTCCAAGTCAGTTGGTAGACTTCTACAGCTTCTTTTAAAATAGGCTGCACATATGTGTGTACACATATAAACATTTCACCTATATTTGTATATTTCCATTGACCTTTCATAAAAATTAGATGCCTATAATGATAAATTAGTACTGAATGTTATGAATATTTAAAAATTAGATAATCTTTTCATTTTAACAATGAAAATTTTAACAATGTTCATTACTAGTGTGCCATAAACACAATAAATCATGATATATCCTTCTCCTTTTTACCTTTAATTTTTCTGTAGCCTTATATGTAATAAGGTGTGCCTCTTCTATGCAGTGTATCTGCCCTTGTTTTTCAATCTAGTCTGAAAAGCTTAGTCTTTCAATTGAAGTGTTTGGTTTATTTACATCTAATATAAAGGTTTATATCTACATCTTATCGTTTATTTTATATTTTTTCCACCTGTACTATGTCCATTTTCTTTCCCTTTTGAAACTTCCTTTTGATTAATATATTTAAATTTTTTCCTCTTACTTCCACTCTATGAGCTTCTTAGTTTTATATCTTTATTCTTCTTTTAGTGATTACCTAGGAAATTGTAATATGCATACTGTGCATATTATATATGTTATATTAAAATAAATGTAAATTTACCCATTCATCATTTCTCCTAAAATGAAACAATTTCAAAATTTGTAGTCAAATTTTAACTTTGCTTATCTCCCTCTTGTATTTTTTAAACTCTCAAATATTATTATATTTCGAACTCTCAAATATTATTATTGTTGCTTTGTACAGCAAATATTTATTTTATATTTATTACTTATTTACTCTTATTGGTATTTTCATACCTTCCTGAATCCCTACACTTCCACAAAAGTTCGTTGTTTTTAATGCATGAAGAATTCCTTTCAGGGAAGACTTAATGCTGTTGATTTCCTTCATTTTGTTTTTCTGAAAATGTCTTTATTTCAACTTCATTCTTAATAGACATTTTTACTCTGAATAGAAACTTAGATTGACTTTTTAATTTTTTAGCATTTTCAAGATGTCATTCCATTGTTTTCAGGTTTCCATTGTTTCTACTGTGAAATCACCTTAATCTTATTGTTTCATCTTTGAAATCAATGTGCCATTTTTTTCTGCTTTATTAGAAAGATTATCGTTTTTTATTGGCTTTGCAGCAGTTTTACAATGATGGATTTAAGTGTGGTTTGTTTGTATTTATCCAGCTTGGGATTCAGAATGATTATTGAATCTGTAACTTCATGATTTTCATTGTTCAAAATCTGAAATATTCTGTCTTCTTTTTCTCTCTTTTCTTTCAGCAACTCCAATTACATATATTAATCTTTTTCACACATTCCATAATTCTTTATAAGCTTTTATGTTTTTCTATCCCTTTTGTTTTCCATGCTTTTCTCTGTGTATTTCATATCTTCTATGTCAGTAATTTACTGTTAGATACATCTAAGTTCTTAACTGTAATTCATTTTTGCTTTCAGCTCTAGACATCCCATTTAACTTGGTTTAATAGCTTCTGGTTCTTTTCTCAAAATGTGCTTTTTTCATTGTAGTCATCAAAAGTATTAATCAAAGTTAATATAAAGTCAGTGTGTGATAACTCAAATATCTGCATTGCCTGTGGGTCTGTTTTGATTGTTTTCACCTCAGGTTCTATTCAATTCTTGTCATTTTGTGTACTTTGTGATTTTGCTTGAATAACTGTACTTTGCATAGCAAAAGTTAGAGGTAATTTGAAGCTGTTGATGATGTTATCTTTCTTCAGGGAAGATTTATAATTGTTTCTGGTAATTTGCTGGAGTATTCATTACATGTCCAAAAGAGGGCTGAAGTATTCCCAGATTTCCCACTCCTTTAGGGGTCTTGAACATAATTTTTGTAACCCCATGACATTGTTGAATGCTCTGCTTGCTTTCTTAGATGATGAATTTGAAACAACCAATTTTATGAGGATTAAGTATCTTCATATACTTTAAAAAGAATATTTTATCCAACTTTTACAATACTTTTTTGTAGAATGGCAGATGTGAAATAAGTTACTCTGCCATTGTCTGAAACAAATATATATGTGTATATATATAAATACTTAATATATATATATTTAAATGTTGGAATGCTTCAATTCCTCATGGTGAATGTTACCCTATTTTATTTTCATTGTATTAAATTTATATGTAAGCTTGGTTTTAACTTTAATATTTGCTCCATCTTTGTCAGGTTCTCCTCTCCCCCTGGTAATAATAGATTATTCTACTTACACTGATTTTAAAATGAATTAGATAGCATGCTACTTTGTAATTAGAACATTAAAAATATGCAAAAATTATTTATAAAATTTCTTCATAAATATGTGAGACATTCTTTTTTCATGTTTATCCCAGGAAAATATTTCAATTTTATTTCCTCTCTGATCCCTCAGATATTTCAGTTAAATATACTTTTTATGACCCAGGCTTTATTTCTAGCATATTGTCTCAAAAAAAATTGTCCCTTTTCTTGACATTATCCTCCATTGTGTACTCCAAATATTTGCTTTTTTGCATTACATAGGTGAATTTTATTGGTGTTACTGATTTTTGTAAATTTTATTTTTAAAGAAGCTTTAGATGACATAAATATTACATAAAAAATAGAGGAGATTCCCATATACCTCACCCCTACACCCTCCCACTCTTTTCTTCATTAATAAAATCTTTGGTTTTGACAAAATGTATAATGGCCTGTATCCATCATTACAATGTCTTGCAGAACAGTTCCAATGTCCAGTAATGCCCCATATTACACCTATTCTTCACTTTCCCTTCTCTCAGAACTTCTGGTGACTACTGCCTTTATATAAAGGTTGTAAGTTCTTCCATTACTAGAATAATAATGTCTACTTTAATCCATAGTTGCTGTCCATTCCTCAGTCTTAAGGATGTTGGTATGGTGATGATCACTCTGCTTCTTATTGAGAGGAGGCTTAAATCCCATGGGGCAGATAGGTGGAACAGTCTTGCTTGCAGTTGTAGATAATCTCTGTTTTTTGGGGATGGGCATTGTCCATTATCGTTCTTTTGTTAGTTATCCTGGCTGAGTCTGATGAACTTCAGAGTAGGTATTGGCTACAAGTCTGCTGAGATTGAGGACTCAAATGGCACATGAACATCCAGAAGATTTAAGTCTCTGGTACACATATTTAATAGGTATAATGCCAATTATAGGTTCAAATAAAAGGGGCATAAGAACTATAAGTAGGAAAATTATAAATAAGTCTAATCCCAATATATTGGGGGAATAAGTTATCATATTTTCCAAGGTAAGACCCACTGTTAGGGTGCTGAATTCCTGGGTTGTGTGTACTGCCTATAGTGTCCAGATGTCTCTAGAGCCATCAGGAATTCCCCTGCTTGAGGAAGTATTTATTGTGGCAGTTAGTGAGATCCTCCTAAGATGAGCATAAGTACAACCTCTAGAGTGACTTCTCTACTCACTTTGAAATCTCTTAGCCATAAAAACTGAATCATATTTAATATTTCCTCCTTTTGATCAAAGTCTTTTTCCAAATGCATCACTAACTAGTACTTGGTAATAATCCCTCAGTGCCAGGGAGGGTCATCCCCAGCAGTCATATCCATGCCGGGGGCATGATAGTGTGTTTATATGCTGAGTTTCGCTTAAGGAGAGGCCACATTTGAGCACCAAGGAGGCTTTCAGGAGGTAACTCTTAGGCAATAGATATACTACTAGGCTCAGTTTGATTCCCACAAGAATAAAGCTCATACCAATCTTTTAAAGTGGTCATAGCTTATCACAGTCTTGTCTATTTCATCTCCATTGCTTTTCCTATTCTGTAAATTTCAATATTTTTCAGTTCTATATTGCAATATCTTATCTGTTGAGTAGTATTATTTTCTCCCTTTTTTATGGAGATGACAAATCTTACATTCTCTTAAAGATGATTCAGAGTAATATATATATGTGTTTATTTATTACCAAGCATTTTTGCTCTTTTAAGCATTTTGCTGTTAACTATAATGTTTTTAAAATCCAAATTCTTAGCAAAACATATCCAAACTTTCCTTCTCAGAAAATAAAGGATGTTAAGGCTATGGTGGAAGTTTCCATTCTTTATTTCCGTATATTTAGCATCTCTGTCTTTGCTGTAGCCTCATGGTGAGAAGAGTACACTTCCCCATCCCATTAATATGAAGTATGGTCGTGTGACTTGCTTTGGTTTATAGGATATTAGTGGACATGACACAAGCATTGACTATTTTGGGCCTGTATTAGTCAGCCAAAGGGCAACTGATGAAAGATACCAGAAATTGATTGGTTTTTATAAAGGATATTTACTTGGGGGAGGAGCTTATAGTTAACAGGCCATAAGGCATAAATTAATCCTCTTACCAAAGTCTATTTTTGTGTGTTGGAGAAGATGTCTGCCAATGGCTGTGGGGACTCAGGCTTCCTGGGTTCCTCCCTTCCAGGGTCTTGCTTCCTTCCTTCCCAGGGCTTGTTTCTTCCTGGGCTCAGGGTTCCTCTATCCCTGGGTCTGGCTTTTCTTTCCTCTGTGAGCTTACTTCCCAGGGCTCCAGCTTAAAGCTTCAGCATCAAGCTCCAACATCAAAAACCCTCGCATCAAAAGCTCCAACTCTGTCCTTTCCCATGCCTTTTATCTGGTCCACACCCACCAAGGGGTGGGGACACAATGCCCTAATGACATGGTCCAATGAAAGCCCTAATCATAACTCAATTATGCCCAGTAATAGACCAGATTACAAACATAATCCAATATCTATTTTTGGAATTCATAACTATATCAAACTGCTACACCCCACCCTCTGAATTCAAAAAAGACATTACAATATTGAAATAAACCTTGAATCAGTAACAATGCAAGTACTAAATCATATCACAATCAATTTAAAGAAATGCAGTTTGTCTTGGGACAATGTCCTATCTGCTATAGACCTTTGAAACTTACAAAAGAATTTATCTGTTTCCAATACACAAATAAACAGACAAGGGATAAACATTTTCATTACAATAAAGAGAAATTGGGAGGGAAACATGAGTCGTGGGTCTTCTACAGTTCAGTAAACCTACAGGGCATCCTCCATTAGATTTCAGTCTCAGAGTCATTCTTAAGATGATGGTTTCTACTCCTTGGTGCCTTATGGGAACCTATCCTTTCCACAGGCTTGCCCAATGGCCATTTTCTTGGTTCCACCCTCATCAAGCATCTGCATGTTGACCAAGCTCCAGACCTCTCCTTCCAAGAGTGTTGCAGTGATTGCCATGCCCTAACCAATCTTTGGGTTAGAGTCTTAACCCCTTAGCACAGTGATGTGAAGACAACATTCCCCATAACCTTTGGCATACAGGCTCAACCCTCTCAGAACAAGAAGTTGACCATCTGGCCTTCCCTAACCTTTGGGGGACAGGCCCATCCCTCTCAGACCTGTGGGGTGCTGACCTTAACTGCCCTAATCCTTGGAGAATGTACTCCACACTCTCTGTACCCTGAAGTGGCAAAACTCCCCCAAAACATTGGGTGGGAACATCCACCTTCTTCAACTGCTGGGGTAAACTCACCCTCTCTGTACACATGGGTGGGGTTCCTCTCTTGGCCCAAGGTGATATTCTAATTCCAAATCTATGTGCCTCACAGTTCAGTCCTCAATATCTCTCTCTCGAATAGCATTTTGCTATAAGCTGCAAGCACAAACCAAGTCACATTCTACAGGTTTATTTTGGAAATTTCTTCAGCTAAATGCCCAGGCCCACCATTTTCAAATTCTGCCTTCTTTAAACACCAGGAGTCAATCCTGCTAAATTCTCTGCAACTTTAAAACTTGGATTGCCTTTCCTCCAGTTTCCAATAATAGTTTCATCATTTTTCCTAAGGCATTATAAAAATCTCTTTAGCATCCACATTGCTATCAACAATCTCTTCAAAGCACTGTCATCTATTCTTCCAAGCATCTCACAATTCCTCCAAGAAATACCCCTTATCCATTTATAAAACCATTCCAGCATTTCAGTAATCACAAAAGCACTGCCCCACTCCTGGGACCAAATTCTGTATTAGTCAGTCAAAGGGGTGCTGATGAAAGATACCAGAAATTGGTTGGTTTTTATAAAGGATATATATTTGGGGGAGGAGCTCATAGTTAACAGGCCATAAAGCATAAGTTACTCCTTTCACCAAAGTCTATTTTCATGTGTTTGAGCAAGATGTCTGCTGATGGCTGTGAGGACTCAGGCTTCCTGGGTTCCTCCCTTCCAGGGTCTTGCTTCTTTCTGGGTTCAGGCTTCCTTCCTTCCCAGGGCTTATTTCTTCCTGGGCTCAGGGTTCCTCTGTTCCTGGGGCTGGCTTTTCTTTCCTCTGTGAGCTTACTTCCCAGGGCTCCAGCTTAAGGCTTCAGCATCAAGCTTCAACATCAAAACTCCAAAATCAAAAACCCCTACATCAAAAACTCCAACTCTGTCCTTTCCCATGCCTTTTATCTGTGAGTCCCCACCTGTATTAGTCAGGGTTCTCTAGGGAAACAGAATCAATAAGAGATATCTGTCAATAGAATACAATTCTATAAGAGTCTCTCATGCAGCCATGGGGATGCACAAGTCCAGGTTCAACAGGCAGGCTGCAACCAGGGGCTGCAATGAAAGTCCAATGAAGGTTCTTGATGAGTTCTGGGAAATGTTGCTGTCCAAAGACAAGCTGGGAAATTCTCTCCCAATGCTGGAATCACTTCCCCTTTTAAGGCATTCAACTGATTGGGTTAAGCATCACTCATTGCTGATGGCAATCTCCCTGACTGATGTAATTATAACCAGCTATCTATGATTTACCACTGCAGTAAAAGCAGTGGTGACTAAAGTCCATAAATGCTTCCTTGACCAAACAACTGAGCACAATTACCTGGCTGAGTTGACACAATAGCCTAACCATCACACCACCCACCAAGGGGTGGGGACTCAATGCCCTAATGATGTGGCCTAATCAAAGACCTAATCATAACTCAATCATGCCCAGCAATAGACCAGATTACAAACATAATCTAATATCTATTTTTTGTTGTGACAAACTGGCTTACCTATTAGTTGTTTCTTGTTATTGTATAAGATGTTCCTGTACCTTATTGTAGATGTTGCAAGTTTCTTCCTGTTATAGTAAATTACCTTATTGTAGATGTTGCAAGTTGGTTGTGGTGGCCCACAGCTGCTTGTTAAGCTTTCAAATAAAACGATGGAGAAACTAGGGTTGAGGCTCTCAGCTTCAAAAGCTGTGAAGTTCCCTGTCCCATCTTTGTTTCCTCTCTTGTGTTTTTCTGTCTGTCCTTTTATTTCTTCAGTTCTGTGTCACATTTCCTTTGTGCATACCCATTGCTGAGCCAGTCTCAGCAACTGGTACCCAAACAGGGACCCAAAGGAAAGAAGAGCTTTGAGCTAAAAGGTGTTGTCATGGTGCAGAGCCCTGAGGGGTTTAGAAGGCCTTCCAAGTCCTCAGTGAGTAAGGACACTCTTGGGTATTTTAGCAGGGTTACGATAGGAAATGGAGACAGTTATGTCTGTCTCCTCAAACAATCCCTCAAGGCAGGAGGAGCCAAGGCCAACAAGCCTCATATTTTAGAACCCTTAGAGATTATAGAAAAATATTGCTCATAGTCCCCAGCAATAGGAAGTTTAGAATTAGGAGATTAGGAAAGAGTAGGAAAAAGTAAAAAATTTTACATGTACAAGTGTTTTGCTCCCTGTTACTATTTGGCCCACTTGGATTATTACTAAATCTGTTTTGACACTAAATCTAAAGTTGTTTTGCCTTCAACTCCTTCATTAACTGACTTTAGAAAGTCACTTTCTCCCAGCCGACATCTCCTCCCCCTGCAATACCTGGAGATGCTCAGCCAAAGTTGTCAGCCTTACAATAGGGCATCATGCAGACCAGAATGGAGGGAAATCATGTTAAGCAACTTGTGCAAGGAAAGGTTAACTCACAAATATAATGTCCTGTACAGGTAAAAGTGCTAAATAAGGCCCTTGTTAGTGAAATCATGCTTGTGAGAAAACTCTCTGTGAAAGTGTTGACTATGATAAGGAAAATATTCTGGCAGCAACTGTGCAAACCCCTTGCTGCCTAAATGATAATGTGGCTTTGGGCTAGTGCGGGGGCTAACAGGATTAAACCTCTGGAAGAGGAGGAAAACATGGCAACATTGGTGATCTGTTTTGTTTCCATGCTGATTCTGATTGGGCCTCTTTAACCAAATTAATACAATTAGTACAAAATTTTTATCAAGGTGTTAAAAGAAATTTTCAGTGTTGATAGCTTACTCCTGAACTTCAAGTCTCAATGTAGTCTTAAAAAGCAGTAATCCAAAAATGTGTATTGTCTGTCTAAACTGCTAAATAAGAGTTTAACTGCATTTATACTGTTCAAGTTATCCTAACTTGTTGCTCATTACTAACAAAAGTGTTTCCAAGAACAAGCTTGCATGTTACAGGCAACATAAGTACCAGAAGACATCTTAAAAGCAGTAAAATCTAAGATGTGAAATGAAGGAGGGCTTTGAAACCACTATACGAAAAGACTAAGAATTATGGGTCAAATTAGTAAGCTTTATGTTTCTGTTGATGTATTGTAATTGTTTTGTATTTATCTGTTTGTTCAATGTCAGTGTGTGTGTGGTAATTATTTCAGTGTGTGTTGTATATTTGTGATTGTTCCTTGTCAGCATATATTTTGATACCTCTGAATGGTGATATAAATTAATAAAGAAAAATTTCTAAAAGAGTTCTATTCAAATGGCCAAAAATTAAATAATATTAATGCATAATTTTAAATGTTAATAAGATCTCTGCAATAATAAAAATTATAAGTCTTGATTAATGAAATTACTATAAGTCTCTTCATAAAGAATAATTCTTGCTCAGATTGAAATGAATAGTTTATTTTTCTTCACAGGATAAAATGAAGGATGTAAAATTTAAATGAATATTTAGAAAGGTAAAAAGTTTGTGGGAGTGCCAACTGAAATTTGATAAATCTGTTCAAAAATAAAAAGTAAAAGTATGTTTTATCCTTAAAAAAATGGCTAGTTTTCATAAAATCAAAATGGAAATATGCAGGACAAAACTTGAATGCATGTGGCAAGTTGTAAAAGGCATTGTGGTAATTTTAAGTAAGGCAATGTGTTCTGTAAAGGTGAAATTCATCTTAAAATAATATAATTATAGCCTATATGATTATAAATAATTTTAAGAAGTTTGTGGAAGCATTGCTTGAAGTGTTTAAATGGCAAATTTCAAGAAGTCATTATTGAACAAAAACTGAATTGATAATAATAATGAAAGGTAATTGTATAACAGAAAAACTTGTTGTATAACAGAAAAACCTCTCCTGCCGACTTGCTTCTAAAACACTGTTTCTAATGTTGCATGCTACTAGGTATTTGAAATAAGAAAGAAAAGTTATATTTGCATATAACCAAACTGAATTACTATTTTAATAAGTTTGTTTAGTGTTAATGATAATTGTATGTTGTAAGAGGTTACCATTTTGGTAACTTATGCATGTAGGATGTATAGAGTGTGTTTTTATTATTAAAGAAACAGAAAATAATTTTGTCCTAAAATAAAATGATTGGTTATTAAGAAAGAGTAAGGTGTAGGACAAAACCTGAATGAATACAAAATGTGCAGAAGGTTTATAGAAAAGGAATTTTTTGTGGTTAAAGTTGAGTAAGATTTGATGGGTCTATCTATTAAGTTTCAAAAGATTTAATATTAAATAGTATGTGACACAGAAACGACCTCTTTTGTAAATTAAAGTGATACATTGGAGTATGCAGCAGTCCCAGATATTGTTGGTTTATTGTAAGAAATGAATACCCAACTGTGTCGCTATCACTTTGTTTTGAAACTTGCTAGGTCTTTCTTTGGTGTTTCCTTGGGCAAGTCAAGCCAGCCTGCATTCTCCTACCTATAGAAAAGTCAACAATGGACTTTTGCAGTGCTTCCCCAAGGCTGTGTGCATAGCCCAACCATCTGCCCTGGCTGGGTGGCAAAGAATGTGGCTGCATAGAAGAAACCTGTGGCAGTGACCCTACAAAGAAACATCAGAGACAATGGTATTTTAGGGGCCTGGAATAGGCAAACAATTGGGACAGACTGCAAAGTCCCTGCTGCTTTGTCAAATTATTAAACATTATTTGATTGGGTAAGACAAAGCTACACCCTCTGCTGTAACTGATGAAGTACATGTTTTCCCATGTTAATAGAATTTGTAATATTGTTGGAATACTAAAAATCTTTTATCCCCCACTGAGTTGTGTTCATTAGGAAGGTCCTTCATGGGAGTAGGAGGACCCTCCAGCAGGCTGCTTTAAAAAATAAATAAATAAATAAAAAGGGGGAGAAGGTGGATATTGACTTAGCCTGTGAATGGGATATGGCCAGCAGCAATATTGGCTTTAGGTGGGGTTTGTGGCAAGGGCAACATTCTAATTGAGTACCCCTCAGGTTTCAGTCACAATTGTGGGAAAAGGCACTAAGTACAATATAAAAAAGCAATTGTGTGCAGCATAGGAGGCCCTGCTGAAAGTGAAAAGCTTAACCCAATAGTGTCTGGTTACTCTGAAGACTGCCATCCCTATCCAGGGGAGGATTCTCTGTGGAAGAACATCGGGGACACCTGCCAGCAGTGACAGGGACAGTGTCCCTGCCCACTCTTCTAACATCCTTCTCAGGACTGTTGTCATGAAGATCCAGAGCCATAGAGTTGAGACCTGAGAAGAAGCAGAGTGGCTCCACCAGAAATGTGAGCATCGTGAGTACCAGACCTTGTGCCTAGCCCAGCGGTTCCAGCTACCTGTTGTTCACCAGCAGTCTGTTGGCATCACCCATGGGTGTCCTTCATGCTCACTTCAGTGACTGTGGCATCGGTCCTCTCCTGCTCTTGGGGAGGGCAGGATGTTCTTTCACTGCTACAGACACTACATCAGGACTCTTATAATAAGCCAGCTATTGTTTTCTGCCTGGAAAATAAATCCTCACAATGATGGACTAAGCTAATTCGACACTGAGTTGTGGCCTCTGGTCCAATGAAGATGCTAAGTACAGGACCAATGAAGGCATTGAAATTATGTGATAAACTTCTAGCTGCCCTACAGACCAAAGTGGGGAAGTAACAATAATTCGTCATTGCCTATGCCTCAAACTATACAACTTGGGAGAAATGAGATCATTTTTGATCAAGTACTGACCTATATAGCCTTGCTCGTAAGAAATCTTTAGCCCATGAGAGAGAAATCATCTGTTAGTTGGAAGTTTGTATAAATCTGCTGTAGTTATGGATTATGTATAAAATGCTCTTTTCTGATTTAACATTGTCACTTAAACAGTAAGCACACAATGAGCCCTTCAGGGTATGAGGCAGTAAAATACCACTTAATCTGCCTTTGTTGTTTTATAAAAACAAAAAGGGGGATATGTTGTGGGAAACTGGCTTGCCTATTAGTTGTTTCTTGTTATTGTATAAGATGTTCCTGTACCTCATTGAAGATGTTACAAGTTGCTTCTTGTTATTGTGCAAGATATTCTTGTACCTTACTGTAGATGTTCAAGTTACTTCCTGTTATTGTATAAGATGTTCTAAGTTGCTTCCTGTTATAGTAAATTACCTTATTGTAGATGTTGCAAGTTGCTTCCTGTAGCACACAGTTGCTTGTTAAGCTTTCAAATAAATATGATGATGAAACTGGGGTTGAGGCTGTCAGCTTCAAAAGCTGTGAAGTCCCCTGGTCCCATCTTTGTTCCCTCTCTTGTGTCTTTCTTTCTGTCCTTTTACGTCTTCAGTTCTGCATCGCCTTCCCTTTTGTGCAGACCTATTGCTGGACTGGTCTCAGCAATTTTTGGAACTCATAACTATATCAAACTGCTACAGGGCCCCTTACCTTTCCAAATAAATTTGATAATTGGCTTTTCCATTTCTGCAGAAAAGGCTGTTGGGATTTTTATTGTGATTGCATTGAATCTGTAAATCAGTTTGGGTAGAATAGACATCTTAATATTTAGTCTTCCAGTCCATGAACACGGAATGTTCTTCCATTTGTTTAAGTCTTCTTCAGTTTCTTTTAGCAATGTTTTATAGTTTTCTGAATACATGTCCTTTACGCCCTTGGTTAAATTTATTCCCTGATATTTGATTCTTTTATTCGCTATTATAAATGGATTTTTTTCTGATTTCCTCCTCAGATTGTACGTCGGTAGTATATAGAAACACAATTGATTTTTACATGTCAATCTTGTATCCTACCACTTTGCTGAACTTGTCTATTTAGTTCTAGTAGTTCTGTTGTGGATTTTTCAGAACTTTCTAGATATAAGAACATATCATCAGCAAGTAGTGCAGAGGTTACTTCTTCCTTTCCTATTTGAGTTCCTTTTATTTCTCTTTCTAACCTAATTGCCCTAGCTAGAACTTCTTGTACAATATTGATTAACCGTGGTGACAATGGGCATTCTTGTCTTGTTCCTGATCTCAGCAGGAAAGTGTTCACCATTGAGTACAATGCTAACTGAAGGTTTTTCATCTGTGCACTTTACCATTTTGAGAAAGTTTCCTTTTATTCCTATCTTTTGGAGTGTTTTTATCAAGAAAGGCTGCTGTGTTGTGTCAATGCCTTTTCTGCATCAACTGTGAAGATCATATGATTTTTCTTCTTCAATTTATCAGTGTGGTTTATTACACTAACTGATTTTCTTGTGTTGAACCACCCTTGCATAGCTGGGATAAATCCACTTGACTGTGATATATAATTCTTTTAATATGCTTTTTATTTGGTTTGCAAGTATTTTGTTGAGGATATTTGCATCTCTGTTCATGAGAAATATTTGTCTTTAATTTTGTTTTTTTCATAGTAACTTTATTTCGTTTGGGTATTAGAGTGATTTTGGCTTCATAGAATGAATTTGATAGAATACTTTCCTGTTCAATTTTTTTTGAAGAGCTTGAGGAAGATTTCTGTTAGATTAACTTTGAGTGATTGATAGAATTCACCTATGAAGCCATCTAGCCCTGGGCTTTTATCTTTGATAAGTTTTGATGACTGTTTTATTCTTTTCACTGGTGATTGGTTTGTTCAGGTCTTTTATTTCTTCTACAGTCAGTGTAGGTAGTTCATGTGTTCCTAGAATTTATCTATCTTATCTACATTGTCTAGTTTTTTGGCATACATTTGTTCGTAGTATCCTCTTAGGATCTTTCTTATTTCTACAGGGCCAGTGGCAACATGCCCAATCTCATGTCTGATTTTATTTATTTGTGTTTTCTCTCTCTTTTTCTTTGTCAGTCTAGCTAAGGGTTTGCCAATTTTGCTGATCATCTTAAAGAGCCAACTTTTGGTTTTGTTGATTCTCTGTATTGTTTTTTGTTTCTCAATTTTATTTATTACTGCTCTGATCTTGACTCTTTCTTTTGGCTTGGTTTGGGATTAGTTTGCTCTTCTTTTCCTAGTTCTTCCAGATGTGCGGTAAGATCTTCAATTTTAACTCTTTTTTTAAAATGTAAACATTGAAAGCTATAAATTTCCCTCTTAGCACTGTCTTTGTGGTGTCCCAGAGGTTTTGATATGCCATGTTCTCATTTTCATTTGTCTCAAGATATTTGCTGAATTCTCTTGCAATTTTGTTTTGACCCACTGATTATTTAAGGGTGTGGTGTTTAATGTCCATATATTTATGAATTTTCCCTTTTTCCATCCATTATTTTTTTTTTATAAGAAAGGGTTTTCAAAACTTATTTTATTAATTTCTTTCCACTTTCCCTCCACCCCAGTTGTCTGCTATCTGTGTCCATTTGCTGTTTGTTCTTCTGTGTCTACTTCCATTCTTGGAATCTGTGTCTCTTTTTGTTGTGTCATCTTGCTGTGTCAGCTCTCTGTGTGTATGAAGCCACTCCTGGGCAAGCTGCATTTTTCTCTCATGGGGCAGCTCTCCTTGAGGGGTGCACTCCTTGTGCGTGGGGCACCCTTACAGGAGGGACACCTCTGCATGGCATGGCACTCTTTGCACATGGCTGTACTGCATGTTGGCCAGCTCACCACATGGGCCAGGAGGTCCTGGGTTAGAACTCTGGACCTCCTATATGGTAGGGGTATGCTCTATCAGTTGAGCCACATCTGCTTCCCTCCATCCATTATTGATTTCCAGCTTCATTCTGTTATGATCAGAGAAATTGTTTTCTATAATTTCAATCTTTTTGAATATATTAAGTCTTGTTTTGTGATCCAACATATGGTCTATACTGGAGAAAAATCTATGAGTACTTGAAAAGAATATATATCCTGCTATTTTGGGGTGCAATGCTCTACAGATGTCTGTTAGGTCTAGTTCATTTATTATATTATTCAAGCTTTCTGTTTCTTTATTTATCCTCTGTCCAGATGTTCTATCCAATACTGAGAGTGGTGCATTGATGTCTCCAACAATTATTGGAGTCATCTATTTCTCGTTTCAGCTTTGCCAGTGTGTGCCTCATGTTTCTTGGGGCACTTGGGTTAGATGCATAAATATTTAGTGTAGTTATTTCTTCTTGGTGAATTTCCCCTTTTATTAATATATAAGGACCTTCTTCACTTCTAATAACAGTTCTGCATTTAAAATCTGTTTAGTCTGAAATTAGTATCATTACTCCAGCTTTTTTTTGGTTATTCTTTGCATAATCAACCTTTTGCATTTAACCTGGTTGTGTCCTTAGGTCTGAGGTGAGTCTCTTGTAGTCAGCATATAGAAGGTTCATTTTTAAAATCTATTGTATCAGACTATGTCTTTTGATTGGAGAATTCAAACCATTAACATTCAATGTTATTAATATAAAGGCATTATTTACTTCATCCCTTTTGTCCTTTACATTCTGTTGTTATAGCTTACTATTGTCTGTCTTTTTACCCTTACTAATCATCTTCATTTCTACACTCTTCTCCAAATCTCTCACCATTGTTTTTTCCTCAGGCTGCAGCACTTCCTTTAGTATCTCTTGTAATTCTTTTGGTTACATAATCTATTAGTTTTTGTTTGTCTGTGAAGACTTTGAATTCACCCTCATTTTTGAAGGACAGTCTTGCCATATACAGAATTTTTAGCTGGCAGGTTTTTCTCTTTCAGTATCTTAAATACATCATATCAAATTCTTCTTGCCTTCATGGTTTCTGGTGAGGGGTTGGCAATTAATCTTACTGAATTTCCCTTGTATGTGATGCTTTGCTTTTCTCTTGTTGCTTTCAAAATCCTCTATCTCTGAATAAATATCTATTTATATTAGAATAGTTGGTGTCTTGGGGTATGTCTATTCAGATTTACTTATTTGGGGTGCAATTGCCATTCTTGGATATTGATATTTATGTTTTTCATAAGGGTTGGGAAGTTTTCAGCCATTACTTCCTCAACTATTCTTTCTCCTGCTTTTCCATTTCCTTCTCCTTCTGGGATACAGTAATGTATCTTTTCTCCTGTCTTTTCCAGTTCAGATGTTCTGTCCTCAAAATCACTATTTCTGTCTTCAAGCAATTCAAATCTACTCTAATGTGCTTCTAATGCACTTTTAATCTCATCCATTGAGTCTTTCATTCTGATAAGGTCTTTTACTTTCTTTATGCTCACCCAGTGTCTTCTTAAATCCTTTATTCCTTTAGTTATTCTTTCAATTATTTGAACTGATTTAGAATAGTTGTGTGATTATCACTGATTAATTGTCTTAAATCCTGTATCTCTTTAGGATATTTATTTGTTCTTTTGGCTGGGCCATCTCTTCCTTTTCCTAGTCTGGCTTGTAATTTTTTGCTGATGCCTAGGCATCTAAATATGTTGGCAAATTTACTCGAATGGCTAATTTATCCCTCTTGCTTATTGTTTCTTTTCACAGCTCTTCTTTGTTATTTGGTTCAACTTATTCTATCTTTAAAATTACCCAGTTTAAGTTATCAAAATCATTCCAGGTACTCACTAATGGGGTGCAGATTTTCTCCCAGATGTCCAGGTTAAGAGAATCCTAAAAGCAGTTTTCCTCCTTGCAATTTCCAGTTTGGCCGACTGATGCCATTTGTCAATGCACCTTTCCATGGAGGTGTTTCTTTCGATCTCCACTTTCCTTTGTTTTGGTCTGGCCTGATCCAAGGTTCAAAGTGGATTCTGCTAGCTGAATTCACTGTAGAGAAACCCCCTGATTCCCTCTCCCTTTTCCCTTGTAATAGCTGACAGGGAGGAAGATGTCTGTTTCCCTCTCAGTAGGCTGTAATGAACCAGGGATTTTACCCAGGGTGAATATATTGGGTGTGGGGGAGAGAGTCCTTCCTGTCTGCCTATGGGGATTTAGTAACTCACTTTTGTTGTTTTAGATTCTTCATCTCTCTGTCCCTCACTCTCCTGGAGTGGTGTAGAACTGTCCTTGTCTACAGATCCCAAAGTATAGCTTTTGGCCCTTTCTCCAATGTTTTTGTGAGAGAGTTGAGCCCTGCCTACCTATTCTCACATCATCTTCCCAGAACTCACCTGAAGTATTTTTGATCCTGAAAATGAACATTTTCATATGTTATCTGCTGATAAATCCTATCCTAATACTCTCAAGAAATATTAGCACGCATCTAACTTGCTAGCAAGGAGTTATTTAGCACACATATACAAATCAAATTCTAAATAAGAAGAGCAGGTGGACTACAATGTTCAACTAGTGTTTGCAAAGTAACACAAAGGATAACAAAATTAGAGTTCTAACTCCTGTTCAAAATATATACAGATGCATAATATTATATTTATAAGTTCCTTGTCATATTAAATTTTGTCATTATTTCAGTTCTTTAACATCCCTCAATCTCTACAAACCCATGTTACTTTGATAATCTATCTGGTTATCCTAGAGCAACCCAACATTAACTTATGAGTGATAAAGTAAACTAATACTAAGGGAGACTAGACAAGAGAAAGAGATAAAAACTACTACAAATTAGGTCATTCTAGATTCAAAATGATAACCAATGTTATAGATTTTAGTTTAGAATGACTACTTAATCAGCTTGTTAATGCACAAGAGCACAACTCTGAGTTAACATTTTATGTTCTGGATCTGTGAGCCTCCTTCTTCTACAAGCAGTATAATGGTTTTTGTGAAACTTTCTCTAACAGCCCTGCACAGACACAAGTGCCCTGTCACTCTGCTCCTCTTATTGTTAGTTACTCTATTGTTTGGTAAATTTCTCTATTTTTGACTTTCTATTAGATGGTGAGCTCTTTGGTAGCAGAGAGCATGCCTATTGCTAATATAATGGTGGGAACTTGTTTTTTGTTTTTTTCAAATTACTTTTAAAAAAAATTTCTCTCCCCCCTTCCTCCCCCAAGTTGTCTGCTCTGCGTCCATTCGCTGTGTGTTTTTCTGTGACCAAGTCTATCCTTATCAGTGGCACCAGGAAATCTGTGTTTCTTTTTGTTGCATCATCTTGTTGTGTCAGCTCTGCATGTGTGTGGTGCCATTCTTGGGCAGGCTGCACTTTCTTTCACTCTGGGTAGCCCTCCTTATGGGACATACTCTTTATACATGGGGATCCCGTATGTGGGGAACATCCCTGCATGGCACTGCACTCCTTGTGTGCATCAGTACCGGGCATGGGCCAGCTCCACATGGGTCAAGGAGGTCCCGGGGTTTAAGCCGCGGACCTCCTATGTGGTAGGCAGATGCCCTAACCACTGGGCCAAGTCTGCTTCCTGGGAACTTTGTTAATACCCAAAATATGTCTGTCAAATTAAAGAACAATCTCAAACTGAGAACTACGAACAACAGGAATTTAGTTAATCCCTTCTTTTACTCTTAATATTCAGAAAATAAACCAAACTTCTAAAATGAAATTCTTTTTTCAACCACATATATAAATAAATGTTGTAACAGCTAAATATTTTTACTTCTAGATTATTTGAGATGAGTTGGCATAAAGAACAAAGGTTTGGCACTTTGTTTGGACATGACAGAATTACCTAGAGGACATCTAAGTATGCCCCCTCCAAACGCATTTCCTTAGCTATTGAACCAAAGTGCTATCTTTGAATGCACTAATATTATGTAATCTTTAAAACCTTTCCAAAATCACAATAGGCAGCATCATTTGCCCACTTAACCTTTCTCTTTATGAAACTTTCTAAATTCTGTTCTTTTCCCTAGTTGGTTCTGGATTTTCATGCTTTGACAAAATCATCTTAATTTCTGCTTCTCCCAGCAGTTGTGTGATTTTTGTTGAGATAAATTACTGTTTACTTCTTTCTAAGGAAAAAATGTGTTAACATGATTTTAGAGAGTCAACAACAGAAGGTGATAAGAGATAGCATAATTTCTATAACAATGATTTTCCTAATGAAAGAGAACATTCAATGAATCCTACATTGAATTAGTGCATAAATTAAAGTATGCATCTACAAGAATGGGAAAGGGTCAAAGATATTGTACTGAATCTGTATTCCACACACGTGACTAAAGATGGTTGCTGCATCTATTAGCTGACAGGGAATGAAGTGATAAGATATGCCTAGCACAAACTGATTAGGAAGCTACATAATTAAGCTTATAGCCTCCTCTCAATTAAGAGATGGAAAGGGCATCGCCTTCCCAGAGTCGACAGAACTGGGGAATAAAATATGGACTAGAGTGGACTTACTGGTAGTCTACTATAGAATTATTGTAATTCTAGCAATAGAAGAAATTATATCATTGATGTGGAGACAGTGAAGCTGAAGGCAGGGAGAGGGAAAAAGAGGTGTAATATGGGGGCATTTTTGGGACTTATAGTTGTCCTGAATGATATTGCAGGGACAGATACAGGACATTACATATCCTGCCATACCTACTGGATGGACTGGGAGAGAGTGTAAACCTCAATCCATTCTGTGTAGCAGTGCTCCAAAATGTATTTATCTATTGCAATGAATGTACCACACTAATGAAAGAAGTTGTTGATGTGGGAAAAGTGGGGGTGTGGGGAGTGGGGCATATGGGAATCCCCTTTATTTTTTTAATGTAACATTTTGTGTGATAGATGTACCTTTTAAAAATAAATAAAATATATTAAAAATAATTAGCCTTCTAAGTATACTTTACATTTTAATATTGGCAGCTCTGAAAGTTAAAGAAGCCTGGTAGTTCTGAGTTAAAAGGTTTCTTAAGGGAAAATTAATATTTATGAGCTCATTCATCTTCTTACAATCAATGAGGTGCTAACAGATTTTTTTTCTAGAATCACAGTGTTTATTGATAGATACAGGTATATAAAATCAGGGCATGAACACAACTTGATAAATTGAGTAGACTTAATTTCAGTACTATAATAAGAGGGACCAATTCAAATTCTCACTCTTTGTTTCACACCCGTACAAAACACTTCAAGGCATTAACAGTCTCTCAAAACTGATCACTTTTGTGCAAGTAAACCACATTTCTTTTTAAAAGACTTGTGCACTTGCCCAGGCTCAAGGATATTAAAATCTAGCACAGAAAGCCCATTACTGGAGATAGAAATGCAAGCAATATACTATTATGGCAACAACCATCAATTATAATTAAGAATTTTTCTGTAACAACTAAATGGATAATCAAATATTTCAACAACTCAAGTATTAGTATTCAGTGTTGCTACTCAGTTTTCTAACTTAAAACAGCCTATGATAACTGGCAGCAAAGAAGGTTCTTGCAATAGATTGCCTTTGCTAGAGAACTTATGATGTAATTACAGCATGCTGCTAATATACTATATAAACATAAAAATATTCCTGAAATATTTGCTGGTAGGCTATGATTAAGATATTAACAACCAAGAAAACCTTATGCAGGAGGAAATCCGACATATGTGCTTCTGCTTTGAATATTGTGAAAACATTACAGAGGAATGAATTTTCAGTGGGTAGGTCAAATGCTGTTATATCATAGCAACATTATGTTTTGCACAATATAAGGCTTTGATTGGTTCTGTACTCAGCTGCTTCTTCCAATTCTTCTTCAGCAGTTTCTAGCGAGGTTAGCCACTGATTCACATGGGACAACACCTTGCTTTTCCCTGGAAACTCTTGGTTTATATCTTCTCTCCAAGCCAAGAAAGCTTCTTCAATAATCTCCATGTCATAGAAATGAACAAAACAGTGGAGTAATGCTTTTAGGGAATTTGCTATTGTAGCAGAGCACCTGAAGCACATAGAGAGCACTGACTTATAAGTCAATGTAATCACGAAGAAATTTCTGCCTTATTGGCTTGAAAGAAAGCAATTGTTTTTCCTGCTCTGTTTGTAGGAAGGAGCAGAGAAAGAATCTGTTTCATCATGGGGTGGGTTTATTTCACTAAAAATATACTGTAAGAAGCTAGTCATCAAGGTGTTCACAAATCCTTTATCTACATGAAGTTTGGTAGAGATGTTATCTTTAATCCATTTATATATGCTTTGAGGGGATGGAGCTGATTTTCTTTGCTTCAACTCTTCCTTCTCTAGTTTTATGTATGGGAATAAAAACCCAGCCAATTCCCTTCCAAAATTTCCAACATGTGGTCCTTATTCTGATCAATTTCTGGGAACATTTTCTGCATATTGATCTTGTTTTGTTGAAAAACTTCTGTTTAACTAACTGTTGAAGGTAAAGTAAGAAGAAAGGAAAATGGGTGCCACTTTCCAGTGGTTGAGCTAGTTGTGAAATGCTCACTAGCTCTGAAATGGTGGCACAAGCTGCAAACTGTGCTAAATATGACTTCACCAAGGGGATGTCAACCTTCAGTTTGGGTAACGGGACCAATACATTCAGGAAAGCCTGCGTGAAGTTGTCACTAGTGTCTATACATTCATGTTGTGCAAGCTGATCAAAGAACTTGCTTTTCTTTATATTCATCACTTCTTCCTGGTGACAGGATGATTACATTGCTCACCATCTCAGGAAGAAAGTATTTAGAAGGCCTTATTTCTCTTATGCCATTGACTGCCTAATTTCCATGTCCACTGTTTAGGTATTCAGTTACAACAGTTTCATTTAAGTAGCTCTTCCTTTGATGTTGGTGACTTTTTGCTGGTCTTGGCAGGTTTTTCCTGGATGGGTGGTGGATAAGTTTTGAGACCAAGCTTAGGTGTCTGTCCTAGAGGTGGTGTTTGAGTGTACAGTGGTTGTACACTACGAGGAATCATAGTTATCTGGGACTGAAGCTGTGGCACTTGATTTTCATTCATTAGGAAAGGTTGAGCAGGCTTCACTGAAGCTGTCCTTTCTTTAAAAACCTGAGGTGGCATATCCTTCGACTGTCTTTGCAGCTAGCTTAAGAGTCCATGACTCTGGTTATGATAGAGTTGGCTTCGCCCCTGGCTTATCATAAATTTGCCTCCCATCTCCCCAAACTGTGGTTATGTGGGAGGGATGATGTGTCCGCCATGGCCACTGAAGAGTTGATTTGAACAATAATGCCCCATGGTCGGTGGAAATCTATCTTGAATAACTCCTGGACCAGTACCAATTCTGCTACCTAGTGTTTGCCCAAACATATCAGCAAGTCTTCCAAGTGGGTTCCTATCCAGTGTTATCCTGGGTGGCATGAACGGTCCCTCCAGAAAGAAGTCACTTCTCATCCCTTAACCCATAAGAGCAGTAATAAACAATCCTAGATCTTTCTTTGCATCTTGACAGATTTGATTGGTCATCTTTTGTCCATTGTCAAGAAAAGCCTTGCGAGGAACTCAATGGTGTTCTCTCAACTCTACAGTATCCTGTGGCATGAATTGAATCCTTACTGGCAATTCCTTAACATCAAGGAGCACATTTGAGCAAAGTGCTGATCCATTAAGGACTTAGCTAATTCATGGTCTAATCTAAGTCCCACTGTCCTCATTATCTGGTAGAGGTATTCCAAATCCTCTCCCTTATCTTTGAGTTAGGCTCTCTTAGTCTTTTTCAAAAATGTTTTGATGCACTTATGAAGAACAGATTCATGAATAAGACCAAGCTTGCCAAGTTCTCCAATGAATTGATGTTCCTCAACATCTTGATCTTAGCAATGGCTCTCTTTTCCTTCTCCTCTAGAAGGAGGGGATTTTCATGCTTATCATAGATATCAGCATTTCTGGTTCAGTTTTCAAATTCATATTGTAATATGGAAATTGGGAAGCACCTGAATGTCTAAAGCATCCTTAGATTTCCAACTTGCTACACAACAGATTCTTTTAAAGGATGGGTGGTATTGTTGAGAAGTGATCTACTTCATATTTGATAAGAGCAGGTATTCTGGGGGTTCTGCTTACCATTATTTCTGCAATTCAAAATATATTTACATGGCAGTATATTCTTTTACAAAGAGATATGTGGATTTGGATGATATAAAGAGACAGAAGCTAAAATGAAAAACAATGGGAAAAAATTACATGGAAGAAATATATGTATATTTTTAGACCTTGATAGATGCTCTAGAGACCTGAAGATAAATGTGTTCACCCTAGCAAAGTATGGGACACAATGGCAGTGAGATTCTATTGTTCATGAGGTTCTATGTTTGGACATAAGCAGAGTATTCTACCATCTCACACTAATCACTCTATGATATTTGCCTTTTCAGATATTTTGTTACATCACATATATGCAATTTGGATTTCTAAGTCTGTTAGTACATGATAAAATCCAGGTAATTAGTCTTTTCATAGAAAAAGAGGAAATGGATAGTTTTCTCAGAAAGCTGACGATGTGAAAAGAGCGTATTTTGACAGAATGGATTTAAGTGACGTGGTTTTTATAAACTGCTTTGTTTTTTATCTTTGTGTTTGGATTGATGTAGTGGTTTGAAGCTATGTGTACCCAAGAAAAACATGTTTTTAAATCTAATCCATTCCTGTGGGCATCAACCCATTTGTAAATAAGATCTTTTGATGAGGTTACTTCAGTTAAGTTGTGTCCCAGCCCAACTAGGATGAATCTTAATCCTATTTCTGGAGTCATTTATAAGAGAATGAAATTCAGACAAAGAGAGAGAAAGCATGAAAGCAATGAAACCCAGAAGAAAAAGGAGAGACTAACAGATGCAAGCATGTGCCTGGCCATTTGGCAGAGGAAGCAAGGATCACTAGCAGCTGGTCTTTGGGAAGAACCCATTGCCTTTACAATGCCTTGGTTTGGACATTTTCTCAGCCTAAAAACTGTAAGCCAATAAAGTCCCAAGCTGAACCATTTCATGATATTTGTTTTAAGCAGCCTAGGAAACTAAAACAAATTTTGCTACCAGAAGAGTGGGGTGAGACTATTGCAAATACCAAAAATGTGCAAACGGTTTCAGAATTGAGTAATGGGCAGGGGCTGGAAGAATTGTGGGGTGCTTGATGGAAAAGGCCTAGATTGTGTTGAGGAGACTGTTGGTAGAAATATGGTTGCTAAAGGTACTTCTGATGAAGACTTAGAAGAAAATGATGTATGTGTTTTTTTGAAACTGGAAGGAAGGTGACCCTTGTTTTAGAGTGTTAGAGAATTTGACAAAATTGACTTCTGATGTTGGATGGAAGGCAAAATTTGAAAGTGATGAGCTTGGATATTTAGTTAAGATTTCCAAGCTAAGTGTGGAAAGTACAACTTGGTTTCTCTTTGCAGCTTCTAGTAAAATGTAAGAGAAAAGGGATGAGTTAAGATTTGAAATCCAGGGCACATAGAAACCAGGAGTTGATGGTTTGGAGGATTCTGAGCTTCTGGAAAGTGAGTCCCACAGAATAGTGCTCCTTGTGAGGGTTTAACTGACAATGGATCCAGTCAGCCATGTCAGTACATGTCAGGATTGGAGATGCAGTTATCCAGGAAGGATCTGTGAAAGGTCCTACTGTTTGGACCCCTGTGTACTACAAACAAAACTGACAAGATTTTTGTGAGATCTGTGTGAAAGGAACCACTACCATCCTGGGCTAAAAGGGACAGAAAAAGGGAAAACTGAAGAAAAAATCACTTCAAGACCATGGAAATTGGGGTCTAGATCAAAGACATCTTCCTGGGTCAAGAGAGCAAACCCACCTATGTGTGTGGAAAGATGTGGAAAGGCTGAGTATGCTTTGGCATACTTTGGAGAGGGTGTGTCTTCTGCCCCATTGTTGAAAAAGAGTGCTACCACCCAGACTTCATAGTGAGTGGAGCATATTCCCCTGGGATTGTAGAGAGCCTGGTTGCCACCCTACAGTTCTGAAAGAGTTGAGCCTCCTGAATGTGATGGAGTTGGACTCAGATGTGACCTCTCTATGCATGCCTCTTCTGTCACTTTTACTGAATCTGTGGTTGGTGCATACTCAGGAGACTTGAATCTCTGGACTGTCTATGTGCCAGCTGGGCCCTGAGCCTCAGCAGAGTTGCAACACCTACTCTCCAGTTCATTGGACTTAGCCAGGTCAGCTAACAGGGAGGTGATGATGGTCAACCACCACACCAGGGAACTTAGAGAGTCTACAGCTGCGAGCAGAGTTCCATCCATCAGCCATGTGGGATCTAAGCCTCCTCTTGAGTTAGAGGTGGAGTGGACATCACCATCTCAGGGTCCTCAGGATGGAGAAATAAAATATGGATTCGAGTGGACTTACTGATATCCTACTATAGAGCTATTGTGACTCTAGCAATGGAAGATATTATATCATTGATATGGGGACAGTGGCTACAGGAGTTGCTGAAGGCATTGCTGAAGGCAGGGAGAGGGAAAAAGAGGTGTGATATTGGGACATTTTTGAGACTTGGCACTGTCCTGAATGATATTGCAGGGACAGAGGCAGGACATTATATATCTGCCATAACCCACTGAATGGACTGGGAGAGAGTATAAACTACAACATAAACTATAATCCATGCTGTGCAGCAATGCTCCAAAATGTACTCATCAAATGCAATGAATATACCACACTAATGAAAGAAGCTGTCAATGTGAGAGGAGTGGGGGTCATGGGGAGTGGGGTATATATATTTTTTCTTATATATATTTTTGTAACAATTTGTGTGACTTATGTATCTTTTAAAAAAAGATTAAAAAAAAAAGAGTTGAGCCTGTTCCTCAGAGATTATGAAGAGTCTGTCCCTCACCCCAAGACTTGAGGAGGGTGGAGCCTTCACTCCAGTGTTTGGGAAGAGCAAGGCTGCTGCATGAGTGCTTGGAGGCACTGGGGCTGTTATTCCATCAGGCCTGAAAGACAAAACATCATTCTGTAGATGGCTCCCAGAACTTGAAATCTAATGGCATGTGTGCTGCAGGATTTTTCAATTGTTTGGGACCCATAACCCCTTTTCTTCCTTCCAGTTTTTCCCCTATGGGAATGTGAATGTTTATCTTATGTTTGTCTCTCCTTTGTGTAATGGAAGCAGATAATTTGTTCTCTAGGTTTCACAGGTCCACAGAGAGAGGGACCTATGCCCCAGGACAGAGCACACCTATAACAAATTTTGATGAGACTTTGTACTTAGCATTGCTATTTAAGTAACTTAAGGCTTTGGGGATGTTGTGATGAAATGAATGTGTTTTGTATGTAGAAAGAACATGTCTTTTGGGGGCCCAGAGGGTGGAGTGTGGTAGTTTGAAGCTCTATGAACTCCAGGAAAACATATTCATAAATCTAATCCATTCCTGTGGATGTGAAACCATTGTAAGTAGGGCATTTTAGTGAGGTTACTTCAGTTAAGGTGTGGCATGGCCCAATCAGGATGGATCTTAAGCCTATCACTGGAGTTCTTTATAAATGGAATGAAATTCAGACAAAGAGAGAAAGCCATGATAGCAAAAAGTGGAAAACAACAAAACCCAGAAGAGAAGGGAGAGACCATGTTCCTTGCCACATGGCAGAGGGGTCAAGAATCACTGGTAACTGGTATTTATTTATTTATTTGTTTATTTACTTACTTATTATTTCTCTCCCCTCCCCCCACCACCCCAGTAGCTGGTCTTTGAGAAGAAAACATTGCCTTCGAAATGCCTTGTTGTAAACATTTTCTTGGCCTCAAAACCATAAGCTAATAAATTCCCATTGATCATACTGAACAGTTTCATGTTATTTGCTTTAAAAAGCTCAGGAAACTAAAAAAGATGATGAGATGAATTCTTTAACAGCCAAAACTCCAAAGATAAAATAGAATTGATTTTTGAATTTAGGGTTTTATTCTTTTGTTCAATCAAATGATTTAATATCAGAGAAAAAGTTCAATGTTAATTTCTTGAGACCTGTGAGTTGGCTGGGTCATAGAGCAGCTTACGTGAATCTTGCCATATGCCTGATGGCTCACTGCTGAACTTGGGAAGAAAATGGAGCAGCCAAGACAGAGAGAAGCCTTATGGACAGGTGCCTACAGCTGAGCTCTGGAAGAGGGTCGAATATGATCATCTTTGCTCAATGGCAGGACCCCAGAATCAATAGTAGGTGACTTTGGTGTGGTAAAAGACTTTGGTGAAGAAAGTAATTTATGCTTTATGGCCTGGTAACTGTAAGCTGCTACCCAAATAAATACCCTTTATAAAAACCAACTGATTGCTGGTATTTTGCATCAGCACCCCTTTGGCTGACTAATACAGTGCACAATGAATGGCCACAGCAAGCACAAACAGTGAGGGGGTAGAATAAATAAATAAAATAAACCTTAAAAAAAAGTCCATGAAATGCCCTTCTATTACAATTAGCCCAGTGTTTGCTTGACCAAACAACTGAGCACCATTACATGACTGAGTTGACATGTTAGCCTAACTATCACAGTTCCCATCACTTTACCCAAGGTTACTTTGTTAAAATTCTCAGTAACTTCAAAGTTACAAAATCCAATTCTGTTAACAGTATGTATGATAAACTCTATGTTACTATATCCACTGACATTTTAAAAAATTCTTTATCTTGATTGATTTTCGAGCAAAACTGTGTTCGCTGTTGGCAATCTTTCCTTTCTTAAAACACTCTCTTCCCTGGGTTCAATGAAATACCAGGCTTTCCTGGTCACCTTTCTATCCCTCTCAAAGCTACTTCTCAGTCCTCTTTGCTGGAGACTCTTCTAATTGACAATTAAATTTTGGTGATTATATGCACTCAATATTAGGCACTTCTCTCTTCTCTGTCTACACAGGGGATCCTAAACTCAACAGTTTTCAGTTCTCTACTTCTTCTCATCCTCTGTCACCATTTTAATCTAACATGTGATCCTCTTTCCCCTAAATGGTTGCAATTCCCTGTTAGCTTTTCCTCCAAAATTTGCCCATTTCTAATAGTCAGTTCAAGCGAGAACAAACCACTGCCTTGATAAGATCTCTTACCAGCCTGCTATTGCCCTTAGATGAAAGAGGAAGTACTTTTCCTAGTTTATAAGGCTCAATGTACTGAATTCTTTTACCATTCCTACTTCATCTTTTGCCACTCTCCTCCTAGTAATTTACCTCTTACCATGATGGGCTGTGAAGAACCTGAGCTCTTATTTTAGAGCCTTCCCAGATGCTATTTCCTATTCCTGGAACTTTTTCCTATAGAGCTAACATAACCAACTTTTCTCATCCTTCAAGCCTTGGAGAAGTCTCTCAAAACTTGATTCTTGAACTATTATTCAGCTTTGAGTGAAGAGTACTTTCTTTGGGCCCTGGAACTATATAAAAGAAGAGAGTGGTCTTTGGTGCAAAAATAATGCAAGTAATGGAGCTCATCTAGTGTGAGACATTGTTTGAATCTCAGCATCAAATTATACTGGCATTTTCAATTACGTTAGCTAGTAATATTTTGTTAAGTCAATTTAGGTTTACTGTTACTTATAACTGAAAGGGACCTAAGTGTTACAACTTCTTAAAGAGTAAACCACAGATAGGACCAAGCAAGTAACCATTTGCGGGAGCAGTTTTAAATGAATTCTTATTTGCAAAGCACATTTAAGTATAGTTTAGCAGAAAAAAATATTGGAACCAACCTTCCTGACTTCTAATCCTGGCTGTCCTGCACGAGTATGTGACCTTAGAACTCTCTTACTTGAACTCTCTTGGTTTCAATTTCCCCATTTGAAAAATAAGATTTATAAAAATCTACTTCACAGTATTGTCTATTTATACAAAAGAAATGGTAGATATTCAGTAGCTATTAGCTTTAAAAAATCATAATAAACTTTATTTTCAGAAAAGTTTTAGATTATAGAAAAGTTACATCAAAAGTAGTAGGGATTGCCTTAACCCTTGCCCGCCCTCCCCCCATACACATTTCCCCTATTATTAACATCTTACATTAGTGGTATATTTGTTACAATTGGTGAACCAAACTGAAGCACGGCTACTAATCAATCAAAACAGTTCCCTCCAAATGCCCTATAATAACTATTGGTTATTTAAGGCCAAATTGTGAAGAAGAAATTGTAGCTTCTGAATTAATGAACATGAGAGAAGCCATCGCTGGTAAGGGATGCATGTTAGTTGAATCTTAGGCATTATCACATAACTTACAGAAGCATCTTATAAATAAGAGAGTTGACAAAATCTTATTTACTGTGGAGTAAAACAAAGTTCTCCTCAGCTAGCACAGAGATGTGCATAATGATTGGCCAAAGCACTGAAGCATAGAAAAACATTCAGTGATCATGTTCATCCACCCAACTTTAGAGCAAGATGGGTCACTATATGTACAGGAGGGAGATAGTAAAAAGGGAGTTAAGATGCAGGAGAGTGTGGTTATTTGGAAGAGCAAGATGTTAGAACACTGATTTGAAATCCACTGCTTTAGATGAAGCAGAAAAGTAGGGCAATAGTTCCAGGTGAATAGAAAGAATATTTTCCTGAGAAAAGAGGTGAAGAGAGGTGTGTGAGAATAGAGAGCAAATTAACAAGAAAGGTTTAATTCATTGCCTCCAAAGGGTATATAAAATGAGGGACAATCTCTTAATGCCAATAATAAAATGCCAAGGATGACTGTTAAGTATCTCCACAGACAATTGGTAGAGATATTTTTGGACAAGGGCTTTAGAACATTCTATGAGGCTGACCACGCTGTAAATTCAGCCTTGAAGCTCTGAGAAGTACTCATCAGAAGGGGCTGTATTTAGTGTTTTCATAAAAATTTGTTTTTGGGAGTCAGAAAGATTGGTCTTGAACCCTGGTTCAATTCTTTAAGAATTATAAGGCCTGGGACAGGTTAATTGACTTCACATTATTCTTATCTCGGGAATGTGAGCACACAGTGATGTACAATAGAGAGGTTGTGAGAATTAATTAAACAGATGTATATGAAGCACACAATATGTCTCCTGTTGTGATCAATTATACTGGTGTTAGCAAAATTGACTAAGTCACTGATGGAGCAGTAAATAGGATTCTGGCCACTCTCCATACTAAAGATTTGAAAGTGAGTTTAATTTAGAGCAATTAAAAGGAAAGTGTTGGTTCTTTTTAATTCAGGAAAAGAGAAACAAGTTATCACACAGGACATGCCTAAGAATGATATAAATTTATGGTGTATATTTATCATTTTATGAGATAGTTTAATGGAAAAAAAAATAAAACTTGCAATAAGACTCTCCCTCCCCTACCAAAAAAAGAAACTGACAAGAATTTTCAGAAAAGATTTTTCAGAATATAAGGAAGCCTGTTAATCCTGAGAGCAAAGTACCTTCTTCCAAACTCACTAATTCTGAAGATATATTTCACAGAAGACCTCTTGAAATTCTAGCTGTGATTATCTCCTCTTGGTGGAGTGAAGAAAAGGATAAACAAAGACAGCCTGAAGGTATGAGGAATTCTCAATTAATATTTTCTTGATTACACAAAAAGGAGAAATTAAAACCCAGTAATAAAGATGTTCAAGGTTAAGTTATTGGGTAGGTTTTGTTTTAAATAAGGAAGCCAGGCAGGAAAATGAATATGATTTCCTATGTTAGACAAGTGGTTGAGCCATTGGTTCTCCTCTGACTGGGCATGTGGAGAAAGGAAGTTTTAAATGGCAAGCTCTCAATTTTTATTTAACAGCCTCAGGGAGGAGGAGCAGTCGGAAGTCAAGTTTCTGATAGATATGACTACAGTGGGTGCACAGAAGATTGTACAGTGAGGTCCCCAACCCTGTCCTGGGCATCGGCACTGCTATGACAAACTCTGTTATATAGATTATAATTTGAAACTTATCAAGAGTCCTGTGTTATCCACTAAAACAGCCACATGGTAATACAAGAAGGATCAGAAATATCAAACATGTCTGGAATCATTTTCGTCTTGAAAGAGGTGCCTGGGCCAGGCAAGTGCTGCCCTCTCCTGGAGGTGAAAATAGGGGAAAGGGCACTTGGTGCCCCTTCTGGGTCCTCCTTGTTTGCAGAATCTCCAGGAAGTTCTTTGTTATACCTTATCACTCTTTAAAAAAGAATTGAGTGCTATCATGTAAACCAAGCTTAAATTAGGAATGATTTGAATGACATAGTCCAGAGACAGTTTTGTGTAACTCTGTTCTGTTCATCAAAGCTAATGAATATGAACTAAGAGCTTTGAATCCTGTGGGCCAAGCATGGAACTCAGTAAGTAAACTCTTGTCTTTGATGAGGAATAGTGGATGTTTCATAGGTCGATGCAACATTCATATTCTCTCCACTTCCTGAGCTTTTAATGCAGTGATAGCTCCAAAGGACACACTAAATAAAATTAAAAAGAAAAAGAAACATAAAAATATGAAGAATGAAAACATCGATGTCCATATTTATTTACTAAATAGAAACTTACTCTTCCACAGTTGGCATTCTGCTACCTTTCATAAACAAAACCTTAATATAATTTGACAACTGTGAAGTGTTTTGACTGAGATAAATTTTTCTCTTCACCCCAGTTGATTAGAAAAAAAAATTTTTTTTCATAAAGAGGTGAAATAAAACTTCAGACTCTCTGAAGTCTTTCTTAATCACAGTAGAAAGATTGAATAAGAGCTAGGAGCAATTTTCTTTTTCCATTTGTGTCAAAGACATGATTACCAAGATTGTTTGAGCAAGATATTAAACCAAATGAAACTATGCCTGAGTGTCAGTGCACGAGCCCTACCATTTTTGGGGGGACAATGGAAACACTCTGCAAGCTGAGACAACACAGAAAAAGATTTGTTTTGAAATCATATTAGTTTGATGAGGACTGTCCTGCCATTCTTCCATCAATGTTTTCTATCCTGTTATGATAAATCTCCGCTTTGCTTTTGTGGAGTTTATATTCATTATACCCCTGTCTTCGATAATATGCCTTCTGTCCACATAAGGACTCTTAATTTTACTGAATTATCTAGACTATCTCAAAAGAATGAAGATGGTTTTGCAGTCTTTTTATGAGACAATTGAAGAAGCAAATACCTCTACATGCTTTCCCATGCAAAAAACAATTGTAGGAAGTTTCGACTAGCATTTTAACACTTTTGTAGCAATTATGAAAGATTATTTCCAAATATTATACATTTGTTGGGTTAGCTTTGTTCATTTCCCAATTAGCAGAAAACCTTTGTATTGGCATATAGATTTATGAAGGACCCATTAGGTCATTCATGTATCTACTTTCTTTCCATTTATAGATTCTGTTAATCATTTATCTATTTGCTTCTAAAAGGAGATATTTTGAAAATGCTGTATATATGATGATAGTTTTAACCCATATTTTTGTCTGAGGTGATTAAAAATAAATGCGAATAAATACTATTAAGATAAACTTTTATCTATTGTCATACAAGTTCTTGAGAAGTTCATTCACTCTTTGTCTTCATTATAGTCATTTATTAAGCCATTTTAGTTCACTTTATGCTATTCTATTTTTTTCATTATTATGAATCTGATTTTCCTCCTTGTAGTAGGTTAAGTTAAAACATATGTTTTTTAATCTTAATACACATCTCTCTGGGTGTGAACCCATTATAAATAGAACTTTTTGAAGATATTTTTAGTTAATGTGTGAGCAACTGAATCAGGCTAGGTCTTAATCCATATTAGTTGAGGCCTTATAAAGAGATCCTGGAAATCACAGAAGCCAGAAAGGAAAAGACATCACCACATGATGGGAGGCAGATATAAAAGCCAAGCCATCCCAAAGATTTCCAGCAGCCAGCCCCAGAATGCTACAGATTCTGGGAGAAAGCAAGTACTGCTGATCTCTTGATTTTGAACTTCATCTAGCTTCAAAACCATGAGCCAATAATTTTCTATTGTTTAAGTAGACCCATTGTGTGGTATCTGTCATAGCAGCCCGGCAAACTAAGACAGTTTTGAATAAGGAAAGGGGAGAGGAAGAAGGTGGTCATAAATACGGCTGTGAACGATGTGGCCAAGTACAGAAATGAGGACCGTAACTATTATAAATACTTCTTCCTTAATTTACTAGGAATATGTTTGTGTATGTTGTGCGTATGTATAGAAACATAAATGTATTTGTATGTTTGTATATGTATACCATTTACCTTTGTCTATTTCCCTTTCTTATCACCTTATCATGTAACTTAAGTTATATTAACTTCATGCCCTAGTATTTAAATTATATAATATCAAGGATAAGAGTGAATATCACCCAAGGACTTAAAGCCTCTTCTGGGGATAGGTCCATTTTCAGCTGTACACAGGACAATTGCATTATGTTAGGCAAAAGGATGGCTCTGTTATGGTCTTTATTTGGCTTAAGGAGATGTGTTTGGGTCCAAGGAGACAAGAGGTATGTGGACTGTGATGATCAATTTCATGTGTCAACTTACTTAAGTTATGGTATTCAGTTATTTGGCCAAGCAAACACTAGCTTGATTGTTACTGTGAGGTATTTAATAGAGAATTTTCTTCTATATTCATCTGATTGCATCTACAATCAGCCAAGGTAATTGCCCTCAGCAAAGAGAGCAAGCTCTTCATTCAAACAGTTGGTGGTCTTAAAATCCAGAACTTTGGCTAATTTGGTCACACTGAAATTCTTAGTGTTTTTGTTTGCTTGTTTGCTAGTTAGTTTTTTAAATCTATTTTACTCTTTTATTTGAAGTAAAGTAAACCAAAAATTTTGAACTGGGTGAGACTTAGTTGCTACTCTCCAGCCCACTGATTGTCTGAAAAGTAATAATGAAAGCTCAGTCCAAATTCTGCTGAAATTATAAGCATTCATTGAGCAAACATTTATTAGCAAACTTGCATACCATGTGTATTGATGTAGGCTATGGGGCGGGGGAGGGGAGCTGTTCATCTCTTCATAGATAACCTGAGCTGTATGAGTCCTGAGCTGTGCATTTGGGATAGTAAGAACTGCAGCGCTGCCCTTGGTAACCATGATAACAACTCCAGTTCTTAAAAAACAGTTTAGCAATGCAAGCTCTATAAAATTTAACTATTCATGGAAAATGCAAGCCAAATGTGCTAAAAGCTTATCTAGAATGTATGAAGTCCATGTTAAAAGCTTACCTAGGATGTGGAAAATATATGTTAATTCAAGCTTATTGAGCACTGAAACAAAGAACCATTTGACCCTTCCTCTGTATAAAAAGAACTCAAAAATCTTGTTTGGGGCTCAGATTTTGAACAAGAAGCTCCGAGCTTGGCTGGTCATAAAAAAGTCCTTTTTCCTTCCAAAAATTGTTCCTGAGTCCTGACCTTTCTATACACAAATAATTGAATCTCTCTTGACTTCTACAACATTTTGGGGGGCTCTCCCAGGATTTGTAAATGAGGACCAGAGATGGTAGCATTTTGCTACCCCTTCTGGATCCCCGAGGAAGCTGGGAGGACTCAGGTGAAGCTCAATCTGGGTGCCCCTGGATTATATTTAATCCAGAATAGATGTGGGCTCCACCAGAATCTTCTCGACAAAAATTGAGGGCAATGGAAGTTCTGAGAAAAAATTCTGGGAATGAAAAAGACTCCAAACATGGAAGAAGGTAAGACTTCCCAGGGAACATAGTCCGGAAAACCCCAGCTATAGTTGCTATGGAGGGAGCCCAATCACCTCTCAGGAGACCCCGTTACCTCCAGAAATTGGGGGAAGCCGTCTCCTCCAGGTCTTAAAGGAAAGAAAGAAAAAAGGGGAAAAGCCTGGTGTTTTGGGTTTGTCTAACTGCATGCTGGTATCTGGTTTCTGGTCTTGTCTCCACTGAAATAGTGAAGGCTTGATTATAATAAGAAAAGATGTTTAGAGATTCAAGTCCTCATGTCCTGGAAATTGGTCTGGATTTTGAAAATGTGATTACAGGAAAATGAATTGGCTTTTTAGTGAAGCTTGGTCTGGGTGTAAAGTTAAACAGTGAAAAGGTCTAGCTAGAATCTTTTATTATGATGCTGAATTGGGAATGAATTCATTTTATATCAGATGTTAATGTTAAGTGTTCTCACTTTCTAAAGTTTGTAAAGGCTGCGGGGACAGCTGTGCCAAAGAAAATATATATAGAACTTGTAAGTCAGATTAATAAGTTTTGTGCTTCTGTCTGTGTCAACTCAATGCTAGTGTTAGAATTTTGTAATTATGTAAAGTGGTAAAATTGGTTAAACTTGTACCTTCGCTTGCCATTGGAAAAGGAGTGAATTGATTATAGTTTATAAAACAAAACCGCGGCGCGAATGTGTGTACACATGCTCTGCTGTCTTGCCTCTCTGGGTCAGCCCCATTTGCCAGAACTCAGGGATTGTCTGTGTCTGTGTCTGCACCCAAGCTTATTGGAGCTGGCCGAGTCAGTGGGTTAGTGGAGCCAGTAACTTAAATCATAACCCTGCCAGGACAGGGGTCCTCAGGAAAGGTGCTGAATTTGAAAAATTCTATCAAGCCATTTTAGTAGCCTGAAACTTGCTACCAGCACCTTATCTCCACTCCCTCCCTTTAGGAGGATGCAAAATAAAAGTGGAGAGCTGGAAAGGGGGAGGAACTTGCTCCTTTCTAGTGAATCTATGCCTTCTATTCATAAACCACATTCCTCTCAAGTCACTGATCAACCTGGAAGGGGGAGATAAAGGAGATCTCTATCTTTGTAAGTCTATGTAGAAATGCTTTAAAATGTTTAAAGCTGTAAACTGGTAAAATACCTTGGTCTAAAGGAAAGAGGCTATTGCTTGAAAGCAATAAACCTCTAATCACTTGATAGCCCTTTTAATGGTTTGGCTGAAAGCAGTCAGCAGTAAGGGTCATGAAATACTACAGGAAAAAAAAAACAACAAGAAAACTATGCAGGGTTATTACTAATAAGGTTCTGGTAACTTAATTAATAAAGGAGTCCAATTCACCTTAAAGAAAAAAACTTAATGAAAACTGTAACTAAGAGTTAAGATCCTTTATAGATGCATTTACATTATAAAACAGCAGAAAGATAATAACTGAATTTATAACTGGGTGAATTTAGCCTGAACCTATTATTGTAAGTGTAACTTCTAAACTAACCTTATCTTCATTTATGGTCTTCAGGCCTAGCCTCACCCCTTGCTTATGGTTATTTCATAACAGCTTCTGCCCCTACAGCCCAGGGGAAAGCAGACGTGAGACATCCCTATCTCCTGTCTTACTGGTATTAGTAACCCTGCTTTCTCTCATGATTCCAAGTGTGGACTAAATTGCTGCCTGGTGGAATTCTTGACCCTCAGGGTTGAAAATCCCCTGGGGTCCTTTTATCTTCAAGGACTGGGAAATGAAGGATGCCCCTGCCTTGACTGTCAATGTTCCTGAGAGTGGCAATTCAAGAAACCAGTCTCCCTGAGGCTTCGATAGTCTCAGTGCATGTACATAGAATTCGTCTTGCTCATCCAAAATCTGCTAAAGTCAAAGTAAAATATAAGGCTCTGAAACAAAGGAAAATTGTATTAAAGCATTGGGAACATTTTGGTTACAAGCCATTAGTTAAGAAACAAAATTCTTATTCAAAACTGCATGGTCATAGTGTAAATTAAGAAAATAACCTTTCAGGAGTCTTTCAAATGTTTTGCAGTCACAATTATTTTGTAAAAAAATGAAAGTTTTAAGTAATTAAATTATGTTTCTGTGTCAAACTATTCATATCTGCCTATTTGCTCAAATTGTTGGGGTTAAATATGCAGTTATTTAAGTAACATGTATTTCTAAAACCCAAATTAAACTAAATGGTATATAAAATAATGCAAATTATAAGTAACATCAATGAGTTGTGTTTCTGTGTCTAACTCTATTTGTGTCTGCCTATTTGTTCAGTGTACATCTTTATACATCAGGATGATAATATCAAATTAACAAATGAAAATTCTTAAAAGAGCTCTATTCAAATTGTTAAAAATTAAATATGCAATTATATATGTAAATAAATATTCCTGGAGCCCAAATTAGACTAAGCAGGATGGAAAGGTCATATAGAAATCTGATTATAGGAACTATTGGGAAAGGGCCTTCTCTTTGCAGAGCTTTGAGGGAGGGGCTAGGTGTGGCAGATTAAAACTGTCTTCTAGGCTGGAGAATTAAGAGTCAATTTGCCCTGTAATTCCCCAGTTTAAACCTTTTAACAGCCTTAAAATTAGGGTGGTTAATAATTCTACTACCAAATTTCAGTAAGTAAAAAAAAGTCCATAAAAGCTATGGAAAAATCTTTCCTAAATTATGATTAAACAAATTATGCAATTATAATATATTTCAGAACCTAGTAGTCAGCACACTTTAAAAATTATTCACATTTCAGAACTTAAAGAAAAGAGATTTTGTCTTCCTGTAAAGAAAGGAAAGAGAACATTCCTTGCATGAACTATGATGATTTCAATTTTATTTAGCTTGGGTGTAATCTCCCTTGGTTTATAAAATACCCATGAAGTAAATTAACATTATATGTACAAAATCTTTGGAAATTGCAAGTTCATGTTAATGAAATTAAGCTAAAGAAAAATTGTAGATAAGCTCTCTAAAATGAATAAAGTAAACTTCTTTGGTTGGTAATTGTAATTTAATAAGTTTATTTAAATGTAAGGTAACTAGTCTATGTGGTTGTGGTTAATTGTAAAAAGTTTGTAAAATCATCTTCCAAACTGAAACATTTAAATGGTTCTAGTTCTAGAAGTCATTGTTAACTAAAAACCTGGATTGGTATTGATGGCAAAAAGTAACTTCATGGTAATAAAACCTGTCTACTTAGTCACCGTAGGGTGCATATTTAAATAAATGGTAATGAAAAGTTACCTTAATTCTATTGGGAATCTCCCATTTTCATTTTAACAATGAAAAATAGTTTTTTTTTCCTTCTACTACTAAAGTAAAATGCCTGCTAGTGTCTTCATGGTAAAAGTGTGAAAAATAAACAAAGTCATTTGATATATAATGTGTTGCATTAAAAATGTTTAAAAAATATATAAAAACAAGGGATAAACTTTAACATTGTCAAACTCTCTTGTATCTTCAAACCAGACTTTGAATACATTACAGGTTGCCTCTCCATGTGAGATATTGGCTAGGCTGGTCACTGACCCCTCAAATAGAAATGTTTGCTATATCATGCCTCTGGTTATGCTCCTGAAGTTAACAGAAACTATGTTGCAGTTTTAAGCTCCTGCAGCAGCCAATGATGGCTCCAGGCAGCCAAACATACAATGGATATCACCTCCAGACTGGCACTGTTCCATAGTGCCAGAGAGCACTGTGCACTAGGCCAGTAAAATACTGGAAACTCTCAAGGACCAACGATGCTGTGACTTGCTCACTGTGTGAAGAAAATGCTAAGTGGAGCCATGATTACCAGGATACTGCAAGTAAAACCTAAACACAATTGGCATTATGGCCTGCGCTGATGGAGAGATTACATGTAAAGTATTACAAACCTGAAACTTAAAACTATTAATTGCAACTCAGAATCCTTATGCATTAAGTAATATATTAATTAATACTAAGTGCTGTACTTTTATCTTGTTCTAAATATACGCTTAAAATTTTTAATGTTATATTTTCTATTCTGGATCAGGTACAAAAATACATTAGACATGTTAAATTCCTGGTAACTTCATTTTCCAAATAGTTAATAAACATGTCTATAAAATAAGGTGGTGGTCTTAGCTGAAAACAATGGGGCCACCAGTGGCTTGCAGGTAGCGGGTTAATTGGTGCCAGGCTCAGCCACCCAGCTACTCTACTGTACTCTACTGTGTAGCAAAATGAGGCTTGCTTGCTAGTGATGGGTCACCTATTGAACAGTCAAAATTACCAGAAATTATTCAATTAAAACCAAAATGTAAAAAACTTTTTTCTGCAGTTCTGATCACTCCTACAGCTGAAAACTAAGAGAATTTCCAACTTGGTGCACTAATCCTGAATGAAACCAACTACCCAAAAGGTGCCCATTCACCATAAGCCCCTGACAGAGCACATGAGTGCCAATCATTAAAAAGCCTGAAATGCGTCTTTAGAACAAAGCTAAGTACCTAATACTTTTATCTATTACAATTTCTCTCTGAAAATAAATAACTTAAAATTTATATATATATACAAATATATATATATACTGTTCTCCACCAACTTTTAAAAAGGGTGCCATCTTTATAGGCACCTAACCTTGTTTACCTCTGTAATCCAATGTCCTCTTTTAAAAAAAAAAACAGGTATTCCAAAAATTTTAAGTTTGTTTCTTTCAGAATGAACATCTTTTTAACCATATGAAAACTTCATCCAGCTTTGTACAGAATGCCAGATCCATTTTCCTCCAGTCAAAATAAAATAACAAAGTTTTTACACCTTGTTTGGTAAGGATTACCACCCATGACCAGCAGGAAGTAGTTACAGAAAAGAGATCATGTCCCTTCAGCACCCCTTTAAGATTAAAGGTGTAAATTCTCTAAGGATAAAATAAAATTAATTGATGGATCTAGAGCTTAGCAAAATCCCCACATAAGCACCAATAACCCCAGAATGACTGCTGGGGGAACCCATCCTCAGGATTCTACTGTCCAGGATGAGAACTTCTAAAAACAGGATAAACCCCAGATGTTACCCAGGAGTTTTGTCTTTGGACCCTCACTGGAAAATTGATAAGTGAGATAATCAATCAAAACAATGAACAGCCACTCACCTCATAACTCCAACAATAATTATGCTAAAGCTTAGCAAGATAATCTGGCATAAAGGGGAGAAATGATGTGGGCTATGGGTGGAGGGGGGCGGTGTTCATCTCTTCATAGATAACCCGAGCTGTATGAGTCCTGAGCTGTGCTTTTGGGACAGTGAGAAGCTGCAGCCCTGCCCTTGGTAATCATGACAATAACTTCAGTCCTGGAAAAACAGTTTAGCAATGCAAACTCTATAAACTTTAACTATTCAGGGAAAATGCAAACCGAATGTGCTAAAAGCTTATCTAGAATGTATGGAAGTCCATGCTAAAAGCTTACCTAATATGTATATATGTACATATGTTATTCAAGCTTATTGAGCCCTGAAACAAAGAACCATTTGGCCTTTCCTCTGTATAAAAAGAACTCAAAAATTTAGTTTGGGGCTCAGATTTTGAATGAGAAGCTCTGAGCCCAGTCAGTATAAATAAATCCTTTTCCCTTCCCCAAATTATTCCTGAGTACTGGCCTTTCTATAAGCAAATAATTGAACCTCTCTCAATTTCTACAACAGTATGATTTATTCTGCAGCCTGATGAAACACTTATTCTCTGTACTTTTAGGTGTTCTGAAACCACTTTAATGAAAAGTTGATTTAAGCCAGACATGCAAATGTTCTAGAACAGGACTGTTCAATAGAAATATAATGCAAATAACATGTATAGTTTTAATGTTTCTAGTAACCACATTAAAAAAGTAAAAGGAAACAAGTTAAATTGATTTTAATAATATATTTTATTCATACCCATATATCAAAAATATTGTAATTTCATCATGTAATTTAATTATTAATGAAATAATTTACTTTCTTTTTTTGTACTATATTTTGGTACCCAGACTATGTTTTATATTTAAAACACATTTCAGGAAGTATCTCAAGTGATTGGGCTCCCATCTACCACATAGGAGGTCCAGGGTTCAATTCCCAGGGCCTCCTGGTAAAGGCAAGCTGGCCTGCACAGTGAGCTGGCCTGAGTGGAGAGCTGGCCTACGCTGCATGCTGACCCATGCAGAGTGCTGGCTCATGCAGAGAGCTGGCGCAGCAAGATGATGCAACAAAAAGAGACAGAAGAGATACAATAAAAGATGCAGTAGACCAGGAAGCCGAGGTGGCACAAAAGATTGAGCACCTCTCCCCGCTCCGGAAGGTCCCAGGATTGGTTCCTGGTGCCACCTAAAGAGAAGACAAGCAGAAACAGAAGAACACACAGTGATGGATATAGAAAATAGACAGTGAGTGCAAAACAATGAGTCGGGGGGAATAAATAAATAAATAAATCTTTTAAAAAAATACATTTCAATTCATACTGGCCACATTTCAAGTGCACAATAGCCTCACATGGCTAACAGCTATGGTTTTGGACAACACTGTTGTGCACTCTATTATACTGCTCTTATACTACTCAAAGCATCAGGTGACCTGAATCTTCTTACAAAACATCTGGAAAGGGATCTGCTTAAAGATCAGGCCTTAGGCATTCTACTAAGAATACAATTATAAAGTAATTGCTTCACTCAAAGGTGAGAGTGTTCTCTGGAATGTTCTAGCCATTTTTTATACTTTTAATACTGTTACTTTTAACGATGAAATCCCATTTTTAATATCCATAACGCTAATTAACAAGCTACTATCTTCAAGGAGAGGAACCATTGCTACCATTTTTGTGCTTATCAGTACAGCCTTGAGGTGACAAAAACTGGAGATACAAATAGCTTGTAATAATCCTTCTGGGCTATGGTTTTTCTAGTTAAGTGCTAGCTGAATATCATGCTGGGGAAGTAGGGACATGCCTAGTGGCCATCTCCCAGCCCTCACCTCCCCACCCCTTTTCTTTTGTGTGGAGATGTTCCAGTATGTTTCTATTCTGCAGCTGGGAGGAGACATTAGGTCTAATGGAACAGCTGATCTTACCCTAAACTGGAAACCTAAACCCAGAAAAAGCAGTTCTAGCTACTTATCAGGGTGGGAACTCTCAGTGGAAGGGTTTCCTGCCTGCTGGGGTATCAGGGTATATAAATTCCCCACCCAACCCTGTCCCTCCCTTAGACCCAGATCCCAACAGTGTGCCTTGCTAGGGAACCAGCCATGATAATGATGTAGGCTATGGGAGGGGGAGCTGTTCCTCTCTTCAGAGATAACCTGACTGAGCTGTGTGTTTGGGGCAGTGAGAACTGCAGACCCGCCTTTGGTAACCATGACAACAACCCCAGTTCCTGAAAAACAATTTAGCAATGCAAACTCTGTAAACTTTAAATATTCAGGGAAAATGCAAACCAAATGTGCTAAAAGCTTATCTAGAATGTATGAAGTCCATGCTAAAAGTTTACCTAGGATGTGGAAGATGTATGTTAATTCAAGCTTATTGAGCACTGAAACAAAGAACCATTTGGCCCTTCCTCTGTATAAAAAGAACTCAAAAATCTTGTTCGGGGCTTGGATTTTGAACAAGAAGCTCGGAACCCAGATGGTCGTTAAAAAAGTCCTTTTTCATTCCCAAAATTATTCCCTAGTCCTGGCCTTTCTATACACAAATAATTGAACCTCTCTCAACTTCTACAACAATAAGATCTCTTCCCCTGTTCATTTGGACCCTTTACTCTGTGTAAGTAATAAAGAGGTCATTTGCTGAGAATCTGTTGTTCCTGAGCCTGTGCTCCCATGATTAGGGCTACTGTCTCTTCCTAGAGCATAGCTTAAGCAACAGGTATTTTATCCTATCTATTCCAAAATATTTTAAAGTAAATTATGGATACCTTAAAACTGTGTCTGTTTTCTCATTAATATTTTAATATTCATATTCACCTCAGAATATTAAAGTGAATCAGAAACATTAAATAAGAATATTGTGTGCATTATAAAGCACTTCAGATATTATTGCTATTATACACATGAATTTTTACCTCATTTCTTACTAACCTTGAATAAAAATGAGAAAGTATTTTCTGCATTTATCACAGTTACACATTTGTCTCCCCAAACCATTTCTTTCTTAGACTCTACTGTGCCTTTTATTTTATTTTATTTTATTCTGTTTTAAAAAATTGCAATGATATTTTCAACAAATATATGGGAGTAAAATAAGTTTCACTTTATTTAAATGTTAATTCAACTCCAGGACCTCATTTAATACTATTTAACCTTGTATTTTCTCATGTTTAATGAAACTACAGTCTTTGTCAAAGGGATTATGTGGACTTTAGTTGAAGGGAAAGATGTTTTATTTGCTTTTGGTGATTACCAATTTTGTCAAGACTTCAGAGCAAACAAAACAAAATAATTCACTGAAGGTCCTTCCTTCTTAACTTTACCATTTGATTTTTTATTTAAAATGAAAAACTAGCTTGCTAAATTTTATGAACCTAAACTTTAGGGGCTTATCTATATAGTTCTTTAAACTTAATAGATTCCATATTGATATTATTGGAGAAAAATCCTCTTGCTGTTCTTTCTTATTCTGCTATCTATTATCAAAAGATAACTTTTGTGGATCCAGTGTAGCTCAGTGACTGAGCACCTGCTTCACATGTATGAGGTCCTGGGTTCAATTCCCCATACCTCCTTTAAAAAAAAAAGTAACTTCAACTTTTCCAACGTCCATGAACATTAAGTCTTTTGTAGAAACCTTTAAAAAATCCAACCATTGTTAACTACAAAGAAAATATCAGAAAACATATAAGCTCATAGGGACAGTAATTATGGTACAAGTTGTTATGAGTAGGGGAAAACAAAATGACTAAGGTTTCTGTTGGCAGAGATTGGAAAGTTGTAGTAATGGAAGGTGGTGAGAGTACCACAACATAGTGAATGTGGTTAATCCCACTGAATGTTATGCTTGGAAGTGGTTGTGATGGGCAACTTTATGTTGTATATATATTCCCACAATTGAAAGAAAAAAGAAAAGAAATTGCAACTAAAGAGAATGACAATTAAAGGCCGTATATGATCCTGGATGAGATGTATCAAGGAAGGAGAAAAGGCTCAAAATAACATTCTTGGACATAGGAAAAATTGGAATATAGACTGTAAGCTTTATATTCATGTCAACTTTCTGGAACTTGATAACTGCCCTTGAGGTGGACATATAAGTGAAGACCTTAGTCTTATGAAATGTTTATGGTAGTATTAATTACATAAGAGGCATGATGGATACAACTTACACTCAAGTGTTCAGAAAATGGATTGATAAATAGACAAACAGATACAACCCCCAGATAATGGTTCCTTTGAAGACTAAAGAGACCCATGAGAGTTATGGTCATGGCCGATGGGGTTAACTATCAGGGCAGATGGCCCCTCTTTGGAAATGATGTGTATGTGTGATGAATCTGGACTCAGATGGGATCTCCCTTCATAAGTCTTTCATGCTAATGTGCCGGAGGTGCAGTTAACGTTGGGGTTTAAGATATATTTAGGGGATTTGAATCTCTGGACCGACAATGTGATAGCCAGGTCCTGAGCCTCAACAGACTCCAGCACCTACAATCTGATTTATTGGACTTACCACACTCAGCTAAGATGGAGTTGAAGAAGGACAATCACCACACCGTGGAGCCTAGAGTGATTACAACTGAAAATGGGAGGACTGCATCCAGCATCCATGTGGAATCTGAGCCTCCTCTTGACATAGAGGTGCAATGGACACAACCAATCCAATGTCCACATAGAAGAGGTGGCATGGAATTGGGAAAAGTGGACATGGTCGACGATGGGTATGGGGAAGGGCAGGAGGAGATGAGAGATGGAGGCGTCTTTGGGACATGGAGCTGCCCTGGATGGTGCCTCAGAGGTAATCACCGGACATTGTAAATCCTCATAGGGCCCACTGGATGGAATGGAGGAGAGTGGGGGCCATGATGTGGACCATTGTCTATAAGGTGCAGAGGTGCCCAAAGATGTACTTACCAAATCCAATGGATGTGTCATGATGATGGAAACGAGTGTTGTTGGGGGGGGAGAGGGGGGGTGGGGGGGGTGGGGATGAATGGGACCTCACATATATATTTTTAATGTAACATTATTACAAAGTCAATAAAAAAAATTAAAAAAAAAAAAAAAAAAGAAGACACACAGGAAAAAAAAAAAATAGACAAACAGATAGATAGATGGACTGAAAGACTGCTGGACAGATAGCATAATAAGGCCAATGAGACTAAATATTAAAATTAGTAGCTGGGGAGATAAGGGATATGTTGGAATTCTTTGTATGGGGTTTGATTATTTTTGTAACTGTCCTGTAAGTTTGAAAACATTCCAGAATAAAAAGTAAAAAAAAAAAAAAATCCAACTGATGAGAAGATTAAGGCCACCTTATCAAAGTATATATGAGCATCGAAGAGATTAAATGGTAAGTATATTAGTTGGCCAAAGGCTGCTGACGCAAAGTACCAGCAATTTGTTGGCTTTTATAAAGGGTACTTATTCGGGGTAAAAGCTTACAGTTTCCAGGTCATGAAAATTCCAACTCAAGGCACAATCAGAGATGCTTTCTCACCAAAGACAGCTTCTGTTGATCCTGGTATGTTGCCATGTGGTGAAACAAGATGGCTACTGATCTCTGCCCAGGTTTTTCCTTCCCCTCCACGCTACCTCTCACTTCTACAGCTGCTTCACTTCTTCTGGATTTCAGCTGCAGGCTGGCATAGGGCTTGCCTCTTAGACTCAGCTAGGGGGTGGGGACTCAACCTGAGTCACATTTTATTTAGTGGAAAAGCCCTAAAGCAATCTCATCGATAACCTAATCAAAGACCCCTCAACTGAATTTAATGCAATCAAAGGGCACCACACCCAGAGGAATAGATTAGTTTATAAAAATATCTTTTTCTTTTTGGGATTCATAAAATAATCTCAAACTGCAACAGTAAATTTGTTGTATTTCTATCTCCTAGTTATGAAGCCTGCCTAAATTCATTTTTTTCTTATATCTCAACTGTTATCTGAGATAACTGCTATTTCCTTTCACTGTTTTCTCTCATTTTCAGCATAGATGCTTGAAAATAAACACGTTCCTCCTATATTTCATTGGTTGTATGGAGGAAGCTGAGGTAAGATGGGATTTTATTTTTATTTGAAGAAGATTTGATCACAGCTCATAGTCTCTGGGGAGAAAAAGGCATCAAACAGGACCAGCTTATTATACAACAATCATTCTCAGTCATACAGTACCTCAGCTTCCACCTGTCAAAATTCCAGGATGAAATGTTCTTTTAACCTATAACAACTAATCTCTTCAACATTTCAAATTTGAATGTTTTTCTTAAGAAATATTTTGTTCATAAATGATCTATACCATTGGTGTATTAAGCCAGAAGTTATTATTTAGAATTTCCCTTGTATTTATAATTTTAAGAAGGCTTTATTTCAACTGAAGTTTACAATAGTCATATGATAGGTTTCTTTATATTTCAAGTCCATAGAGTTTTATTAAGGTGTCCAACGTTTCTGATCATGTTAGCAATATGGCAGGTTTTATTTTCTCTTTTTTTAAATTTCTTTTTTATTTTTTACTTAAAGTATATCATTCATACATAAATATTCATGAATAATAAGTGTATAATAATAGTTGTGAACTTACAAAACAAACATATGTAACATCATACAGAACTCTCATAATGCACCCTACCACTAATTTCTTGCCTTGTTGTTAAATCTTTTAAATTAATGATTAAAGAGCATTGTCAAAATACTACTACTAACCAAAGAATTTTTCCCTGAACAAACCCTATTATTTTTATCTTTATATCATTTATATATGAACATACATTAACAATTAAGTGTATAGTGAAAATTGTGAACTTACAAAGCAAACATGCATAACATCATACAGGTGTCCCATACATCAACCCTCCACCAACACCTTGCATTGTCATGGGACGTTTGTTACAAATTATGAAAGAATATTGTCAAAATCTTACTACTAATAGTCCTTATCTTATGTTTGGTGTATTTTTCCCCCAACCCACCCTATTATTATTTTTTAAATATATTTTTTATGACAGAAGTTGTAAACTTATAAAACAATCATGCACATGTGCAGAATTCCCAAATAACAACCGTCTATCAACACACCACACTGCGGTGGAATATTTACTCCAGATAAGATAATATCATTTGTTGTTACCATGTTCATAGTGTGCATTTGACTCACATTTTCCATACTGTCTCACTATCAACACAGTACATCTTTCACATAGATGCAAGAATATTATATTTTTACTACACACCACAGTCCATAGGTCATTCCAGCTGTATTTTTCTCATGCTTTTCCACATCCCAACACCATGCAGTAGTGATGTATATTTGCTCTAGCTCACAAAGGACACTCTTGCATCTTTACCACCAACCACAATTCTCATACTCCTCTTGGTTTATTGTGCTATTCAGTTCCTAGATTATTTTCTAGCATTCTGTCAATTGGCATTTACATCCTTAGACTACCATTTTCAGTGATATTCACATTTATAAACTAGCTGTTATTCACAATATGTTACCATCTACTCTATACATTTCCACACTTTTACAGTAAAGCTAATTAAAACATCTACATACATTAAACATCAGTAGTCCATCTCAGTCCTCCTCTTATCTCCTCTAAAAATCCACCACCTACCACCAGGTCTTGAAGATATTTTCCTACAATTTCCTCAAGAAATTTTATGGTTCTTACTTTTATTTTCAGGTTTTTGATCCGTTTTGAGTTAATTTTTGGATAAGGTGTGAGATAGGGGTCCTCTTTCCTTCTTTCAGCTATGGATATCCAATTCTTTCAGCATCATTTGTTGAAAGGATTGTTCTGCCCGAGCTGTGTGGGTTTGACCGGCTAGTCAAAAATCACTTGACCATACATGTAAGGGTCTGTTTCTGAACCATAAGTTTGGTTCCATTGGTCTATGTGTCTGTCTTTAGGCCAGTACCATGCTGGTTTTTTTACCATTACAGCTAGGTAATATGATTTAAAGTCTCGAGAGGAGGGTTCACTTTTCCTTTTTATGATGTTTCTGGCTATTCAGGACCCCTTACCCTTCCAAATAAATTTGATGATCTTGTTTTCAATTTTTTTTTTAATGATGGTGGAATTTTTATTGGGATTGCTTTGAATCTGCCATCAATTTGAGTAGAATTGACATCTTAATAATATTTAGTCTCCAAATCCATGAGCATGGTATGTTCTTCCAGTTATTTAGGACTTTTTTGATTTAACACTGAGTTGCAGTTTTCTGAATACAAGTGCTTTACATTGCTGGTTAAGTTTATTCCTGACTATTTGAATTTTATCTGCCATATTTTATTTTCTTCACTCTTGACACTTTTAGTTACTTTTATTGATATAATCTTCATTTCTAGACTCTCTTCCAGGCCTTTCTCTCCTGTCTTTTCTTTTCAGGCTCTAGCATACCCTTTAGAATTTCCTGAAATATTGGTCTCTTGCTTAGAAATTCTCTCAGTTTCTGTTTATCTGCAAATATTCTAATCTCACCCTTATTTTTGAAAGACAGTCTTGCTGGATAAAAGATTCTTGGCTGAAAGTTTTTCTCTCATGGTATCTTATATATATCAGACCACTGTCTTCTTGCCTCCATGGTTCCTAGTGAGAAATCAGCACTTAATCTTTTTGGATATCCCTTATATGTTATGCATTGCTTTTCTCTTGCTGTCCTCAGAATTTTCTCTTTGTCTTTGGCATTTGATATTCTGATGAGTCTGTGTCTCAAGGTTGGTCTATTCAGACTTTTTTGGATGGGAGTATGTTCTGCTTCTTAGACATGGATAGCTATGTCCTTCAACAGGATTGGGAAATTTTTTACCATTATTTCTTCTTCAAAAATTCCTTCTTCTCCTTTACCCTTTTCTTTGCATTCTGGGACACCCATGACATGTATGTTTGCATGCCTCTTGCTGTCATTTAGTTCACTGACATTGTTCAATTTTTTTCCATTCTTTTCTTCATCTGTTCTTTTGTACATTCACTTTCAGAGGCCATTTCTTCAAACACACCAATCCTTTCTTCTGCCTCCTCATATCTGCTATTATATGATTCCAATGTTTTTAAAATTTCATTTATTGTACATTTCATTCCCATAAGATCTGCTATTTTTCTATGTATGCTTTCAAATTCTTCTTTGTGCTCATCCAGTGTCTTCTTAATATCTTTATCTCTTTGGCTATCTCATTAAATTTATTAAGGAGATTTGTTTGAACATCTATGATTAGTTGTATCAACTCCTTTATGTCGTCTGGAGTCTTATCTTGTTCCTTTACCTGGGCCATAGCTTCCTGCTTCTTGGTGTGGATTGTAATTTTTTTGTTGGTGCCTTGGCATCTGGCTTACTAGAGTATTTGTTCTGCCCTTTCTCCCTTGCTGGTTGTACAGCAGGAGCCAAGTACGTAGTTGGTGCTGTAAGCTGTGGAGGCTCAATCTGCCCTCATTATGCCAGAGACCAATGAATCTTCTTCTGTTTTAGAAAATGTAGCCCATTTCTTCCCATCCTGTAGGCTACACCTTGACCTAACTTTTTTGTGTATATTATGGTGCTCACTATAATACCTTATTAGGGTCTGCTGAAGATGTGGTATATAGGCTATATAGGCAAGGAGTGATTAGGTGTATCGGGGCTTATCGTCTATAGAACAGGCTCCTCTAGAAGGATATAAAGCACTGCCAAGTCTTTTGAGTTTTAAGGTGTTGCTAGTAGTACTCTGGTGAACAATTTTGTTTGTAAATTCCTTTGATTTAGGGCCAGGCGTAGTGGGGTATCTAATCCCAGTTTGGGTCCCAGCTGTGATGTATTCAGATTTTTTAAAGTCACTTTCGTGGGATATTTTGGTTTTGACTAGGGCTTTTTAAAGCATAGTAAAAATTTAACTTTATTGACAGGATATATTAAACACTCTTTACTCTGAGAACTATTCATTTGGGTTAATCATATGACCGCAGTTGCTAGCACCAAATTTACCAACCCTATTAATAGCGTAACTTAGTCCAGTTTTCGCTTATTGCTTAATTTTTATCACTGCTCTGTCCCGTGGGGGTATGGTTGAGCAAAGCGTTATGAGCTACTTACGCAATTAGTGTACTTGATGCTTGCTCCCTTTCATCTAGAAGAGCTCGAGGGCATTCTCACTGCTGTGCTGATACATGCATGGGTAATTTTGCTGTAAATTAATAGTAAGGCTAGGACCAAACTTGTGTGTCTATGGAGTCGTTAAGACCTATTTAGGGATTTTCAGTGCCTTGCTTTGTTTTAAGCTACAAGGACGTGGAGTATTAAGCACTAATTTTTAATAGAAACTTTTATTTTAAAAAATTAGTGAAAAATATAATTTAAACTATTTAGTACTAATTTTTAAAAGAAAATTTTATTTAAAAATTAGTAAAAATACAATTTAAAATATTTGGTACTAATTTTTAAATTGTAAATGTTGAGTTATTAAGATGGGTAATTTAAATATTTATTAATGATCTTTTAGCGGTGCTAAACCAGTTTGCCCTTTATGTTATTTCTTGCTTTTGGGGTTTGACAAGACATGGGGTTATGGTTTATGCAAGGAGGGTAGGGGGGATTTGGTAAAAGAAAACAGTACATTTAAGTTGTATCTTTACATGTTATGCATATGTGTACGTGTATGCACTACTGTGCAAATGGCTTAAAAATTTTTATGTACTGTGACCATTGACTGAATAATACCTTATGGCTGATGATGTTGACAAATAACATTCAATGGCTCTTCAACTTTCTCTAATAAAATGTAGGATCCTCAGACCCTGCAGGGTTTGACTCCTTAATTATCTTTCCCACGTCCTTTCTTCCTACTCTTCTTCTCAATATCTCAATTCAAGTATTCTGGCTTCCTTGTTTCCCACTTGCTCCAAATATTATGCTTCAGCTTCAAGCTTGCTCAGTCTACTTCATCCCTACCTTACTTCTATTGATAATTGTACAGTGGTGTTGCATCTTAATTAAATATAGGTTTGGTTTTAATGTCAGTTTGTAAAGTGGTTGCTGAAAATGCCCTTTGAAAATAGCATAAATTACATATAAAGTACAGTTTACTCACATGCTGTTATTTACAATTAATCCAATACAATCAGTATTTCCTCCAGATTACATTTTTGTCTTTTGAGCACCAGATGATATTGGCTTAAGTCTAGGGGCCTTGTAGTTAGTGGAACCACATTCTGCAGCAGTTGTGCTTACACTAGGAGAAACAGCAGGTGCGAAGTCCGCACCTGTCTGGGGTGTCTAGGGGTATACTCAAAGAACGGGATGTTGTGGCCCATGTTAATTTAAATTGCTCTCTCTTTCCCCTAAATAATACTGAATTTGACTAAATGGAATGCTGTAATGATGCCTCTCCACTGTAACTACTTCCACCTCTTCTCTGAATCCCTGCAAAAAACAGGCTTTTAACTGTCCTGGTGTCCTCTTCCACTTGAATGGGTGTGCAGCTCACTGTCTCTGGATACTTGCCAAGAGGAAATTTGCATCTCTCTTCTCTCTTTGTCTTTCCCATTCCTGAAACAGGTTTTAACTGCCTGGGTATTGTGCTAATTGATATACACTTCTATTTGCCTTTCTAGAGTTTCTCATCATTTCTGATTATTAAGCTATTGTCTTTCAGCTTCAAGTCACACACTTCTATCTTCAGCTTTATAAGGCTGGAGCTGAAAATCTCTCTTTTCCTTTTTAAATTGGGCTTTCTGTTAGGTTTCACAAGTAAGGGGCACAAAGAATGACTGCAAGGCGGATGGAAGAAGGATGGACTTGTTCCTTCGTGTTTTGTTTCTGTTCCTGTCAGGGGCACCGCAGCGATGATGCTTTATTCGGGTAGCAGCGCATCATTCCAGCTGCAGCGAGTCATTCCAGCCAGCAGTTTTTGTATCCGTGTCAGAACCAGCCCCATTGCCCCACTGAGAGACAGCACCCCCTCCTCTGAGGTTGGAGCTCAGACTTAGTGATGCTCCTTGTACAAATTTCTGTTTTTAAATCGCAAACTTCCCCTTTTGTTCCCCCAGCCTTTGGTATAGTACCTTCTTCCTGTACTGACCACCTCAATGATACCATCATGTTTCTCTTCGGTCTTTTCTGTTCTCCAATACCTAGTTAACAATTCTTTACATTAAATTTATATTAAATTCTTTTCATTATAACCCTATCCCTACAGGACCCCGACTGATAGATATTCTATGATAATATTAAGATACACCATATTGAATTAGTTTGAAGAAATTCTGATACCATTAGCTCTGGGCATGCTGTCAAATTATTTTGGCTTCTTTTATTTTTGCTAGAACATTGTCACCTGCAAATCATTAAATGCTTTTTTGTAGACCAAAAGGAAATTTTATCTGAAAATTTAAAGGAAATGTGCTCATAAAGCTTTAGTATAATTCATAACAATAATGTATTGCTCTCCTCATGGTCTAGGCCATTCAAAATATTTTTTTTAAAGTTCTCATAATTTTGGATAATGTAAATCTTCTGTGTTTTTTAAACTCTTATTCCTTAAATTATCAATATAAATAAACTTCACTGAATTTCCGAGAAGACCTAATAAATTCATCAATAGAAGATTTATCCTCTAATTAAACTTTTCAATTAGGATTTGCTTAACATGGTATCCAAAGCAAACAATTCTATGTGGAAATGCTGTATACAGATTTTTTTATCCAATCCATTTACACTTATTGTAAACTATCCTGGGTTTATAATTCTCTGCCTGAAAAATGTAAAACATCTAATAAGGGGATAAATAATAGAAATTCATTTTTAAAGTAAACCTTCCTAATATTTTTAAAGCATTAATTCTAGTTAGCCTTCTTTAATATATGTTGGAAGCCTGGTCTTTAACGTATTTACTTCATGGCCTGATTGTCATATTACTAACTCAAGAACATGCATTTTAACATCGCTTTTTACCTGCTTTAGCCCTACAGAATTACCCTTTAAATCCCTTAATCTCCTAATTTTCTGTCTTTCTGGAGTTTATTCATCCTAATTGCTAAGCTGCAACTTTTTCTAATCTCTTTTACCAATACTGTTTCCTCAAAAAATAAAACAAAACCAAACAGAAAAGTTTTGCTTTTTACATGTCCATTTACTCACCTCCAACTTACATTTTGGTCCTATGAAATCAATACTATACTTCTTATCAATAATTCAATTATATTTTGATATTCTTATTCCATTTTGCAGTTCTAATAAATCACACCCTCTTTCTTGGAACATTCTTACTTTTCTCCCTTGTTCCTCAAATATCACCATCCTCCAACATTCCATTGATTGTTGCAGTGCCTCACTTCCTTCCTTTAGATATTTAAATGAGAGGAAATTTCTGAATTTCCTCAAAACTTCTGATATGGAGCAGGGAGTATAAAATCTTAGTCATTTGCCTAATATTTTAACATGTGAATTTCAAAATAAACTATATATATATATAAAACAGAGACTGATCTGCCATTTACCTGGTCTTATTAATTAAACTATTAGGAAATAAAAAAGTATTAGATAATAATTTTAAACATAACATAACATGCATCTAACACTTTAGACTCACAATATATATGGAAAATATTGACTATATTACTGTTAGAAATTGAGGGGGCCACAAAAATAGTAAATATTTCAGCACACATTTACTGAAACCAGTGAATACATACTATTATATTATCCTCTTGCTGTAATGCTATTTGATGGAACCCTCATATATCTGGAAATGAATATTCATGTATCCAAGCAATCATAATAGAAATTGCAAATAATTAAGACTAAATAGTAACCTAAATACCACCTCTCAAAATGGGATTTGCAAGCTCGTTAGAGACAGTGAGCTAGATAGTGCATGCACCCAAATTTTGCAAAGAAGGAATTTGAGGAAGAAATAGAGCAATTAACTCTCTCAAGCTGTTAGTAGCACCAGTATTCAACAAGTTGGTATGACTCTCAAGCTTTGTGGTACAATGCTTCTTGCTAGAAAACTGTTTATATTATTTCAACAAAGGGATTCTTCATTGAGGAATAACTATTAGGTATCTTTATGAGCTGAATTAGAGTGTGAATATTTTTATAAATTTAAAAAAGGAAAACTTACAAACTCAATGGTATAAAAAAATTCAGCATGCTTTCCCATCTTTTCTAAAGGAATTTGGCAATAAAGAGGTGAATATATGGAGAATGTATATAACTGCAAACTATTTTAGAATCTGAAATGAGTTGATTAAATATGTCGAGTTGGAGAGAAAATAAAATCTATACTTATACTATTTAAAATTAAATAAAACATTAGAAAACCACATATTTTAAAAATTAAAACTTATACTGCCAAAGCTGCTCAGATATGAAAATTCAAGGCTTGAAATGATTTCAAAGTAAAATAAACGGTATATTTGTTCTACTCAAGTCATTTTCACAAATTACACTTGAAGAAAGCAAGCATAGGAGTTTTGTGTATTTTTTAAACCGAAATGATTAATAATTATAAAACAATAACATAGAATGAATAAATGCATTTAGTAGTTAGATTTTTGAGAAATCCAATAGGAATAATGTAAAGAATAAGGACAGAGTATTCTAAATTAGTGATGAGAAATGGGTAATAATCCCATTAGATTTTAAATAATTTTAAAAATCATATGTAACTCTAAGAACCCTAAATAACATGAAAAGAGTAGTAATTATATATACAATGTGGTCTCAATTTCATAAAAATTCACATATGTAAACACTCTCATAAACACCTTTGTAGAAGGAAAATACCAAGCAATAGTTAGTGGTAAGATTTCAGGTAATTATCATTTTCTTTTCTATATTTTTTTATGGTATTTTTTATATCTCTGCAATGAAGATGTGTTCCTTTACAATTTGAAATAAAATAAAATAGTATGTATTTTCCATGACATTGTTCCAAACCAAAGCCACTTTTGAAGGATTATGAATATCGTTCATATGGCCAAGGTTTTGCTCCCATTTTCCAGGCATCCTCGTGATCTTATCTCCAGTCCACAGAGATTTCTAACAGATTGCTTTTAGTAGAGCTATGGAAGGCCTAGGGGAGGGACTTTCTTCCTCAGCACTGTATCAGGTGTAACTCGGTATAGGAAGCCGTAGATGATGCTTTTCATTCCCTTGAAGATTATAAGCATTTGATATGGTGGAATTTTATATAAGTTGGTCATGATTCTCATAGTTTTCTGTTGATGATTCTTTATGACCGTTTCTTCACTATGACTATGCAAAAGCGCCTAAACTGTCAAACTGAGATAGGATCCCCGTGGCAAATAGTTGTAAATGCATACTTTGGTTCACTCATTCTCTTATTAATACATTCAACAACATTCCCTCTAACTCTCTCATATGTCAGGGACTGTGCTAGCTGACATTTTTGTTGTATTTGCTTTCTCTCTTCTCCTGATTTATTTTACAAAGGATAAAGTGGAATTAATTTAGAGCAATTTTTTCCTTTTTCTGATTCCTTCTGTCCTATAATCAATGACAAATCCTTCATGTTACAGTATTAGAAAGTATGTAAATTTTACATTGAGACTTTTTAACTTATTTTCATGGGAATTTAGAAAAGGTTAAATTATGAATTGTTGAGAAGCTGCCCCTTTAAATCATCTGTGGAATATTCTTATTAACACATAATATAGAAAACAAACACTAACATTGAGATAATAGGAAAAAAAGAGCACTTCAGACCTGAGTAGTTGTCTGTCCTATTCACTAATTTTAACCTAGATGGAACCCAAACCATGCTTGTCAAATGGACATTATACTTTTTCTTTCTAGAGGAGAAACAACTTTTCTCATTAGTTTCTTCCTAAATCTGATGATCCTTGGATTCAAATAAACTTTAAGAGAACCAGTATTGGAAAGGAAATGTTTTCTGATTTAAAAATGGCAATTTAAGTTCATTTTCACCTTTTTTGTTCTTGATTGTTTGGGGGAAAACACAACATTTTGATCGATGATGTAATTTCATGTAAATGAGCATACTGTCTGCCTGTTTGTATTTCAAAGGTCACAGTTGCAGGGCTTGCTGACTAGGTTTTGTCCTTATGTGTTCTCACTGTCGTAATTTATTTTGTTGTTGAGTCATTTCAAATACTTTTAGCCAAAAGCAGCAGAAACTCATTTCAAATTGGCCTAAACTGTAGGAAAATATATTATTCCAAAAAAAGGAAGTAAAAATATAGGGTGGACTTCAAGGTCAGTTGATCAATGGCTAAAGATTACATTAAGGTCCTTTAGTTTGAAATTAGCCAGTTTGGTTCAAATGCCTGGCTAGCTCTGCCAATAATTGTCCTAGGGTTTTCTATGTGCTGTTTGACTTCCAGCTGGGAGGGGAATGGAATTATCCCTAGGTTATTCAAGCCACTCTAGAACAGGAGCAGAGAGTCTGCTCTTCACCCACTGTGTGGGTGAGTAGAAGGAATAGATTCTGATAAAAAACCAGTGCTCTGGTAGGAAGGAGAAAAGGGAGAATGGATTCTGGGTAGGCAAACATCAATTTCCATCATTTAAACCAGAATATTTAACATATAATTATAGATATTTAGATTATTTTGAAAAATCAAAACTCTGGCAAACATGGGACTAAATTTCCACAAGGCAACAATTGACTGAGCTGTAAAACATAGTGATCCCTTTCCCCTAAAGATTAGACATGTCTTTTTGCGTTTGACAATGTCTGCATATCTTATTAGGATTTTATAGTTGATGCATTTCACTTGTTTTCCGTACTTGGTAGGCTCTGTTAAGCAACTGAATACATTTCTCTCTCCTGGGTTCCTCTAGAGCTCCTGTGTTCCTTCTCCTGGTCTTTGTTTTGTTTGTTTTTTTCCCTCTGTATCTGCTGCTTTTAGTCCTTCATTTATAAAGGACTCCAGTAAGAGGATTAAGACCTATCCCAGGTATGGCAATCAAATCAATGACTCTTAACTGAAGTGATCTAACAAAATGTCCCATCTACAATGGGTTTACAGGCACAGGAATGGGTTTGCTTAATAAGATGATTTTAATAAGATGAGTTCATAAAAGAAGAACCCAGCACAGATGTCCACTGTCATTAATGTTACTCAACACTGTGCTGGAAATTCCAGCTAGAGCAATTAGGAAAGAAAAAGAAATAAAAATCAAGCAAATTGGAAAAGAGGAAGTGCACTGTGTCAACAACAGGTGGGCATATGGGAATGCTATATTTTTTACATGACTTTTAGGTAAACCCACAATTTCTCTAACTAAAAAAATTTAAAAAATTAAAAAACTCATTATGCTAAGTTAAAGAAACCAGTCACAAAGTACTACATATGGTATGATTACATTTGTGTAAAATGTAACTGTAAATAAATCTATAAAGACAGATTTAGATTAGTGGTTATGTAAGTCTGGGAAAGGATAGAGGGATTGTGAGGAGATTTTTAAGTGGTATGGGGTTTTTCTTTTTGGAGTAATGAAAATGTTCTAAAATTGATTGTGGTGATGAATGCACAAATTTGTGATTATACTGAAGGCTATTGATTGCACACCTTGGATGGATTGTATGGTATGTGAATATATCTGAAAAAAACTGCTTATAAAAATATATAAATGAGAGAAAATTTCATATATAGATATATTTATAAAGACAGAAGATACTAATAATGATCAGAAGTTATTTTTTAAAAGTACATTGCTTAGTTCCTGGAAAAATCTATAGCTACAATTTTATGTTGAGAATATAAACTAGTATTTTCCGTTCTTTTTCTTTAGAGACGTATATATCTTTATTTTAATTGCCATAGGATGAGCCTGGCACTGTAGATATACACACTTGAGATCTGCTATGAACTCTGCCAGCTCCTCAAGCAGGATTATGTAGCAGTAAAATATGACTCTGGTGCCAGGTAGCCCCAGTGAGTTCCTAATGAATATCCTTTGAATTAATTCAAATATCTGTACCACAACGGGTAGGATTTGAGATCTGGAGTGTATTTTGTTTCATCTATTTGTGGTTCTTTAAAAACACATTTCATGATTGACCATATAAATAAAGCTGTAAGTTAAAAACCTATATATCTATATATTAGTGAAAGATAGAATATTTCAAAATGTTAAGAAAATCTATTTCATTAAAGTCTTTATGAAAAAAATAAAATACATATAGTCCATGATCTGGATTTACTTATCTACAAATATAAGTTCCTGCTGGAGGGACTGTGTTTAACCAAGACTGGGTCAGAAGCCTATGCATGATATAATTCATGGTGGCCAAGGTCTGTGGTCATAATGTATGAATAGAACACGTGCCTGGGAGAGTGGGGGACTATAGGCAACCCTTTATCTCTTAGATGTGAGAGTATAGATGATTTCTGCATTTCTTCCTTTCATGTGCATATTTTAAAATGTCTTCAATAATGACCATGAATACCTTTAAATAAAAAAAAAATATTTTAAAATTTAAAATACAGTTATGTAAACACCATCTTAAAATCTAATTGATTTTTCTTGGCCCTTTGGTGGAAAAGTAGAAAAGAGTTACATGAAGATTTTTCATATGTTTAATTCTGTGAAGTCATGGAATTACTTTAAAATGGATATTACGTGGGAAGCAGCTGTGGCTCAATCAGTCGGGCTCCTGTCTACCATATGCGAGGCCCTGGGTTTGCATTCAGGGCCTCCTTGTGAACGCAGGCTCGCCAGCACACCGCGGAGAGCTGCCTGGCCCACAAGCACCGTGAAGTGCCACCAGCCCACAAATGCCATGGAGAGCTGACTCGGCAAGGTGACGCAACAAAAAAAAGGAAGACAAGTGAAAACACAGAGGAGTGTCCAGTGGGTGGACACAGAGAGCAGACAGCAAGCAAGCCGCAAGAGGGGGCGGGAATAAAAAAATGGATATTACGTGATGAACATCTGCAAATTTGTGCATAGAATACCAGAAGATGACAAAAAAGTTATATAAGCAATGCATATACATTAAAAAATATTTCCTCTCAGCCTATTAAATGAAAGCTTACAAAACTTGTTTTCACTAAGTATCTAAACCTTCCAAATCACTTTTGAACTAGAGAAAATAATAAAACATTTATAGGGTACTATGTGCAAAATGGATGCCAAGTCCTCTACATGCATTCATTCATTTCATTCTTACAACAAGCATATGGGGTAGGTACTCTCATGTTAACATTTTAAAGGTTAGGAAACTGAGGCAATAGAGAAATTAAATAACTTGCCCAAAGAGATACAATTAGGAATTAGAGGAGCTAGAATTTAAACATAGGCAAATAGACTTCAGATTCTATATTATTAATCTTTGTGCTATGTGGCAATATAATGAGAAATGTATTAATATTTTAGCATTGTTTTCTCTTAAATTTATTCTATGCAACTAAACAGGTTGGAATTGAATAGGAGACATTCTAAGATGCCTACTTTGTCACTTGTATGTATATGACATTTATTTATTATATCTAATTTATTTGTCACATTTCTTTTCAAAATTCACCCAAAATTTACTCTCTCCTTTTGCATTATAATCTTGTCTTTAGAGGCATTTCATTAAGTAAAAATATGACACCTTAAGTGATATTTCTGCCAGGTTAAAATTTCTAGAAAAAGAAATCCTTTTATAATTTGTTAGAAAAATTGTGCCTGTTGTCAATAGTTTAAAATGTAAATATTATGTGAGGCTTGCTTACCCTTTAAATACCTATTGAATTAACCCCTAAGGCAATCTTTGCATTCTAGACAGAGTTTTTTCTTAATTAGGGAAGCCATGAGTTTACAAAGCAATCATGTGTACCATACAGGATTCCCATACAACACCCCATCAACAGCACCTTGCATTTTTGTAGGACATTTATTACAAATGGTGAGAGAACATCATCATAATATTACTGGTAACTATAGTCCATAGCTTACATTTAGTGTATTTTCCCCACAAACAATCCTATTATAACACCATTATTTGTATTTTATATTTATTATAGTTCATGAGAAAACATTCTCATTTTCGTACTGTTAACCATAGTTCATCATTCACCATGGGATTCACTGCGTTATGCAGTCCCACACTTTGTACAGTCCATCCAAAGTGTATACTCAGTGACTCTTAGTTTCATCACAGAGTTGTGCTCTTATCACCTCAATTTTAGAATGTTTCCATTACTCTAAAAGGAAAAATCCCATATCCCCTTATGTCCCCCATTATTGACCCTTAGCACTGATACAGTACCTTCTTTGCCATTGCTGCAAAAATACTACAATAATACTGTTAACTATATTCCATAAGCTACATTTCTTTCAATTGCCCTTTACTTCCCTAGACTATCCCTTTAAGCAAAAATCACATTTATAAATCAGCAGTCCTAGTTATACTCACTATAACATGTTACTCTATTCCCACACATTTATAACCAACTTTATTACAGTCTACATACATTCAGCATCAGATCCCTGTTCTCAATCCACATTCTATCTCCTAGTAACCTATACTCTAGAGTTTACCTCCATGAGTTTACTTATTGTACTTAGTTTATATTAGTTAGACCATACAGTATTTGTTATTTTGTGTCTGGCTTATTTCACTCAACATAATATCCTCAAGGTTCATCCATATTGTCATGTGGATGAACATGACATGTCATGTCATGTCGTTTTTTCTTATAGCGCAATAGTATTCCATTATATGTATATACAACAATTTGCTTATCCATTCACTGGTTGATGGGTACTTGGATTGTTTCCATCTTTTAGCAATTGTGAATAATGCTGCTATGAACATCCTTGTGCAAATATCTGTTTGTGTCCTTGCTTTCAGTTCTTCTATATATATTCCTAGTAGCAGGATTGCTTGATCATGTAATAGTTCTATATTCAGCTTTCTGAAGAACTGCAAAACTGTCTTCCACAGAGGCTGCACCTTTCTACATTCTCATCAACAGTGAAGGGGTGTTTCTATTTCTCCACATCCTCTCCAGCACTTGTACTTCTCTGTTTTTTTTTGGTTTTGTTTTGTTTTTTAAACAATGGCTATCCTGTAAGTTGTGAAATAATACCTAATTATAGTTTTGATCTGCATTTCCCTAAAGGTAGTGATGTTGAGCTTTTTTTTCATGGGTTTTTGGCCATTTGTATTTCCTCTTTTGAAAAATTTGTATTCAAGTCTTTTGCCCATTTTTTAAATTGGGTTGCATGTATTTTTATTCTTGAGTTGTATGATCTTTATATAACATGGAAATCAAACCTTTATAAGTAGGAGGTTTCCCAAAATTTTCTCCCACAGAGTATTCTGCCTTTCTACCCTCTTGAGAAATTCATTTGGAGCACAGAGTGTTTAATTTTGAAGAGGTCCCATTTATCAAATTTTTTCTTTCATTGATGTGCTTTAGGTTTAAAGTTTAAGAATTTACCTACCACAAGAAGTTGAAGATGTTTTCCTACATTTTCTTTTAGGAGTTTTATGATTCTAACTTTTATATTTAGGTCCTTGATTCATTTTGAGTTAATTTTTGTATAAGGTGTAAGATATGGCTCCTCTTTCTGTCTTTTAGGTAAGGATATCCAGTTCTCCCAGCACCATTTGTTGAAATAGAATGTTCTGACCCAGTAGGATGAGTTTGGCAGCCTTGTCAAAAATCATCTGACTGGGGGAGCAGAAGTAGCTCAGTGGTTGAGTGTCTGCGTCCCATGTAAGAGGTCCCAGGTTCAATCCCCAGTACCCCTGAAAACAAACAAACTAAACTAACAAACTAACTTTCATTGGGGAGCAGATGTAACTCGGTTGTTGAGCACCTGCTTTTCATGTGCAGGGTACTGGGTTCAACCCCAGTATCTCCTAAAAAAATAAAATAAAAAAATCATTTGGGCACAAGTGTATTTCTGAACTCCCAGTTTAATTCCATTGGTCAATCCGTCTACCTTTATGCCAGTACCATGCTATTTGTAGGTAAGTAATATGCTTTAAATTCAGGAAGCAAGAGACCTCCAAATTTATTTATTCTTCTTTTTAAAAATGATTTTGACTATACAGGGCCACTTGTCCTTCCAAATAAATTTGATAATTAGCTTTTCCAATACTGTAAAGAAGGCTGTTGGAAATTTTATTGGGATTATGTTGAATCTGTAAATCAGTTTGGGTTTAATTGACATCTTAATGATATTTAATCTTCCAATTCATGACCACAGAATGTGCTTCCATTTATTCAGATCTTCTGTTGGCTTTTTCTTCATTGTTTTTGTGAGAGCATTCAGCTCTGCTTGTTAGTCTATCACCATCTTCCCACAATCTCCCTAGACAGAGTTTTATGCCTGCTATAATCTAGATAAGATTTGCTTTACCAATAAATGAGGTAGGCACTTCGCAACACTGTTTAAGAGATACTGGGAAAAACTTTGGCCTCCCTATTTAACACTCAATACTAGAAATCCTTACATTAATTTATTACAGATCCTTTTCTATGAATTTGTATTTGCTCTCTATCTACTACAAATATGTATAAAATTTACTAACAAATCCCAAATGACTAATAAGCCCAGAGTTATCTTTTATAATAAAGGCCAAAATAAACCATGTTTAATAAAGTCTTTAAAAATTATTTCTTTGTTTGATTAACTACAGATTAATTTAACAACTAAAATATACTGTTTTCAGAAAGGCTAATCCTAGAATAAACCCAGGATGATTGGATTTGTTTTGTATAGATGACAACCAAGTATGAGATAAATCTATTTTATGCTTTTGGGGAGACTGTGCATTTTTGAATGGTAGTTAGAGGAAGCATTCTCTAGTTCCATTAATCAGGGTAGGGCTTATTGTGATCCTCCTTTGTGGCACTTATCACAGTTGTAGTTTGAGTCTTATGAACTTATTGTTTAGCCTCTGTTTTCCTCTACTAGACTGTAGACCCCTCATGTCTGTGCCAATGAACACCAGCACATAAGAGTGCCTGGAAGCCAGTAGCTGCCCAGTAGACAATTTGGAATAAGCAAAATAAAAAAATAAATGAATCAATTAATCTTTCCATCTTTTTTCAGGAGGAAGAATAATTTCCAGGTGGGAAACCTGGAAATAATTAAGAAAGCTGGGAAGAGGAGAGAAACTAGCAAGAGAACATGTACTTCCTTCAAATGAACTCAAGTCTCCTAGAAGAGGTAGATTGAATTCTTAGGTGCTAAAATAAAATTTTTCCCTAAAATCTTTTCCTTCTTAGTATTAATGTTTCAACTTTTTGAAGGAATGTGTGGAAATTAAGAATATGTGCAGATACTTCTGAGCTTTCCTCCTCAAATTCTGAATTCAGTCTGGGATGAAGGTCCAGGAATCTAACTTGTAAAAGCTTCCCAACTAGGTTTGACAATCACTGCATACAGTATGAAAGAAATCATATGAACCCCAGATGATTTAAAGAAATGTTGATGCATTCCTACTGCATAACGTTTGTCCTAGTGACTTTATATATCATTCTTTCATTTGCTGCAGCAACTGCAGGGTTTGAAACAAAAGGTTCAAATATTTCTATTGTCACTGAGCAATGAAGGCTTCTCCAGTTAAAACCTACTTTTCAGCATCAGATTCTCACCTCCGTAATCAGTGATGTCTGCGTTTAATTGTCTCCTATTCCTAAGTCTTTGACATCGTTAGGATCTCTTCCCAGAGCTGTTTGATGAGTGGCATAATAAGGAACTTTGCACAAAATTGTTGCCTTAATACCGAAATGAAAAGGAATGTGAGATTCGAGAGTTTTCGCTTGTCAAATCTTTTTATAGTAGCTGAGAAATAGATTTTAGGACATTGTTCTTATGACTTCAGTAAGAACAGAAATTGTGAGAGTTATAACTCCATTGAACTAACTTGCCATGGATAAAAGCACTTACCGCCCATTGTCTCAAAGTTGATGTCCCATTTTATTTAAAGTGCACTTAGCTCTTTATGACACAACTTTCTTTCTAAGACATTTCACATCTATAATTTAATTTCATGATGAGATTTCTTTGTTAAGTCGCATACTTGATTCCTCTATAAAAATAAATCAGTATAATCAGAAAAAATGGAAATGTAAGTAGATCATAGCATAAGCCCAAAGCAATCTATATCATTAGCAGGGAAATATACTGGTGACTAACATTATAGTATGGCAGCATTAATTTTTTCCTGGTGGAATCACAAAGCAATAATGGTGTTTTAGTAGAAGAAAGTCAATGTATTTTGGATTTTTATTACATGAATACTATATATTGTTGGCTGACCATTTTGCATTTTACTATAAATATTTTTATTTCTAGGAATCAGATATCAAAATAATAATATCTTTGGCATAATGTTTGGCTCCATAGTTAATGCTAATATGCTTCCTGTTTTCTGACAGAATTGGGTAAATAATTTTGTTTTTGCTTGTAGAAGACAGTGAGATGCACACTGGGTTAATTTGTGTCCTGCTCAGACATCATTTGTGACAGTTATATCTACGATTTGTATTAAAACTTTTTCAGAAGCAACAAAAAAATTCTGTGCATCAATATCCCTAATGTAACATTACACAGTATTCTACTGTTGAATTGCCATTATCATCATCTTCATCAATATCATTAAGTATTAATAAATGGAGTACTAGCTGTGTTAATTTGCAAGAGCTGTTAGGACAAAGACCACATACTTCTTGGTTTGAAAAACATGAATTTATTGACTCACAGTTTTGGAGGGTATACATCCAAGAAAAAAGTGTCAGCAAGGCCATGCTCCTCTGGTCTGTAGCATTCTAATAATGGCTTTCCAGCAATCCTTTACCACAATCTGTGTCCTGTGTCTTTTGCTCTGGTTCCTTTGCTTATAAGGACTTCAGCCATATTGGATTGAGGCTCACCCTCATTCAGTCAGGCAACACTTTAACATAGCATATTCAAAGACCCTATTTACAAACGGCTTTGTACCCAGAGGACCAGGGGTTATGATTTGAATATGTATTTTGGGGGGATATGAGTCAATCCCCAAACAAAAGTTAACAACTTAATTTTAATTTTACTATTTTTCACATGGTAGTAAATGATACAAAAATGTTGACCATTAGATAATGAGTGAGTCCTTTCACAGAATAAAGAAATATATTTCCATATACAATACAATGAATTAAGTTTATTAGCAGTGTATAAATTTCCTAGTTCTCTCCAGTTAGATGAAATGGAGTTGTAACCAGATTAGACACTTACTTTGAATTTTTTAGACCCAATTTTCTTTATGGAAAAAAAAAGTAGTTCTTCATCTACTACTAATTGAAATTATTTTATAAAATCCAACAACTTTCTCCATAAAATTGAGGTTACATTATTTGCAACAATTCAGAATAGCTAATACAATTAGGGATGAACCTTGTAGTCATATTAGCTAGTTCAGTAATGGGAGTCCAAGTTTTAATGGGGCTACCTGGTATAATGATACACATATACTCAGATGCAGCACTGTCTTTTGAACAGAGCACATTCCTTGGAACAAACCACCTTCAACCATACTCCTGGAGTTCCTACCATCTTTGTAAAATAGACTCTCAATTTGATGAATTTACAGGGGAATATCTATCCTTAACAACCTCAGGGTTTTCAAGAATGGCTCTTTTGATCATTGGCCACAAAACTTGTTACATGCTTCTAAATTGTTCAATATAGAGTCTGTTGGATATTTATGATCCTAATCCTCTTTTAACCCAGGACAAAACCATCTGGCAACTTTGTCAATGTTGTTTCCTAATCCCACACAGCCAGATCATGATGCTCACTGCCAACAATACTGCCCTCTGTGCCAAATAACAACAGTGTATTATTAAAGAACTCTTCCTCACAAGAAAGAATATAGCTCACACTGCTAAAAGAAGGGTTCACCCTGGTATTTTCTTAGTCATTCCTCTAATAATAGCCCACAGTACTGATCACACCATGGTTGTTTAAGGACCCTGATATATAATTCTTACTCTAAAATTGATAGATTTCCTATGTACAAGAATCTTAGATCTTCCCTGTATCTATGCACATTTGGAGTTGATATATTAGAATATGATAATGAAGAAAGTGGATGAGATACCTCTAAGGGATCCAAGCTGAGTTTAACTAGGACTGTACTCTACCTTAATAATTAACTGTTTCCCCAAAGGATCTTTTAAAAATGTTTCTCCTTGCAAATATTTTTAGGTCAAGAATGTTCATTTACTTAAAGACATGAAAATGAACTAACTTGAAGAATTTCATGCTTTAATTAATCTGGAGGAGAGATTTTAAAATTTGGGGGCATTATTTACAAAAATCACCGATTCTTAAAATGCAAACCATGAATTATCAATTCCATGCTTGTTTTACAAAAAGTGTAAATAAAGAACTTCATATTTTTATGAAAGGAACTGATTTAATTCCTACAAAGTATTATTTTCATGTAATAATGAGGCCATTCCTGTATGTGTGTTTGTGTGTGTGTGTGTATACACTAACATGGCCTTTGAATGGAGCCACTACTGAACTTTAGAGAGAAGGAGCAAGATGCCTGTCTTTCTTAGGGCTGCAGTAACAAAGTTCCACAATCTGAATAGCTTAAAATAACAAGAAGTTATTGTCTCACAATATGTAGGCTAGAAGTCTGAAATTAAGGTGTCAGCAGGGCCATATTTCCTTTCAAGTCTGGAGAGTTCTGGAAGTGTGTCAATCTATGGTCTCCTTGGCATGTGGCATAACTCAATCTCTGCCTCTGTTACATGGCTACCACTCTGTCTCCTAAGGCCAGTGTCCAAATTTCCTTCCCATATAAGAATACCAGTCACCTGGGATTGCCCTAAACTTGTTTGGCCTCATCTTAACTAATAACATCTTTATAGATCTTATTTCCAAATAGAATCACATTCATATATCTTTTGTGGGGCACAATTCAATCCATAACAGTACCTTAAGAATCTCATATCAAGTGTTTCTTATGATACACACTTGATAAGGTCTCAAATGGTTTAGGAATGAATTTTCCTAACCTAAGGTGGAAAGACCTAAGGTGGAAAGTTTCTTAAAGACACTAAAACCTTACAAACACATTATTAATATATTAAGGCAGAAAACTCTTTGAAGGCAGAGATCTTTATTAGTTTTATTTGTTATGCTCTACATCACATAATTAAGCTGGAGGTAATTCTTCCCTGGCATGAGTCCCCCAATCATATACTGTGATCCCAAGTAGTGTTTTGTTTTTTTGTTTTGTTTTTCTTTTTGTAGAAATTCCCATGCTTTTACCCATGCATTAGTTCTGTTCTCTAGGGAACAGAATCAACAGGAGATGTCTGCAAATAGCATGAGATTTTATAAGAATCTTTCACGTGACCATGGGGATGCACAAGTCCAGGTTCCACAGGCAGGCTGCAAACCAGGGCTCCAATGAAAGTCCAATGAAGGTCCTTGATGACTTTCTGGGAGACATTGGCTGTCCAAAGACAAGCTGCAAAATTCTTCTGAATGCTGACATCATTTCTCCTTTTAAGGCATTCAACTGATGAGATAAAATGTTACTCATTGCTGACAGCAGTCTCCCTGGTTGATTGTAGATGTAATCAGCCATCTATGTGGTAAACTCACTGATGACTAAAGTCATAAATCTTCTTGTATAACAATTAGCCCAGTGCTTGTTTGACCAAATTAGGCACAATTACCTGACTGAGTTGACACATTACCTAGCCATCACAATCCACTTTTCATATGACTTGGTAAATATAGTCACAAGCACACATCCCATTGACACAACTCTAACTAAAGCAACTCTTTCTATAGGCTAGATGTATCAGAGCCCAGCAGCCTATGAGATGATGTAGTTTGAAGATGCTTAGTTATTAAGATTGCTCTATACTGAATAATGATTGTTGGAGAGTGAATCATGTCACCCACAAAAGGCATGTTAAGATCTTAACCCCTAGTCCTGTGGGTGTGAACCCATTTGCAAATATTATGTTTGAATATGTTATTAAAGTGTTGCCATACTGAAAGATGGTGGCCTCCAGACAGTGAGTCAATAAATTCCCATTATTTAAGTCAACTTACTGGGTGGTATTTGTTTCAGCAGCTGGGAATTGTAAACAGTGATTAAAGAATCTATTCTGACCCCTTTCTTGGAATATTTTGATGTCTAGAGAGGGCTGGTAGAAATTAGGACCTGTAAGTATAAACAGGTAATAGAGGGAGAAACTGACAAGGGAGCTGACTTTTAGGTAGAGTGGCGTCACTAGAGTGGGGAACAAGAAAGAGCCTACTTCTGAGTGAGTGACCAGATGCCCATGTCTCTAGCTCATCTTTTGGTTCATCTGAGTTCCCACTGTATCTTGAATGGTTACAAATCATCTTCTGGCTCTCCAAAAGGCTCCTTACTTTCTGGAATATGGATAGTAAGCCCTTATCAGGTGATTTGAAAGATCCTAACACAGTATGCAGGCAATGATAAAAATGAAAGAAATAAATGAATGCTCTACCGTAATAGCAAACATCCTAATAGCAGGTCAACTTCACACTATCCTAATAACAGCTTTAAGCTGTTTTTAATGTTGTACAGTCAGAAATGATTCCAAAATTATATGAACAGTGCTGCATGTTATTGGCTATATATATATTTTTAATGAATTACAAAAAAAAACTAACCAGAAAATATTTATAAAGGATTTTATTACCTACATTATTTTAGAATGGTTATTTGAATTAAAATATATACTTTAAAAACTGTTTCTTGGAAATTTAAATAGACTCAAGGTAGATAAATATGTCAATTTCTTTATAGGGTCTAGCTAACTGAAGATGAAATAGTTTTGCAAATCATCATATATGCAGTTAAAATTTCATGGCATCTCATGAATTCATGAACAGAAACATGAATAGAAAAGGTAAATTGGTTTTGGAAGTTCCTAAGAGGTTTTAGTTATTAGTTTTCTACTTACTCTCCAATCCACACAGGAAATTAAGTAACAGGATTAATAAAAGAAAATCCTCATCTGAATCATCTATATAAATTGAGGATTCTCCTCTCAATGACATACTGTATAGCACAGTGCCTTAGCTCTAGTCAAGTTTAATAAATGTGTGCTCCATTGCCTGCATTTAAAGTACCCTTGTACCATGAGCTCCCATCCCCATTCCCATCCCTAGAAAATGTCCCTTTCATGTATCAAATGTATAATATGATTGCTTAGTGGTTTCAACACCCTGATGACACTCTAGGACCTTGAGAAAATTACTATTTCTATGGGAGCAGGGATGCAGAATAAGAAAAAAAACTCATTCAATTACTCAGATGCACTTGGTCTCCTCGACAGAACTGATTAACTTTTTTTTAATTCCTAAGATTGAACTGAGCTCTAGCAGAACTTAGATTTCTTTTTAATAAATGCTAGATGTTTTGCTTTACTTTAATTTATATATAAAAAACAGTAGATATAGCATTTTATTGTTTTTAGATAGAGTTGGTTACTTCAGGTCATAAGAAAAAATGTATGATTTTCCTACTTTCAACCACTCTGGGGATTTAAAAGCATTTGGCAAATATGACTTTAATTCACAAGCTCAACTCTGTCATGCATATGCTATTTTGGATGAAAACAAACAAATAAAAAAAAGGACAAACAAGAAGCATATATGTATAAAACTCAGAAATTTGCTGGCAATTTCACTGTAAGTTAAAGAATTTCATAAGAACTTTAAGGCTAATAAAAATGCAGGAAAGTAAGAAAAAGCTATCTTTTTCTTATTAGCATTACTATCAGATTTTTTTCTTTTGGCCCATCATACTTTCTTTTAAATCCTGAACACACAGGCTGGTATATTTAGCTAGATTAAGAGCATGGAAATCCTATGTATAACCAGAATCTTGACTATTCCACTATTGGTAAATTTCTTTTTGTTGACCCAAGTAGTTGTCAAATATTAACTTAGTGGAAAGTAATGACTCACATATAAAGATCTTTCACCAGGGGAAAGCTCTATTTGCTCCAATAACATTAAAAGGTTGATACTTCCTTTCAAATATTTGTAAAGTCTGCAGTACACTCTTGGGATATATGTTCTCAGCTATTCTTTTTGGTTTCTGCCAGTAGTTATTGAAAAGTTTGAACTTGAATTCACACAGAAAACATTGCTTCATTGCACGATGGATTGCGATCTTTTCTACTGAAATTCTATTCACATATGACTTGGAAAAAATTCCTTGAGAACATTCAGCATATTTATTCTAAAAAGCTATTATCTTTCAAGGTATGAGGCATGTTTTATCTTCAATCAGAAATAAAATTAATCAAAGCATAATTTTTTCTGGAAATTTATGACCAAAGAGAAACGACCTTTGTAAACTAGAAATATTATCAAGGGCACGTTCTCTGGAACATTCAGTTATAATATTTATATAACCATTTTCTAAAGTAAACATCTTGTTTAAATTATTATAGCGTTAAAATGGCTACGTATCAGTGCTCTTGTCATTCCTTCCCAAGACACCCTTGGAAATGAGTATTTTGGTTTCCATAGCTCTCTCCAGCAAAACATTTTCAATAAACAAGCATTCTCTATTTTTACATCACCAGTACAATAAAATAGTTTGGGAATATTAAATAGTAAACTCTTTCAATGGCAGAAGAAGAATAAATTGTGGTAAAAATCACTCTGTAGAAACACACTCACAAAACATAGTCTACTTAAACCTAAGGTGTTAAAACATATTTTAAGTTTCCTAGATACTTTCTCTTAAGGGAAAATTTGATTGAAATGTTCTTTTTAAAGGAGTTACCATGATGGAATGAAGTGACAGGTGTTAGGGTGAGAGCAACACCGCTGTGGTTTCATCTCAGCTCTACTACTCACTAACTCTGCGGTCTTGGACCACCCACTTAGCTTCTCAAAGCTTCTGTTTACTTGTTTATGACATAGAGATAATGACAGCTACCTTGCAGGAGGGTTGTGAGGATTAGAGCCAAGTCATATACAGTGATCAGCACAGTGCCTGACACATCAGTACAAGGTGCACTGTTGTAGATAAAGGGTGGAACATGTCATTATTTCTCTCTACACATCAGACATTTCCTCAGGAAACTTCCAAGTGTGACCCTGCAGTTGGTACCATCACCATCATTAAATCTCTAATAAATAACTTTTTGACACAAGGCCAGGTTCTTTTAAATAACATTATTGAAACAGTTGCTGCCATTCATGGGCTCTGATGTAAGGCAATTTTTATTAAGCCAAATGCAGTATTTCTATTCTTTACCCAAAAATTTGCTCTTGGTATAAAATGGGGCATCGAGAAACAATCATGGGAAGGGAACATTTACACAGCTAAAAGACAACGTGTCATTGTGACTTCTCTAATTATTCAAGGAAGACTTTCCATAATTAACACAGCCTGTGTTATTCTTTAAGCAATCAACTTCAGGACTGAAAAATAATGACATTACTGTCTACCATTTATGGATTTATTTACTGCATTCAAAGTTACTAAAGAGACAAAATCATAGCAGTAATATTTGGTTTAATATTTAAATTTAAAATGTGTTCAATATTTAAAATGCATAGATAAAGATAACTAATATAGAATCCTTGCAGAAGATATCTAACCTATTCTCTCTACCAGTGAAAATGCAAAATGTCACAGAATTATTCCAAACGCATTTTAGAGTTCCAATGACTTTGTGAAGATTTCATACAAAGTAGCAGTATACACTTGGGCATGTTATGTAACATCTGTGATCCACAAATTTGTCTACAGGCTAACCTACAGGTTAATCATGAGTATTGAATTAGCAGCACATGACAAATTACCTGGCACAGGGTAAGTTCCTCTCAAAATCTTAAGTTCCCAAAATGTCCAATCTGACAGCCTATATGAAATTTAAGAAGAAGCCCTGTGGAGCTACATGACAAAGGAACAAGCTAAATATCATATAAACCTTAAATTCACCAATGGCTCTTCTAAAAATTATGATAGTTCTCACCATTTATAGAGAGATTTCAAATTTAGAGAATACTTTTATTATCTTATCTCAGTTGGACTGTTATGTTTTCTCTACTCCAATCTCCAACACTATCGAAAAATAAAGGCTACAAGAAGTTGAGTTGCTCCCCAAGTTCACATAGTAAACTAGGCTTTTGAAATGTAAATCTACATCCTCAGGTATGAAGCCCAGAGTTCTTTCCAAAATATCACTCAATCTATTTATAGTATACATATGCTCACAGATATAGCCTGGAATCTTTATCTCTTGGGTCAGTGCTTATCAATTCTATGACATCCAGCATCCTCATTTATAAGGTAGAGATAATAATACCTGCCTCTTTAAGCTATTGTGAAGATTAATTACACATAATGGTATATATCATCTTTTTCAGTCCCTCACATGGAGTAGCCACTTCAGATATATTTCTACCTTTTTGTCTTGCTTCCTTATATGTATGACTCTTAGTCATAAAAATCTATATAAACCTTGAAGTCACATTATTGAAACATATTCTCAGGAGTCATCTCTACTGGAGTGATACAGGATCCCATTTTTGTAAGAAAAAATTATATATCTTTTGATAATTGATTATAAAAGATATCATTTATTTCAACAAACTCTTAGTTACTTTTCTTACAATGTAAAAATACTTTATATTACACTAAACTTTTGAATACTTTACATTGGCTAATCATTATGCTACCAACTTTAAATGAATAAGAATTCAACTCTCTTCCAATAATTACGATTTAAATAATAAATGAGAATTTGGGGGAAAATAGGTAATCAAATCGCATAGAATAGTTTCATTAATGCATGAAAATATCTTTAGAAAATAAAGGGGGTATATAACAACTTAAGAAACAGGTAACCAATAACAAAGGGGAAAATTTAAAAAAAATACTAGAAAGCCAATTAGCTCCAATTGTTCATTCCTGTCTACATCCACACCCTTTTCAGTTTCTCTCACTGGTGGGGCAGAACATGTTTCCTCATTCCTTTTCAATAAATTTGATTATGTAACTTTCTCAGGTCAATAAAACACAATGGAAGTGACAGTGTGTTAGCTCCTAGTCTAAACACTGAGAGATCTTGCATATTCCTGCTTACCCTCTGTGCCTCTCTCATCAACTTGAGAAGAATATGGATCAGCTTCTTGTCCAAGGATCTGCAGAGAGAAACAGACAGAGCATGTGAAGCAGAGCCACCCAGCCACACACAGCATGGGTCAACCAAACCCCGGCTAACTTCCAGCTATAAGAGCATAAATAATTATAGTTTAGGTCACTGACTTTTGGGGTGTTTTTTTACACGACACTATCATGATAGTATCTAAATATAAAATGTCATATTTTAAAAAATTGAAGGAAGAGTGTACCTATGAAAAATTAGATAGGAAAAAAGATTTCAGATACAGACACATGAAGTTAGTACAGGAAATTAATTATGGGCTATACAGTTAGGTCATTAAATGGAAATGAAACATATTGGCTTAAACACTTCTTTCTGAGTCTCTGTAGTCCTAATCATAATCAGCATAATTAATTATATGATTCCACAACCACAAAAAGCTTTACCATTCCAAAAATTTGATGTTATGTGGACTTAATCATAAATAAGATGAATATTATTGGAAAAGCAAGAAGAAATTAATATACCAGTGTATTCTCTAATTTAAAAATATTAAATAGTGTTTCTTTATACCATCCTCCTTCCCCAACAACTGGATATATACAGCCATCAGTGAAAATACCTGACTTGACCAGCTATTTCGGTGACATATTAATATAACTTAAATGTTTGAAATAAATATGATCTTTAATGTCTATTTATTTTGATTATGTATGTGCATCTAAAAATGACTGGTATATCTCAAAAATGTTTCTAAATCGTGATATTTAAACTCACTAATGATCTTTATTTAGAAAGCAGGAAATAAGAGATAAAGTGAAAACAAGACTTCAGGGACATAAAGCAATAATGTATTCTTGATTTTTCTCCGTAGTTCTCCATAATTATAGACAGAAGAAGGTGGAGCAATGAATCCCTCAGAGAAGCAATGCAATTGCCGAAATCTGAGAGTTGCATCTTGAGTTTAAAAATTCAAGAGTGTAGCTCAAAATGATCCTATCAATCTGTAATGGATTAAGTATCATTAAATGACCTAAAACTTGGCCCAGCGGTTAAGGCGTCCGTCTACCACATGGGAGGTCCGCGGTTCAAACCCCGGGCCTCCTTGACCCGTGTGGAGCTGGCCATGCGCAGTGCTGATGCGCGCAAGGAGTGCCGTGCCATGCAAGGTGTCCCCCGCGTGGGGGAGACCCACGCGCAAGGAGTGCGCCCGTGAGGAAAGCCGCCCAGCGTGAAAGAAAGAGCAGCCTGCCCAGGAATGGCGCCGCCCACACTTCCCATGCCGCTGACGACAACAGAGGCGGACAAAGAAACAAGATGCAGCAAATAGACACCAAGAACAGACAACCAGGGGAGGGGGGGAAATTAAATAAATAAATAAAGCTTTAAAAAAAAAAAAAAAATTTACCATATAAAAAAAAAAAATAAAAAAAATAAATGACCTAAAACAGAGATGGGTGATTTATTTTGTATCAGTCAAGGTGTCAGGAAGAACAATAGCTCACTTAGATGGTTTAATTGAATTAGTCTTGAAGGCTGAATCTACTTAACCACGTGGGAAGGCACCTAAGCAAGGTGTTGTTGAGGCACTCAGAGACTAGCAACAGTGGCAGTCTGTTTCCACCTGAACACCCAAGAGGCCAGTGGAGTAAATAGTGCTTCCAGAAACTAGCAAGCATAGAAGCTCCCAGTGGAAGTACTTGTGGTTGAAGAATGAAGTTGCAGTCAGAACATCTGTATCAGAGAAGGAAAAGAAGAGAACAAAATGGGCTGAGCTCTCTCTTCCTCCTCTCTCCGCCCTCTAGCCCCCATCCGTGGAACTTGACAGGAAGCCAGTCAGGAAGAGAAGCCAAGTGCGGCTGTCCAGCCTCCCATCACAGAGCGGGGAAGGGGCAGGAACAGGGGCAAATTGAGAATGAACTACCTAACAGAGCAGTTAGAATACCTACAGGAGTTAGGAGTTAATATTGGGGTTTTACTTAAATTGAAAAGACATTTTCTTCGTGTTTCCTCTTCATGTTTTTCTTATTCATTCATCTGTACTTTGTTTACTAAAATCCTATTATTTGTAATCTGTGGGCAGGCATCTCATATCATAGTGTGTTAGTCAGCCAAAGGGGTGCCAATGTAAAATACCAGAAATTGGTTGGCTTTTATAAAGGGTATTTATTTGGGGTAGGAGCATACAGATACCAGGCCATAAAGCATAAGTTACTTCCCTCACCAAAGTCTATTTTCAGGTGCTGGAGCAAAATGGCTGCCGACATCTGCCAGGGTTCAGGCTTCCTGAATTCCTCCCTTCCAGGGTCTTGCTTCTCTCTGAATTCAGGGTTCCTTGCTTCCCAGAGCTCCAGCTTCAGCATCAAACTCCAACATAAAAACTTATATCAAAAATCCCCCAACTCTGTCTTTTGCCATGCCTTTTATCTGTGAGTCCCCACGCACCAAGGGGTGGGGATTCAATGCCCTAATGACATGGCCCAATCAAAGCCTTAATCATAACTTAATCATACCCAGCTACAGATCAGATTACAAGCATAATCCAATATCTACTTTTGGAATTCATAACCATATCAAACTGCTACACAAAGGAAGGCCTTAAGTTGTTTAAATAGTCACTATAGCAGATCATATTATATTTAATACCTGTATTTTTTCAAAATACAGATTTTTCAAAATAAACATATATCAGAAATTTGTTGGACCTTATGGAAAATGTATAATAATAACAATAAATTAAAAGAGATATTATTTTGTGCTAGATGATGCTTATAATATACCTAACATGGTTATGGTGTGTGCATATATATATATATGTGTGTGTGTGTGTGTGTACATATATATATAAATTTTATTAGATAATAAGATAACATGATTAAAATTACACATTTAGGCCTAGAAAAACCAAACAGCCCTGTATTTTGCCAAAATGCTGCAAGGAGTGAGTGCATATATTGTATAGCCATTTCCAGGATTGAAGAGTACCAGGAATTTTTTTTCATAAAGACTGGAAAAATTATTTAGGAGATTTTACTCAGTTGACTTTGGGGTATCTTTTTCTTAAATGTATTTTTCTCATCTTCAGCAGGATGCATCTTGCAAAACTGAGGTGAATGTCATGTTCAGGACTTCCAACTTTCATTCTTTATCATTAATTATTAAATGTGTAGCAACCTTGGGCGTGAAGGCACAGCATTACTGTCTTCAACTCTATTTCCCTAAGGATTTCAAACATTGGTTTTCTTAGCTCTTCATCTGAAGAATTTTGCTGTTTAGTCATGGTTGCCATCTGACTGTTTTCTGGGCTCATTGCCTGCTTGGGTTCACATTCACATATTTGTTTTGACTAAGTGACCGATTTTGTTTACAAGACTGGAACTCATGATCTTCACATCTGTAGTCACTGCATGGTGGTGTAATGTTGAACGTCTTTGAAAAAAAACTACGCAAGTAAAATACCTATAAATTTTGAATGGTTTGCTCTTAAATAGAGCATTATTTTCAAAGCCAAGCAACTATAAATAAAACTTGAATACAGAGACAAACAATGTAATTGAAAAATAAAGCTACTGAATTTAAATTGGTATGATAAAAATTCAAGAAAATAAGTATGATGATGTTAACATAATAAACACCATAAGAAGTATGAAAATATTTTCTACAACTCTAAACGTTATATAATTCAGACTGCTTGGAGCTACTATAAACATAGACTTATCGTCAAGGGTGCTTAATGTAAAAATCATCTTCATTAATATAAATTGTATTCTTTTTTTTTTCTTGCCCCCCCCCCCAGTTGTCTGTTCTCTGTGTCTATTTTGCTGCATGTTCTTCTTTGTCTGCTTCTGTTGTTGCCAGCAGCACCCGTGCCACTTTTTTTTGTTGTGTCATCTTGTTGTGTCAGCTCTCCCTGTGTGCGGTGCCATTCCTGGGCAGGCTGAATTTTCTTCTGCGCTGGGTGGCTCTCCTTACGAGGTGCACTCCTTGCGCATGGGGCTTCCCTACGCGGGGACACCCCTGGTGGCATGGCACTCCTTGCGCACATCAGCAATGCGCATGTGCCAGCTCCACACGGATCAAGGAGGTCCGGAGTTTGAACCACGGACCTCCCATGTGGTAGACGGACACCCTAACCACTGGGGCACTTCCCATAAATTGTATCTTGACTTAAGTGAGAGGGCAAGGACAATGCCATCAACTTTACTTTGGGTGGATGTGGTGGGAAATATTCCACAATGCCTAGCACAGCTGACTTAGCTTAAACTTTAGAATCATTTGACTTTGAATAAAGTGATTTTGCTTGGTCAATTTCTTGCCTACTGCATCAGGTAAGCTGCCTCTGTACCTTCTTTAAATAGGTGGAATATAAATAGCTAAGTCATTACCTTACATGATTTCAGAGTTGTCCACACTGAAGTAGAACAAAGGAAGAGCTAAGGTCCTTCAACATCCTGAGATGACAAAGTTGCAAATAAAGCAGATTTACACTCTAGAGTTGTTACAGTTCATAAGAATTTCAGAAGGAATATATGCATAACATAAATAGTTTTTAAAACTAGCTCAAATGTTATTAGATATTATGGCTGAAATAGTGAAGAAATTTAATGGAAATTGTGACCCATTATTCTTGTAAAAATTTCATTCCTCATGTGTCATTTTTAATCAAAAGAGCAGGGAGCAACTTCCAACATGTTAAGGAATACTATACCCTCCATGCATAATTAAATATTTGTCAGAAGAATGAGATGAAAAGGGGCTTTATGTAAAGATCTGAATCTTCAAACATTCATACCCAGTGTGTCTATATGAATAACAATCATAATTTTTATCATCTTAATGATTTCTATTATTTGTAAGGTACTCATCTAATCGTTTCACACATATTGCATCATTAGATCCCAACAACCCTATGAGGTACATACAATTTTTATTTCCTCTTAGAGATGAGAAATCTGCCCCAGAGGGAGATTAAAATTTTGTTCAGTGTCACACAATGAAGTGTTGGGTTTGACCTACAGAAATGAGTAGTAATGACAGCAGGAGGTCAATGGGGAGGTGACTTGTTAATGTCTGTTTTCCCTGCCTAATTATTAATAGTACTCCGATTTACTGTCAGAAGAGTCTCAGTTTGGATAACATATTATATCGTCTCTGTACCCATTACTAGCCCTAAGGGCTGAATTGGTTCTTCAAAGTCAGGCTTAAAGCTTAGGAAATCACTTCGTATAAATGAATCCATTAGCTCTGGGTCTTACTAGAGTTACTATGTCCTGAATACTGGTAGATCATATTTCAGTAGATCATATTCAGTTTTCCATTCTGATTGTTGTGAATAAATCTACAATTTATGCCTACAATGGCACTAAAGAATGAAATTTGGCGTCCGTCTACCATATGGGAGGTCCCTGGTTCAAACCCCGGGCCTCCTTGACCCGTGTGGAGCTGGCCATGCGCAGTGCTGATGCGCGCAAGGAGTGCCCTGCCACACAGGGGTGTCCCCCGCGTGGGGGAGCCCCACGCGCAAGGAGTGCGCCCGTGAGGAAAGCTGCCCAGCGTGAAAAGAAAGTGCAGCCTGCCCAGGAATGGCGCCGCCCACACTTCCCGTGCCGCTGACGACAACAGAAGCGACAAAGAAACAAGACGCAGCAAATAGACACCAAGAACAGACAACCAGGGGAGGGGGGGGGACATTAAATAAATAAATAAATCTTTAAAAAAAAAAAAAGAATGAAATTTGTCATGTAGCTGCAGAAGCTCTCTGATTAGCAAGTTTAGCATCTCCAAAATTAATAGCCTCTTTGTCTAGTTTGTTTCACAGGCAATTAACTCTCCTCATTCTGAAATGAAAATGTATCTCAATCTGGAAAGCAGGACTCAAAAAGTTGAATTTGATGAATCCAGAGTCTGGCATATGATGTTGCTCCTGTCTTGCATACTTTAATCATTGGTAAAGCTTGGTGCAGTGCTCAACTTGATAGTTATGTGGGTTGAATTCACCATTTGGCCTTCATGATTACACTTATTAGTGATAGTGGTAGGATTGTCATTGAGATCAATGATTTAAAATGGCTTAGGTACTTTTAGGCAAGAAAAATGAGATAAAAGAAAGATGACAAGAATGTGATGGCTGGTAGTTGCTGATTTGTCCATGGTTTGAAGTGGCTAAAGCATTTATCACAGGATATAGATCCTATCAATCAGATCTGGACAAAATAGACATGGAACTGGGGAAATTGGCTAAATGGATAAATAAAGAGCATAAAATACAGGAAAATGACCCAGAAGCACTATATCTCTTAACTGCTGGCACTGGTTAAAGTGAAATCTCCAGAGGAGAGCAGTAATACACTAAAAATTCTAAACTGATATTATATTCCCCTTTCTTGAGAATAAACTTCATAAAGAGAGGAACTGCCTCTTATTAATTTTCATTTGCGTGGACCGTATCTGAATAGAGATTATGTGCTACTTTCTGTCTCCTCTATACAAATCTAACATAGTGTTTATTTTAGTTATCAAAGAGAAATAGCATGAAAATTTTTCATTGATAATCTCCCAGGCAAAATGAATTTGGGCAGTTTTTATTGATAATTTCCCAGGCAAAATGAATTTGGGCAGTTTTATATTTGAAACTTTTTCTTCTTCTGTGCAGGGGTATCCTTATAGTAATATAGTATTTTGAGTCTATACTTGAGAGTAAGCCGATAACTGGGAAGTAAAATTTTTGTTGATGGATAATTTTCTATCTACACACCATGAGGTGAATTGCACAAATTTGTACAGATAGAAAGTTTGGTTTCCAAAGCAGGAGGAATTTAATAAAGCCTAAAAGATTGTTAGCAACAATTCCTCTCAGAAGTTATAATATTTATTTTAATATTTTGAATATTGCTTATATCTTGGAAATTATTTTATGAAAATTAGTTGTGTTTATGAGGGAATTATTTATTAAAATATTAGAAGCACCAAATTTAAAGTCCCATTTTGCTCTGAATTGTCAAAATAGGGTGTGAATGAAATCTTTCTCAGTGACATAATCACCGTGCAGCATATGAAAATGTCTCAACCCTGACTTTTGGCAGATTTGCTTGTTTTTATGTATATAGTGAAACTTTGCAGGGCCAGAATGAGGAGTCCAACTTCAGCCATAAAACCTCTACTCACACACACTCAACCTTGATGAGTTTATTTAGCTCCTTCAGATTCCTATGCTTCCACCAAAGTTCTTAGCTAGCAGAAATCTAACACTCATGCAAGCCCTTCTTCTTTCTATGAACTCTCAAATCTCACTTCCTTTTATCTATTTTTTTTTTTGTTGCTTCCAAACAAAAAAGCTGATAACATTTATTGGGAAAAGTAAGAAAGAAAGGCATAAGAAAAAGAATGTTTAATTGTAAAGATATCTGGCTTTCTTAGGTACTAATAAACAGATTACTAGAGCCTACCTGTTATTTTTGCCTTCCCAGTCTCTTGACTGTATAAATTTGAGTTTGATTTTTCATTGGATTCCAGTCAGATTCCCTAGGCAAATTCCCATGGGCACCCTGCTTGGCTGGGTTCAAGCTTTAATATTCTAATCAGATAATCAGCCATGTATCTTGAGCAATGTGAGTGGAAGAGTACACTGTTGTCCTCTCTCAACATCCATATGTTCTACCCAGGAATTCCAAAATCGTATTAGTTTCTGCTGCTTTCCAGAACTCACCTACTTTTCAATTCTAACTCTTCAAAAACCCAGGATAGACCACAAAATTCCCCCTTCCTATCAGCTTTGATTTTATTTTCTACCTGATCTATTACCTAAGACTCTGAACCCAATTATACAGAAAGACTGACGAATGGGTGGTAGATCTTCATTCCTGTTCCATGAACACAGACAAATATTATAATTGGCAATTTTTTCAAAATTACTTTTCCTCTGCTACTCATTTACCATGTTTCAAGGACATTGGGCTGTCAGCTTATATTGTTCCATAAACTAGAAATATAGACTCCATCTTTACGTATTTTTTGATTCAGTCCCAAGCCTACTTTAGTGATGGCTTCTTTAAACTTCACAAACCATGGAGGCGAGAAGGCAGTGGAATGACATTTAAAGAACTGGAACTAAAAAATGTCCACTGAAGAATTCTATATCCAAAAAAAAAATTGTCTTTCAAAAGTAAGGAAGAGATGAAGACATCCTAAGATAAACAAAAGCTGAGGGAGTTTGCCATCACTAGACCGAACTTATAGGAGATGCTAAAGAGAGTTCTACAAGTTGAAAAGAAAGGATTATAGATGATAGAGTAAAGATACAGGAAGAAATAACAATTTTCATTGATGGTAACAACATAAGTAAATATCAGTTCCTGTACTATTGTATGTTTGGGTTTTATTCCACTTTTTACTTCTTGCAGTATCTAAAAGGCAAAGGATAAGCTATAATGCTCATTCAGTAGTTTTGTCCTCATGATGTTTAAATGTGTTATTTGTAACAAATTTGGGGGAATAGAGGGGTTTAGGAACAGAGTTTGCATATACTATATATTTTCAATTTAAAACATTTTTGAAGGATATCATTCATACACGAACACATATAAACAATAAGTATATATTAAAAGTTGTGAATTTATAAAACAAACATGCATAACCTCATATAGGTCTTCCATACATCACCTTACCACAAATACCTTGCATTGCTGTGAAACATTTGCAAAATTTATGAAAGAACATCATGAAATTATTACTACTAACTGTAGTCCATATCTTACATTTGGTGTATTTTCCCCCCAACCCACCAACGATGTTCTTTTTTTTTTTTTTTTTTTGGTCATAAACCATAAAATCTATCTAAAGTGTACAATCAATGGTATTTGATATAATCACTGAGTTGCATATGCATCACTTTAGTCAATATGAGAGCATTTTTGTTACTCAAAAGAAAAAAACAGGAAAAAACAAACCATCATATCCACGTTATTAGTCACAAATCCTATAATGTGCTTTCACCATTTTTATTCATTTACAAACCTTTGCAAACAACTTTTTCACAATTTTGCTCTGATTAAACATCAGCTTTCCATTCTCCACACTCATTGTGTTCTCTGGTGACTTATATTCTAGATATTAACTCCATGAGTTTGCTCATTATGTTTAATTCATAATAGCAAAATCATACAGTATTTGTTCTTTTCTGCCTGGCTTGCTTTGCTTTACATAATGTCCTTCAGGTTCATTCACATCGTCATATGCTTCATGACTTCATTTCTTCTTACTGCTGCATAATATTCCATTGTGTGTATGTACCACAACTTTTTTATCCATTCATCAGATGATGGGCATCTGGGTTGTTTCTATCTTTTGGCAATTGTGAATAATGTCAATATGAACATTGGTATGCAGGTGTCTGCTCATGTCACTGCTTTAAGTTCTTCTGAGTACATACCTAATTGAGGTATTGCCAGGTCACATGGTAGATCTATATCCAACTTCCTTAGGAACCACCAAACAGACTTCCACAGTTCCACATTCTACATTCCCACTCACAGTGAATAAGGGTTCCTATTTTACCACATCCTCTGCAACACTTGTAGTTTTTGTTTTAATAGTGGTCATTCTAGTAGGTGTGAAATGATATCTCACTGTAGCTTTGCTCTGCATGTCCCTAACAGCCAGTGATATTTAACATTTTTTTTTCATGTGTTTTTTTACCACCATTTGTATTCCTTCTTTAGAAAAATGTCTATTCAGATCTTTTGCCCACTTTAAAATTGGGGTCATTTGGCTTTTTATTGTTGAGTTGTAGGATCTCTTTATGTATCATGGATATTAGGCTGTTGTTGGATGTGTGATTTCCAAATATTTTCTCCTGTAGATTCTCTTCACAAAGTCCTTTGAGTTTCAGAAGTGTTTAATTTTTAGAAGGTTCCACTTATCCATTTTTTTTTTCCTTTTTTGTCTGTGCTTTGGTTGTAAGGTTCAAGAGACCTCAACATACTACAAGTTCTTGTAGATGATCTCTATGTTGTCTTCTAGGAGTGTTATGGTCCTGGCTTTTATGGTTAGGTCTTTGGTCCATTTAGAGTTGATTTTTGTATAGGAAGTGAGATAGAGGTCCTCTTTCATTCTTTTTAGTGTGGATATCCACTTCTCACAGCACCATTTGTTAGAGACTGTTATGTCCAAGAAAAGTGGACTTAGTACGTGTAGCAGTTTGAGATTACTTTATGAATCTCCAAAAGAGAAAGATTACATTTTAAACTAATCTATTCTTCTGGGTGTAACACCCTTTTGATTTTATTGGATTCTGTTGGGGAGGCAACTTTAAAATGAGCATTGCCTTTCTCCAGTTTCCAATAAGTTTCATAATTTGCTTCTAAGGTCTTATCAGAAAAAATTTTAGACTCCCTCCATATTCCTACCAATAGTCTCTTCAAAGCAATCTAGGCCTTTTTCATCAAACATCTTGCAATTCCTCAAAAAAAAAAATACCCCTTACCCATTTATAAAATCATTCCAGCATTTTTGGTAATTGCATTGGACTGTACCCCATTCCTGGTACCAAATTCTCCATTAGTCTGCCAATGGGATGCCAATCCAAGGTACCAGAAATCTGTTGGTTTTTATAAAGAGTATTTATTTGGGATAAAACCTTACAGTTGAAGGCCCTAAAGAATCCAATTCAAGGTTGCTTTCTCACTAAAGTCAGTTGCCACATGTTAGAGCAAGATGGTTGCTGATCTCTGTCTAGTCTCTACTATCTGGGCTTCTTCTTCCTCTTAAGTCTCTGTAGCCCAGGTTCTTCTCAATCTCAGCTGTAGACTGGAATAGAGATTGTTTCTCAGGGCTTCATCTCTTTCTTAGTATAGGGCTCATGTCTTTCTGGGTTTTCTATATCAGCAGCAAACTAGCAAACTATCAGGCAAATGGCTAATCTCCCCCCTGGTCCCCAAGATCAAAAATGACATAGCTCTCTCTCCCTGTATGTATTCTTAAGTGAATGTCCATTTATATTAGCCCACCAAGAGGGTAGGAACTCAACCTGAGTCATGCCTTACTGACATGCTCAAATCGAAGCCCTAATCTTAACAGGTAATTTAATCAAAGCCTCCCCTATATCCAACTTCCTTAGGAACCACCAAACAGACTTCCACAGTTCCACATTCTACATTCCCACTCACAGTGAATAAGGGTTCCTACTAGCTTTTCAATTTTAAGAGTGACTATTACCCAAGGACTTATCCTATTCTGGAGGGAATTAGTGCATTTATTGTTGTATGCAGGACAGTTGAATATTTTAGGCAGGTATATGTTATCATTTTTATTTAGAGACTAAGTATGGTTTAAGGTGATGTGTACGCCTGCCAAGTTGACCAGGGGTGATGTCTAGGCTAATGTGTCAACCCATCTAGGTAATGGTGCCCAGTTGTTTGGTCAAGCAAGCACTGGCTATTTGTAATACAAGGACATTTCATGGGCTTTAATCATCAGTAAGTTGATTGCATAGATGGCTGATTATATCTACAATCAATCAAGGAGACTTCTGTCAGCAATCATGGCATCTTATCCAATCAGTTGAAGGCCTTAAAAGGGGAAGTGATTTCAGTATTCAGAGAGAGAATTCCACTTCATACAGCCAATGTCTCCTGGGAACTCATCAAGGACCTTCATCTTCATCAGAGCCTTTGCTTGCAGCCAGTCTTGTGGAATTTGAACTTGTGTGTCCCCATGTTTGTGTGAGAGAATTTGGTAAAATTTCATATTATTTACAGATATCTCCTGTCTGTTTTGTTTCCCAAGAAAGCCCTGACTAATACAGTATTGTACAGAAATACTACACATTTTTGCATGTTGATCATATATCCTGCTAGTTTACTATATTCATTTATTAACTCTAATTGCTTTGTTGTAAATATTTTGGGATTTTAAAATACAGGATCATGTTATCTGTGAATAGTAAAATCTTTACTTCCTGTTTTCCAATTTGGAGACCTTTTATTTCTTTTTCTTGCCTAATTGCTCTAGCTAGAATTTCTAGCATAATGTTGAGTAACAGTGGTAAGAGTGGGCATCCTTATCTTGTTCCTGATCTTACAGCCAAAGTTTTCAACCTCTCCCCTTTGAGTACAATGTTGGCTATGGGATTTTCATATATGCCCTTTATTATGTTGAGGAACATTCCTTCTATACCTATCTTTTGAAGTGCTTTTATCAAGAAAGGATGATGGATATTGTCAAAAGCCTTTTTGCATCTATCAAGATGTCATATCATTTTTTCCCTTCAATTTGCTAATGTGGTGTATTACATTAACTGTTTTTTTATGTTGAACCACCTTGGCATATAAGCAATAAAACCCACTTGATCATGATGTATAATAGGTTTTATATGCTGCTGGATTTGATTTGCAAGTATTTTTTTGAGAACTTTTGCATCTGTGTTCATTAGAGGGATTGGTCTGCAATTTTCTTTTCTGGTAGTATCTTTATCTAGCTTTGCTATTAGGGATTAGGGTGATGTTGCCTTCATAAAATGCATTGGGTAATTTTCTGTCCTTTTCAATTTTTTGGAAGAGTTTAAACAGGATTGATATTAATTGTTCTCAAAATGTTTGATAAAATTTACCTGTGAATCCATCTGGTCCTCGGCCTTTCTTTATTGGAAGTTTTTAAATTTTTTTTTTTTTTATGACTGATTCAGTCTCCTTGTTTGTGATTGGTTTGTTCAGTTCCTGTATTTCATAGAGAGTCAATGTGGGCTATTTATGCATTTCTAGGAATTTGTCCTTTTCATTTAGGTTATCTAATGTGTTGGCATGAAGTTTCTCATAATATTTTCTTATGATCCTTTTTATTTCTGAGGGCTCAGTTATAATGTCCCCCCCATCATTCCTAATTTTATTTATTTTCATCTTTTCTCTTTTTTCTTTGTGAGTCTTGCTAAGTGTTTGTCAATTTTACTGATTTTCTCAAAGAACAAGCTTTTGGTTTTGTTGATTTTCTCTATTTTTTTGTTTTGTTTTGTTTTCAATTTCATTTATTTCTGCTCTAGTCTTTGTTCTTTCTTTTTGCTTGCTTTGGGATTGTTTTGCTGTTCTTTTTCTAGTTTGTCCAGTTGTACAGTTAGATCTTTGGTTTTAGCTCTTTCTTCTTATAAAATATAGGCATATAGAGATATAAACCTATATCCCATAAGTTTCGATAAGTTGTGTTCTCATTTTCATTTGTTGCAAGATATCTACTAATTTCCTCTGCAATTTCTTCTTTGACCTACTGATTGTTTAGGAGTTTGTTGTTTAGCCTTCACATATTTGCAGAATTTCCCATTTTCTGCTTATTATTGATTTCCAGCTTCATTCCATTATGATCAGAGAAGGTACTTTGTATAATGTCAATCTTCTTAAATTTATTGAGAGTCATGCTGTGACTCAACATGTGGTCTATCCTGGAAAAAGATCCATGAACACTTAAGAGGAATGTATTACCTGCTGATTTGTGATGTAATGCTCTGTATTGTCTGCCAGATCCAGCTCATTTTTCATTAGGTTCAAGTTCTCTGATTCCTTGTTGCTTTTCTATCTAGTTTTTTTAATCTATTGATGGGAGTGGCATGTTGAAATCTCCAGCTATTTTTGTAGAGATGTCTATTTCTCTTTTCAGTTTTGCCAGAGCTTGCCTCAAGTACTTTGGGGCACACTGGTTAGGTGCATAGGTATTTATGACCATTACTCCTTCCTGGTAGATTGTGCCTTTTATTAATATACAATGGCATTCTGCATCTCTTACCATTTTTTTACATTTAAAATCTGTTTTGTCTGACACCAGTATATTACCCCTGTTCCCTGCTCTATTTTGGCTACTATTTGCATGAAATATCTTTTTCTAACTTTTTAATTTTAGACTATTTGCATCCTTGTGTCTAAGGTGAGTTTCCGGCAGACTGCATATGAATGCTCATATTTTCTTATCTGTTCTGACAGCCTATGCCTTCCTTCCTGCCCTGAGATGTCTCCCTCATCTGTCTGCTCATTGTGTCCACTTGTTGTCTGCATGTCTTCTTTAGGAGGCACTAGGAAATGAACCCCATACCTTCCATGTGGGATATGGGCACCCACCTGCTTGAGCCACATCAGCTCCCCAGCCTGTCTTTTCATTGGAGAGTTTAACATTCTATGTTATTACTGTAAAGGCATTGTTTATTTCATCCATTTTACTCTTTGGCTTTTGTATGTCATATCTTATTTTTTTCCATCTTTTTACCGATTTGGTTGCTCTTTCTGATAGTCTTCACTTCTACATTCTCTTCCAAGACTCTCTCTCTTCTCTTTTCTCTTCTGACTGCAGAGTTCACTTTAGCGTTTCCTGCAGAGTTGGATTTTTGTTTATGAACTCTCTTCATTTCTGTTTATGTGAATATTTTAAACTCACCATCATATTTGAAGGACAGTTTTGCCAGATAAAGAACTCTTGGTTGGCAGTTTTTCTCTTTCAGTACCTTTTTATATCATAACACTGCCTTCTTGCCTTCATGGTTTCTGAAGAGAAATCTGCATTGAGCCTTATTGAACTTCCCATGGATGTGATCTTTGGTTTTTCCCTTGGTGCTTTCAGAACTTTCTCTTTATCTTTGGTATTTGGCACTGTGCATATTATGTGTCTTGGGGTAGTTCTATTTGGATTTATTCTGATTGGAGTGGCTGTGCTTCCTGGATATGTATATTCATGTGCTTCATTAGAGTTGGGAAAGTGTATACTATTAAAAGTAATTTGGTAGTAAGGGAAATAAGATTGTTAGAGATTTAAGATGTCAAATTTATGCCCCATGGCACCTACAAAGAAAATATTGGAGGATATGCAAGTTTGTAGTGTCAAAAATTCATATATAGGTGTGACAGTTTGAAGCTGTATGTACTTCAGAAAAACATGTACTTAAATTTAATTCATTCCTATGGGTGTCAAACCATGGTAAGATCTTGTGATGAGGCTACTTCAGCTAAGGTGAGACCGATCTCATTCAGGATGGGACTTAATCTATTACTGGAGTCCTTTATGTATGGAATGAATACAGAGAGACAGAGAGTAAGCCATGGGAGCAAGATGCTGAAATCAACAGAAAATGGAAGAGAAGAGAGATCAGCAGATGCCACCATGTGCCTTGCCACATGGCAGAGGAGCCAAGGATCACCAGCAGCTGGTCTTGGGGAAGAAAGAATTGTTTGAAGATCCCTTGATTTGGACATTCTCACAGCCTCAAACTATAAGCTAAACAATTCCCAATGGTTAAAGCCAACTCATTTCATTGTATATCCTTTGAACAGCCTAGGAAACTAAAACAGCATTTTGTACTGGGGTGGGGGACAGAGTGTTTGGGGAGTTCATGTATAATGGGTTGTTTTAGTTTCCTGGCTACTAAAGCAAATGCCATGTGATGGATTGGCTTAAACAACACAAATGTATTGGCTCACAGTTTTGGCACTAGAGAGGAGACCAAAATCAAGGTGTCATCAGGTGATGTTTTTCCCTAAAGACTGTAGCATTCTGGGGCTGGCTGCCAGTGACTCATGGTCCTTAGCTTTTCTATCACATTACAATGCTCATGGCAGCCTATCCTGGCTTCTTTTTTCTCTTCTGGGTTCTATTGACTCCCAACTTCTCCCTGCTACCTGTTCCTTTCTCTCTGTACATCTGAATTTTATTCTGCCTATAAAAGACTTCAGTAATAGGATTAAGACCCACCCTAAATTAGTTGGACTACATCTGAACTGAAGTAACCTCATCAAAAGGTCCTATTTACAATGGATTTACACCATGGGAATGGATTAAATTAAGAACATGCTTTTCTGTGGTACATAGCTTCAAGCCTCCACATGGGTGTTGAGTTTCTGTTCAGAGAAATGGGAAGATTTTAGTAATGGGAGGTGGTGAGTGTCCCATAATATTGTGAATGTGATTAATTCCATTGAATGATATGCTTGGGAGTGATTGAGATGGGAATGTTTAAGTTGCATATATGTTCCCACACTAAAAAAAAAAAGGAACAAAAGAAACAACAACTAAAGAGACAATGATAATTAAATGCATCACATCATTCTGAATGGGATCTAATAAGGGAGGAAAAAAGGCTCAAGGAACATTATAAAGACATATGAAAAACTGGAACACAGACTGTAAGGTTTATATCAATGTTAAATATCTAAAAATTGATAAATACACCTGAAATGGTTACATAAGTTAATATTCTTATTCTTAGGAAATGTGTATGGAAATAACAAGTGTTCAAGGAACATGATGTATACAATTTACATGCAAGTATTCAGAAGATAGATAGAGAGATAGATAGATAGATAGATAGATAGATAGATAGATAGATAGATAGATAGATAGATGGATGATAGATAGAATGATGCAGCAATGTGGTTAAATTTGTGGGTCTGGGTGTCTGGGAGTGTAGAGGTTTGCTGGAATTCTCTGCATAGCGTTTATGTTATTTTTAAATTTTTCAGTAAATATGAAAGTATTTCAAAATAAAAAGTTAAAAAAAAAGAAAAACTAGTAAAGAAAATGAATGGCAGATGAGAGAAAATTTTAAAAAGTGAAAAATTATAAAAAGAGAGATTTAAAAATATTAATTGATGTGTCACAGGGACTAGCACTAGTTGAAATCTCCTTTTACAGAGCATGAAATAAATAGGGAGTGCCCTTGGAGGTCAATTGACTTAGAGATAAAACATTTTGGAATTTAATTAAAGCTAAAATCATGCAGATATTTTCCAAAGAAAAGTGAAATTAAAATAAAAATGTCCCATTATCATTTCATCTGGAATCATGAAGTATGTGACACAAAGGCTTATACTATTCTATTTTGTTCCTCACTTTTAAAAGACATTAATTTGTAATATCTGTTGAATATATTTTAACTTATATAATGTTGAACTTCACCAATACCTTTGCCCAGATTAGTGCTTATGATGTTTTGAATCTATATGTACCCCAGAAAAACATGTTCTTAAACTAAATCCATTCCTGTGGGTGTGAACCCATTGTAAGTAGGACTTTTTAATAAGGTTACTTCAGTTAAGATGTGGCCCACTCCAATCAAGGGGGCTTTTATTGTACTACCGGAGTCATTTATAAACAGAATGAAATCCAGACCAAGAGAACACCACAGAAGGGGCAGCCAGAATCTGAACATCAATGGAACCCAGAAAAGAGACCAGAAGAGGTTGCCGTGAGCATTGCCATGTGACAGAGAAGTCAAGGACCAGGGATCACTGGCAACCTACCCCAGAACATCAGTCTTTGGGAAGAAAACATTGCTTGATGATACCTCAATTTGGACTTTCTTTTAGCCTCAAAACCTTGAGCTAATAAATTTCCATTGTTTAACCAGACACATTTTAGGGTATTTGCTTGAGTGGCTCAGGAAACTAAAACAGTGCACAAATATAAATCTATTGAATATGAATTAGAGAACAACTTGATAAACTCTAAAATAAACCTGGATTATAGAGTCAAATAGGTGGCATATTTTGACAAATTTTGCATTTAAATTAGCCAGTAATTTTTAACCACAAAAATTGGGTGAGGAATATTTATGACTTAAAAGTTTTCTGTACTAAGACAGGCTGCATTGGTATTAAGTGAAACTGAAATTTCAAAACTGCATCAATAAAGGTTCACAAAGAATTATAAAACATATTTGAGTACTTAAATATATAGTATATAAAAGAGGGATAAAAAATGAGGAAGTTGTTTTATATGTATCATACCATCTAATACTTGCAAAAACACTGTTAGTAAAGTATTACTGTAATTTCCATTTACCCAGATATTCAGCTGATTGGAACTGGAAGAGCTAAGGTTGGAACTCTGGTGAGCAAATAATTTATACTTTTTCCATGGTGTTACATTCCCTAGTTATCACTTTAGTATACCTGAGTCTTTGGAACTCAAGTCTTGGCATCCATATTTTAAAAAATCTTCATGAGAACTTCTGAGAGAGAAAAGTCTGGACCAACAGCTGAGGCTATTTCTTCAATAGCACTAACTCACAAGGGACCATCTCAACCTCTCTCCGAAACTAATTACCAGTATATTTCTCCCACTCAAAATATTGAAGAACAAGCAGTCCAACTTTAAGGTGTCTCTCGCTGCTCACAGGTGTTCCGGGGAATTCATTTTCTCTCCTAAGTATCAGTTTGGAGTAGAAGGCATAATAGAAGAAAATGAACAATGAAACAGAATGAGGAGTACAGATAACTAATGCAACAGTAGTTTGGCATGGTGATAGCTCAGTGGAAACTAGGATACTTAGAGTCAAGTTTATAGTGAAGGTGAGAACTAACTTAAGTGTTAAAGAATTTTGATTGGTGGAATAGATTGCAAAGCATCTTTTTTTTTTTTTTAATTAATTTTTTTTTATTGACTTTGTAATAATGTTACATTAAAAATATATATGTGAGGTCCCATTCATCCCCACCCCCCCCCACCCCCCCTCTCCCCCCCCAACAACACTCGTTTCCATCATCATGACACATCCATTGGATTTGGTAAGTACATCTTTGGGCACCTCTGCACCTTATAGACAATGGTCCACATCATGGCCCCCACTCTCCTCCATTCCATCCAGTGGGCCCTGTGAGGATTTACAATGTCCGGTGATTACCTCTGAGGCACCATCCAGGGCAGCTCCATGTCCCAAAGATGCCTCCATCTCTCATCTCCTCCTGCCCTTCCCCATACCCATCGTCCACCATGTCCACTTTTCCCAATTCCATGCCACCTCTTCTATGTGGATATTGGATTGGTTGTGTCCATTGCACCTCTATGTCAAGAGGAGGCTCAGATTCCACATGGATGCTGGATGCAGTCCTCCCATTTTCAGTTGTAATCACTCTAGGCTCCACGGTGTGGTGATTGTCCTTCTTCAACTCCATCTTAGCTGAGTGTGGTAAGTCCAATAAATCAGATTGTAGGTGCTGGAGTCTGTTGAGGCTCAGGACCTGGCTATCACATTGTCGGTCCAGAGATTCAAATCCCCTAAATATATCTTAAACCCCAACGTTAACTGCACCTCCGGCACATTAGCATGAAAGACTTATGAAGGGAGATCCCATCTGAGTCCAGATTCATCACACATACACACCATTTCCAAAGAGGGGCCATCTGCCCTGATAGTTAACCCCATCGGCCATGACCATAACTCTCATGGGTCTCTTTAGCCTTCAAAGGAACTATTATCTGGGGGTTGTATCTGCTTTATCTGTCTCTCTGACTCTGCTCAGTTGTGCATGAGGGCAATCCTTCTGCCAGCCTCCAGACTCTTTTTTAGAAACTCGTAGCCATATAAACTCATTTCTCCTTTCCATTTCCCCCTTACTTTAGGTCAAACAGCATTTTAAAGTCATGGTATTTTATGTAGACATGGATATTCTGCTGATCCGCATTGAACCTTCCGTATAAGGTCCTTTTCCAGTTGCATTATCAGTTGGTATTTGATAGTGGTCCCTCGTCGCCAGGGAGGCTCATCCCCGGGTGTCATGTCCCACGCTGGAGGGAAGGCATTGCATTTACATGCTGAGTTTGGCTTCGAGACTGGCCACATTTGAGTAACATGAAGGCTGACAGGAGGAAATTCCCTGGCACAATGTTGCTCTAGGTCTTGTTCTTATTTTAGGTTTATCAGCTCACAAGCATAGTCATTAGCATCAGGGGTTCATCGTTGAACCCTCACTCCCTCCCGGTCCCCGCCGCTGTACCTGGGAGACTGTCGCTGCTCCCCTAGGGACCACGACAGAGCACCACTGGCCAGGAACCCAGTACCCCCCCTGCTGTGGTTTCCAATTGTTGCCACCATGAGTATATCCAATCATTACCATGCACCCTGGACATATGTTCTGTATAGCTCCCTGTCAGCCATATATCACCTGTCATTGGTATCCCATACCAGTATTCCTCCTTTGCCATTGTTGAAACACTCTGTGATCCAGAACTCCCCGAAATTTGAGGCCCAATATAATGTCATGGTCCCTTACTAGGGAATGGCATATAGCGATGGGTTTAAAGGATATATAAAGAACTTGGATAAAGTTAAATAAAGAACTTAGATAAAGAATGTTGACTTGAAAAAATTTCCACATCCTATCCTTTTTTTCCCCCCCCCCCTAATTATTCAGCATTTCTTCATAGGAGTCCTAGACCACAGCAATGCATATATACAATATACAGCACTCCCATACATCCATCACAAAACCTTTTCCCTTCCACAGCGATACTCTTACACCCTATTCACATCATATTTACTTAAAGTGATGTACAGAGTCTGAGACATTAGCTTTCTAACAAGGTAATATCTGTGCTTACATTATGATGCATACTTTAGGATACACAGTTCTTTACATTTTTAGTTATCCTATGTTTTACATTATGGTTTACATTATCAGTCTATCATCTCCTATATGTTATGGTGTAATATTACATGTTTTATATCCATCCTTGTGTACTCTCAAAAAACTCCTCTCTTACCCCCCTTTTACTTTGGTTCCACACATTTAGCATCCATTTTCCCTTCCACCTTGGTGCCCACAGTGACAGCCAACCTCCGTTTCCTGAGGAGCCACTTCCAGAGATAGATGGAATAGTGTTCAGGGCCTAACCTGCTCAACTGCCCCAATGCCCTGGGGGCCACCCTTTCTCTCGAGGGATAGAGTTCCCTCTATTTGGTGGCATCAGTCCTCCCCAGGATGTGGGTCCACCCCCACTCTCACTACTTGGGATTCTACCCCATGGTGTCACCCACTCTGGCAGAATGAGCATTTAGACATTCCCCAGGAGCCCGTCCTGCTTCAGACCCTCCCCTCCGAGCATTCTAAACAGGTAACCCTCTTTATTATATTTTGTTATGATTTTCTCGGCATTTTACTCTCCACCACCTCCTGTCCCTCTCCTGTGTTCGTATGCTACCCCTCCCTCCCCCCACTTTTGGGCACCGTTACCCAACCGTCCCTCCCCAGCCACCCTCAAACCCGTAAAGCCCCAACAAAAGGTAACCCCTTGCCCCCATTTTATCTCTTCTTTGTGTTCATACTTACCACCCTCTCGTCTTAAATTGCACCCCTGCAGACATCGGCTCATATCCTTCCTCCACCCTCCGATTTCCTGTAAGCCTATCGTTCAGTCTCTTGCTATCTAGGGCAGCTTGGTTATTTCATATCATTGAGGTCATGTAGTATTTGTCCTTCAATGTCTGGGTTGCTTCACTCAACATAAGGTTCTCAAGATTCATCCATGTTATCACATGTGTTTGTAGTGTGTTTGTTCTTACAGCCGAGTAGTATTCCATTGTGTGTATATACCACATTTTATTGATCCACTCATCTGTTGATGGGCATTTGGGTTGATTCCAACTTTTGGCAATAGTGAACAATGCTGCTATGAACATTGGTGTACATATATCGGTTTGTGTCCTTGTTTTCAGTTCTGCTGGGTATATACCCAGTAGTGGTATTGCTGGGTCATATGGCAAATCTATGGCTAGTTTTTTGAGAAACCGCCATACTGTCCTCCAGAATGGTTGGATCCTTCTGCATTCCCACCAGCAGTGGATGAGTGTTCCCCTTCCTTCACATCCTCTCCAGCACTTGTATTCTTCTGTTTTTTTCATAGCTGCCAATCTTATGGGTGTAAGATGGTATCTCATTGTAGTTTTGATTTGCATTTCCCTGATAGCTAGAGATTTGGAACATTTTTTCATGTGCTTTCTTGCCATTTGTATTTCTTCTTCGGAGAAGTGTCTGTTTAAGTCTTTTTCCCATTTTTTAAATGGGTTGTTTATCTTTTTATTTTCAAGATATAGGAGTTCTTTATATATGCAAGTTATAAGTTTCTTATCAGATATATGATTGCCAAATATTTTCTCCCACTGTGTGGGCTCCCTTTTTACTTTCTTGACAAACTCCTTTGAGGTGCAGAAGGCTTTAATTTTGAGGTAGTCCCATTTATCTATTAGTTCTTTTGCTGCTCGTGCTTTTGGTGAGATATTCATAAATCCATTTCCTATTACTAGGTCCTGTAGATGTTTCCCTACACTGCTTTCTAAGGTTTTTATGGTCTTGGCTCTTATATTTAGGTCTTTGATCCATCTTGAGTTGATCTTTGTATAAGGTGTGAGATGGTAATCCTCTTTCATTCTTCTACATATGGCTATCCAGTTCTCCAGACACCATTTGTTGAATAGGCCACTCTCTCCCAATTGAGAGGGTTTGGTGGGTTTATCGAATATTATGTGGCTGTATATGTGAGGTTCTATATCAGAGGTTTCAATTCGATTCCATTGGTCTATGTGTCTCTCTTTATGCCAATACCATGCTGTTTTCACCACCGTAGCTTTATAGTATGTTTTGAAGTCAGGTAGTGTGATTCCTCCAATTTCGTTTTTCTTTTTCAGTATGTCTTTGGCTATTCGGGGTCTCTTTCCTTTCCAAATAAATTTCATAGTTAGTTTTTCTAGTTCCTTAAAGAAGGCTGCGTTGATTTTTATTGGGATTGCATTGAATGTGTAGATCAGTTTTGGTAGGATAGACATCTTAATAATGTTCAGTCTTCCTATCCATGAACAAGGAATAGTCTTCCATTTATTTAGGTCTTCTTTGATTTCCTTGAACAATCTTGTATAATTCTCGTTGTATAAGTTCTTTACCTCTTTAGTTAAATTTATTCCTAAGTATTTGATTTTTTTATTTACTATTGTGAATGGTATTTGTTTCTTGATTTCCTCCTGATCTTGCTCATTATTGGTGTACAGAAATGCTACTGATTTTTGCGCATTGATCTTATAACCTGCGACTTTACTAAACTCATTTATGAGTTCTAGAATCTTCGTTGTAGATCTCTCAGGGTTTTCTATGTATAGGATCATGTCATCTGCAAATAATGAAATTTTGACTTCTTCCTTTCCAATTTGAATGCCTTTTATTTCTGGTTCTTGCCTCAGTGCTCGTGCAAGTACTTCTAAGACAATGTTAAATAGGAGTGGAGACAGTGGGCATCCTTGTCTTGTTCCTGAGTTTAGAGGGAAGGAGTCTAGGATTTCTCCATTGTAAACAATATTGGCTTTAGGTTTTTCATATATACTCTTTATCATGTTCAAAAAATTCCCTTGTATTCCAATCTTTTGGAGTGTTTTTATCAAGAAAGGGTGCTGTATTTTGTCAAATGCTTTTTCTGCATCAATAGATATAATCATGTGATTTTTTTCCTTCAATCTGTTTATATGGTGTATTACGTTGATTGATTTTCTTATGTTGAACCATCCTTGCATACCTGGGATGAATCCCACTTGGTCGTGGTGTAAAATACGTTTAATGTGTTGTTGAATACGATTAGCAAGTATTTTGTTGAGTATTTTTGCGTCTAGGTTCATTAGAGAAATTGGTCTGTAATTTTCCTTTCTTGTGATGTCTTTGTTTGGCTTTGGTACTAGGGTAATGTTGGCATCATAGAAGGAGTTGGGTAATGTTCTTTCCGTTTCGATGTTTTGGAATAGTTTCAGCAGGATTGGTGTCAGTTCTTTCCGGAATGTTTTGTAGAATTCACCTGTGAAACCATCTGGCCCTGGGCTCTTCTTAGTTGGGAGATTTTTGATAACTGATTCTATCTCTCTGCTTGTGATTGGTTTGTTAAGATCATCAATTTCTTCTTTCGTCAATATGGGCTGCTTATGTGTTTCTAGGAATTTGTCCATTTCCTCTAGATTGTCATTTTTGTTGGAATATAGTTTTTCAAAATATCCTCTTATGATAGTCTTTATTTCTGTGGGGTCAGTGGTGATATCGCCTTTCTCATTTCTTATTTTGTGTATTTGCATCTTCTCTCTTTTTTTCTTTGTTAGTGTTGCTAAAGGTTTGTCAATTTTGTTAATCTTCTCAAAAAACCAGCTCTTGGTTTTGTTTATCTGTTCAAGTGCTTTCTTATTTTCTATTTCATTTAGTTCTGCTCTTATCTTTGTTATTTCCTTCCTTCTTCTTCCTGTTGGGTTACTTTGTTGTTGTTTTTCTAGTTCCTTCAAATGTGCAGTTAGTTCTTCAATTTTTGCTCTTTCTTCTTTTTTGATATATGAATTTATGGCTATAAGCTTCCCTCTCAGTACTGCTTTTGCTGCATCCCATAAATTTTGGTATGTTGTGTTGTCATTATCATTTGTTTCAAGGTAGTCATTGATTTCTTTTGAGATTTCCTCTTTGACCCACTGTTTTTCTAAGAGTGTGCTGTTTAATTTCCAAATCGTGGGGTGAAATCTGGGCTTCTGTCCCTTGCAAATCTCCAGCTTGACTCCACTGTGGTCAGAGATAATGTTTTGTATGATTTCAATCTTTCTGAATTCGTTCAGCCTTTCTTTGTGGCCTAGCATATGATCTATCTTGGAGAATGATCCATGTGCGCTTGAGAAAAATGTATATCCTGCTGTGTTTGGGTGTAGCGATCTATATATGTCTATTAGATCGAGCTCCTCTAATATACTATTCAGATGTTTTGTTTCTTTGGTGATTCTCTTTTGAGATGTTCTGTCCAGATTTGATAGTGGTGTATTGAAATCCCCCACTATAATTGTAGATGTATCTATACTTTCACTTAGTTTTTCCAGCGTTTGCCTGACGTATTTAGAGGCACCCTTGTTAGGGGCATAGATATTTATGATTGTTCGATCTTCTTGACAGATTTTCCCTTTCACTAAAATGTAGTATCCTTCTTTGTCTCTCACAATTGTTTCACATTTAAAGTCTATTTTGTCTGATATTAATATAGCTACTCCTGCCTTTTTTTGGTTATTGTTAGCTTGTATGATTGTTTTCCAGCCATTCACTTTCAGTCTCCATGCGTCTCTGGGTCTAAGATGTGTCTCTTGTAGACAGCATATGGATGGGTCATATTTCCTTATCCAATGTCCCAGTCTGAATCTTTTGATAGGTGAGTTTAATCCGTTGACATTCAGTGTTATTACTATCAAGGAATTATTTGTGTTAGCCATATTTTGATTGGATTTGTGTTTGTCATATTTTGTTTGTATATATTTTTTTGTCTTTTTTGTTGTTGTTGTTGGTCTTATACTCTCCTCCAACTTTGCCTTTCCTGTTTTTTCCTTTCTTCCTGCAGAACTCCCTTTAGAATTTCTTGAAGGGGAGGTTTCTTGTTGGTATACTCTTTCAGTTTCTGTTTGTCTGAATATTTTGAACTCTCCATCATGTTTGAATGCTAGTTTAGCTGGATAGAGTATTCTTGGTTGGAAGTTCTTTTCCTTTAGTACCTTGACTATATCATACCACTGTCTTCTTGCCTCCATGGTTTCAGAAGAGAAATCAGCACTTAATCTAATTGAGCTTCCCTTGTATGTGATGGTTTTCTTTTCTCTTGCTGCTTTTAGGATTTTCTCTTTGTCTTGAGCCTTGGATAATTTGATAAGTATATGTCTTGGGGTGGGCCTGTTGGGGTTTATGACTTGTGGAGTGCGCTGTGCTTCTTGGATATGGACATCTGTCTCTTTCAGTAGATTTGGGAAGTTTTCAGCCATTATTTCCTGCAACACTCCTTCTGACCCCTTTCCCTTCTCTTCACCTTCTGGAATGCCTATAATACGTATGTTTGAGCGTTTTGCATTGTCATTCAGGTCCCTAAATCCTAATTGGATTTTTTCTATCTTCTTATTGACCCCTTCTACTATCTGTTTGATTTCTGATGTACTGTCTTCCACATCACTAATTCTCTGCTCTGTCTCTTCTAGCCTGCTGATATTTGCTGCAAGTGTATTTTTGATTTCTTGAACTGTGGTGTTCATTCCCATCATATCTGTTATGTTTTTGCGTATGTCTGCAATTTCCCCTCCAAGTGATGTCTTCATGTTGTTAACCTCTTTCATTACTGCATCAAATTTGTCGGTGATAAGTGTTCTGAGTTCTTTCATTGCTTGTGCCAAGTTTTGCTCCCCTTCGTGATTATTGGTTTGTTGATTGGATTCAGTCATGTTTTCCTGATTATTGGTTTGGTTTGTAGATTTTTGTTGCTTTCTGGTCATCTCTTTATTTTGTCGAATTTAATCAGTTCCTTAGCTTCTTTGTCTACTTTTGGAGGTTAATTAGTTGTTATTTTTGCATAGGTGTTATATCTTCTCTTTGTCACTTTTTTCTTCTTATTCAAGTTACTTGTTGTTGGTTAAGTTCACTTTAGAAGAAAGTATTAGTGTTGGGGAAAGGCAATTGTGTCAGCAAGGGAAAAGTGTAAAGTAGTATTAGTAATGTATGTTAACAAAGCAAGAATATGAGATCTGGGAGGATGGAGGTTAGATTCATGTAGATTGTATAGAGTTATAGCTGTAGGTAGAGTACCTTTTATGAAGTAGATGACTGAATATAGGCAGAATATGGTATGAACTACAAAGCTATTGTTTTCATGAGAGAGGGAAAAGGAAAAGAAAGGTAATAGTTTCAAGAGTGGATAACAGACAGAAAACAGGACAAAGGTATTAGAAATTAAGAGTTAGACAGTTTGTGGGTCAAAGAATGGGAGGTGGGGGGTGGAATATAGGAGAGACAGTAGATGATAGTGGATATGAAGATGCAGGGGAAGGGGGATAGTGTAGGTAGCCTAAATCAGTTCACACAGAAATGAGGTAGTGGAGGATGGGAAAACCCAGTAAATATGAGGTGTTCCCTGTAGCACCTATTGTGTACTTGAATTAAAATAAAATAAGTGGAAAATGAGGGACAAGAGGGAAAGAGAAAACCGGAAAAAAAAACACTAATTATAATAAAGAAAAAAAAGAAAGACAAGAAGAAAGAAAGAAAGAAAAAGAGGATAGGCACACGGTGGGGAACAGAGAGGGCAAAGAGAGATTCAGGTATACACGTGTCACAATTACAACCCTATCTAAAACAACAAGCAAAGAAACCCCTAAATAACTGTATATATATATAAAAAAAAAAAAAGACTTTGGGGGGCACGCTAGGAGAAAAGACTAGAGGATAATGCAATATTAGCAATCAGGGCGTCAAAAAGAGTAGAAAATAAGATAAAGTGAAAATAAAAACAAAACAATATGAACCAATAAAGATAAAACGCCAACGTTAAGGTCCAGAGCACTCAAGGACCCCAGGTAGACCCCAGGGCGTGATGGATTCGGGGGTGGAAAGTCTGAGACACTGAAGACTCAAGAGGTGTGAGTCTGGGGTGTGGACCGCCAGAGTCCAGGGGACCCAGACCTGGCAACCTCAAATCTGGTCCACAGAAAGCTTAGGAGCCCCGCGGTGCAACACAGCCCTCAGGGATCCCCGTAGCTGGGTGCCAGCCCCGTGGGGGAAGCCAGATCGGCGAATTCTATATTGAATGTCTGATCTCTGAAATTCACCTAACTCCTCAGGGTATCAGCCTTTGGACAGCTCCCTCCCTGTGCTCACACGCAACGGCCACTTGAGGGCGCCTCTACACCACGGCCCGTTCAATGACCCAGATCCCAAGCCCCGCCGGGTGGGGTGGGCTTCAGCTGGAAACGCCGAAAACAGACTCTAAGATCCTAAATCCCAAACTTCGCAAAATATTCCCCAATCTGCTTCCAGACGTGTCCTCCTCCCTCACTGCACCCTACAACAGTCTCCCAATTGTGTCCCCTTATTGTCCAAAATCCAATTCCGTTGCAGATCGGCAGCCGGACCTGTGGGGATGGGGCTCCAGGCGGAAGCACTGCCCCCCCTGTCCGGAGGCTAAAACGTCCCCCGCTTCACAGGGAAACACCGTCTGTCTCCGCAAATCAATCCGCCAAGGAGTCTTGTCCCAACAATCCCTCACCAGCCAGCCCAGTATCCGCGAATTTTTCAGCACCACAAAGCCTCTAGAATAAGGAAAAAAAAACAAAAACCCTGGCCGCCGCGGCTCCGGAGCTGCCGGAGCGCCCGCTACCGCGGCTCCGCCCACCCAAGGAGGGAACTTCCCGCGCCCAGCTGGGACCTCCGTTTATATATTATAGACGTATCCTCTCTGTTACCTTCCCACCGAATTGACGTCCAGACACCTTCCAACCAGCAAAAATCCCCGAAACAGCGCGGTCCCAAAGAGCCTTCAACGCTGCCCAGCCGCCCCCTGCAGAGACACTACCAGGCAAGCTCACGCTGCCACCATCTTGCCGCTAATCGCAAAGCATCTTATGTCAAGAAGTGATTGTGTCTATAGACATTGAAATTTTTGCATCAGGAAAACTTTTGGCTGATAAAGGAAAAATATGTAGGATCATGATAACAAGTTTGAAGAGGATTAATAAGTGACCATGGACATTTGGAGCTTTGGTGATAAATGATGAGTTATTTTCCAAAAATGTAATCTAACTGTTAAAAAAAGAGTTAAGTGGTAAACCCAAACCACTGTGCCAATCTATTACCTCCTCCACAAAAAATGGTTCTACTCACAATAATTTAATATTAAAGATTATTGACTTTTATTGTAATTTAGTGCTACATACTGTGTACTCACGTCTTTAAAAATCTTTTTTTTTCTTCTGAGAAATATTCAGTTAGAAAAAATGTGACAAATTAAGATACTTTTTTATTCCCACTAAATAAAAACACTTAAATATAATCAGAAAGACTCTTTTGTTATTTATATGATGAATAGCAAATTGATGCTGTTTAAATGCTTACAAATTAGCTAGAAAAGTAGAAGCAGAAACAGCATGAATATTCTAAAACCACTCATCTCCTGTTTCTACCCTCAATCTCAAAACCAAAATAAAAGCTTTGTGCCTAGGAGAATTGTAGAGGAAAAAATAATTTGTATTTGCCATTTTCCAAGTTATATTATCTAGTAGTGTTATTTCAATAGCAATAAAAGTTGCTGAAAAGTGAAATTAACTTTCTGACCCCATTCTATGGGAAAATCCTTGTTTCAAGAATTTTGTATGATCATAGAGTAGGTAAACTTTTGGGATTGGCTTTTCTCACTCATAATTTACTGGAGATTCACCCAAGTTGTTGCATGTGTCAATGGTGTTTTAGTTTGCCAAAGGGCTGCTGATGAAAAGTACCGGAAATGGGTTGGCTTTTATAAAGGGGTTTATTTGCAATAAAAGCTTACAGTTCCAAGGCCATGAAAAGTCCAAATCAAGGCACCATTAGAGGTGCTGTCTCACCCAAGTCAGCTGCCATGTGTTGGCCACTGGTCTCTGTCGAGGTTTGAGCTCAGCTGAGGGTGACCAGGCATAACACTTGCCTTTTCTTGAGCTGCTCCATGGGCCCAGCCTCTTGGAGTCTTCATGCTTAAGGAATTCTCTAGGCCTCTGTCACATGGCAGAATCAAATATGGTGGCTTCCTTTTCCTATGTGTCTCTGTCTCTCTCTGTCTGTGTCTCTGGGATTTTATCAGACCCAGCAAGGGACTGGTATCTCACTGACAAATTCTAATTAAAAGCCCTAAATCAACCTTTTCAATAATCTAATCAAAGGACTCCTTTGATTTAATGCATTTAATGCATTATTTAATGCATGAATTTAATGCAATCAAACAGTATCACATCCACAGGAAAAGATTAGTTAAAAACATAATCATTCTCTTTTGGGTATTCATAAAATAATCTTAAACTGCCACGAGTGGTTATTCTCTGTAAATTGCTCTGTGGTATTCTAAAATATGGCTGTACCACAGCTTATGTAACCGTGCATACATGGAAAGACATTTGGGTTGTTTCCAGGTAATGAATAAAACTCCTGTGAGTACTGATGTACATGTTTTTGTGTGAACATTTTTTATTTCTCTGGGATAAATCCTCAAGAGTGCAATTGCTGGATTGTAAGATAACTTTACAGGAAAATACTTATGAAGCATCAGACACAGACTAAAACTCATATAATCAAAACCAAAGTCAATATAAACTACTGTCAAGATATTGTAGGGTTTTCACTTATTAGAAGGATATTTGAGATACACCGAGGGGAGAGAAATAGTTTATTCACAATTATTAACATAAAATATAGCAGCTTTATCCACCTGCTGCTCTGAAAGCAGGTATGAAGAAATTGCAAAGTCTCCTGATTTATCTACTCACCCTCTCCTCAATTCTGAAAAGCCAAAAAGGTGTGCTACCATTTTCATTCTACCCTGTGGCTAATTTTTTAATCTACTGAGTTTACTGCCTCCAACTCCCTACTTTTGTATTTTTCTTCAAAAACTGAACTTTTCAGAAAACAGAAGTACAGGAATTAGATCAACAGTGCATGTTTTAAGAAAACACCATGTGTTAATGGAAACAGTGTTCATGAACAGAGCTCTATTTCTACACAGCAGATGCTTAATTTGTTTATTGAATTTAAAAAAATAGTATTCATATAGAAAAATGACAGTGTCCAAAACACTTATGGACAATGTTGTGATACATTTGAAATAGGGAAACTTAAAATCTAATAGAAATACTTAGTAATATAAAAATAAATAAATACATATTAGAGATTATTTATTATTGTGAATGCTGTACATTCACAATGTGAACAGGCAGTTTTAAAATCAATTATGATATTACAATCTGATGAACTATAATGAAGTCATTGAAAATCATTTTCAAAGACAGACTACTGATATATGAAAATGTTATATGAGAGAAAATACATACAAATTAAAATAAACATTGAAAACTATATAAAATAGAAAAAGGCAAGCAGAAAAAAACCAAAATATTAACAGTAATTATCTCTTGGTGATGACATTATGATTCTCAACATATATTTTAAATTAGATATTCATAAGAAATTATATTTTATATTACATGCATTAATAATCATGTATTAACTAAAATATGAAAATTATACAAATATGATTTTCTAAGCAAAGATAAGTACTTTAAGCAGGATGCAATTGAAGATAGTTTAATAAATCTACACACATATATATATTTAAATTTATTTTTAAAAGATAGTTAGACTACATAAAATGTTACATAAAAAAATATGAGATTCCCATATGCCCCACTGCCCACATGTTCCACTTTACCCCACGTTAACAACTTCTTTCATTAGTGTGGTACATTCATTACAATCGAACACATTTTGAGCATTGCCACACAGCATGGATTACAGCTACACTGTAGTTCACACTCTCTCCCACTCAATTCTGTAGGTTATGGCAAGATATAAAATTAAAGTAGGATAAAATTTTATGTGGGTTTCTTTTCCAGTAATCCAGAAATCAGTCAATAATGTCATAGCTTCTACTTTGTTCTTTGAGAGCAAGTGTAATTTCTGGATATCACCAAATTTGATATTCGTTACACTTATCTGGAAGAATGGAATATTTCATTAGATTTTGTTACTGAAAAGGCTAGATTTCCACTTAAACCTGAAAACACATTCTCTTTCCTTGTCATTGTTTATTGTTTATTATTATTGAAATAATGAAAATGCTCTATGTATGCAGTAAGAATCCATGCTCACCTAATGCTGAGATGTCCATATATATAAGTCACATTTAGTTAGTTTTAATATAGGTCCAATATGTAGTTAGATAATGTACATATAAGATTCGATGTAGAAGTAGTTTAGTGCAAAAGCTTTAGGGTCAAGAGGCCCTGAATTTGGATTTTGCCTGTTTCCTAATGGTTACCTGATGCGGATGTGTTATTTAATCTCTCTAGGTTTTCATCAGTTGTTTTTGCCTCTTAAAAATGAGGACATGATACTTGTACCTTTATCAATTGTTGTGATAATTAATATGAAATGATTTTAGCTGAATGCCTCGCGTATTATAATATGAATAATTATCAGCTTTTGTATGTGAGAGAGAGAAAGAGAGAGAGACAAAATAAGAGGGTGTACATATGCTAACAAAATGGGCAAGATATTTTGCTTGAAATTGTTTAAAAGTTTTAGGGCTTTATATTCTATGCGTGAGACATCATTGATATTTTGTAGAGTTTTACTTTTAAATGGAAACTTCTGTGTATGTGCCTTTTAAATTTTACTATTTAATTCTAGGTAGGGCTAACAATTTGGCTAAATGTTTTCTGCCTCTTGCGATATGGGTTTTTTTTTAACTATGATCTTCATCATCACCATTTATAAATCTTGTGACTGTATAGAGAGCACTTCATACTGTCAAAATACTGTATCTGAGTTTTCAAAGAATATTCTGAGGTGGAAAAGATGAGTGTTTCTATTTTTTCATTTTTTCTTTATTTTTTAAAGAAGTTTTAGATTGTATAAAAGTTGAATTGAAAATATATAGGGGGATTCTCATATATCCTACTCCCTCCCCTCCCACACTTTCCTCCATTAACAACATCTTTCATTAGCATGGTAAATTTGTTACAATTGATGAACAAATACTGAAGTATTGCTATTAACCATAGTCTATACTTTACATTATGGTTTCCATTTTGTACTGCACAATTTTATAGATTTTCTGAAAATGTATAATGATCTGTAGCTGTCATTACAATAGCATGCACAATAATTACAATGTTTTAAAGATACCCTTGGGAAGATAAGGGGCAACTTAGCTATTACTCTAGAACAGTTCTGTCTATATATGTAATTAAAAAAATAGTAGCTATAATTAAAGGTAAAATGAAACAAGTGAAATTAATATTGTATTTTATTTAATACAATATATCCAAAATATTACCTATCACAAAATCAATATAAATTTATTAATGAGCTATTTTAGATTATTTTTTTCATAACATCTTTGAAATTCAGTGAATAGCACATCTCAGAACACTACATTTTCATCAGAAATACTAGCTTTATATTTAGGTTTTATAAAATTTATAGTTGAAAAATATATTCATGTACCTGAACTGTGTCAAACATTCTTAATCACTTTCCAATAGAGTACCAAAAAATCATCTTCTTTCACTATTTACACCTAAGTTGTTAATATTGATTCATCATTCTTAGAAGCAAAAGCACCTCTGTTTCAGAGTCTCTGCAAGTTAAGTAAATTTGTTAACTCTTGGGTCAACTTACTACTAATATTAAATTCAAAGAAGAATTGCATAAATTTAAAAGCAACCTTAAATTTTAATCTATCAACAAAGCAGCCTTCAAATTTTTCTTGTGAATTTTGAAGTCAATTTATACAATGCTATTGATCAAATTAAAATCTTCTGCATGTTGATTCATGTTAGACAATACTTAAAATCTTATTTATTTGTATTTTGAAAAGTTTTTCTTCCTTGTAGTTGGAATTTAGCTCATTTATATGCAGTGAGATAGTAGTGGAAAAACATAAATCACACCACTTTTTTTTTGATCTTTGAATATTGAATATTTGTCAAGCATTGCTTTTGTGTCAAGCAAATTAGTAAAACTCTTCTAATATGCAACCAAAGAACATTTAGCAAAACAGTACAAGATAATGAAATAAATCATGTTTTATTTCTTTCAACAGTTCCATAAACTGATGAAGATTCATACTATTTGCATGTATACAATGAACAATTTTAACAAGTCTATCTATGACATCTTGCATAGCTTGGTTTAAAATTGAGGACAAACATTTTTCAAAATGAGTCATACAGTGGAATGAAGCAATAAGGGAAACATCAGCATCTTATTTATAAATGTCAATAAGTATCTGGAACACTAATGCCAAGATATAAATTCATTTCTTTGATATTGTTAAATCCCAGGTTAATGAGCTCAGAGACAGATCAAGATTTAGGCTGAAGTTTAATAGATTGCTGGCATGGTGGGGGTCTGAAGTGAGACTTCAGCCTGCCTCCCTAGGTTGGGAGTGCTGCTTTTGATCTTGGAGAACTGGGAGAATTTTCAGAAGGGGCATGTAAATGTGACACAAAGGTCTGTGGTGGGAAAGTACCAAGTTAGCTTTCTTAGGGTGGGGTGTGCTGTTTTGGGAACTGCCAGATCACTTGGGAAAGGAATGTTCAGTGGCCTTATGGAGATGGTGATAAGCAAGGGCTGGAATGGGACATGTGGTGTCTGAGCACTTATGAACTCAGTGGGCAAAACGTTACATTCTAACATTCCCAAATTTGGCTAAAGAAAATCTTTTAAAAGTTTGAAAGAGGGAAGGTGTGGGAGTGGGGGCATCAAGATTCTTCTGGCTACTTCCTGCTGTTATAGGTTGGTGTTGGATTCTGTTGTTCCCTTTTCAAAGTTGAGATATTGTGGCTTCTAGTTCAGTGGCTGGTACTGTATTTCCCACAACAGGAGAAGATTATCTACATGATTATGGGTGACATTCCAGATGTTCATTTGGATAAATTGAGTTATCGCATGGAAGATGTATGGAACTGCTGATAAGAGGAGAACGTGAGTTGTAAGTGGGATAAGAATAGGAATTAGTCATGAAAGCCATGGTGGATTATGTGTTTATTGTCCCCAGGAGTTTGAGGAGTGTTGGCAGATTTTGGAGGCTTAGTCAACTACTTTTTTTGCTGCATCTCTATTCCAGATTGGTTGACCTAAAAACAGCGTTCTTCTAAGAGTAAGCAGAGTCTGCCTTTTTTGCAACTTACAATTTTGTAAGTTGACCACTGCCAGGAATCTACCTGACCTTGTACTTGTATAAGGCTTTTGGAGATTTCATCTAGACTCTCCTGGAGAACCTGAGACAATGTTTGGAAATAGGTAAGAGATATAGTTAGTCCTCCAATTCCAGTGCCTATTGTATCCATTATTTCCAGGGTTGCCAGGAGAGGGAGTACAATGACAGCTCCTTTTAGTTGAATATGTTTTTTGAGCTGGGACTGGCAGGCTCTGGTTATTTGAAGCTATGTTTACATTGGGAGAGAGGAATACTAAAGTGCAGCTTCCAGTTCAATTGGTGGGAAAGCATAGTAGGCAGCTGTGCTGCAAAGGAAGAAAATTCCCTGCCTGTGTAGACAGGTAGAAATGTGTATGGAAAACAGGTATTGGAGGGGGTCTTTAGGTTCTTTTCCCAGACAGTATCTCATATGGTAACTTGAGTTGGACTCTTTAGGGCCTTATAACTGTAAGCTTCTACCCCAAATAAATACCCTTTATAAAAACCAACAGATTTCTGGTATTTTGTATCAGCACCCCTTTGGCTGACCAATACAGATGGTTTTGTGGTGGGTTAATGGTAAGCGTGGTGTTGCGGAGTGTTGGGGGTAGTGATCCAACGGGACTGCTTCCCAGCTGTGCTGGTGGGTGATACACAGAGGGGCCTGTGTGAGAAGCAGGTGTTGGCTGTCAGGGATCCCATAATGGAGTAACGAAATGGGGAAATTTAGTGAGTATTTTTATCTAGGCTATGCATAATTTGGAAGCGTGGTTGGCAGGGGCAGTATGGTAGTTGCCTAAGAGGGTGTCGGCTCTGTCTTTGATGATATTCCCTAATTGAGTATGTTAATGAAGTTGGGGTGTTAATTCAGTTTGTTAGAGTAAGGAGTGCCATATATGCAGAGGAAGATAGTGAGATACAAAATCAGCAGTTTTAGGCTAGAGAGGGGTTGGTGTTATTCAGCAGATTGAAGGTTAAGTTTAGAGTTCATTTGAGGTTGTTGGGCATTAGGCAGGTTTTGTATCGGGGCAATTTGATTTAGGGGTGGGGAGGTAGGGGCAATGTGGTTATGTAACACGAAAGTAAGGGACAGAACGAGAAAGAGTGTTTTAATTATGAAAAGGAGTATCAGCAGGACAAAGGAGAAGAACTGGATTTGGATAGGGATGAAGGATATGAGGTCTCTTTGAAGCCACAAATCTTGGATAAAGCTTAGGAGTTGGATTATGGTGAAGGACTGTGGTGTGGGAGGTAAGTGTGAGAACAAAATTTTAAGGAAATTATGGTGGAAGTTCATCAAGGAGAGGAATTGGGGGGATCTCACCAGGGAGCTTTCTTATTTGTAATTTGAGGTTTCTGTGGGGTTCGCAGGTGAAGGTAGGAGGCTTTTCTTTGTTTGCTGGAATTGATTCTTCTAGGATGGGGTTAAGGCATGAGGACGGAGTGGGACTGGAGTCTGCTGATTTGTGGGCAAGTTTTAACCTGGAATGGTGAATCCAAGAGGGAAAACTTGATAGTTTTGCTGCCATTGGAGTTGTTAGAATTAGATATAGGCCTGACCATAAAGGCTGGAGTGGTTTGGGATGTAGGGTTTTTAAATAGACTCAGTTTCCAGGATCTAGATTAGTGGGTAAATGTCTCAGCACAGGTTTTGGTAGAATATTGTGGGCTGCTTTTCACAGAAAGTGTCATGTTTGATTTAGGATATAGGGAGATAATTTGTTAGCAAGAAGGAGGTGGAGGGTATGTTTTCCAGTGCATAAGGGCATCTGTACATTATTTCAAATGGACTTAGGAGGTGAGGGTGGTGAGGTATGGAACAGAGTCTTAGGAGGGTAATAAGTAGTAAGTCTATCTAGGTAGCCTGAATTGGAATCATGAGTTCGGTGAGATGGGTTTTGATTAAACTGTTTATTTGTTTTACCTTGCCAGAAGATTGAGGTATGTAAAGAATGTGTAGTTTCCAGGTGATGTTGAGGGAAGTGCAGACACCTTGTGTGATTTGGGAGGTGAAAGCAGGCTGTTGTCTGATTGTATGGAGGTGGGAAGACCAAATCAGGGGATGATTTCATTGGTTAGGATTTTAACAACTACATCTGCCCTTTCAGAGGTTGTAGGGGAGGCTTTTTTATCAGGTCTGAAAACGTGTCTACAAAAACTGGAAAGTATTTGAGCTTCTTGACCAGAGGCATGTGTATGAAGTCGATTTGCCAGTCTTGTCCAGGAATTTGACCTTGGGCTTGGTGTGTTGGGAAAGGTGGAGATGGGAGGTGTTTTTGAGGTGAAGATTTTTTGACAGATAGAGCAGGAGGAGGAGATTGAGGAGAGGTTTTGAAGAAATCGGGATGGTCCAGGAATTGGGAAAGTAATCATGTTAGTGGTTTGGGTTTAACATGGAAGTGGTTATGAAGGGCAGAAGGAATGTTAAGACTTTTTTTTGCTTTGGTAAAATGATTGTGTTTTTTTTTATGAACAAAACTTCTTTGAGAGATGCTCCAGGGTTAGTGTGAGGAATTTATATCTTCTGAGGGATAAGTGGGTGGGGATAGAGGTAGGGTTAAGAGGAAGGGAGGAAGGGAGGAAGGGAGGAAGGGAGGAAGGAAGGAAGGGAGGAAGGAAGGAAAGAAGGAAAGAAGGAAGGAAGGAAGGAAGGAAGGAAGGAAGGAAAGAAGGAAGGAAGGAAGGAAGGGAAAGAATAATGGGGTGACTTGAGTTCATGTGGCCTGTAATTTAGCTTTCTTGTCTGCCTTGTTTTTGCCTTGAGATATGGGTGTGGATCATTTTTGATGCCCTTGGCAATGGAGAATAGCTGCCTGTAGGGGGAGAGATGCTGCATGAAGGAGCTTTAGGATGAGGTGAGTGTTGATGGTGGATTCTGTAGTTGCGAGGTATCTTCTTTTTCTTCAGATTGGGGCATGTGAGTGGATGTTGTGGAGGCATATTTCGCGTCTGTGTATATGTTTACAGTGAGGCCTTTGGCCCTGGTTAGGGCCCTAGTTAAGACAATGAGTTCTGCTTGTTGTGAGGTTGTGCCGGTAGGAAAGCACTTAATTCTATGATACCATTTAGAATTACAATGGCATATCCTGCTAGAGTGGAATTGTTCATTTTGGTGGAACTGCCATCAATGAACCAGTTGGGAGTAGATAGCGAAGGATTATAGATGTTAGGAAAGGAGTTTAGGAAATGATTTAATATTTCTGAGCAACTGTGGTTGGTGTTGTCTGGGGGTGACAACTTGGTGTTGGAAGAAGGGTGGCTGGGTTAAGGGAGGAACACTGGTGGAGGGTGACAGGGTTTTCTAAAAGAGTTGTGGGTTGGGCCTATAAACAGGTGTTTGAGATTATTGATATTGCTTGATGGGTTAGAAGGGACTCTAGGGAATGAGAGATATAAATGGCAAGGATTTGAAAGGGTAGTGGTTTTGAACTTTCAAGGATTAGAAGGGTGGCAGTGGTTGGGTACAGAGGCAGTTTGGCTATCCCAGAAGAGTTTGGTTCCATTGTTTAGAGAAGTAAGCTATGGCATGACCATCGAGATCATAGGCCTGTGGAAGGAGGCCTAGCATGTAGCCCTGTCTTGAGTCTACATGTAGTTAGAAGGGTTTGGTGGGGTTGAGGAGGGCTGGGGCTGGTGCAGTGGTTAGGGCTTGTTTTAACTGGAAAGACTTTGTAATTGAATTAGGGGAGGCAAGGGGTTCTTGTGGATTCCTGGAGGCCGCTTGGTATAGGGGCTTAGCTATAAGACTGCAATTAGGAATCCAGAGGTGGAAGAAATTGGGAAGCCTCCAAAAGGAGAGCAATTCAGACTTGGTGTTTGGCAAAGGGACGTCAGAAATAAATTTCTTTCTGTTTTGCTTGAGGCTCCAGTGGACAGGAGTAACATGCAGGCCTAAATAGGTGACTTCTGTTGGAAAGAACTGGCTTTTGCCAGGGATACTCAGTACCCCTTTTCAATGAGGAAATTCATGAGTTAAATGGTGTGGGTTATGGAGTGGGGGAGGGAAGGACTACATAGGAGAAGGTCATCGACATACTGTACGAGCAAGTGAGGGCTTAGGGGTAATGGTGAGAGGTCCTTGGACAAGGCCTGACCGAAAAGGTAGGGACTGTTATGAAACTCTTGGGGAAGGATAATCCAGGTAAGTTGTTGAGTGGTTGGGTTTATTTACGTGGTTGGGTCTGTCCTTGTAAAGGCAAATAAGTTTTGGGAAGAGTAGTTTAGAGGGATGGTGAAAAAAGCATCCTTGAGGTCTAAGACTGTGAAATGGGAGGTTTCGAGAGGGATGTGTGAAGGAGGGTATATGGGTTTAGGGACAACTGAAATGATGGGTTGAATGCCCTCATTGATGGTTCAGAAGTCTTGGACCAGGTGATAGGAGCTGTTTGGTTTTTTAACAGCTAGGATTGGAGTATTAGGGGGAGAGTCAGGTGGGCGCAGAATTCTGGTGGCAAGGAGTTTGTTAATGATCGGCTTTAACCCTAGCAAAGCTTGGGAAGGGGGCGGATATTGGGATTTGTTAGAAAAAGGGCTATTATTTTTGAATGTCACTTTAATTGAGGTATGGTGTTTTGCTATAGAAGGACATTCAGTATCTCACACTATAGGGCTTACATGCTCTAGGAGGATAGAGAGGAGATCGGGAAGTGGAGTTGGCTGTGGGGCTAAAAGGAGGAGGGGTGATATTTGGGAGTTAGAGAATGGAATAGTGATGGTGGCATGAAGTTTTGTAAGCAAGTATTGCCCTATTAGTGGAGTGGGACAGGCAGGTATAATTAGGAAGGTGTGTATAAAGGAAATGGTTTCTGAGAGACAGGTTAAAGGTGGATTTGGAGGGGATTGGACACTTGGCCGTTAATCCCCACAAAAGAGATAGACGATTGGACTAAAAGTCTGGAGTATTCTTGTAAGACCAAATATATGGTCCCTGTGTCTATTAAAAAGGAGATGATAGAGATGGTGGGGGCATCTGACCCCGGGAAGCATCAGTCTTCAGTGGCCAGTCCCAGTAATTCTGGGAGGGACAATCCCAGCTCTGGGTTTGGGCTTGTTTTGGGGACGAGAGCTTTCTGGCCTGGGGCCTGAGGGCAGTCTGATTTCCAACGTCCTTTAACCCTGTGCCTTGGGATTGGGGCATGTTTTTGCCCAGTGTCCTTCTTGGGCACACTTGAAGCAGGGTTCTGGTAGAGCTTGATTAGAGTCAGAAGGTCATTTTCAGCTGTCCTGGATAGTGGCTGCAATTAACTTATACTTAGTTTGAACTTGTTTTAATTTTTTGTTAAGTTCTTCATTTCTATTGTTAAAGCCTTAAAAGCAGTTTTAATTAGGTCTTTTTGAGGGGTTTGTGGCTCATCTTCTACTTTTCGTAATCTTTTCCTAATATCTGGGGAAGATTGGGAGATAAAGTGGGTGTGTAGATATAATTTTTCCTGCTTCTGAGTTGGAATAGAGATCAGTATATTCAAAAGGGGAAGCGGACGTGGCTCAACTGATAGAGCGTCCATCTACAACATGGGAGGTCCAGGGTTCAAACCCAGGGTCTCCTGACCCATGGGGTGAACTGGCCCACGCGCGGTGCTGCCATGCACAAGGAGTGCTGTGCCGTGCAAGGGTGTGCCCCACGTAGGGGAACTCCATGTGCAAGGAATGCACCCTGCATTGAGCCAGCCCATGCGAAAAAAAGCACAGCCTGCCCAGGAGTGGCGCCACACACACGGAGAGCTCAAGCAGCAAGATGACGCAACAAAAAGAGACAAGATTCCCAGTGTTGCTGAGAATGCAAGAGGACACAGAAGAACACAAAGCAAATGGACACAAGAGAGCAGACAACGGGGGGGGGGGGGGGAAATTTTTTTAAAAAGTATATTTAAAAGGGTTTCAGTTAGTCTGTTCATGAATACCATCAAATTTTCTTGGGGCTTTTGGATTTTTTCCTGGATTTTGTCATATCTTACTGCTTTTAGGATGCTTTTTTTCATTTCTTCAGTTATGCAAGTTAGGAAATGTGACATACAGGCAAGATCTGGGGAGTTGGGTTCATAGTTCCAGTCCGGGACTGTAGTGGGTACTGCCATAGGGCCAGCAGGGTGGCAGTTAGGATCCTAGATATGAAGGGTGTTGGCAAAGGCTGTAGCCACTGCCCAAACACGGGTTTTTTCTTCAGAAGTGGTGGAGGAGCTGATAATAATAGAGACATCCTGAGAGGTTAGGTTGTATGACTGGTAATGTGCTGGAATTACTTAGTGAACTCTGCAGAACTGGTGGAAAAGGAGCCTAAAATGTTTTTTGATGTGGGCAAGGTCTGAGAAGGAAAAGGGGACGTGAAGGCCAACAATTCCTTCGGCCCTGGCCGCTTCCCTGTAGGGGAGACAGGGGATGGGGAGTTGGGAGCAATGAGTTGAGTCCAGAAGCAGGTGATGGATGGGGAAAAAGGGGGGCAGGGGCAAGGGAGGAGGGATAGTGGAACAGGAGGAAGATGGGGTGGATTTCGAGGGAGCTGATGGGACATAGGTTGGGGGACGGGGGTGTGATCAGAAGGGTTGAAGTCGGAGGAGAAATTTTCACAAGGGAGGAGAGGTGAGTCCTAGGGAAGAAGAATTTGATAGGTGGTGCAGGACTGGCAAAGGGATGGATGGTGGTGGAGGAAGGAAAAAGCCTGAACATTTGCCAGTGTGTTGGATAAAGCTCTTGAGATCTCGGAGAACTTGGATATCGAAAGTGCTGTGTTCTGGCCATTGGCTTTTGTTGTTTAATTTATACTGAGGCCAAAGAGTGGTAGAGTAAAAATGAGCTATTTCAGTTTGATTTCTCCTCCAGGGTAGAGAGTTTTGGGGTTACAGAGGAGACAGCCGAGGGGGGTTTCTTTTGGAGGTAATGACTGGGAGCGTTCCATGTTTGGTGAGGCAAGGGTGAGTTTGGGGACCTTTTAGGAAAGAGGGTGTGGGCAGAAAGAAGCAAGCATCCTTGAATTTTTCCCTTCCAGACTGGTTAAGGGCCAGTTAAGGGCTGGTCACCGAACCTGGGACTGGGTATCCCCTGAGCCAGGAAGGTCAGGTAAGGGGGACAGTTCCCCCGATACTAGAAAGGATCTCTGACCTAGAGCTAGGATTTCTGGAAAGAGGAACAGGATCCTCTGGAGAGGTTCTGAGACTCAAAGACAAATCTGCATCCAGTGTTAGATGGAAAAGCTGCAATGGCAAGGTGGAGGATCACTGCCAGTCTGCTCTGTCTCAACAAAGCCTCCCGGGTTTCAGCACCAAATGTTAGATCCCAGGTTAATGAGGATTGGAGACAGATCAAGATTCAGGCAGGAGTTTAATAGATCACCTGCATGGAGGAGTCTGAAGTGAGACTTCAGCTGGCCCTCCTAGGACTGCTGCTTTTAAGCTGGGAGAAGCGGGGAGAGGGGTGCCTTTCAGAAGGGGAGCTTAAATGTGGCCGGAAGGTCTCTGGTGGAGAAGTACCAAGTTCGCTTTCTCAGGGTGGCACGTGCTGGTTTGGGAATTGCAGGATGCTTGGGGAAGGAATGTTCAGTGGCCTTGCGGGACGGGGCATCTGGTGTCTGAGCACTTGTGAACTCTGTGGGCAAGAGGTTACATTCTAACAGTTATGTAGCTAAACTTCTTTTCCATAGGTGTAAAAGTGTCAAAAATATCTACTGCATGAGTTCAATTTTTTTTTTAGGCGGCCAATTGACATTTCTTTATAAATACGGACATATAGAGGGCGGTAGAGTCTGTTCAATAAACAGCCACAGACACAGGACCCTTCTGGACGCAGAGGCTTTAACCCACCTGTCTCCAGTGTCTCTCGTGGCTGACCCGCAGCGCGCTTCTGGATGGTAGGGAATATCGAGGAGCAACCCCAGAGGAGTGGGGGCCCCTTTAGAGACAGGACTTTGGGAACGCGGGACAGAGCAGAGGGAAACAGAGAACGTGCGAGTTCGGAGTGTGCGCAGGTGCCCCCTAGGCTGCGGGTAGGTGTGAATCTGGAGGAGAGCGTTACCCTTCCAGCAACTCCTGCCGCCTCGGGGGGCGGGCCCAGGACTTGCAGGGCGCAGGGGCCACCCAGTACCAGCGCCGTCTTCTCCCAGCCGCGGGCATCCCCTGACGAGTAGGTCCCTGGCCCCGGGCGCCCCCAGCGGGGCAGCTGCTTCGCGCTCAGGGCTACAGGTTTGCACTCAGCGGCTCAAGGTGTTGAGTCAGAGAGTTTCTGTCCGGCTCCGAGAGAGCGGCGCTGCTTCTGCCTCTATTTGTTCCGGCCTTGGCAGGGCTGGGGACGGTGCTCCACGTCTGGGGGTGGCTGACACTCAGCAGCTGCCAACTCGTCCCGCCCAGGTAAGAGTCTAAGTCGGGCGGCACTGCTTCCAGGCGCCAGGAGACCAAGAGGAAGGCGCGCGGGCGCTCACGCTGACATACCCGTGAACTCTAAGACACAGACACAGACACACGCGTAACCCCCGGCGGAGTTTGGGAAGCATTTACTGGAGCTGCACTAAGATGCTTTCGGCTAGATGGAAGATCTGGGACGGGCACTGTTTGGACCAACATCTTGGCGTCTGTAAACAAAACTGATCTTAATATTTAATGTGATGGTAGTGGAGGTTATGGATTTCATAATAAAAATAAATCATCTTAGAGAATGTGTATGGTGGGTTATTTCACAATGGAGCTTCTCCAATTTGAAATTATCTGCAGATCTGTTGACCCTAATAAAATGTAAGATTCACACTCGAGTTTTATGCGCGTTAGAGGAAGTTGCTGTAGAGGGGAATATTTTGCATCCTTAAACAAAGTAAGCTCTATATTATTTTACATTTTTATTTCTAGCTTTAGGACGTTAGGGGGCGCACTGAGACCGTCCAATCAAAGTCTTAGGCGCTTTTTAAGCCAGTGATTCCTATACTGCTATGATCTACATGAATACCCTATACTTGGCTTTGGGATGACCAGGTTAAAAAGTTCACTTATTCCCAAAATAGTATTTTGCTTTAAACTACCTGTCAGAGTCATAAATTAAGAAGTTATTTCTACAAAAGAGAAACATTTCTGAATACTTAGGCTTTGACCAATGTAGTCAGGTATTTAACATAGACTGAGGCCAAGCCACTCATGTTGCATGCACTGATTGGCACCAGACTCTTGTCATCTGAATTTTGCCACCAGGGTAGTAAGAGGAATATGAGTGCAGGGAAATCTATCTTTTTCTGACCTTCATTTTCTTTGTTTTAAAACATTGTTAAGGGAAGCGGACTTGGCCCAATGGATACGGCATCCACCTACCACATGGGAGGGCTGCGGTTCAAACCCTAGGCCTCCTTGACCCGTGTGGAGCTGGCCCATGTGCAGTGCTGATGCCTGCAAGGAGTGCCCTGCCACGCAGGGGTGTCGCCTGCATAGGGAATCCCCTCGTGCAAGGAGTGTGCCCCGTAAGGAGAGCCGCCCAGCATGAAAGAAAGTGCAGTCTGCCCAAGAATGGTGCTGCACACATGGAGAGCTGACACAACAAGATGAAGCAACAAAAAGAAACACAGATTCCCAGGGCCACTGATGAGGATAGGAAGCGGTCACAGAAGAACACAGTGAACGGACACAAAGAGCAGACAACTGGGGGGGGCGGGGGGAAGGGGGGAAGGGGAGAAAAACAAATCTAAAAAAAAATAAAAAATAAAACATTGTTAAAATTGAATCGATTAAATGTTAAGTTAGGGATATTTCCTGCTTTGAAATTTCATTTATTTATTTGGAGGTGTAAGAAGATTTGAATAATATAGAGGCATTCTTTATATTCTATTTTCTAATTTTATTGGCAACATGAGATAGTACTTTTGAAAAATTAGTACAGTTTATTACAGTACTTAGTTAATCCTGCTAATTCATGAGTCCCAAAGTTGATTGAACAAATGCTATTTTAAAAGTTCATAAAGGAAATCATCCATAAGGTGTGGGCTTATGCAGAATAAGTGCTTAATGTACAATAAATAGTGAATATTATCACAAGACAGTTACATTAAATTGAGGAAAAGTGGGGCTAGAATGAGTAAAGAGAAAGATGTTCTGCTGAATTTTATTTTATTTTATTTTTTAAAGATTTATTTTTTATGTATTTCTCCCCCCACCCCGCCCCCCAGTTGTCTGCTCTCTGTGTCCATTCACTGTGTGTTCTTCTGTCACCACTTCTATCCTTATCAGCAGCACCTGGAATCTGTGTTTCTTTTTGTTGTGTCAGCTCTCTGGATGTGTGGGCCATTCTTGGGCAGGCTACATTTTCTTTTGCGCTGGGCGGCTCTCCTTATGGGGTGCACTCCTTGCACGTGGGGGACACCCCTGCGTGGCACGACACTCCTTGCGCGCCAGCACTGCACATGGGCCAGCTCCACATGGGTCAAGGAGGCCCAGGGTTTGAATCGTGTGTGGACCTCCCATGTGGTAGGCGGACGCCCTATCCATTGGGCCAAGTTCACTTCCCATCTGCTGAATTTTAGATAAGATTTCTTTCAGTAGGCAAACTGAAAAAAGCCAAGAGTTGTTAGATAAATTGATATGGAATTTTAAAAAGCCAACTGAATTTAAGATATGGATTTAACTTTATAAGTTCAACAGTAATAGTAGCTGAAACCACATGTGTGAATCAGATTATTCAATAAGAGTTTAATTGAAGGAAAAAAAAAGAAGGGTGATTAGCTAAATTAGTTCTTTTGAAAAAGCAAGCAATTTTCAATTCTATAAGATTACTGATAGATTAGAAACAGCTTTGTATCCCCTATGGCACCTAGCAGGGGATACATTTTGGATGATAAGTGCTCAATAAGTTTTGGAAGGAGAAAATTTGTACTTTATTCAGAGAAAATTCATACTGATTAGTCCATTTGAAACTTAAGTCTCTAATCATTTCAATTTTTATTTTAAATACTGTATCTGTCAGGGTTCTCCAGAAAAACAACTAATAAACAGTATCTATAAAAAGATTTTCTTTAAGGGATTGGTTCACACAGTTGTGGCAGCTGGCAAGTCCCAAATCCATAGGGAAGGCTGGCAGGCTGGAAACTCAGAATTTTTATGCTGCAGTCTTGAAGCAGAATTTTTTGTTCTCTGAGAAACTTCAGTTTTTGCTTATAAGACTTTCACCCGATTAGATGAGGCTCAGTCATATAATGGAGGTTAATCTCCATAATATGAAGACAACTGAATGTAGATGTTAATCACAACTACAAAAATACATTCCCAGGGACAACTAAACTTATGTTTGACTGCGGCTGGGGTTGGTTTAACCCCGACGCTGACGAGGTTGTCGGCTGTGCTGGCAGGGTCTTGGCTCGGTGGTGTCGGTTGTAGGGAGTTGCTGGTATTGGACCTGTGGAGTTAGGCTGGTGACAGAGTTAATCTGGACTTTTACGAGCCGGACAATTCGCCTGATGATCCAGGGTCCTAGGGCTAATAGGAGGATAAGGGTGAGGAGTGGGCCTAGAAAGGGGAGAAAGTAAGAAAGGATTCCATTGGGCAGCCCCCAAGAGAAAGACCATCCGGCTTCACGTTCTTGCTTTCTCTTGCGGAGGCCCTCTCTAACTTGTGCGAGGTTATCTCGAACGAGGCCAGAGTGGTTAGCATAGAAGCAGCATTCTTTTCCTAACGCTGTGCAGAGCCCCCCTTCTTTTAGGAGGAGGAGGTCTAGGCCCCTGTGGTTTTGGAGAACGACCTCGGACAGGGAGTTGAGAGATGTTTCAAGGTGGGCCATGGAAGTCTCAAGGCGGGCGTTTGCTGGATTTTCAGGCTTGTGGCTGGCCTTGTTGATAGGCGGGGCCAATTTCAGATAGGTATCAGGGTCCAAGAGATTGGCAGTGGAAAGCTAGGGGTTGAAGGGGACCAGTAGAAAGTAAAGCCCAAAAAGCCCCCCATCTGCCACATTCCCCTCCGAGTCCCACCAAGAGCCCCTGCCGGTGCAAACAGCCACCACGCCTGCCACGAAAACCCCAAAAACCCCAAGCCCATTGCCCCCCCCAGCGTTGAGAGCCCCGCCATATTAAAAACAAAGGGGGAGATGTGGGAGGAAGGGCGCCCGGCTTGCCACAGTAGCAAACAGTGAAGCAAGAGGTGATACCGCCTCTGCCCACTGGGCCTAGATAAGGTGACTACGCCTGACTAGGCCTTTGCTGCTAGCGGCTGGCCGGCGCTGCCCTCCCCCTTTCTATCTCCCGCCTAGCCCAACATCCGGCCAGCTCTCACTCCCCCTTTCCCCTCCCCTATTCTAAACCTCTCAGCCAGCCCTCTGCCTAGCAACCGCTTACAATCACCTATCAGGAAGCAGTACCCGCCCGCACCTATCAAATCCCTCCACGCAGTCCCTAACCCTATAAAGCTGTGTCCCCTTCCGCAATAAACCGGACTTGCGCACAGACCTGGTCTCCGCGGCTTTCTTCCTCCCCTTGCCGTGCGTCCTCCACACCTGAGAGCCCCTCTGAGGCTGTCTGCCTCAGCCTCAGACGCCGCTGCGGTCTAGCCTGACCCCTCCAGACCCCCCCGTCAGCGTTGGGGTGCAAGCCGCCCCAGCCGCATTTGACCAAACAACTGGGTGTCATAACCTCGCTATGTTGACAGAAAATTAACCATTACAAATAGATAATTGTGTGCAAAGGAAAAGGAATGGATAAAGCCAAGTACAGATGAAGGAACTGGACATGGCTTTATAACATAAAGACATAGGAAAGCAATAGTTGTAGGTTTCTGGTAAATCTTCTCTCCAAAAGAACTCAATATTTCAAAACGCCACTCTTGTCTTTTACTGACATTTAGAATAGGCTAAGTGTTTGGCTTAGCAATTATCCGATTGACTGATGGGGTTTTACAAGCCCAGTGGAAAAAAAAAACACACAATGGCTGAGTTTTTGGGCTCTAATGTCAGACAACTGGAATTGAGTGTGGTTATGCCACAAACTAGCTGCAAAGTCTTATATTAGTTACTTAGCATCTCCAAAACTCACTTCTTTTGTAAAGTTATATTGAGGAGAGAAAATTTCACTGGATTGTTATGAGAGTTACATGAAACAACCCAAGAAAAACACTTGAGCCAGTTAATCATCCTTGAGAATTTGATTAAACGTAATTCTGTATTAGAGTTTTGAATTACCATGAGATATATTTTTTAATTTAATATTTACCAAATTTCATATAAAATGGCAAAGAATGCATTATGTATTTTGAACATCTGTAAACACATAATATTAAGCTCCAACTCCAGATTGGAGCTGAACAAAAGAGCAAGAACCGATTCTTAATCATTTGCTCACTATGAATGGCACATAGTAGATGCTCATTAAATGTTAATGTATGTATTAATACAGCTATAAGGACCATTCTTCATAAGAATAAGATATAGAGCAATAAAAAAGTAAAATATTCAGGAAAAAAATCCAAAAACAACTTTAAATACTTTCTGGCTGAATGTTTAGCTAGTAAGGTAAGAGCAGACCTTATGTATAAAATGTCCCTCATGATAGACTCCTGCCTCTAATTGATTAATAGTACATTAAAACTGATAACAATTTACTAATAAGATTGTCACTTACATTACTCATCAATAAACTCTTTGTCATTCAAATTACTCATATATCTAGGTTGGCTCTGTTCTTATAAGAGAGGGATTTTTATTTGTGTTTATAATGTAGTTAGACCCATTGAGTGAGTATGAGATCTACGGGAGCTTGCATATTTTTCTGCCTACAGTACAACAAGAGTTAGTTTCCACAATTTCAGAAAGACACACATTTAATGAGCTCCAAAATGTAACTTCTAGTTTCATCACATATTCTGGCAGCTCATTTCCTAGATGTGTAAAGTCTGCAAGACATAAAAGTCCTTAATAGCTTGTGGTTGTCATGTAAGCAACACTTCAGTGCATTTTTCATATTGACTAACACAGCCTAGAGCTCTCTGAGAGTCTGAAAGAATCTCAAGTGAAAACAATGCTTACAAAACTCAGTGGGACTTTACCTACTAGCCAAAAATGCCTATGAAATCTATTCCAAATACCTTGCATAGCACCATTCCCACCCACTAGTAACACTTTAGTAATGGACCAACTGCCTTTGGTACCAGGAGGGGTAATTGTGTTCCAAGTGCTTGAGAATGTTTTGTACCTCCTAAACTATTGGATGGCTATAACCTTGGCTTTGCCCACCCATTTTCTGCCATGATGCCTATAGAGAGTGCTTTGCCCATGTAAGCCGCAATACATATTTGTAGAATGACTGAACTCAATTGTCCTTGCTGATGCACAAGTATAATTTGGTCTAGATTGTAGATAAACAACTGGCTAAAGGATTTCCTGCCACTTAAAATTTATTTTTCCTGGTCTTCTCATTTTTAAAACAACGCCACATTTCACAGAGATACTGAGCACAGGAATTCATAATAATGCAAAGATGAGTCCTGTTGTAGGTCAAATTATGTCCCCCTCAAATATATGTTCTAATCTTAAACCTATTAGGGAAGGCCTGTTGGAGAAGGCCACAGAGAGAAAGCCAAGGGAGGAGTGGAAAAGAAAATAAAGGATATGGCCATGAGCATTGCCAAGTGGCAGGAAAGCCAGGGACCCCAGCAGTGGTGGTAGCCAGACCCAGAATACCACAGTGTCTGGGAAGAAAGCATTGCCTTGTGGACTCCTTGATTTTGGATTCGTCCTAGTCTCAAAACCATGAACCAGTACATTGCCCTTTTTAAGCCAATGTTTGTATGATATGTATTTCAGCAGCCAGAAAGCTAAGGTAAGCCCTTTGCAGCAACCCAGGACTTTAGTGTCTCCCTCTATATTTTCCTTGATCCTAATGTGTGTTATTTTTGTCTTTAACTCCATGTCTATGCACATTAGATGGTACACTAAATCAGAGATGAGAAAGGCCTACCTGACCTCTGCAATTCTGTTTTTTGGGCTCAAAATTTTAGACAGTGTTTCTAAAATTGAATAACTTGGAAATTCATGTTTAATACCATGTCTGAAATGTGATGTCTTCTTGGGGATGGAAATTGGCTTACAGCCACCTTCATATTAGGTTGCTTCTCTTTGAATCTACCCCCTCAAGTTTGTTCAAAAGATTGTGCCCCAAATTATAAAATAACCTTTTGTCCCATGTAGTAATTTTACTTTGTCTCAATTTCTGATTGTTATAAATTAGTTTCTTCTTCCTAGCTGCTACTCTTTTCCAGGCCCTCACAACAGCGAGGAACATGAAAAGATGGACATGAGCGTCTCTCGCCCAGTTTGAACAGGGAGGCATGTGTGAAGCCTAGGGTATCTCTTTAGTTGATAATGGCCATAATAATGGGCCCTGCAGCTGTTCTGTGTGGGCCTGGGGCTTGTTTCTCTGTTAGCCTCAAGTTTTGAAAACCAATGAATGGCCTGAAGGATGGGATCTCTTTCTTGACTATTTGTTAAATCTTTGTTTGAAAATCCACCCATACTGGTGTACTGGCATTTGTTTGGTAGTATCCAAACAATCATGAAATAGCAGACAACTGGAAAATAGAAGTCCAGGGAAACTGGATTTGAATGATAAACTTCCTGCAATCTTTAAATGAATATCTAATATTGCCATCCCAACTGATCATCATTTAGACAGTAATAAACAGGCAACAAGGAGAATAAATCACAGAAACTTCTGTAACATATATAATATGTACATTCAGTTAAGAGAGGGTGAATACTAAAAATTATGGTATCTATGACAGAAAACCAGTCATAAAATTTACACACACACAGTCTTATTTTGATATCAGGAATAACTAATCTTATTAGATTTTTTAAGTCAACAGAAGTTTTCTGATTTCTTCCTTAGAAATGATCTAATTTAAACAACTACAATCATTGTATTCTTACCTAACTCCTTTAATAAAATAATGGGACTGCTGTAATAAAGAGATATTTAGGTAGCTGTTTCTATTAATAGCAGCACCAAAGTGATTGTAATGCATTGGTTTTAGTTCCCTAGCTGCCAAAAAAAATACCATGTGATGGTTTGGCTTAAACAATGGGGATTTATTGGCTCATGATTTTGAGGCTAGGAGAAGTCCAAAATCAAGGTGTCATCAAGGCAATACTTTCTTCCTGAAGACTAAGTCTGCGAGGGCTGGCTGCTGGTGATCCTTGATCCTTGGCTTTTGTGTCACATGATAATGCAAATGAGGCCTCTCCTGGTTTCTCCTTTCCATTTTGGGATCCTTTGATTTTCAGCTTCTGGCTGCTCCCTCTGGCTTTCTCTCTTTCTGTGATCTACCCTAGAAGGCCTTCAGTTATAGGATTAAGATTCATCCTGATTCATCTGGGCCACATCTTAACTGAAGTAACCTCATCAAAAGATCCTATTTATAAGATTTCATATTCATAGGAATGAATCAAGTTTAAGAACATGTTTTTTGGAGTTAGATAGCTCCAAACCACCCACAGCCTTCACTGGTAAAATTATGTAGCTGATTATAAAAGTGGCTGGATTAAGAAGATATGCTCTTCAACATAACAGATATTTTAAAAAGAATAATCTGGCTCATATTTACTTAAAGGGCATCTACTTTTCTTGTTTTACTCATTTATTATTATTTGAGAATGAGATTGCCTGATAGTGGAAGAATATAAAGGCATTTAATAGTTTTGAATCATTCAAGAGTTAACCTTAAGAAGCTTTAGGAACCAGTGAACCAACTATATTTTTTAAGTGTATAAAGGAAAGAAAAAGATTGCCCTGACTCCAGGAAATCCATAGTATTTTTATGACTTCACTTCTGCCATAGATGACTTGCCAAATGGTAGTAGCATGTTTAACTCGCCTGGACCTACAAACTATTACAACACAAACAATGTGTGTGTTCATGATTGAGAGATTTTCAGTCTTAGAACTAGTCCATTTGATACACTTGCCAGTGTATACATGTGGGCCTCTTACCTTTCTTTACACCTTTATTAATTTGTCCACAACAATATTGGCATAGTGAGGTGAGCCTAAATTAGCCAAGCATCCCTATTTGACATTTTTATTTATCAGATAGCTTAATAACAAGTTGTAAAATAAGTCATTGCTATTGTTGACAGCTCAAGCAAAATTATATTAAATGCAGTAATATAGTATGTTAACTAGCTAATAACTATATCAGTAATAAACCATCTTTTTGGAGTTATGATTTATTTACTTCTCTCTCTTTTTCTGCAATTCCAGTCTTTAATAGTTAGAAAATGTTCAAAGTGAAATATGTAGTGATTTTGTTTTGAGAGTTTTGCTCTGCCTGTATAACTCAGCCACCATTTAATTGACTAAATACTCAAAAGTATTTCAGTAGTTATTTTTTAATAGTAATTATATCAGCAATGAGAGGCTGCCATAATCCTTTTCTTTGCTATAGTGTTTTAAGACCTTTTTATTTCTCATTATTATTAATTTGAATTATTTTTCCAAAATCTTACAAGAAAGCATAATCATCCATAATATTCATAATATTATATCTCCTTTGCAGGACTCTACAACTGAATAATTCATAGCGAATCTTGGCTCAAACTTGTCCATTGATGTGTTTCATGGGTTTTATTAGTGTTTTCATTTCCTGGGAGGACTGTATCAAAGTACCATATAATGGGTGGCTTAAAACAATAGGAATTTATTGTTTCATACTTTTGGAGAGAAGTCCAAAATCAAGGTGTTGACATGGTCATGCTTCCCCAGATGTCTGTAGGGTTCTGGCGATGGCTGGCCACCCATGATTATCCTTGGCACAACTTAATCTTGGCTTCTGTCACATGGCCATCTCTCTCTCTCCTACGAACTATATCCAAAATTCCTCTTCTTATAAGGACACCAGTCATATTGAATTAGAACCCAGCTTAATCCAGTTTGGCTTCATCTTAACTAATAACATCTTCAAAGATCCTATTTCCTAATAGTATCACATTCCCGGGGGGCCAGGGGTAAGGACTTGAACATATCTTTGGGGTGGGGGTGGGGGCACAATTTATCTCAACAATTAGAGAAGTTGCTTGAATTCGCTTGCTTCATTTGCTACACACGGGGACCCAATGATCAAAAAAAATGTAAGTGTTGGTACAGCTAGGTTAATTCTCAGAACTATATTGTTCATACTGTGTTTATATGTGAAGTTGTTTTATCTACTCTATTTTGCCAAACATAAACATAAAACTGGATGGAAAAGAAACTACACTCTTAAAGAATAAATACAGTATATCTCACTTGAGTTGTCCTTACTATATTAAAAACAAATGTTGAAAATGAATGTTTTTACATTTCTTCTTAATTGATGTGTAGAAAAGGAAAGGTGAATGCTAATGATTTCAGTATTTATTTTTCTTCAACCAAACACATTCTTATTTTTCCCCATCTCTTGCTTATTACCAGGAACTTTGATTTCTGAACCAACTTTGTCTCTTTAACAACTTCATAATTTTCTTTATATAAATAGTTTGGTCTTATTTCTCCACTTTTGTTGAAAGTGTCATTTTTTCACTATACTAACAGCCAACTGAAATTTCTACTGTCAAAAGAGACACCAATACGTATGTTATTATATCAAAGTATTGTTCCAGAGAATACCACACAGTCACTTCTCTGTTACCAACCTTTAAATTAGCATAGTTTCATACACATATTTTGTCAGAAGTTAGATTCCAGTTTATTATATATGGAGTGAAATGCTTTCTTTTTAAGTTAAGTTTTACTTCAATTAAGTTTTATTGATTGGAATATTATGAGAATTATAAATATTTATGTGGGCCCAGGATGCTGCCCTTAAAAAGGCATGCAGTTTCATTCCTTTGGTTATTTTGTACTGTCTTTTGGATGGCTTGTATCATATTAACAGTTTTTAATGTATTAAATCTATTCTTCATAAAATTCTTAATAATAAGCAGTTGTCATTCTAAATAACTAAAATTTATACTGATTTTTATGCAATGAAATGGCAAAATTTAAAACCTGTAAATAAATTAAAGATTCCCTTTACCCTATGACTTATTTTATGCCACTATTGATTTCTAGTGGTGACTGTCAATATCTTTCAGGTTCCTTGCAACAAGGGACACCACACACCATGGGAACTCTGGGGCTTCTTAGTCAGAGGGTGTTAGAAAAGTTTTACTATAGGGCTTGAATTTTGGTTAGGTAATTTTACTCTAAATTCTGTACTATCAGAAAGTGGAGAAAAAGCTATAATTGGGTATCTTAACAAATTTTATTTAAAAGGAGGGCAGACAAGAGCAAAGATACAGGTGTAATTGATAATGACAGTCACTCATTTTAAACAAGAGAGGGGATGTTTGGTATTTTGTAGTTTGCACAGTGACTTTGGTTTTGTCTGTGCTTAGAGAAAATTATGCAGTAGTCTTTTTTGTCTCACTTTACCATTGTCACAGAAAGGCCTTGACAGTGTCTTATGAAATTGTTTATTTCCAAAAAGAGAGTATACAATATAACCTAGCGGTGAGTAATAAACTGGCTTCTAACAATACCAAGGGATAGCTCTAAAAATCAGGCGGTTCCCCGATTCTTAGAAAATCAGGCTGCTTTTTTCTTTTTCATTACCTTAAACTTAAAATTATAACTAACCATGACTGCCCGTAAGAAATTGATACATATGACTCCCTACTGTGAGTTATGAGAAACTCATTTCTCCCATTTTCACTCTTTCCCAGTATTTGTTCATGGATATAGGGATTTTGCTCTCCAGTTAAACCAGAATTATTACTTTTCAAGAGAAAAAATACATAATCAACTTTGTATTCAAATATAAAACAATCATTTCAAGTTATTACTACTTGTTAATCAGTTTCAACCTTCACCAACAATCGTTTCTTGAGTTCTTAGATTTGATTCATTGTTCATTTCACTGACATACTCAAGAAATTTATTATGGAACATAAATTGGGGCATATATTACCTGAGTTGTTGAGTCTGACTATGTATTTTTTGTTCCTTCTTCCGTAAATGCTAACTTAATGCCATGTAGAAATTCCTCCCTTGCAAGATGGCTTCCTCATCTGTTTGCTTGTTGTATTTGCTCCTTGTCTGTTTTTTCTTTAGGAGGCACTGGGAACTGAACCAGGGGCCTCCCATGTGGGAGGTGGGTGCTCAACTGCTTGAGCCACATTGCTCCCACAGGTAGAAATTTTAGTCCACAGTTGACCTACGAACTCTTTATTTTATTTTCCTTCAACCACAGGAAAACTTAGTTGATATTTTGTTGTAAATAACTAGTTTCTTATCCTGAAAATTCATAAGAATCATTTTCCAAAGGTCAATATTACACAAAACAATATCTAATTTCTATTTTCATGGTTTCTGTCCAGTACACCAAGTACATTTTCAATTTGCAACTTGAGATGAAAGCTTTTTTCTATTCTTACTTCTCTATTGAATCTTTTCCTTCTGTTTCTCTATGGACTCTTCTCTTTTCTGGAGACACTATTTAGGTCTAAGTTAAATGTCTGGAATATGATTTTCAGATGCTTATATTTCCTCTAAACATACTTTATTATACAATTAATTTTTTTGAAACAATCACAAATAAAAAAATTACAAGTACAGTATAAAAATATATGCATTTATATTTATATAGAATATTTTTTTCTTTTTCTGAGCTATTTGAGAGTTGGGAGTAAGTTGCTAACCTGAAGCTCCATAATCTCTGAACATTTTAGTGTGTTTTTCTTTATAATGGTCATTCACCAGTATAACCACAATTAGACTCATTACTGCTATCTAATTCTCAAATCCATTTTATTTCTCTCATTGTCCCAAAAATATCCTTTATAGCACAAGGAACCCATTCAAAATCCTGTGTTTCATTTAGTTATCATGTATTATAGTTGAGAGCTGTATATACCCAAGAAAAATGTGTTTTTAAACTTAATCCATTACTGTGGGTGTGAACCTATTATAAGCAGAGTTACTTCAGTTACGGTGCTGTCCACCTTAGTCAGGATGGGCCTTAGTCCTATTACTGAAGTCCTTTATATGCAGAACGAAATTCAGACATAAAGAGAAAGCAACAAGAAGCAAGAAGCTGAAAATAGCAGAATCCAGAAAAGAGAGACCAGGAGATGGTGCCAGTGCCTTGCCAAGTGACAAGCTAAGGACCAAAGATCACCAGTGGCCAACTCCAGAAGGCCACAGTCTTTGGGAAGAAAGCATTGTTGTTTTGATGACTTCTTGATTTGGACTTTTTCCCAGCTTCAAACCACGAGCGAATAAATTCCCATTGTTCAAACTAACTCTTTTCATGGTATTTTCTTGAGCAGCCCAGGAAACTAAGACATGTGTCATTAGGCTTCTTTAGTACGGAATTGTTTTTGAATTTTGACTTGACTTTCATGACTTTAACACTTTTGAAGATTACAGGCCAACTCTTTTGTAATATGGTCCTTCAATTTGGGCTCATTTGAATTATCTTCAAATCTTTGGCCAGAATATCACAGAAATGATGCTATGTTCTTTTCAATGCATCTTATCAGATGGCATAAGATTTCCCATTTGTCTCATTACCAATTATGTTCATTTTGATCACTTGATTAAGATGGTGGCTACCAGACTTCTCCACTGTACAGATTTTTAGTTTTGTAATTAATAAGTATTTTGTGGAAAGTGTTTAAGTATAATGTTCATCATTTTTTTTAAAGATTTATTTTTTATTTATATCTCTCCCCTTCCTCCCCACCCCCTGCCAGGTGTCTGCTCTCTGTGTCCATTTGCTGTGTGTTCTTCTGTAAATGCTTCTATCCTTATCAGCACCACCAGGAATCTGTGTTTCTTTTTGTTGAGTCATTGTTGTGTCAGCTCTCTGTGTGTGGCGCCATTCTTGGGCAGGCTGCACATTCTTTCGCGCTGGGCGGCTCTCCTTACGGGGCACACTCCTTGCGCATGGGGCTCCCCTACGTGAGGAACACCGCTGCACGGCAGGGTACTCCTTTGTGCACATCAACACTGCACATGGGCCAGCTCCACATGTGTCAAGGAGGCCTGGAGTTTGAACCACTGACCTCCCATGTGGTAGGCAGATGCCCTATCCATTGGGCCAAGTCCGCTTCCCTGTTCATCAAGTTTTTATATTCATTTATTTACATTTATCAGTATGGACTCAGGTTTTATTATTTTCCTCAAGAGGTTGTAATTCATCACTATTGTTTTGATGATTACACTCTCCCCAGTTTTATCAAAGGGGCCTCTTCAAGTTGGCTTCTCTGTTTTTTGACATTGCTTCAACATTATTTGAGCATTTCCTTTATTTCTGGCACAAAACAAAAATGTTCTGGGCTCATCTTTTACTTTCCTGATGGAGTTCTAGAATCGGCTATTCCTCCAAAGATCCTTATTTTTCTTGTGTTATTGTTTTGTGTTTGCTTGCTTGCATCTTTTTTTGTTTTTAGCAGAGAATAGGTTTATAAGCCAAAGTCTAGACCAGGCATATTCATTGCTATCATGTTGTTGCTGCTGCTGGTGTTGGTGAATTTTCTCTATGTTCTTGGCTAAGCTACAAGAAATGAATTTCAAGAGTAAATCAGGTTAGTCAGTGTATTAGTTAGCCAGATGGGTGCTGATGTAAAATATCAGAAACCTGTTGGATTTTATAAAGGGTATTTATTTGAGGTAGAAGCCCACAGTTACCAGGTCATAAAGCATAAGTTACTTCCCTCACCAATGTCTATTTCCACGTGTTGGAGCAAGATGGCTGCCAACATCTGTGAGGGCTCAGGCTTCCTGGGGTCCTTTCTTCTCACAGCTTGCTTGTCCCTGGGCTCAGCATCTTTGCTATCTCCACAAGGCCAGCTATAAACTATCAGGCGAATGGCTTATTCCTATTCCCAGGGCCTTTTCTCTTTCCTCATGACCAAACTCCCCTGTGGGATTACTCTCTGGGGCTTCGGCTCAAAACTCCAAAATCAAAACTCCAAAATCAAATCCACAACACCAAATCTCTGACTCTGTCCTTTGCCATGTCTTTTATCTGTAAGTTCCCACCCACCAAGGGGCGAAGACTCAACACCCTACTGATGTGGCCCAATCAAAGCCCAAATCATAATTTAATCATGGCCAGGTACAGACTATTTACAAACATAATCTAATATTTCTTTTTGGAATTCATCAGTAATATCAAACTGCTACAGTCAGGTCAGTAATATATTAAGGAAAGGAGGGAAGAGAAAATGGAGAAAATAACAGATCATGTGTCCCAAATACAGAGGAAGGGGCTAAAAAGTAATAAAGAGGGTGGATTTACAGACACAATTCCACATTACAGATTATAAATACCTAGGTTTTACTTGTTTCTCATTCCAGGCAGGGGGGAAGAAGGTAAGAGCAGGGGGCAGAAAGCAAGAACAAGGACCATTCTGCTTTGGCACTTGCTTTTTAAACCATTAATTATTCTGCCCCTTTGCCAATGACAGGGGAGGAGTTTTGATTGATTACCCTAGCCATCAATCCCGGGACAGCCTAATGATAAGGCCCCTGGAGAATATTCAGGGCTTCTCTTGGCTTCTGGAGGAAATATCGTTCTGAATGGGAGTTCTCACAAAGGTCTTCCAGCAGCCATCTTGGAGGTAGCAAAGGCTATGGGCTTAATGGTGGCAGTTTTTCTGCCAGGTTCCAGATTCATCTATTGAGTCCCCATTTTTCTAGCCTGCCTCACTGTACTCTAAGGGATAAAACTAGATAGATAGATAGATAGACAGAAAGATAGATAGATAGATAGATAGATGATAGGTAGGGAGATAGATATGCACTTTTACTTCTTTATTTATTTCTAGATCTATCTACAAATATTGAAATCATGAGTTTATATGGATACTACCAATTCCAATCCAATACCACAGAGTTCATTGTGCTTTTCTTCTTTTTAACACAAAACGAAATTATTTCACTAGTTTTCTATCCCAAACTAGAATATAAATTCCATGAGAAAGGGCTGTTGTCTCTTTTGATCATTGCTATTAATATATCCCCTGAGCCTAGAACAATGCTTTGCAGATAACAGGCATATAATAAATGTTAAGAGGAGGTGCAATTAAATATCATTAATCAATCATCAAGTTGATTGATTAAATCATCAAATCACCAAGTGAACACTGGAATTTAAACAAAGAAATCACTACAGATAATTGGTTTGACTTTTTGGAAAAAACATCCTAGATGACATAGGAATTGAGCAGATTTTTAAGAAAGTGTTACATACAAACTGGGAATATAGAAATATAAAATACAGAAATATAGAAATATAAAAGTTACTCAGGCAGGTTGTCCTTGAGGTCAATTGGTTGGATGGTCATGGGAGAAACCGAGGAAATTCTCTCTTATTGCTGTCTTGGGAGGAACCAAGGAAATTCTCTCTTATTGCTATCATCCTATTTTCTTTGTTGCAGTTTTTCTTCATCTTAGTGTACGTTCATTTTATCTCTCAGGATATATTAAATATTAAAAATGCATTTTAAGTAGTTTGAATCACTATTAATAAAGTTTCTAACATTAATGCATTAGTTGAATTGAAATGTACTTTCTGGCTTCTATGTATTTGTATTGTGCTTTTTATCATCCTTAATCCTTTTTCATAATATTATACAGTGGAAAATCATCCATTAAGTCTTTCACTCCTTAGGTTTAAAATTTATGATTTTTTTAAATATAAGAGGCTATTCAAGTATAGAGTGAATTGAACAGATACCCTCATATTAGAAGCAATGATACATGGGAAAATGAAAAACCAAAAAAACCGAAAAGCATTATAATGCATTTGACATTATTACAACCCTGCAAGATATTTGATTTAATTTATTCATAAAGGCCAATGGTCTCATGCTCAAATCATCAAATGTACATAGGAGTAATATTTCTTTGACTAATTAATGGACCTATATGCTCCTAATTTGGAGCCAACAGGAATCAAAAAGGCAGGAGACTCTGACGTCCAAAACTCTGATTTTCTAGCTGGTGAGCAAAGTTCCATTATGGTTTCACCTCAGAACAAAAGAATTCTAATTAAAAAAAAAAAATCAACAGTCACCTGTTTTCCTATAGCTTCTCACATATCCTTCTCAGCCCCATTATCCTCATTAAAGGCATGAAGCCATCATTTGTGGTGAGTTTAAAAGTCCAGTGCACCATTGGTAGCATATTTCTGGCCCCAAGAACTTCCCTCTGCCTTCTCCAAGGGTTATCAATGCAAGGTGTGATGGTTAAGCTAATGTGTCAACTCGGCCAGGTAATTGTGTCCAGTTGTTCAGTCAAGCAAGCATTGGGCTAACTGTAATACAAGGACATTTATGGGATTTAGTTCTTAGTGAGTTTACTTCATAGATGGCAGATTACATCTATGATCAGCAAGGGAGATTGCTGTCAGCAACATTTTATCCAGTCGGTTAAATGCCTTTAAAGGACAAGTGATTTCAGCATTCAGAGAGAATTTTCCTAGCTAGTCTTTGGACAGCCATTCTTTACCAGAAACTCATCAAGGAACTTCATTGGGCTTTCACCGGAGACCCTGGTTTGCATCCTGCCTGCAGAACCTGGACTTGTGCATACCCACAGTCACGTGAAAGAACCTTATAAAATCTCATACTATTTACAGATATCTCCTGTTGATTCTGTTCCCTGAGGAACCCTGACTAATGCACAAGGTAAGTGAAAAGGAAGGAGAAAAAAGATTGAACGTTTTTTTAAAATCATATTATACTATTTGTAGTTCACACATGTTCTTATTCTTGATGTTTTTGTCCTTTATTGGAGTATAATATTCCTCTGCAAGTAGATCATAGGATCTTCCAGGTGGTCCAGGTTCAGTTTAATGTAGCATTTAAGACACAAGGCCACACTGACAAGCACTGAGACAGATCCAGCCTTTAGAAATAGATATGGGTTCAAATGCTGGCTCAGTGACCAACAGCTTTGGGACCATGGTCAAGGCTTGTGAGCTCTGGGCCTAAGTTTTCTCATCTCTAAAATGGTGATGATAAAAACACCTACTTTACAGGGTAATTACGAATGCTAAATAAGATTGATGCACATGAAGTCCTTAATACCATGCCTGGCCTGAAAGCTGATGCACATCAAGTTCAGGCTTAGGTACTGGGCAGACCCTTTGCTGGACTTAGGCATACTACTTAACCTCTCTGAGCCTCAGTTTCCCTGTCTTCACATAGGGCTTTTGCAAAAACTAAATCTGATAATGGATGTAAAGAACTTAACAGTGACTCTGGAACATACCAGTAGGATTTGCTGCATACCTACAGTGGTAGTATGAGACAATATGTATGCCAGAAAAGGCCATGTCCTTAGAGCTAATCCATTCCTGGGGGTGTGAATCTTTTGATTAAGTTACCTCACTTGAGGGGCTTGGATTAGATTACTCCAGTAAGATGTTACCCAAGATGGGTCTTAATTTTCTTCCTGGAGTCTTTTATAAAAACAGAATGAATACAGAGACACACGAAGAGAAAAGGCGACAGGACCTCAGAGAGAAACCCATGGAAGCTGAGAGAGAAAGCCACAGAGGAGCTGAAAGCAAAGGTGCTGGAAGAGGAGGCAGGGACCAGCAGACTGTGACAGAGGAGCCCAGGACTACCCACAACTGGTCTTCAGGGAGAGAGTGTCACTTGATGACACCTTGATTTGGACACTTTTCATAGTCTTGGAACTGTAAGCTTGCAAGCCAATAAACCCCCACTGCAAAAGTCAGCCCATTTCTGGTATATTGCTTTTTGGCAGTTTTTAGTAAACTAAAACACCTACTACCTAATATTAAAGTAATTATAATAGCTTATGATAATGTAACTGCATTTTTGTTATATTGATTTCTGCTTATTTTTATTTCCAACAAAGATAAGCATGTGTGTTTATTGTCCCATAAAAGCAGCACCTTTCCTTTAATGCTGGTTGATTAGGTTTTTTTTTTTTCCATCCTAACATGTTGCAAAACAGTAGGATACTTTGATCTACTAAAATTAAATCTAAACCCAAAGCAATTCATCTATCAGATTCTAAAGAAAAACACACATATTGTCATTTTAAACCAAGTCAATTATTCTCAAAGCTTCTGAGCAGCATAAAAAACATTTTAAAATATTCTTGAAAACTCTAATAATGGAAAATTGTCCTTCATTTTTGGTCTTTATCAAAAGCTGCAAGTTTAAAATAGGTGAAATTTTGAGATTTTATACATCATCTTGAAAAGTTCAAGACTTTCTCAAAAATGCACGCATAACATATTTTCATGCAAAAATACAATGTCATGATCTTATTTTGGAAAAATCCTGAAGTTATCTAGTCGATCTTCTATCTGTAAGCTTTAGGAGGGTTGGGACCAAATCTGTTCTCTTCTCGGTTATATTCCCAGTGCTAGCCCCTGCAGTATCACTGCACAAGTATTTATTGGGACAACTAATTTCTAAGCACTGCTGTGTGCTGAGGGTAAAATGGTTAGCCAAGACAGACATAGTTCCTGTTCTCAAAACCGTCATGCTAATGAATGACTAAATAGTAACATACACCAGGCGTATGTGTGCTTTGTCTTCCCACTATTTTCCTATGACTTCCCTGATTTTGTTTTGGGGCATCTACTGCAGTTGATGCACCTGCCAACCAAGGTGCCCTCTCTTCCCTTCACCCAAGAATGGACACAAGACCCAAGGTAAGCCAGTCAGTACTTCTCTCCCTGGAATTTTCGTTTGAGAAGAATGACACAAAGTGTGAGTTTAACCTTGAAACAGAGGATATTTAACATGATCAAGAAGATTGGCAGAGGCTGCTTCCTTGAAATGACAACTAAGCTGAGAGCTCCAGGAAGCATAAGAGAGAGCTGGCATTCTGCCAGAGTGGGTGACACCATGGGGTAGAATCCCAAGTAGTGAGAGTGGGGGTGGACCCACATCCTGGGGAGGACTAATGCCACCAAACAGAGGGAACTCTATCCCTTGAGAGAAAGGGTGGCTCCCAGGGCATTGGGGCAGATGAGCAAGTTAGGCCCTAAACACTATTCCATCTATCTCTGGAAGTGGCTCCTCAGGAAACGGAGGTTGACTGTCACTGTGGGTACCAAGGTGGAAGGGAAAATGGACGTTAAATGTGTGGAACCAAAGTTAATGGGGGGCAAGGGAGGAGTTTCTTGAGAGTACACAAGGATGGATATAAAACATGTAATATTACACCATAACATATAGGAGACGACAGACTGATAATGTAAACCATAATGTAAAACATAGGAGAACTAAAAATGTAAAGAACTGTGTATCCTAAAGTATGCACCATAATGTAAGCACAGATATTACCATGTTAGAAAGCTAATATCTCAGACTCTGTACATCACCTTAAGTAAATATGATGTGAATAGGTTGTAAGAGTATCGCTGTGGAAGGAAAAAGGTGTTGTGGATGTATGGGAGTGCTGTATATTATATATATGCATTGCTGTGGTCTAGGACTCCTACGAAGAAACGCTGAATAATTGGGGGGGGGGGGGAAGGATAGGATGTGGAATTTTTTCAAGTCAACATTCTTTATCTAAGTTCTTTATCTAACTTTATCCAAGTTCTTTATCTATCCTTTAAACCCATAGCTATATGCCATTCCCTAGTAAGGGACCATGACATTATATTGGGCTTCAAATTTCGGGGAGTTCTGGATCACAGAGTGTTTCAACAATGGCAATGGAGGGATACTGGTATGGGATACCAATGACAGGTGATATATGGCTGACAGGGAGCTGCACAGAACATATGTCCAGGGTGCATGGTAATGATTGGATATACTCATAGTGGCAACAATTAAAAACCCAGCAGGGGGGGTACTGGGTTCCTGGCCAGTGGTGCTCTGTCGTGGTCCCTAGGGGAGCAGCGATAGTCTCCCAGGTACAGCGGCGGGGACCGGGAGGGAGTGAGGGTTCAACAGTGAGCCCCTGATGCTAATGACTATGCTTGTGAGCTGATAAACCTAAAATAAGAACAAGGCCTAGAGCAACATTGTGCCTGGGAATTTCCTCCTGTCAGCCTTCATGTTACTCAAATGTGGCCAGTCTCGAAGCCAAACTCAGCATGTAAATGCAATGCCTTCCCTCCAGCGTGGGACATGACACCCGGGGATGAGCCTCCCTGGCAACGAGGGACCACTATCAAATACCAACTGATGATGCAACTGGAGAAGGACCTTATATGGAAGGTTCAATGCGGATCAGCAGAATATCCATGTCTACATAAAACAACATGACTTTAAAATGCTGTTTGACCTAAAGTAAGGGGGAAATGGAAAGGAGAAATGAGTTTATATGGCTATGAGTTTCTAAAAAAGAGTCTGGAGGCTGGCAGAAGGATTGCCCTCATGCACAACTGAGCAGAATCAGAGAGACAGATAAAGCAGATACAACCCCCAGATATTAGTTCCTATGAAGGCTAAAGAGACCCATGAGAGTTATGGTCATGGCCAATGGGGTTTACTACCAGGGCAGATGGCCCCTCTCTGGAAATGGTGTTTATGTGTGATGAATCTGGACTCAGATGGGATCTCCCTTCATAAGACTTTCATACTAATCTGCTGGAGGTGCAGTTAACGTTGGGGTTTAAGATATAGTTAGGGGATTTGAATCTCTGGACTGATAATGTGATAGCCAGGTCCTGAGCCTCAACAGACTCCAGCACCTACAATCTGATTTATTGGACTTACCACACTCAGCTAAGATGGAGTTGAAGAAGGACAATCACCACACCATGGAGCCTAGAGTGATTACAACTGAAAATGGGAGGATGGCAGCCAGCATCCATGTGGAATCTGAGCCTCCTCTTGACATAGAGGTGCAATGGACACAACCAATCCAATGTCCACATAGAAGAGGTGGCATTGGATTGGGAAAAGTGGACATGGTGGACGATGGGTATGGGGAAGGGCAGGAAGAGATGAGAGGTAGGGGTGTATTTGGGATGTGGAGCTGCCCTGGATGGCGCCTCGGGGGTAATCACCGGACATCGTGGATCCTCACAGGGCCCACTGGATGGAATGGAGGAGAGTATGGGCCATGATGTGGACCATTGTCTATGAGGTGCAGAGGTGCCCAAAGATGTACTTACCAAATCCAATGGATGTGTCATGATGATGGGAACGAGTGTTGTTGGGGGGGGAAAGGGGGTGTGGGGGGGTGGGGTTGAATGGGACCTCACATATATATTTTTAATGTAATATTATTACAAAGTCAATAAAAAAAAAAAAAAAGAGAGAGCTGGAAGAGGGAGGCAGATGTGGCTCAGGCAGTTTGCAACTGCCTCTTACTTGGGAGGTCCCAGGTTCAGTTCCTGGTTCCTCCTAAAGAAGATAAACAAACAGCAAGCAAACAATGAGCAGACATGGAGCAAAAACAATGAGCAGACAAGAAAAAACAACAAACAGACACTAGAAAAAAACGCCAAGCAAACAATGAGTATAACAATGAGTGGATAGCAAGCAAAAACAAAGCAAGTAGGGAGTGGATGTGGCTTAAGCAGTTGTGCACCTGCCTCGCACATGGGAGGTCCCATGTTCAGTTCTTGGTGCCTCCTAAAGAAGAAATGAGCAGATAATGAGCAAAGAAAACAACAAGCAAACAGATGAGGGAGCCATTGGGGGTGGGGGAGAGAATAAGAAGAATGCTACAGACAAAAGGATGTACAAGCATACTGTGGCAAGAAGGAAAAGAGAGAGAAGGCATAACTGGAAGGTGAGTGTTGCAGGAGCACAGACAGTGAGAGGGAACTTGGTACAAAATGAGGCTGGAGGAGGGATTGCGGGCAAGGCCTTCCAGACCCTTGTAGGCCACGTTTTAGGATGCTTGGTCTTCGACTAAGAGCAAAAGAAGCTGTTTGAGTGTTTTAGGCAGGTGACGGAAACAAATTTGCATTAAAAAATCTCTTCTACCTCATGGAGGATGAATTGGTAGGGAGTAATAATGTAAACTGGAGCTATCTCTATTGAGGGCAGGCTGTGTGCCAGACAGTAGTCTAATAATCCACTTATTCCTCGTAACAGCACTGTGAGGTAGGTACTTCTTTCATCACCATTTAACGGAGGAGGAACCTGAGGGAATGGGGCTACTGAACTGAATTGCTCACACCTTACAGGTGGTAGAGCCAGCCTTTGAACTCAGGCAGTCTGACTTCAGATGCTGAGCTCATTCCGTATATCCACTCAAAAGGTGTGTTGTTTGGTTGGAGGTTTCTGTTGCTATTATAATTGGCATTTTAATTATGAAATTTTTAAGGTGTTTCCTTTGTGGTATTACCGACAGACTCTCACCTGTCACGCATTGGGACGCTTTTCTTATGTCAATCTGAAATCACCCTATATTCTCTACACTTTCGCTCCTCTGCTATTTGTCCTCATTCACTTTCTCGAGTCAAAAATTAGTTTATTGCCTATCATGGTTTCTTTAATAATTCATATTTTTGCTTAGATGTGACTTCGTAGTTGTACATTTTTTCATAGAATTATCTAACAATTATTTTCCTTGTTCACAAGATAGAGTTAAACATGAAATATCTGTATTTCATTGTGTTCAGTATAGAAAACCATGGCATTTAGGTTCTCCAGCACCAAAAATGTTTGGAATCTAGTACTTTACTATATAACATTGTTCCTTATCAAATCCCCCAAATTATAAATCTCTATGGGTATCATTCAAATTTTATGCAAAAATATTGTTTCTCTTGCTTGTGGTGTATGAAAATATCTCATCTTAACACCACCACCAGGATTTCCGTATGGGCAGCATGGAAACCCTCCATGTTTTGATGTAAATCCCCTCTTTGTGTCTAAAATGATGTGTTCGGTAGAAGTTGCCTCTGAAATACTTTTTAATTGTTTAATAGTGTCATTTTTTGGCTATATTCTTTGATTAATAACTATTTATTGAGCAGTTATGAACTCTGAATTAATAGAAGCTAAGAATAATTAGGAGACCTGGTTTCTCTTACACTTACTAGCTATGGTACTTTCTTGGGCTCAGGCATCTCATCTGTAAAATGCAAATAATGTTCTTACTGTGACTCAGGTTGTGAGGCAGTATCAGATCATCTGACGGTGTATTGTAAACTCCAAGTTATAGATAAATATTAAGACTTTGTCTGAAATGGGTAAGTGGTAAGATCTGATTGTTCTAAATAAGTGAGGGTAAAACACAACCACTTGACAGTCCATCTCCCAGGATTCTTTGTAAATGCCTGGCAGATTTTACCTCACCCTTTATCTGTAGCTGTTCCACGCTCCTCCCAAGCCAAATGGAGGCTGTCTGGTGAAAGTTTTTAATTGACTTCATGTGGCCTTTGGATGGGATTCCCCAGCTGTCTGTGTTGTTCTTTAGGGGCTAGATGATGAATGAACACTTCAGTGTTCATTTTTCATATTGTTCCTGTTTTTAGTAATAATCAAGAAAGAAAAACAGGAAAGTTGAAAGGCATCAGGTGCCTGCTCTTTTCTGTTAAAGTAGAACTTATTCAACCAAAAGGCAGTTTAACTTGGTAATCTAGTTATGCTGAGCACTATATCTAAGTGACAGAGTATAATTAAAAGTCACACATTATGTACATTTCACAACATTTATTTTTCTGCTTAATTTGAGGTTGTTTTTTAGTTGTCAGTCTTTCCCCCAATATTTTCAGGTAATGTCCAAATATTATTATAGTTATTCATTCAAGAAATACATACTGTGCACTTACTATCTGGCATGAACTCTGTCAGTTTAGGGAATTCAGTGTTAACAAGTACAGACAGATTGGAGGCTGGCAAGATGGTGGCTGCGTGAGCTTGCCTGGTAGTGTCTCTGCAGGGGGCGGCTGGGCAGCGTTGAAGGCTCTTTAGGACCGCGCTGTTTCGGGGATTTTTGCTGGTTGGAAGGTGTCTGGACGTCAATTCAGTGGGAAGGTAACAGAGAGGATACGTCTATAATATATAAACGGAGATCCCAGCTGGGCGCGGAAGTTCCCTCCTTGGGTGGGCGGAGCCGCGGTAGCGGGTGCTCTTGCAGCTCCGGAGCCGCGGCGGCCAGGGTTTTTGTTTTTTTTTCCTTTATCTGGAGGCTTTGCGGTGCTGAGAAATTCGCGGATACTGTGCTGGCTGGTGGGGGATTGTTGGGACAAGACTCCTTGGCGGATTGATTTGGGGAGACAGACGGTGTTTTCTTGTGAAGCGGGGGACGTTTTAGTCGCCGGACAGGGGGGGAAGCGCTTCCGCCTGGAGCCCCATCCCCACAGGTCCGGCTGCCGATCTTCAACGGAATTGGATTTTGAGCAATAAGGGGACACAATTGGGAGACTGTTGTAGGGTGCAGTGAGGGAGGAGGACACGTCTGGAAGCTGATTGGGGAATATTTTGCGAAGTTTGGGATTTCGGATCTTAGAGTCTGTTTTCCGCGTTTCCAGCTGAAGCCCACCCCACCCGGTGGGGCTTGGGATCTGGGTCATTGAACGGGCCGTGGTGTAGAGGCGCCCTCAAGTGGCCGTTGCATGGGAGCACAGGGAGCGAGCTGTCCAAAGGCTGATACCCTGAGGAGTAGGTGAATTTCAGGGATTAGACATTCAATTTAGAATTCGCGGATCTGGCTTCCCCCACGGGGCTGGCACCCAGCTACGGGGATCCCTGAGGGCTGTGTTGCACTGCGGGGCTCCTAAGCTTTCCGTGGACCAGATTTGAGGTTCCCAGGTCTGGGTCCCCTGGACTCTGGCGGTCCACACCCCAGACTCACACCTCTTGAGTCTTCAGTGTCTCAGACTTTCCACACCTGAATCCATCACGCTCTGGGGTCTACCTGGGATCCTTGAGTGCTTTGGACCTTAACGTTTGTGTTTTATCTATATTGGTTCATATTGTTTTGTTTTTATTTTCACTTTATCTTATTTTTTACTCTTTTTGACGCCCTGATTGCTAATATTGCATTATCCCCTAGTCTTTTCTCCTAGCGTGTCCCCCAAAGTCCTTTTTTTTTTTTTATATACAGTTATTTAGGGGTTTTTTTGGTTGTTGTTTTAGATAGTGTTGCAAATGTGACACGTGTATACCTGTATCACTCTTCCCCCTATCTGTTCCCCACCGTTTGCTTATCCTCTTTTTCTTTCTTCCTTTCTTCTTGTCTTTCTTTTTTTCTTTATTATAATTAGTTTTTTTTTTCTCGGTTTTCTCTTTCCCTCTTGTCCCTCATTTTCCACTTATTTTATTTTAATTCAAGTACACAATAGGTGCTACAGGGAACACCTCACATTTGCTGGGTTTTCCCATCCTCCACTGCCTCATTTCTGTGTGAACTGATTTAGGTTACCTACACTATCCCCCTTCCCCTGCATCTTGATATCCACTATCATCTACTGTCTCTACTATATTCCAACCCCCACCTCCCATTCTTTGATCCACAAAGTGTCTAACTCTTAATTTCTAATACCTTTGCTCTGTTTTCTGTCTGTTATCCACTCTTGAAACTATTACCTTTCTTTTCTTTTTCCCTCTCTCATGAAAACAATAGCTTTGTAGTTCATACCATATTCCGCCCATATTCAGTCATCTACTTCATAAAAGGTACTCTACCTACAGCTATAACTCTGTACAATCTACATGAATCTAACCTCCATCCTCCCAGATCTCATATTCTTGCTTTGTTAACATACATTACTAATACTACTTTACACTTTTCCCTTGCTGACACAATTGCATTTCCCCAACACTAATACTTTCTTCTAAAGTGAACTTAACCAACAACAAGTAACTTGAATAAGAAGAAAAAAGCGACAAAGAGAAGATATAACACCTATGCAAAAATAACAACTAATTAACCTCCAAAAGCAGACAAAGAAGCTAAGGAACTGATTAAATTCGTCAAAATAAAGAGATGACCAGAAAGCAACAAAAATCTACAAACCAAACCAATAATCAGGAAAACATGACTGAATCCAATCAACAAACCAATAATCACGAAGGGGAGCAAAACTTGGCACAAGCAATGAAAGAACTCAGAACATTTATCACCGACAAATTTGATGCAGTAATGAAAGAGGTTAACAACATGAAGACATCACTTGCAGGGGAAATTGCAGACATACGTAAAAACATAACAGATATGATGGGAATGAACACCACAGTTCAAGAAATCAAAAATACACTTGCAGCAAATATCAGCAGACTAGAAGAGACAGAGCAGAGAATTAGTGATGTGGAAGACAGTACATCAGAAATCAAACAGATAGTAGAAGGGGTCAATAAGAAGATAGAAAAAATCCAATTAGGATTTAGGGACCTGAATGACAATGCAAAACGCTCAAACATACGTATTATAGGCATTCCAGAAGGTGAAGAGAAGGGAAAGGGGTCAGAAGGAGTGTTGCAGGAAATAATGGCTGAAAACTTCCCAAATCTACTGAAAGAGACAGATGTACATATCCAAGAAGCACAGCGCACTCCACAAGTCATAAACCCCAACAGGCCCACCCCAAGACATATACTTATCAAATTATCCAAAGCTCAAGACAAAGAGAAAATCCTAAAAGCAGCAAGAGAAAAGAAAACCATCACATACAAGGGAAGCTCAATTAGATTAAGTGCTGATTTCTCTTCTGAAACCATGGAGGCAAGAAGACAGTGGTATGATATAGTCAAGGTACTAAAGGAAAAGAACTTCCAACCAAGAATACTCTATCCAGCTAAACTAGCATTCAAACATGAAGGAGAGTTCAAAATATTCACAGACAAACAGAAACTGAAAGAGTATACCAACAAGAAACCTCCCCTTCAAGAAATTCTAAAGGGAGTTCTGCAGGAAGAAAGGAAAAAACAGGAAAGGCAAAGTTGGAGGAGAGTATAAGACCAACAACAACAACAAAAAAGACAAAAAAATATATACAAACAAAATATGACAAACACAAATCCAATCAAAATATGGCTAACACAAATAATTCCTTGATAGTAATAACATTGAATGTCAACGGATTAAACTCACCTATCAAAAGATTCAGACTGGGACATTGGATAAGGAAATATGACCCATCCATATGCTGTCTACAAGAGACACATCTTAGACCCAGAGACGCATGGAGATTGAAAGTGAATGGCTGGAAAACAATCATACAAGCTAACAATAACCAAAAAAAGGCAGGAGTAGCTATATTAATATCAGACAAAATAGACTTTAAATGTGAAACAATTGTGAGAGACAAAGAAGGATACTACATTTTAGTGAAAGGGAAAATCTGTCAAGAAGATCGAACAATCATAAATATCTATGCCCCTAACAAGGGTGCCTCTAAATACGTCAGGCAAACGCTGGAAAAACTAAGTGAAAGAATAGATACATCTACACTTATAGTGGGGGATTTTAATACACCACTATCAACTCTGGACAGAACATCTCAAAAGAGAATCACCAAAGAAACAAAACATCTGAATAGTATATTAGAGGAGCTCGATCTAATAGACATATATAGATCGCTACACCCAAACACAGCAGGATATACATTTTTCTCAAGCGCACATGGATCATTCTCCAAGATAGATCATATGCTAGGCCACAAAGAAAGGCTGAACGAATTCAGAAAGATTGAAATCATACAAAACATTATCTCTGACCACAGTGGAGTCAAGCTGGAGATTTGCAAGGGACAGAAGCCCAGATTTCACACCACGATTTGGAAATTAAACAGCACACTCTTAGAAAAACAGTGGGTCAAAGAGGAAATCTCAAAAGAAATCAATGACTACCTTGAAACAAATGATAATGATAACACAACATACCAAAATTTATGGGATGCAGCAAAAGCAGTACTGAGAGGGAAGTTTATAGCCATAAATTCATACCTCAAAAAAGAAGAAAGAGCAAAAATTGAAGAACTAACTGCACATTTGAAGGAATTAGAAAAACAACAACAAAGTAGCCCAACAGGAAGAAGAAGGAAGGAAATAACAAAGATAAGAGCAGAACTAAATGAAATAGAAAATAAGAAAGCACTTGAACAGATAAACAAGACCAAGAGCTGGTTTTTTGAGAAGATTAACAAAATTGACAAACCTTTAGCAACACTAACAAAGAAAAAAAGAGAGAAGATGCAAATACACAAAATAAGAAATGAGAAAGGCGATATCACCACTGACCCCACAGAAATAAAGACTATCATAAGAGGATATTTTGAAAAACTATATTCCAACAAAAATGACAATCTAGAGGAAATGGACAAATTCCTAGAAACACATAAGCAGCCCATATTGACGAAAGAAGAAATTGATGATCTTAACAAACCAATCACAAGCAGAGAGATAGAATTGGTTATCAAAAATCTCCCAACTAAGAAGAGCCCAGGGCCAGATGGCTTCACAGGTGAATTCTACAAAACATTCCGGAAAGAACTGACACCAATCCTGCTGAAACTATTCCAAAACATTGAAACGGAAAGAACATTACCCAATTCCTTCTATGATGCCAACATTACCCTAGTACCAAAGCCAAACAAAGACATCACAAGAAAGGAAAATTACAGACCAATTTCTCTAATGAACCTAGACGCAAAAATACTTAACAAAATACTTGCTAATCGTATTCAACAACACATTAAACGTATTATACACCACGACCAAGTGGGATTCATCCCAGGTATGCAAGGATGGTTCAACATAAGAAAATCAATCAACGTAATACACCATATAAACAGATGGAAGGAAAAAAATCACATGATTATATCTATTGATGCAGAAAAAGCATTTGACAAAATACAGCACCCTTTCTTGATAAAAACACTCCAAAAGATTGGAATACAAGGGAATTTTTTGAACATGATAAAGAGTATATATGAAAAACCTAAAGCCAATATTGTTTACAATGGAGAAATCCTAGACTCCTTCCCTCTAAACTCAGGAACAAGACAAGGATGCCCACTGTCTCCGCTTCTATTTAATATTGTCTTAGAAGTACTTGCACGAGCACTGAGGCAAGAACCAGAAATAAAAGGCATTCAAATTGGAAAGGAAGAAGTCAAAATTTCATTATTTGCAGATGACATGATCCTATACATAGAAAACCCTGAGAGATCTACAACGAAGATTCTAGAACTCATAAATGAGTTTAGTAAAGTCGCAGGATATAAGATCAATGCGCAAAAATCAGTAGCATTTCTGTACACCAATAATGAGCAAGATCAGGAGGAAATCAAGAAACAAATACCATTCACAATAGTAAATAAAAAAATCAAATACTTAGGAATAAATTTAACTAAAGAGGTAAAGAACTTATACAACGAGAATTATACAAGATTGTTCAAGGAAATCAAAGAAGACCTAAATAAATGGAAGACTATTCCTTGTTCATGGATAGGAAGACTGAACATTATTAAGATGTCTATCCTACCAAAACTGATCTACACATTCAATGCAATCCCAATAAAAATCAACGCAGCCTTCTTTAAGGAACTAGAAAAACTAACTATGAAATTTATTTGGAAAGGAAAGAGACCCCGAATAGCCAAAGACATACTGAAAAAGAAAAACGAAATTGGAGGAATCACACTACCTGACTTCAAAACATACTATAAAGCTACGGTGGTGAAAACAGCATGGTATTGGCATAAGGAGAGACACATAGACCAATGGAATCGAATTGAAAGCTCTGATATAGAACCTCACATATACAGCCACATAATATTCGATAAAGCCACCAAACCCTCTCAATTGGAGAGAGTGGCCTATTCAACAAATGGTGTCTGGAGAACTGGATAGCCATATGTAGAAGAATGAAAGAAGATTACCATCTCACACCTTATACAAAGATCAACTCAAGATGGATCAAAGACCTAAATATAAGAGCCAAGACCATTAAAACCTTAGAAAGCAGTGTAGGGAAACATCTACAGGACCTTGTAATAGGAAATGAATTTATGAATATCTCACCAAAAGCACGAGCAGCAAAAGAACTAATAGATAAATGGGACTTCCTCAAAATTAAAGCCTTCTGCACCTCAAAGGAGTTTGTCAAGAAAGTAAAAAGGGAGCCCACACAGTGGGAGAAAATATTTGGCAATCATATATCTGATAAGAAACTTATAACTTGCATATATAAAGAACTCCTATATCTTGAAAATAAAAAGATAAACAACCCATTTAAAAAATGGGAAAAAGACTTAAACAGACACTTCTCCGAAGAAGAAATACAAATGGCAAGAAAGCACATTAAAAAATGTTCCAAATCTCTAGCTATCAGGGAAATGCAAATCAAAACTACAATGAGATACCATCTTACACCCATAAGATTGGCAGCTATGAAAAAAACAGAAGAATACAAGTGCTGGAGAGGATGTGAAGGAAGGGGAACACTCATCCACTGCTGGTGGGAATGCGGAAGGATCCAACCATTCTGGAGGACAGTATGGCGGTTTCTCAAAAAACTAGCCATAGATTTGCCATATGACCCAGCAATACCACTGCTGGGTATATACCCAGCAGAACTGAAAACAAGGACACAAACCGATATATGTACACCAATGTTCATAGCAGCATTGTTCACTATTGCCAAAAGTTGGAATCAACCCAAATGCCCATCAACAGATGAGTGGATCAATAAAATGTGGTATATACACACAATGGAATACTACTCGGCTGTAAGAACAAACACACTACAAACACATGTGATAACATGGATGAATCTTGAGAACCTTATGTTGAGTGAAGCAACCCAGACATTGAAGGACAAATACTACATGACCTCAATGATATGAAATAAACAAGCTGCCCTAGATAGCAAGAGACTGAACGATAGGCTTACAGGAAATCGGAGGGTGGAGGAAGGATATGAGCCGATGTCTGCAGGGGGGGAATTTAAGACGAGATGGTGGTAAGTATGAACACAAAGAAGAGATAAAATGGGGGCAAGGGGTTGCCTTTGGTTGGGGCTTTACGGGTTTGAGAGTGGCTGGGGAGGGATGGTTGGGTAACGTTGCCCAAAAGTGGGGGGAGGGAGGGGGAGCATACGAACACAGGAGAGGGTCAGGAGGTGGTGGAGAGTAAAATGCCGAGAAAAACATATCAAAATATAATAAAGAGGGTTACCTGTTTAGAATGCTCGGAGGGGAGGGTCTGATGCAGGACGGGCTCCTGGGGAATGCCTAAATGCTCATTCTGCCAGAGTGGGTGACACCATGGGGTAAAATCCCAAGTAGTGAGAGTGGGGGTGGACCCACATCCTGGGGAGGACTAATGCCACCAAATAGAGGGAACTGTATCCCTCGAGAGAAAGGGTGGCTCCCAGGGCACTGGGGCAGTTGAGCAAGTTAGGCCCTGAACACTATTCCATCTATTTCTGGAAGTGGCTCCTCAGGAAACGAAGTTTGGCTGTCACTGTGGGCACCAAGGTGGAAGGGAAAATGGACGTTAAATGTGTGGAACCAAAGTAAAAGGGGGGCAAGAGAGGAGTTTTTTGAGAGTACACAAGGATGGATATAAAACATGTAATATTACACCATAACATATAGGAGATGACAGACTGATAATGTAAACCATAATGTAAAACATAGGATAACTAAAAATGTAAAGAACTGTGTATCCTAAAGTATGCACCATAATGTAAGCATAGATATTACCTTGTTAGAAAGCTAATATCTCAGACTCTGTACATCACCTTAAGTAAATATGATGTGAAAAGGGTGTAAGAGTATCACTGTGGAAGGAAAAAGGTTTTGTGGTGGATGTATGGGAGTGCTGTATATTATATATATGCATTGCTGTGGTCTAGGACTCCTGTGAAGAAATGCTGAATAATTAGGGGGGGGGGGGGGGGAAAAAAAAAAGGATAGGATGTGGAATTTTTTCAAGTCAACATTCTTTATCTAAGTTCTTTATCTAACTTTATCCAAGTTCTTTATCCATCCTTTAAACCCATCGCTATATACCATTCCCTAGTAAGGGACCATGACATTATATTGGGCTTCAAATTTCGGGGAGTTCTGGACCACAGAGTGTTTCAACAATGGCAATGGAGGGATACTGGTATGGGATACCAATGACAGGTGATATATGGCTGACAGGGAGCTGTACAGAACATATGTCCAGGGGGCATGGTAATGATTGGATATACTCATAATGGCAACAATTAAAAACCACAGCAGGGGGGGTACTGGGTTCCTGGCCAGTGGTGCTCTGCCGCGGTCCCAAGGGGAGCAGCGACAGTCTCCCAGGTACAGCGGCGGGGACCTGGAGGGAGTGAGGGTTCAACAGTGAGCCCCTGATGCTAATGACTATGCTTGTGAGCTGATAAACCTAAAATAAGAACAAGGCCTAGAGCAACATTGTGCCTGGGAATTTCCTCCTGTCAGCCTTCATGTTACTCAAATGTGGCCAGTCTCGAAGCCAAACTCAGCATGTAAATGCAATGCCTTCCCTCCAGCGTGGGACATGACACCCAGGGACGAGCCTCCCTGGCAACGAGGGACCACTATCAAATACCAACTGATGATGCAACTGGAAAAGGACCTTATACGGAAGGTTCAATGCGGATCAGCAGAATATCCATGTCTACATAGAATAACATGACTTTAAAATGCTGTTTGACCTAAAGTAAGGGGGAAATGGAAAGGAGAAATGAGTTTATATGGCTACGAGTTTCTAAAAAAGAGTCTGGAGGCTGGCAGAAGGATTGCCCTCATGCACAACTGAGCAGAGTCAGAGAGACAGATAAAGCAGATACAACCCCCAGATATTGGTTCCTTTGAAGGCTAAAGAGACCCATGAGAGTTATGGCCATGGCCGATGGGGTTAACTACCAGGGCAGATGGCCCCTCTTTGGAAATGGTGTTTATGTGTGATGAATCTGAACTCAGATGGGATCTCCCTTCATAAGACTTTCATGCTAATGTGCTGGAGGTGCAGTTAACGTTGGGATTTAAGATATATTTAGGGGATTTGAATCTCTGGACTGACAATGTGATAGCCAGGTCCTGAACCTCAACAGACTCCAGCACCTACAATCTGATTTATTGGACTTACCACACTCAGCTAAGATGGAGTTGAAGAAGGACAATCACCACACCATGGAGCCTAGAGTGATTACAACTGAAAATGGGAGGATTGCATCCAGCATCCATGTGGAATTTGAGCCTCCTCTTGACATAGAGGTGCAATGGACACAACCAATCCAATGTCCACATAGAAGAAGTGGTATTGGATTGAGAAAAGTGGACATGGTGGACGATGGGTATGGGGAAAGGCAGGAAGAGATGAGAGGTGGAGGTGTCTTTGGGACATGGAGCTGCCCTGGATGGTGCTTCAGAGGCAATCACTGGACATTGTAAATCCTCACAGGGCCCACTGGATGGAATGGAGGAGAGTATGGGCCATGATGTGGACCATTGACTATGAGGTGCAGAGGTGCCCAAAGATGTACTTATCAAATCCAATGGATGTGTCATGATGATGGGAACGAGTGTTGTTGGGGGGGGAGAGGGGGGGTGGGGGAGCGGGGTTGAATGGGACCTCACATATATATTTTTGATGTAATATTATTACAAAGTCAATAAAAAAAAGAAAAGAAAAAAGAAAGAGAAAAAAATAAAATAAAATAAAATATTTTATGGTTGAAAAAAAAAAAAACAAAACAGATACCTTATTAGCTATGAAAACATTACTCAGTGGTTAAGGTGAATGCAAATGAATGTTACTGAATTAACCCAGATGTACATTTTGGTCTTTATTAAATGTTTGCTTTATCAGAAAAAAAAAAAAAACAAAAAAACAAGTACAGACACTGTCCAGGTGCATTCACAGAGCTTCTTCACTGATGGAGAAGGAAAACATCAAACAGAATATTTTGTCATAAAGGAGAGAAAACAGAGGAAAATGGTTAAGTTAGACTGAACTAGCTTCAAGTTCTGGAGGATAATGTAGTATCTATCTCGACTAAGGCTTTCATAATGATTTAATTACCTAATTGATGGAAATAGGTTAATTCAATAGTTGGCACTCAGCACAAGCTCAGTGAAGCGTTTAGGACCAGAAGCACTAGCAGTACTTGGAGAAGGGGAAGTCGGTAGCAAATGAGAGTCTAAGAAGTTTTCCCCGGGCACCTGACCTCTAAGCAGAACCCTCAGCGAGTAGAGGGAACACAGAAGGAACACATTGTGCAAAGCCTGGTGTAGATTAAGAATTGCCAGAATCAGGACTGAAGTTTCAGGAAGAGAGATGGACGGTGGCAAGGATGATGAGCATTTCAGCCACGTTTTAGCATGCTTTGTGGTTCCTTCCTCTCATTTAAAAAAAAAAAATCTATTGAAGTATATTATTCATCCTTGAACATACATAAATAATAAGTGTAAAGTAAAAGTTGTGAACTCACAAAACAAAACATCGTCAAAGTATTACTGCCCATATTTTACATTCAGTGTATTTTCCCCCAACCCACCAAATTGTTATATAATACTATAAGAGCCTGTATTAGTATTATAAATTTGTTATAGTTCATGAGAGAATGTTCTCATATTTGTTCTGTTAACCATAGCCAATCTTCCACCACAGGGTTCTTTGCATTATATAGTCCCATTCTTTGTATAATCCATTCAAAATGTATACTCAGTGGCTCTCATTTTCATCACTGAGTTGTATTGTCGCACCTCAGTCAGTTTTAGAACATTTTCATTACTCCAAAAGGAAAAATCCTATAACCCCGTATACCCCTATTATTGTCCCTTATAATTGATTTAATATCATCTTTGCCATTACTGCAAAAATATTACAATATTACTGTTAACTGTCATCGTGAATTATGTTAGTTGTAACTTTCCCATGTATCATCATATTCTTACCTCTTTTTTTAATGCCTTCATGGACTCATGGCATTTTACATAGTCTCATCCCAAATATTTTGATGTTCTGAGTTTCACTATTTGAAACACTAGCAAGTCTTTATTTAGGCATTTTTTTTCTACTATAATGTCAAATATCTGAATATATATCTTTGCTTTTGAACCACCTATATGCCCCTTGTCTTGCTTCCTAGACCACTCCCTTTGACTACCCTGGCCATGCCCAAGTAATACCCCTAAGCAGTCACCCCAGTCCTTAGAAATATCCTATCCTTTCCAGTCCCTATTTTTCACTTCTATCCCATCGGCCAATTCAAACTGGACAAAATCAGAAGGTTTTGGCTATTACTACCTGCACATGCACAAAGAAACAAAATTCTGACCCAAAGTAACCTATCCTTAATCATAATACTAAGTTTTCCACCCCTCATCATGCTAAGGCTGCCATTTTTTTCATTTTTAATGGGCAGGTGTGATCTGCCTCAGCACACGCTCCACTTCCAGACCTCTGTCATCATCCCCAAAGCTGTACCCAACTCTAGCTCAGTAAAGCCCTGTTTTACCCCTAGCCTGAGGAGACAGATTTGAGCCTTGACTCCTGTCTCCATGCCAGCTGAACTTGTACTAAAGCTCTTTCTTTTCTCAAAATTCTGATATCCTAGTATTTGCCTCTGTGCATGTCACGCAGCAAGCCCTTGCTTGATAACAATGTAGCAACCATGAAGGGACATTTCTGGTGTGAGGGCTGCCTGCGTAAGGTACTGCTTAAGGTATGGGGCACGAGTCTCTCACAGCTGACCCTAAGTGGCTATCTAGACTGGTTTGTATAGAGGCTCAACAACCGGGGTCCTCAACGCTCCTGTAGACACTCCAGGCCCTTTGGTGCTTCCTGGTATGTTAAAGAAAGACACAATTCTGGGAACAGATGTCTTCTGGGTGAGTAACTTTGTATTAGTGGTAAATTTGTATTAGTTGCCACTGGTTTTCTTTTCTTGGAGTACTCACTTTCTGGTTTTCTGGGAATTCTCATCTGCTAGGATTGTGGGTTTGAGCCCCATGCTAGAATCTGTTACTAGGAAAAAGCCCCAAGGCTTATGAGAATCAGCTGTGGAAAGGAGCCACAGTTTCTGGTTCTGGGTAAGCTTACAAGGGTTAGAAGTCAGGTTAGAGTTCTGCTCAGCAGCTCTAATACCAGGAAACCTCTATTGGCACCAGATAATTGTAACCATGGGAAATGTTAATAGTACATCTGACTGCATTCCCTTGAAATGTATTTTAGATAATTGATTTATTTCAGTTATGAATCAATTAAAAAGAAAAGATGATTTTCTTTTGTAATACAGCCTGGTCCCAAAATAAACTAGAGAACTAGAAAACAATGACCAGACAACGGATCTCCTAACTATATAACAATATTACAATTAGGTGTATATTGTAAAAGAGAAGGGAAATAGAATTAAATCCCATATGTTCAATCTTTTATGTCTTTGTATCAAAATAAGAATATGCAGAAAAGGTATAAAATTATAGTTTAAACTAATATGTTTTTATGTATTCTGTGTCTGACTGATGGCTAAAGATTTTAATTGAAGTTACAAGCTTTCTATTTGTGAATAACTGTTTGTTTGATGTATATTTTCCTACCTCCAGATGGTAATACCAAATTAACAAATTAAAAAATTCTTAGGAGAGCTCTATTCAAATTGCTTGGTAACATTTCTTAGAACTACAAGATGTAACATTATTTAGATGTGTTTTTCCCCTCCTTACCCAGTACATGGAAGTGAGTATGATTTCCTTTAAAATATTAAATACCCAAACTAGAACAACAGTGCAACACAGTATATTGGTTCACATAATGGTAGGAAGGCAAGATGGTTCCAATGGTTGTTCAGAACATTTTAGGAACAAAGCAAGAGCTTCCTTAGAGTGGAAAAAAAATGAGTCAAGTTCATGCTGATATTTGTCAATTTATCTTTCTTTTATCAAGTCTCTTTTGTGATCTTTTAATATAATCTTTTACTTCTTAGTGTTATATTTTATGACCAACTTCTCCCCCCCTCCTCCCACTTCACTCCCTCCCTTCCTGCCTTCTCTCCTTCCTCCTTTCTTTCCAAAATTACAACTCTGGTTATGAGCACAGGATTTAGAAATAGTCCAGTGAGATTTAAATTCAAACTCTCCTTTTTCTTAGCATTGTGACCCTGGAGAAATATTTCACTTCTGTACACCTCTGTATTTTCCTATTTTCATAAGCAAGATGGGAGTGTTACTCAATGCATGTAAGTTGGATCACTGACTGTTTCTGAACAAGTGTCAATGAAAGTTAGCAAATATTATTTTATATTTAGTATACTATGTTACATATTGTAAGCTAAATCTTATTTTGCATTACAATATTACCCCCTGCCTCCCAATTTGGAGGTTTTCTTTTTATTCCACTCATGTTTGATTCTTGGCCCATGCTTCTGAAATAAGGATATAAAATGTTTATGTTCTGATGACTCCCTTCATCAGCATTACTTGAGAAAGAATCATCTGAAAAGGCAAAGAGTTCCCAATTCTACCCTGATCCTCACCCCTGACACCCCCAGGGAGAACAAAAGGACCCATAGCACAAAGCGGAGGGCTGCCAGCATCTTGGAGTGCATCATACTCATTATTTTAGAAAATGATAATGAAAGAATAAATAATTGTGGCTATTCAGGTTCTGTAGAAATTTTTCCTTTAGTTAACCAGTTTTAAGCCTCATGTTTGAAATCACTTCTTCTGCTTTCATTTTATTGAATCTGTAGTTCATATTTGTCAAACAGTTTTGTGCTAGACTCTGATTTCTCAGAGGTCTTTGGGTATTTAAACCCTCCAGGTATTAGACATTTCAGGTGTCATGCTACTTTCTTCCCTTCAAATTATTAAGAACCACAATTGAGATACATACCCTGAATTATCAGAGTAATAAATCAAGCACTGGCTTTTTAAAAACTCTCACCAAAAATTTTTATTTAGATTAGGATTTTTGGTTTTTTATAGAAAACAAAATATAACTGGATTCACATGACCTGTGAAAGTTCCCCAAAAAGCATAAAGTAATTTTAGAATATTTTGATATGCAGGGTTTTCCATTATCTAAGATATGTAAAATAATGATGCGGATGATATCATTAGTAATTGTACCTATCAGGTACCAGAGCAGTACAGTAGCTACTACCTGGGAAGTATTGCTGTCCTCATGTCACAGAAGTAAAAAATAAAAAAGGTTAGCAAGTTAATTACAAAGATCACCCCATGAGTAAATAAAAGATACATGATGCACATCTAAGTCTCCCTAAATCCAAACTCATATTTTTTTTCTAGTTCAACATACTGTTGCCATATCATATGAGAGGATTTGTTAGTTTGTGGTAAGGGCATGATTCTTGAAGCCAATCTGAGTCCAGCTCTTTGAGTTTATAGCCATATGACATTGACATTCACTTTCTCTATCTGAAAATTGAAATTATAATTTTATTTAGCAATAAAATCTGTGAGGGTTTCATTAGGTTAAATCATTCTGATTCCCTATCCTGCCCTCCAGGTGGGCAAAACCATGGAAACAAGCATAAGTGAAATCTTTTAATTATCAAAAGCAAGATTTTGAATGGAGTGCAGTTTATGGACTGTATTGATAAATTCACTCTTAAGGGAAAATCTAAGGCAGCTGAAGAATTAATGAAAAATAAGGATCAATAGCATTTCCTCAAATAATATCAGAAATCTCAGTTGCTGCCCCTATTATATCAAAGGGCAAATTTGAAACTTCCCATGTAAAACCAAATGAATCAATTTCATATTTTTAAAGATAAAGCTGCTTTTTTAAAACATCAATTGATTGGATACATATTAAAAACTGGTTTTGATCTACTTCTAAGTATAACTGGTACTGTTAGAATTGTGTAATTGAATCTCAATATTTTTAGAAATGCCATCAGAATGATGACATTCCTTCAAGGCAATTCAGAGATATAGTGTATTTCTCCCAAGGAAGAAGATTTTTGAGATAATCCCACAATGTAAAAAACTGAGGAGGAAAGCTATAATCCAATAGCTTTGTAGCCTGCAAATCATTGTCCAATTTACTATCACTCAATATGTGTCTCTTTCCTTAGAGCCAAAAGCTCTTCCAGCGGAGAATAATTCACCTTCTACAAGGACAAAAATCTTTTAAATGTCCCTTCTAGTCTTTTATAATGTAAAATAAAGGTTATAATATATTACTAGCAAATGTTAAATAATGAGATGGCCTAAATTTCTCTATCTCAAATTTACGGCATAATCAATCACTTAAAAATGTAGATTTTGGTTTGGCTTGAAAAGACATTTGTATAGTCAATTTTAAAAATAAGGTCCACTCATAGTTTATAGCAATAGTAGACATCTACAAGTCCCCCTGTTCTCTCTTTGATCTCATGGAGATCTAAGTCATATGCAGAGAGCTGGCTGTTGGGCCTGTTTGCCAGTAGAGAGACCTGGCCAAAGAGCAAATCTGCCGATTGCACTATATATACTTATCAGGGTGATTCATGTTGCAGGTGAAGTTGCAAGAATTTGGGATGGAAATTTGCATTCAAGACTGGGAAAAGAATTTGGGATGGAAATTTGCATTCAAGACTTTACAGGGAAGTGAGTGACCTTAGATCAATGTTCCCATGTGGGAATCAAGGAAGCAGGATGAGGTAGAGGAGAAGTTGAACTGTGGGGCCTACGTGGAGCTCAGGAGCTGAAATGGCTTTGTAGAGTTGTTTCAAATTAGAGCAAGTGGCTCTGTTTTCATAACCTTCCACCAACCAGTTATTGAATACCAACCTCCCTATTTTCCTTTAATCAGCAGTCTAAAATCAACTTCATGGAATACTTTGGGAAGACTTAAAATATTACTTAATCCTGACATTTTTGCTTTTTTAGTTTATTTGTGAGAGTTTTTTTTCATGCTATAAATGCTGGGGCTGTAGTGCTGGAGACAATGGGTGAATTAATCATGCCTCCAATCCTAGCAGCTATTGGGGTACATTTAATAGCTTGAATCTTATGTCATTTCTGCAAAAATCCAGGAATAAAAATACCATGAAAAAGAAACCATTATTTAGGAACTCATTGCCTTCCACTGTTAAAAATGGGAACTGCAATGTAGAAGAGTTTTAGCAAGACCAGCTTGCATATTTACAGAAGCACCTTATTATCAAACTATACCACATTCTTTAGGAAGAATGAAAAACAAGTTCTGGATAGAAGCTATAAATAATTATATATTTTACTTTTTAATTTTAATAAGATGCTGGAGTTACTCTATTGATTAACACCACATATGCCTGATGTCCAGCTACATCCCTGGGCAAACAGCATTGATGTTAAAGCAAAGATTTGAATTATTTTCCAAAGTTATTTAATGGAATTCATTTTATGTTTAACTGGATTTAATGTTGATGGTCATTTTATAGCCTGCCTTCTCTTTTTTAACTTTTTGTTTTAATATGTTTTGCATTTGGTATATCTTTAAGCAATTTTTTTCAACAAATATATATCAGATATAGACACTGTTAAATGTATTGTTCTTGCTTTTATACATGAATGATAATTTAACTAGAATTGACTAATACAGAATTGTTGAATCATAATGCTTTCTCATCAAACTCTGGACAGATGAATCCTTTGTCTTCTAGAATTTAGTGTTGAGAGTCTGAGGAAGCCTGGTTGTTGTTTTTCTTTGTATGTGTCTATCCATTTATTTATTTTCTACTTTTATTCCTTGAGAATTCTTTCCTCAGCTATGAAATTTAATACAAAAATTACCAAAAAAAAACTATAATCTTATTCTCTTGCATTCGTTATTCTAGTACATAAATTTGGTCTTTCCATCTGCATACCTGGGTTTCCTTAGCTCAGGAAATCATTCTCTTCTTTTTCCTTTATTATTGATTTGTTCTGTGTGGGAGACAGAATATCAGCCCCCTAAAGATGTCCATGCCCTAATCTCTGGAGTGTGTGTATGTGTGTGTGTTTTGTTACAGGGTAAAATGGACTTTGCTGATGTAATTTTCATAGGCCTTGAAATAAGGTGGTTACCCTGGATGGTCTAGAGAGGCATAATCTACTCTCAAGGGCCCATAAACTCAGATAACTTTTTCAGACTGGAGGAGATGTGGTAAAAGGGAAAGTCAGAGAGATTCAAAATGTGAGGTAAACTCCAGGACAGGCCTACAACCACAAGGAACTGAATTTTGCCAACTACCTGAATTAGGTTTGAAATGGATTCTTCCCCAGAACCCCCAGATAAGAGTCAGGCCTGTTAATTTTGTTCTTGTGAGACCTGTACCAGCTGAGCTGACCTTTGACCTGCAGAAATGTGGGATAATAAATCTGGTTGTTTGAGATAGCTGTTTGTGATAATTCGTTATGGTAGCAATAGAAAAATCACAACCATATATTACAAACAACATTCTGTTTGTTACATATTTTCAGAATGGTACCTAACTCATATGCAGGTTCTCTAGCTTATTCCTTTCTTATCTTCATTTTATATTTCAACTCTATTTCTGTTCTTTATCATTTGGGAAGCACTCCTTTGCTGTCTTTCAAATTTATGACTTAATTTTATGCTACATTAGAACTACTGTTTTCTGTTTCTAGTATATATTTTAGTATTGAAATTCTATTTTCTTTCTTTTCTTATACTTTTTCTTTAAAGCTCTATTTAAAATTTTTGCATTCATCTCTTTTTGTTATCTGATTATCTTCTAATCTTTATGCAGAACAGTGAAACAGTTAAAGGTATGGTTTCTGAAGACAGACTGCCTGAGTTTGAATTGGGCCTCTGCCACTCACTATCTGTGGGACCTTGAGCAAGCTACTTAATCTTTCTGTGCCTTAGTTTCCTTCTCTGTAAAATAGGGGTAATGGTGGCCATGAGGATTATGATGATGACTTTACCACAGAACTTCTGAGAAGAACAATAGAGTAATACATGTAAAGCACTTACGATATTGCATGGCACAAAAGCAGTTATCAATAATATTAAGGTATGATTGTTCTTCTTTGGTCTATTTTCCTGAATTTTATTAAGATCCAGGAATAAATATATTAAAAAAATCTAGTTCTGTTTTACTTTGGGAATCATGTTTTCCCCCAAATCTATTCTATTATTATGATGCCATCATTATTTTGAGACTTTATCCATTTATTCTTCTTGTGCAGTTTGAGATTATTTATGAATCCCCCCAAAAAGAGAAAGGTTATGTCCATAAACTGGTCTGTTTCTCTGGGTGTGATGCCCTTTGATCATATTAAATTCAAAGGTTTCAAGTTTACTTGATAAAATCAATTTAGAGCTTTTGATTCAACCACATCAGTAAGGCATCACTCAGATTAAGTTTTCACCCGTTGGTGGGCCTTTATAAATGGACATTCACTAATAAGATAGATGGGAAGAGAGAGAGCCCTATAGACACAGAAGAGGAGAGAACTTGGTCATTTCAGTCCTGCCATGTGACAAAAAGGAGAAGGCTCAAACAGTTAAAACCCAGGAAGAGAGATGAACCATTTGCCTGACAGTTGCAGTCAAAGAGAATAGAACAGCTGAGCAACTGAGAAGGCCCAAGAGACCAGGCAGAGATCACTTGCCATCTTGCTTCAACATATGGCAATATACTTTGATGAGAAAGGAACCTTGAGCTGGAGACTTTAGGGCCTTATAACTGTAAGCTCCTACCCCAAATACATACCCTTTATAAAAGTCAAAAGATTTATGGTACTTTGCATCAGCACCCTTTTGGCTGACTAATACACTTTCCTAGAGTATGGGACTCAGTCTCTAGTCTCTAGTTCATACAGCAAGCTGGGAATTTGATGAGAGACTCTGCTGGGGAGTCTCAGTTGACAATTGATGGGGTACAGAAAGCAGGGATTTAGGGCTAAGGTAGGAGACCAGCTGGGCTTTGAAGTGAAGCATATGAATCATCCCATGACCCAAATTCTCCAAACCCCTGAAACAAATGAGGTTGCAGGTCAGTTTATGTGCAGTTATGGTCAATGAAGCCACTTCTTTGGCCCTTGCTCTGGAAATGAGCATAATGCCCACTCGTAGCAATTCTCTATCTCCATTTTCTACGAGAATTAGCTGAACTGTCTAAACCATAGATCCATCTAAGTGTCCCATGGATTCAGGTCTCTACCATCTTATGGCCCCAGATGTGGAGCCCTTCTATATTTTTTGCCTTACGGACTTTTTATTATACCCTGAGGTCCTCAGACCAGACAGCTCACCCTGTCTCTCCCTTTTTGTAGATATAAGACTTTCAGATCTTTAAACATAAAATCTCATTTTAAGATCGTCGTCACTAAGGTCCTTGCTTGCCTATCAACTTCTGTTTTGTTTTGTGTTTTTATTTATTTATTTATTTATTTTTAAAAGATTTATTTATTTATTTTATTTTTCTCCTCTTCCCCCCTCTTCCTCCCCAGTTGTCTGTTCTCTGTGTCTATCTGCTGTGTGTTCTTTGCCTGCTTCTGTTTTTTTCAGCAGCTAGGGAATCTGTGTCTCTGTTTGTTGCATCATCTTGTTGTGTCAGCTCTCCGTGTAGGCGGCGGTGCCATTCCTGGGCAGGCTGCACTTTCTTTCGCGCTGGGCGGCTCTCCTTAAGGGGTGCACTCCTTGTGCGTGGAGCTCCCCTATGCGGGGAACATCCCTGCGTGGCATGGCACTCCTTGCGTGCATCAGCACTGCGCATGGGCCAGCTCCACACGGGTCAAGGAGGCCCCAGGGTTTGAACCGCGGACCTCCCATGTGGTAGAGGGATGCCCTAACCGCTGGGCCAAGTCCGCTTCCCTTATTTTGTTTTATAGATTCCCCCCTCCCCCAAATTATCATCTGTCAAAGATGCAACAAACTTCTGAAAAGCAGTCAACTGATTCTGTTATGCCTTCCCAAATAGATCCAGAAGCTCAAGCTTCATTTCCAAAATGGTCATGTGCCACATTTGCTTATTACTGTCATTCCCCCTCCCCATCTGCCTACCCAAAAACTTCATCTAAATGTTGGTTTGTGGAATTTCCCTGTGGTTTCTTGCACATCCACCAGTTTTTCTAAATATGAGTACTATGTAAGCTTTCCTTCATTTGAGGAAAAACTAGGCATCATTAACTTTCCAGAATCCATCAGAGACATTTAACAAATTGTTGTATGGGTCCTAGAATAAAGTTTGATTTATGTTAATTTACATAAAACATTTTGAAAATTTTGGACTATTAATTTCTCTTTCAGCTGACTTGTTCTGTTCTAAATACTATTAGAGTTTTGCCTACAAAATTTAGGAGATCAATACAGTTGTGTGTGCCATGATACAAGAAAACAATACTGGTAATTACACAATAACCATCCACCAAAGGAAATATTTTGCTTAATATATACATTAAGGATATAAGTATTCCTTAACAGGAAATATTTATAAAGATTAAATGTATTCACATGTAGTTTTATTTTATTTAATTGTGTAGTTCAACAAAAAGTGGTTGTACATTTTATGAAAGTATAAATAACACCGAGTCCCAATCAATGTGCTTAAATTCTAAGTATAATTATGTCTTCTCTTCTTAACGGGATTCATTCTTCCCATAAAATAATTATCATAATAAACTTTTAAAAGGTGATGATATCGGCAGAAATCCTACTATCTTTGACACAAGGTTTTGATCCTGTCGTGTGACAGAAAGAAGGCTCAAACAGCTGAGGGCCCGGGAAGAGATGAGCCATATTGCCCGACAGCTTACAGCAGCAAGTGGGAAGAAAGCAGAAGGGCTCTCTTGGATACAGAAGGCCAGAACAAGCCCTATGCCAGGAGAGAGAGGACTATAGGATCACTTAAATGCGAAGCCTCAAGAGCCTGGGCCCATGGAGCTCAGGAGGAAGGGAAAGCCAGGAGCAGAAGGATAGACCAGGTAGAGATCCCGTTATGTTGCTTCAACATGTGGCTGCTGATTTTAGTGAGAAAGCACCTCTTACGGTGCTTTCCATGGCCTTGGGACTGTAAGCTTTTACCCCAAATGAATACCCTTTATAAAAGCCAAGAGATTTCTGGTACTTGGCATTTTTGCCCATCTTTGGCAGACTAATACGGAAGTTTAGGATGGACCAGAAGCATTTAAGTTTTGTGAAAACTATCTATCTTAATGATTAGAACGTAAATGAGGTTAGTAAGAGCTAGACAGTAACAATTATAATAAGTGAAAATGACCTGATTTAGTAAGGTTTGACAGGAGAAGGAAGGGGAGGAAAAAAGGTCACTGTCAGAAACAATGTGATCCAAAGAGAGGGGGAAGAGGAAAGGAAGACCCAGTTAGCCTCAGTGAAGCCCCGTCTTCCGCCACCCGCTTTTCTCCCCAGCGAGCAGCTTTTACCGCAGGGCCCACTAGTTGATTCATAAAACGGGCTTGCTCTTTGCGGGTCGTGGTCTCGGAGGGCAATCCACCCTGCTCCTGCTCCGGTGCCTGCCCCGCCTTCTCTGGGCTGCGCGGGGAGACCCGGTTGCGCTGCGAGCTCTTCTTCACTCCTTCAGGTACAGAGCACTGTCCAGCAACTCTGCCCTTGTGTTACTTTATGCCTTTACAACCTCTTTTCCTCAACTCTCTGGCTTTGAGGCGTAATCTTTGGCCTCCCGTGCTTTTGCTTTCTGCGGATGCCAGCCTGTTTCTCAATCATGCAGGCACAGCGGTGAGAGTGCTGAGGGAGTTTTTCCTTCACGATGGCAAAGCAAAGGGTAGGGAGACATGAATGAATGTACAGTAGTGCAGAGACCTATCCTTGGAAAAGAAAAGGAGGCCACAGAGACGAGAGAATAAGGGAAAGGAAGACAAAACAGAAAAGGAAGACCTTGCTTCCACACATTTTATCTAAATTGAAAATAGGATTGTTTTCGTTACCCTGGCCCTGCAATAACCAAAATACTTCCTACGTCCGTGTTTGCCTTTCACACGTCCCCATGGATTCTTTACACAGTTTTCAGAGTAATCTTTTAAAGTTAAACTAGATCATGCCTCTCCCTTGCTGAAATTCATCCCATGGCTTCTCACTGCACATGGAATAAAATCCAAACCCTTATGTTGTTTATGAAGACGTATGCCTTAACTTTCTCACCTCATTTCACACTATGCTAACTCCTTCCTGTCCACAATTTCCAGCGACATCAACCTTCTTTTTATGACTCAAACATGCCAAGAGCATCTCCACCTTAGGGCTTTGCACTTGGCTTCCCTATGCCTGAAATTCTTTCTCCTTAATTTTCTCATGACTAATTCCTTATTCTCATTTAAGTCTCATCTCCAAATTATCTTATCAGACAGGACTTCCCTGAAATCAATCTAAAACAGCCATACAGTCATTCTCTAATACAGTACCTATATTAATGACCTCGTAGCTCTTTTTTTAAAATCACCTATGTATTTCTTTGGTGGTTATTTGTCATTTTTTATCTGAACTGTCTCACATTAGAATATGTGCTTTGGAGAAAAGGACTGTCATTGGTCTTAGCTGCTGTATCCCCATTGCCTCTAACAGGACCTCATATGTTGGTTAATGGTTTTATGTTTCATTTTCAATGAAATTTTTAAAAAATTGGGTTTTCAGTATATAGCATCATACCCCTTGTTTCTGGGATTCAATGTTTACAAATATTTCTTATTATTCATGGGATGTGAATCTTGACATTAAATTTAGAGTCATGTTTGATAAATTTGTCTCTAAGACTGGAACTCAGATGGCATAAAAGGGAAAAATTTTTGAATCTAGAAAGATTGCAAGAGAATAATTTCATATACTTTGTTGAAGATACTGTAAGAAAACTACTGTTTTTGAAATTCATACATTTTTAACAAATGCCTATTTAATAATCCCTCTTTTAATTCTTGATTGCCCTAACATTCTGATTTCTTGTTCTCTAGAGTTTCTCTGTGTCTATCATCTACTGCTACAGTAATAGAAACGTATGATCAAAGGAAGGGTACCCTACCTGAAGAGTTCAGTAGGGTTTCTAATAAATAGCTACCACAAGTTAGATTAATTTCCCTAGATTTAATTTGTTAATTTAATTAATTACTTTTACCATGCATTAAAGAATAAGGGGATGAGGGAAATGGAGAAATTTTAATCATAAAATATTTTATGAATAAGTGAATTTTAATGAAGATTAGCTAAGATTCGTATCTTCCAACATTTTAAAATCTCAACTCAGAAACTCCTGATTTAAAACTTGCTAGAACACATTGACAGATGCTTAGAAGGACAACACAACAACTGTAGTACCAGAAAAAAGCTAGTATAGCTTAAATATAAAGGCATTGTACTGTACATTATATGTTAGAAAAATTCAGTATAACTCTTGCTCACCTGCCAGGAGGCACACAGAGCTATAGATTTAACATTAACCAGATTTAGCTCTACCAAAAATGTATATTTATGTGCTTCCTCATCCTTACATCCGTCATCATCTGTCATTATCTGAACATTCACATCCATACCACTCCCCCCATCCTTATCACCCCAAGATTACCCCACCCCATGTACCAGGCATTATTTAAGATTAAGGAAAAAACTAATTTTTCTGGACCCTCCTTTGGAATGTCATCCTGATAATTAACTTTCTTTTTTTCAACTGGTATAAAATCTGTGAGAAAAAACCCTTAATGGGGAGGCTGATTTGAGATTGAACATCTCTAGTTTCCCAGTAAATAAATCCTCTTTTCCTTCCTAGCATAGTTCGATGGGTCGCACTGAGCGATCAAACCCAGCCCAGGCCTCCCCGGTCCTCTTCACAATGTTCATAGTCTAACTCATAGTAACGTTACGTTCAATTCAAAATTCTATAAGAAATGCCAGTTTGTGCTTTCTTTGTGCCAAAACCTATTAAAACACACCATTCTCTTTTTTTCTTTATTATTATAGAAGCTTTAGATTACATAAATGTTACATCAAAAATATAGGGGATTCCCATATGCTGCACTCCCTCCTCCACTTTTCCCCTTTAACTACATCTCTCATTAGTGCGGTACCTTTACTACGATTTATGAGCACTTAATGAAGCATTGCTGCTAACCATGGTTTATGGTTTACATTATGATTTACACTTAGCACTGCACAATTTTATAGGTTTTGACAAAAAAGAAAATGGCCTATATCTGTAATTGAAATATTATGAAGAAAATTCCAGTGTTCAAAATATGCTCCGTGGTCTACCTATTCTTCCTTCCCCCTCCCCTCAGAACCTCTGGTGACCACTGCCTTTACATCAATGTTACAAGTTCTTCCATTACTAGAAAATAGTAAGTCCATAGTTGCAGTCCTCGCTTATATTTGTTCATTCCTCAGTCTTGAGGATTTGGGGATGGTGATACCCACTTTGCTTCTGTTTGAGAGGGGGCCTAGATCCCGTGGGGCAGATGGGTGCAACTGTCTTGCTTGCAGTTGCAGATACTCTCTGCTTTGTGGGATTTTAAACTTCATTCTGGCGATATGAAGCTTAAATAGCTTGGTAAATTTAACCTTATGATTTTGGGGGATATTCATTCAGTCCTTTCCTCCACTATTGGATATATTTCAAACCTTCCCCTTTCCAATTTTCAATGTGCTGTAAGTCCTGGAAATGTAATGAGAACTGTTCCAGTAGACCCCCTGCTGCTTCTAGCCTGATTTAAATGATGACATTCTCCCCCAAGCCTATTGAAAAAGCTGGAATGAATGGCAGCGGAACAATGAAGCCATAGCAGAAATTCACAGGTGAGTCCTGCCCTAATACAAATATATTCCAAGTGCCCTTTCTTTACTTCTTTTTCCTATGCTCCTCCCCTCTCCCATGTGTCTGCAATTTGCAATTAAGGTAGTCTGCATTTGTAGCTGTTTTCACACCCTTCTTCTGCCTTGGTAGGAACCTTGCTCCTTTTTTTTTTTTTTTGTCTAAACCCAGGAGTTCTTTTGTTTCTCTGCCTATGTTTTTATGCATCTATTTCTTTGCCTCTATTTCATTGAGAGCATTTCAACATATAGTAAAAGCTCACCTTGAACAAATCCCTTCACATCGGTTTAATACTTTACATTTTGAAATAATTTTAGATTTATAGGAGTGTCATGAAAATAGTTCATAATTTCTATATACACTTTGCCCAACCTTCCCTATTATTACTATCTTAGATCTATCAGAACTGAGACATTTACACTGGTATAAAACTGTTAACCAAATTACAAACTTTATTCTTAGTTCACTAGTGTAGCAGTCTGATATTGGTTATGAATTCCAAAAACAGATCTTGGATTATGTTTGTAAACCGTTCTTTTCCTCTGGGCATATTAGATTATATTGGATTCAGAGGTTTCACTTTTATTTGATTTAATAATGATTGAGGCTATGATTGGGTCACATTGCCCTTGGTGGGTGAGGTCTCACAGAGAAATTGCACTACAGAGAAGGGAGGCTGGAGGTTTGATCCTGGAGCTTGGGAAGTAAACACATAGAGAAGCAGATACATGAGGAAGGAGAGTAGGCTCAGTTGGACAGAGCAGATGCCCAGGGATAGTCTGCAGCTGACCTTGTGGAGGGAGAGGAGGAAATGAGCTCGGAGAAAAATGTATCCTGAGAAGAGAGAAACCCAGGAAGCTTGAATCCTTGCAGATGTCGATAGCCATCTTGCTCCAATAAGTGGCAGTGGACTTTGGTGAGGGAAGTAAATTATGTCTTATGGCCTGGTAAATATGGGCTTCTACCCCAAATAAATACTTTTTATAAAAGCCAACAGATTTCTGGTATTTTGCACAAGCACCCCTCTGCCCCTCTGGCTGACTAATACAACTACTTATCCCAGGAACTTTAATATCAGTGTTCTCTTTAAGATGGTAATATTATCACCTACTTTGTAAGGTGTTTGTGAAACGTATTGAGAACTGTCACAGTCTGATATGGTTATGAATTCCAAAAATAGATATTGGATTATGTTTGTAATCTAGTCTGTACCTGGGCATGATTAAGTTATGATTATTGCTTTGATTGGGCCACGTCATTAGGGCACCCCAACAAGGGGTGGGGACTCACAGATAAAAGGCATGGTAAAGGACAGAGTAGATGGTTTTTTGGCGTTGGAGTTTGATGCTGAAGCCCCAGGAAGTAAACTCACAGAGGAAAGAGAAGTCAGCCCCAGGAACACACAAACCCTAAGATCAGGAAAAAGCAAGCTCTGGTAAGAAAGAAACCTTGAACCCAGAGAGAAGCAAGACCTCGGAAGGGAGGGACCCAGGAAGCCTCAACCCTCGCAGACATCGGCAGCCATCTTGCTCCAACACATGAAAGTAGACTTTGGTGAAGGAAGTAACTTATGCTTTATGGCCTAGTATCTGTAAGCTCCTACCCCAAATAAATAAAAACCAACCATATTCTGGTGTTTTGCATCAGCACCCCTTTGGCTGACTAATACAGGAACATGGGTAAAATCTCTGGGATCTAGTAGGACGTCAATAATACCATTTGCTATTTTATTATTTACGATTTACAATCACTGTTACAGAAATGGCAAATGTTCCCCTCAAAGCCACAGGACTCCCAGGTGATTTCTGATACTCAATGTGGTTCTCACAAGTAGAGTTGATGGAATCTATGCAAAGACCAGAAATGGTCGCCTCCTAGTGGCAGCCGCAGATGCAGCTCGGTGATACCAGAGTGGTTCAGTACCAGCAGCCAGCTGCAGATGGCAGCTTTCCGTGGCACCGTTTCTGCAAAGTGGCCAAGACAGTAGGCAGACTGAGGGGAGGCCTTTAACATACCAGCATGGACTAAGTCACTAAGTTATTTTGTCATTTTACTGGAAGGAGAAAAATATTCGACAGAGTGGGCACAGTTCTATTGGAAAGGAAGGGAGACAGAAGATCCAGATCCACTTTGAAAGAAACCCCAGGATAATATGAAGACGCTGAGTACCTGGGGGATAAAGTAGTGGCAAAATCATCACAAAAGAGAGGGGGAATCTGTTTTTAGTGGCAGGCTCTGTCAATAATCAAAAGAGCATCAAAGCATTTGGACTTTGGAAACCTGATGGAAGTGTAGACTACCCATCTGGAGAGCAGTATGGCAACATTAGGTCACATTCAGAATAATTACATCCTAAAACCCAGAAATATTATTCCTAGCTACTTGTGGTAGGCAGGTTGGTTGGATGGGAGAGGGAGATGGAAATAAAAGGGAACCAATAAGTAATATAAGGGGAGCTTCCTAGATTGGTGATGTTAGTGGACCATGAACTGAGGACTATGATGAGCTTTGCAGTGAGAAAGAAAATATGAAAAGATTGTAAAGCACAATCAGTTTTGTGGTGTCCAGTGCAATACTTCTCCAGGTAAACTACACTGAGCCCCAACTACTGTAATATAGATAAATGTTTCCATTCCCTGGGATTCAAGAGCTCAACTAAACCCACTAACCTCTTGTGTTTCTCTAAGTAGATGAAGGAGAACAGCATTTAACTGGTCTTTAGTAATATTGCAAGGCAGTTTCTGCTCATCTCAATAGTAACACTCCAAAGAGATTAATTTTTATAGATCTGACATAAAGTCAATGAGTTTATTGATAATTTTTGGCAGCATTTAATGGAAGAGGTTGGTATACAGGCTTTCATGGTTACACGGGAGAGAAAAAGAAAAAAAAAGAAAAAAAAAAGAAAAAATCATTTAAAGTACGTAGCAAAATGTTTATCATTTATGTGTCTCTTTGCCAAAGACTGACAGAATTAGAGAGAAAACAGTAAATATGATGTAATATTTTAAATGAATAATAAAGATTTGTTTCATGACTTTCTGATTTGAGTAATGAATGATATTTCTATAATTGTTTTCTTTAAAGATTGTCTAACCAATAACCTTTGGTTTTTCTAATTTAAGTCTTCTGCTTTAGCATTGATTTTTGAGGCACTTTGTATAAATGGAGATCTCTGATAATTTCATGTTAATGGGTCAGTGACTTACTTTTCTTACAATAAGTGCTGGTTAAAATTATCCAAAGACATTTTTGACATAGTTCTAGACAAATGAGACAGATGAAGTATAATGTGGTTGGGAAGATTCTCCCAATATATGGGCAAGTTTGAAAAGCGAATTCAAGAAATGTGCATTATAATGCTCAATTTTTGTAAAAATGTGTTTATAGGTTTCTAAAATTTTTGAAAGTATATAAAACAAAATGCTAAGATTGGTTATCCTTGGGTGATTATTTTTGATTGTCAGTAATTTGCAGTATTTTCTCTAGTGAAAGCTAGATTACTTGTATAAAAATATAATCTCTTTAGAAAATAAAAGGCATGACATATGTTTGTCTAAATGATTGCTTTCCTAAGAAGTCCTGTGATGTGACTTCAAGAATAACTGTAAGAAGCCTTCCATACTGTTTTATTAAGATTAAAAATAGTAAAAGGATAATACTGTTATACTGTTAAATCCATTATGTCGTTTTTATAGGGAGTGCTGGGATCGATCCCAGAGAGCTCAATCTGATTGATCAGACATATACCAACAACATATTGCCTAGAAGGACATTATACATAAGAACAAAACTGGTATTGATAGGTGTGTTTCTTGTAGCTGTTGGATAGTTTAATCCAAAGTAAAAGATACCCTGATTTAATGTGACTGAAGAAATATAGAAGTCCAGAGGTTGGATAGACTATTGGGTTTATTGATTAAATAAGCTTACGAAGGTCATCAAGAACCCAGGTTCTTTCTGTTTCCAGGCTCCTTAATGTAAACTTCTTCAGGCTGAATGTAGGTTGGCTGTGGTCCTCCAGGCAAGACAGCCATATGTGACAGAGTCCAAAAGCTCATATTGTACAACTCTTCTTGAATGTGAAGCAGAAATTAACAAGAAGTATCCAGAAAACTCTCTCATATTTATTTGCCTTTCCTGAACCAATCAAATGGTGCAGATGAGAACTGAGTATCCTAAAATGTATTGCGAACATGTTGGGCCTGGTTGATAAAATTAGAAAGCTGCTTAGTCATAAGGTTGAGTGCAAATCATTTTACCTTTATTCTCTAGATGATTAGGAAATACTTTGCTTTGTCTTTAACTGCTTCTGACATGCTCCAGAATGGGAAGCAGGGAGGAGAAGCAGAATGCAAAATTGTAAATCCTGTATGATCTCAACTACCTTAAAAAATTTCTTGAAAAAAAGAAAAGATGGGAGGGAGACATGCAGACCTGCACTCAACCAGTGGCTGATATGTTTGAGAGTTGTTTATATTCGGTATTTTGGAGATATTCAACAAATAGCATAAGGATTCTTTTAAATTATATTTTTACTTTTATTGTGAGCTCTATCATACATCCTGGAGTAAACAAATTTTAAGAATAATTGAAAAGCAAATAGCAGTGTAACCGTGGTTCAAGAAAGAAAATAAATAGACCAGTACCTCAAAAAGTCCTTTGTGTCCCTCCTAATCATCTTCCCTTCATCCACTCACAAGTAACCACTATATTAACTTTGTGATAATCACTTCTTTACTTTTCTTTCTATTTTCCCACTTAAGTATATATCTGTATAAATAGTTTACTTACGCTTGGTTTTGTGCGACGGCTTGCTCGGTCGGTAGAGGTGGGGTCCGGCTGCGGACGAGGGGTCGGTCCAGCTCTGGACGAGGGGTCGGTCCCGCTTGGGACGAGGGGTCGGTCCCACTTGGGACGAGGGGTCGGTCCGGCAGCACATGAGGGATCGGTCTCACAGGGGTTGCGTGGTTCGGCTGACGGGGACGCCCGGCAAAGCCGGCGACGAAGGGGTCACCCAGAGAAGCAGGCGACGAACTGGGGACAAGGGAGGCCAGGCCCTTGTCGGGGGCTCTCAGGACTGGAGGGCGCACGGCAGAAGAACTACCGCGGAGACAAGGTAAACAGGCAAGTCCACTTTATTGAGGGAGAGGCAACAGTTTTATAGGGGCTGGGGAAGGCTGATTGGTCGAAGCCACGCCCTGTTCTGATTGGTTGCCGGTGAAAGGTCAGTGGGCGGTACTGGACGGGGGAGGGGTGGTGGTTAGGGATTGGCTGTCGCTGTTGCTGGGGGAAGGGGCAGGGTTTAGGGTTTGGTGGCTGCTGTTGCTGGGGTGGAGGGCAGACTTGAGTTTCCCGCCCACGCCTGGCTGTTGCTACTGTGGGGGGGGGGGGGGGGGGGGGGGGGGGGGGGAAGGGCAGACTGGATTTTTCTGCCCACGCTTGGCTGTTGCTGCTGTCGGGGGAGGGGAAAAGGGCAGACTGGAATTTTCCGCCCTGCGCCTGCGCAGGGAGAAAGAAGAAGAAGGGTGCCGCCCCACAAGGCATCGTGTGGCGCCATCTGGGAGGAGGGGCGGCCGCGGAAGCATGGCTGCCGAGAAGGGGAGACCCGAGGGCACTCTGCGCCCATGCCGAGCTTCCTTCAGGGGTGGCGGTGAGTCCGACCAGCCACCCTATTATGGGGGCAGCGGCTTGGCCTGCCGCGGCTGCTCCCCCGCCAGGCCAGCAAACCACACTTCAGCCCGAGGGGTGACCGCAGTTTTGAACTGCATGTACTTGGAACCATGCTGTGTTCTGTTTGTGTCTGGCTTCTTTTGCTCAATATTTAGGTTCCTGAATTTCAGCCATGTTGCTGTGGATAGCTTTGGTTCATTCACTTTTGTTTCTATATAGTATTTCACAGTAAAAATATACTACAATTTAGGAACATTCTGTTTTTCACGGCCATTTGGGTTATTTCCAGTTTGGGGAATAATGAACTTTTCTATACACGTCTCCTTGGACACATATTTTAGTGGTATTAGAACTGATGGTAGGTCCCTCTTCAATGTTACTGAATAATTCTAAAATGCCCACAAAGTGGTTGTAAAACATTTCAGTTCACATATCATGGTATTAGAGCTTTGTTACTTCCTATTTACCAAAACACTTTTTTAAAACGAGATTTTTAAAGTTTTTATACATTTGGTGTGTAATGATATCTTATAATTTAATTTTCTTGGGTACTAATGAATGTAGACATCTCATTTCCTCTATTGACCATTTAAAAAGAGACTTTATGATGTACTCTTTAAATATTTACCCATTTCTCTACTGGCATGAATTTTTCCCTTATTCATTTATAAGCAAGTTCCTTTGTATTTTCTAGATTCTAGGTATGCTCTTGAAATAGATATATATTGATACATGTGTTTCAAATTCTTTCTTTCTTTGTATGTCTCCTTATATTTCTCTCTCTTTATTATCTATTTTGAATTTTTAAAAACTTGCAGTCCATAAAATTTCACTTTTTTGGTACATAGTTCTGAGTTTTTAAGCCTGTGTAGGTTTTTAAACTACCACCACAGACCCAATACAGAACAATTCTAGTATCACAAAGAATTCACTTTTGCTTTCCTTTTGTATTCATATTCTCCTCCCATCTCTAAAACCCTGGAAACTATTGACCTGTTTCATGTTTCTATATATATGTTTTTTTTCTTTCTATAGTATCATATAAATTGAATCACATTGTAGGTAACCTTATAAAGACTGGTTTCTTTCTTTAAGCAAAATGCATTTAAGATTCATCTGTTGTTTTGTATCTTAATAGGTCTTTTTTTTAATTGCTAAGATTATTCCATTGTATGTATATATCACTCATTGAAGGACATTTTACTTGTTTCTAGCTATTGATGGTTGTGAATAATGATTCTGTATTCATTTAAGTGCAGATTTGTGCATGAACTTTGTTTTCAGTTGTCTAGGATAAATACTTAGAAGTGGGATTTCTGGGTCATATATATTAAATATTTATTTAACTTTTTAAGAAACTCATAAGTCTTTTGATGAAAATAAGTTTATAAATATGGTTTTAATTCTATCTTTATTATTGGTTTTTGTGCACGTGTGCATGCACATGTCTTTTGAAATAAATCATTCTCTTTCCCTGAGGAAAGAGTCATATCAAAGAGATTTTCTCCCATCTTCTTGTCTAAAAACTTCACAACTGCTCCCTTTCCATTGAGAATTTTAACCCACTTGGAATTGAGGCAAAAGTCGTCAAGTTCATCATTTTAGAACGTTCTAGGGGATTGGATGTGGCTTAAGTGTTTGAACACCTGCTTCCCACATGGGAGGTCCTGGGTTTGGTTTCTGGTGCCTCCTAAAAACAAAACAAAACAAAACAAAACAAAAACAAACAACAATCAAACAGATGAACAAACCAAATTAGGAGAGCCAGTGTGGCTCAGTGGTTGAGAGCTGGTTTCACACATATGAGGCTCAGGTTCAATCCCCTGCTTCAAACAAAAAAGTTCTGACAGTATAGCTGGCTAATGTTTATGGCTATTTTTTCCTGTAATAATAATATTTCTATCTAGCATAAAAGATTTTTAAAGGGAAAACAGACTCTCGGAACAAATTGGAATGGATTTCACAATATTATTGTCATCAAATTAATTCAGTTTAATGCTAAATTCTTACACGTGTTTTATTTCTTTGTTTTTAGTGTGAAAGGAGTTACAATAAATGCCAATCTTTACCTCTCAAAATAGGCAGTATTAGCATTGTGTCTTCTATTTGCATTTTTTTCCCAAGGAGAAATAACATTAATAAAACAATTAGGAAAATCAGCAGAAATAACAAAGTATGAACTGGTTATTTAATTATTTTTTAAAATTTTTATTTTTTAAAAGATACTTAGGTTACATAAGTGTTACATAAAAAATATAGGGGATTCCCATGTGCCCTGCTCCCCACACTTCCCCCATTTCCCACATTAACAGCATCCTTCATTAATGTGGTACATTCATTGCAAATGATGAGCACATTTTGGAGCATTGCCACTAAGCATGGATTAAAATTTACCTTGTAGTTTACACTCTCTCCCACCCAATTACGTAGGTTATGGCAAGATATATAATGGCCTGTATTTGTTGTTGGCTGTATTTGTCATTCAGAGCAAATCCCAAGTGCCGAAAATGCCCCCATATTATACCTGTTTATCTCTCTCCCTGTCCACAGAACCTCCAGTGGCCACTTCCTCCACATCAATGATATAATTTCTTCCATTTGTAGAATCACAGTAACTCTATAGTAGAATACCAGTAAGTCTACTTTAGTCCATAGTTCATTTCCCAATACTGAGGATTTTGAGATGGTCATGTCCACTCTACCTCTAATGGAGAGGGGGCTGTAATCCATTAGGGCAGATGGATGAAACGCTCTCACTTGCAAGAACTGGTAATTTAAAATAAAATCATACGAAATTAAGTTACTTTGTAATTGTCCTGCAAAGACTTGTCCTGTATGAGCTTGTTTTACTGCAATGAAATCTTACCTAGTATTTTTTATGGAAAAAATTTTTTTTCATGAAGTACTTTGCTACCCTTATTCTCCAGTATAAAACAGGGAAATATTAATGTGGGGCTTTTTCCATGGAAAATTTTGAGGGTAATTTCTGAGCTCTTCCTACATGAGTCAACAAAATGGGTCTTATGTTGAGCTTGTTTTTAGGATCTACATTACTTCCTGAATACATCTTTCAGTGGACTGAGTTTTCCAACCCTCAGTATTAACCACATTCTGTTGGAGATAACCTGCTGGGATGGGGCAGGGAGGGGACATAAAAACAACCTCATACACAAAAAGATTAGATGGCCCTGGGAATGGGAGTAATGGCCAGACCAGAAACAATCTCCTCACCAAGAAAGGCTGTTTGAGTTTAAATTGGCTTACAGGACTCAACTGGTAAAAAGTCACTTAGTTTCCCAACTGGAAAAAGATGTCCTCATTTAGCTTTCTGAAAGGGAGGGAAGAAAGCTTGGCTTCAATGTTCTCTTTTCTGGTTCTTCCTCTCTTCCATCCCTACAACCAAATTAAGCTTTTTTTTTTTAAATTTTGTATTTTGGTTCAGAAAAATTATTTTGACCTGTGTTCAAATTCACTGGTTATTTCCTTGGCTATGTTGATTCGAATGATGAATCCATCAGGGGTATTCTTCATCTCTTACTGTGTGTTTTATTTCTACCATTTCCACTTGAGTCTTTCTTATACTTTTCTTTCCTGAGATTTCAGCTGATATTGCATGTTATCCAATTTTTCTGTTAGAATGTTTAGCATATTAATCATAATTATTTTAAATTCTTTTTTGGATAATTTCTACATCTGAGTCTTATCTGAGTATGAATCTGTTGATTACTTTTCTCTTGGCAATGAGATGCTTTTCATGCAATTTTTCATGTGACATGCAGGATGGTATAGAATGAAGTAAATAAGTATTTGGAAACAAACATGCCTTTCCTTCTGCTGGCCATGTAGTGTGAGTTTGCACTGTGTTTGATATTTGTTTCTGTTATGTTAACCCTCAGTGCATAAGCTTCATATTTCTCTACTGAGATCTGGTGTTTAGGCGGGGCTGCTTTGTCAGAGGATTTTCCTTAATAGCCTGCTCCAACCTCAGATTTAGTTCTTCCACTGCTCTATGGCTCAGAGAATATGTCTTTTGTAGCTTTCTACTCCAGACTTCTTAGCTTAGTGATATAGAGTAGAGATAGGATTTTCTGATGTTCTGATTTAGCTTCAGGCTTAGACAGAAACTGTGCCCCTGGATGTTTTAGTTTCCTTGCTGCGAAATCAAATACCAGGCAGTGGGTTGACTTAAACAATGGGAATGTATAGACTCACAGTTTTGAGGCTAGGAGAAGTTCACAATCTAGGCATCAACAAGGGGATGCTTCCTCCCTGAAGACGAGCATTTTGGGGTTGGCTGCATGCAATCCTTAGTCTTTGGCTTTTCTGTCACATGACAGTGCACATGGCAGCTTCTCCTGGCTTCTCCTTTATCTTCTAGGTTCTGTTGACTTCCAGCTTCTGGCTGTTCCTGTGACTTTCTCTGTTTGAATTTAATTCTGTTTATAAAGGACTCCAGTAATAGAATTAAGATCCATCCTGATTCGATTGGGCCACAACTTAACTGTAGTAATCTCATGAAATGTCCTATTTATGACGGGATCACACCCACATGAATGGTTCAGTTTTAGAATATGTTTTTCTGTATACATAACTCCAAGCCACCAGGCCATACTTCTGGGACCAGAATAGAATTATATTCCTGCCTCTTCTCTGTGGCAGTAGTTCTCAAGTGGTGGGATTTTGTTTCCTGGGGTATATTTGGCATTACCTGGAGACATTGGCATCTAGTGAGTAGAGGCCAGGAATGCTGTTAAATATCTCACGGTGCACAGCGCAGCCCATACAAGGAAGATTAATCTGGCTCAAAATGTCAATAATGCTAAAGTTGAGACACCCTTCCCCTGAGGGATAGAGGGATTTTTCATGTTTGTTTCTGTTCCCTTCCCACAGCTGCAGTGGGTTTTCACTAGTGAGATAAGGGCTGTAGCTTTTCTTTTTTTTTAAACCGTATCCCCATGTAGATTCAGGCTTTTGTCCACAGGGAGTTGGGGGTGAAGATTACAAGTTGTTTCCTGGCACTCCTTAGTAGCTGTTGTTTCAGGTCTGCACCATACGGAGTGGAGATTGCAGAAAACAAAGCCTGAGATAGTCATGGAACTCCCTTTACTATTTTAGGCTACTGGAGCTTTGTACTTTCCTGCCTGCCTGCTTTCAGCCTGCGCTAATTCATCAAAGTTCTAACTGAATTCTTTTTACCCGGCTTGGCTGACTGGACCCCAGGTCAGTGATTGCTCCCTGTGTCCAGTCTTCCCTGAAGGCATCGTCTCCCCATATTTTGGGTTAGATGGTTGTTCTGTTTTCTCAGCTATCGTATGGGCTCCTGAACTTGCCGTATGTATGGCTTTAGTCTTAATGGAGGGGTGAGAGCAGTGTTCTTTCTAGCTCTCTTCATCCTTGAGCAAAAATTGTAGATTACAACACAAAGGTTTTGTGATAAAATAAACTGTCAAGGAATATGTCTTTCTGAAACAGACAACCCCTACCTCAAAATGCAAGAGATTTTTTGCAAATCTTTTCTCCATCATTTGTTTGAGCAAATAAGTAAATTAACCAAAGCTTAATTTTATGTAATGTTCTATGTGTAAAATACCACTTAATATTTATATTTAGGTAAGAGAAGTAATGTGAAAAATTATTCATGCCTTTTCTTTTTGCTTTGAATTACTTTTCAGTTTTAAAATGTGAGAATTGTTCAATGAATATCTACAAAATATGCATTTCAATATCACTTTTGAGAATACATTCAACACCATTTCTGTAATTTAGACTGATGCAATAAAACTCTTTGAGAAATGTGTGCAGTGTTAGAAACGTCCCTGTTTTCCTCACCTAGAAACATCTAAAAATGGAATGGAAAATAGGTGGATGACAATTTTTTCTCTTTTCTAGAAAATTCTGAATTTGCTTGAGCATTGCTGTAGTTGAAAAAGAGGACAAGGGGGTGGAAATGGGGCACCCTTTAACAGAGTTTTTTATCAAGGCATTAAAAAAAAAAAACTCCAAATAACTTTTCTTCCTTTTTCCTTCTTCTCCCTTTTCTTTTCCTCCCCACTTCTCCTTTCCCCATCTTGCTTTGCTTTTCCCAAAGACTTGACTGAAATATTCTTTAAAAAAAAAAAGATTTATTTATTTATTTCTCTCCCCGCCCCCGCCCCAATGATCTGTTCTCTGTGTCTATTTGCTGCGTGGTCTTCTTTGTCCGCTTCAGTTGTTGTCAGCTGCACGGGAATCTGTGTTTCTTTTTGTTGCGTCATCTTGTTGTGTCAGCTCTCTGTGTGGGTGGTGCCATTTTTAGGCAGGCTACACTTTCTTTCCTGCTCCGCGGCTCTGCTTACGGGGCGCACTCCTTGCACGTGGGGCTCCCCTACGGGGACACCCCTGCGAGGCATGGCACTCCCTGCGCGCATCAGCACTGCGCATGGGCCAGCTCCACACGGTCAAGGAGGCCTGGGTTTGAATGGCGTACCTCTCATGTGGTAGACGGACGGCCTAACCACTGGGCCAAATCCGCTTCCCCTGAAATATTCTGATCTTCTCTTCTTCATAATGAAAAGCAATTTCTTTCCACTTCTTTCCTTATTCCAAAGTCATTTAGTAGTTCTTTCAAGTGTATTTAAATGAAATTGAAAACTATGGGGTATTAATTATATTTTTTCAACTGAGGCCCCAATTTCTGAAATTCTTTGTGTGGGAAGAATTCACTGTCAAAGGGTAGAATGATGAATCACTGTGGGAAGGCTGATAGATTGTCCAAATCTATCAAAATGTCATGACAGAATTAAGGTTTAATTAAAAGCTTTAGCTAAAAAATATCACTTGATGTCGAATCCCAGAAAATTGTTTCAGAAAATGACTGTTTATAATATTAGAACTCAGTTTTTTAGTCTCTTTTTAATTCATATGTAAAAAATTTGAATTTTAACTGTAATGAATGCTTGTGTTCTTTGAGAATAGAATACTGGAAGCCTTACAAAATTCATCTCTGGAGATTTACTGTGTCATCCAGCTCTGATGGAATTCTTTGGACTCAGCTGGTTGGTAAATTCTCTGAATGTTCTGTGACCAAGATCAGTGCACTTACAGCTTGGTGATTTTATCATCAGTGCTGCTTTCTCTCCTGCCCCACGCAGTCCTCCTAAGTTACAAAGGAAGAGGATGGAGAAACTCCCTGGGGTAGGCTCATCATCATGTTCCTCAAGGGCATAGTATTTGTATCTCCTCAGCTTGCCCTAATAAATTACTAAACAAAATGCTAAAGAAAAAGATCTATTAAATATAAAAAGTACTAAAAAGGCAAAGAAATACAGTGTTTATCAATGTTTCTCATGAGGGCATGGATTGTTATCTCTTTGTGTCTTTGGGTATGTAAGGTAATATATTCACAGGTTCTAGAGATTAATTGTGGATATCTTTTGGGGGCATTTATTCTGCCTACCGTATCAGGTATGGAAAAACCATGGTAAAGGAATGATGTAAACATTTAATTTACTTACATAGAGGAATAAGACTGTGAAACTGGGAATTTTGGCTATAGAATGAATATATATATACATATTATAAATTTTGAAAGTTTAAAAACAATAACATTACAAAAATTGGGACATGAAAGATATTTTAAATGCAGCACTTGCCATAGTGATTCATAGTAGGTGGTCAATAGTCAAGCTAAACATTTGAAATATGTTACTAATATGAATTATGAGTTCACCCTTTAAATATAGGTCATATTTATTTTCCTTAACCTTAGCGAGATCCTTCAGAAACTAAAATATCTTGGGGTAAAAAAAAATGTATTTTTTCATTTTGGCTTTCTTTGGGTAAGTACATTACCTTTCATATATATTTTTCAAAAATATGGAATTCTACTTAAAAATTACCTGTCCTTCTATCCTGTTATCAAGGAAATACTATCAGAATGAAGAAACTTTTTGGAAAAATATTCTGATGATTAAAAAATGATTTTGTATTTGATAGATTTAGATTTGAGGGTTTTTCTCTGTTCTTTTCTGTATTGTTTGATGTTAGCTACCCATTTTTATAATACACATGTCATAGTTACAAAAACTACTTAGTAATAAAAAAAACTTAAAATTCAAAGAAACATACACAGCTCTGGCTGAAAATACAGTTTTATTTTTGGAAAAAATTATGGGAAAATAAAATATTTGTTAAAAGATTGAGAGATATACACCAACAAAATGTAAACTGATAGTCTTTCAATAGTGATATTTTGTGATTTTTAATTTATTGAAAATCCTTTATTTTTTTCAATTTCCATAATAGATATATTTGAAATTAATATACATGTTAGAATGAAATGTTATTTTCAAACACACACATATATACACATATAAACCCACATACACAAACCCAGCACACAAATAATTAGTCAAGACATTAAAAAATCCCTACATTGTAGAGAAATATGAAAAAGAGTATTATAAGAAAAAGAGTATTTTATATAAAGCACCGACCATAGCTTCAAGGCTTTCTGTTTTTTGTTGTTGTTGTTGTTGTTGTTTCCTTGTTTTGATTTGTTTTACTTATTCATTTTGTTTACAGCATATTTTAGTTTTATTGAAGTTTGGATTAAAGGAAAGTATAAAAAGTGAAAAGACACATGGGCTAGAAGGAGAACAGAATATGAAAGGGGAAGAGTGCAGATAAATATGGATTAATCATGGAGCCTAGATTTCTTTTTTTTCTTTTTTCTTTTTTGCTTTGCATTAGAATTTAGTAAAAGGAATGACAACATAGTTATGATGAGTTATGAATTTTTTTAAATAAAATAATCCTGGGTTCATACATGAATCTCTATGAGACATTCTATTTAGTTGCAGTTCTGGCGATAGTCAATATATGTGTCAACTGGTCAATATCTTGCTGTCCATATGAGTCCATAGGGAATACATATCCTTACAGAGTTGACTTGACAAGTCATCACAATTCAATTCTCCATTTCAGTGACAGTGTCTTAGCAACATAGATGCATTCATCAGTTCAACTATCAGGTACCAGACAGTGGTCAACAGACAAGGGAATCATCAATGAGCAAAGCAAAGGCTTCTGTCCTTATGGAGTTTAGTTCTAGCTTGGGAAGTCAGTCTACAAACGTAAAATCCAGTAAGTAAGTAAATTTAGAATATGTTAAAAGAAGGTAATTGTTACTGGTTAAAATTTAAAAGGAAAACTAGAGCAGAGTAATGGTGACTGAGTGCTATGGCAGGAGGCAGATGGGGAGTAGGTTGCAGTATCAAATGTGGTGATCAGACTACGTCTCAATGAGAAGATGGTATTTGAGCAGACTTGAAGGAGATGAATTTGCTAATCAAGATGATATCTGGAGATATACCAGGCAGAGGATACAGCTAGAGCAAAAGTTTTAAAAGTGAGAGCATGCTGGTTTGCTCAGTGTAGCGGTTTCAGAGTGAACAAGAGCATATCAGAGAGATTAGAGAGATAACAAGGAGTAAGGTTATTTATGATTCATAGGCTGTTCCAAGGAACTTAGTTTTTACTTTTGTTGAATGGAGACAATTTGTTGGAGTTTGAACTGAGAAGCAATGTAATATGACATGTTCTAAAAGGATCACACTGGCTGCTATGTTGGAAATACACTGTAATACTGTAGAAGAAAAAGGGACTGAAACTACTGCAGTAATCCAGGCAAAAGTTGATGGTGGGCTTAGTCCTGAGTACAAGTAGTGGAGACAATGAAAGTGGCAAGATTATGGATATAATTTAAAGAAAAAATATAGGCAGACTTTTTTGAAGGGGGAGGAGTCAAGCATAACCCAAGGGTTTTCTGCCTTTTTTTAAGCAATGGAAAGATGGCATCCACATCAACCAAGATGAAGACTGTCAGTAGAGTACATTTGAAGAAAAATATCAAGAGTTCAGCTATGAACACTTGAGTTCAAAAGAGGTTCCTTTCCAATTGGAGCTGCTAGGTGGACACTGGGTATGTGAGTACAGATTTTGGAGAGAGGCCTGGTCAGGAGATATAAATTGAGGAACTAAAGGTGTTAAGAAAAGCCACAGTCATCATCATGAAATTTGGTATTTTCATTTAAAAATCCAGTGGTCCCTAAATGAACTTCTGAGTCATTCTATTTCAGTTAGGGGATGCTAGTAATGGTAGCTATGCTTGTCAGCCAGCCCTCATCACAGGATTATTGTTATTGCACTGAATAGCAAGCGACAGCCATCGAAGATTTGGGAAAAAGACCTTCTCTGTTGTGCCTCCTGCAGGGCATGCTGAAAGTTGAGAATGGAACAGAGAAACACTCTGATACTCTAGGCCCCATATGAAGCAAAAATTAGCTTAAGATCACTTATGGAGGAATTTGTCATTTGTGATGCCAGGAAGGTAACTTTAACAACAATAAAGCCCAAATCCAGCTTAACTTTATTGACTCAATCCTCCATATAAAAGCCTGACAGAAGATGATCCATGCACATTTCCAGGCATAAGTGATATTTACTTCACTTTTGACTGCTCTTTTACTATAATTCCTAGAATTTAATAAAAAAGTTATAACACAAGAAAATTTTTTTAAGAAGGGTCAGTTGTCAAGATACAGAGTGATGAAAAAAATCCAAAAATGGTTCTCATGTTGGCAAACAGGAATATTGCAATATTATACTTATGAAAAGAAGAATTGCAGCAGAAAAAAGAAATATATAAATATATTTAAATAGAAATGGTAGGGGAAAACAAACAAAAGTGACATGAAAATTCCATTAAGAAGCTTGTCAGCAGACTGGATGGATACAATGGATGAAAGTTTCCATGAACTAGAAGATAATTGAATAGATATTATCCAAACTGAAGCACAAAGAGAAAAATTATTGCCAAAAAACAGTTACAACATTTTGGTTTTCTAGGAAAGCATTGATGATATTTGTCCAGTAATTTATAGATATATATATAAATACATAGATGATATTTATCCAGTAATTTACTATATGACACCTAAAACAAATGAAAACTTTACATGAACCAATACATATTAAATCCAAGAATCAATTAATTAATATGTCCTAATTCCACGTAGTACAACTATGCTTAATGTGGACAACTCTTTCATCATTAATGTCTGAGAGTTAAAGATTTATCTAATACTTTACATAAAATCTGAGAGGCATTCTTTTACTATTTCTTTCATCACATATTATCAGTTAAAACTTAGTTTTGTTAAATTTGTGAACTAGTTTAGAATGACTGTACGTATCAAAATCAAAAATACATAAAGTCAGATTTTCATGCTGTAAAACAGCACAATATATTTATGCCGTTTCCTAAATCTGAATGCAATATGTCTTTTCTGGATGCACAATCATTATTCCAAAGAAAAAGATAATGAGTTCATCCTCCTATCCCAATATAATAAAAAATTATATTAAAATTCAAATTCATACACCAGACTTAATGTGTGAGGGCTTTCTGAGGAAGATATATATCCTAGGTATATCTTCAAATCAGAGAAATTCTAAGGATTATTCATTTATTTTGAAAAATTAGCATTGCTGTATAATAAATATTAAATAGAATTCAATTAAGCAAAAAAAAATCTTTCATCTAGAGATAAATGTGTAGAACTGAGATAAAAATCAGAAATATGAGTATGAAAAGAACACTGATATTTGATATGTCAAATATATCTGGAATTCCTGAGATGACCTGTTTTATAATTTTGCTGATACTGAATGATTACTGGTTTTAATACTGATTGCCTATGTTTCTCTTTTAGTCTATATTCTTTTGAACATTGAATGAGTTTGAATAGATCTAAACTTAAAGGAAATAATAGAATCAAAATTAGAAAAGGAAAGGCTTTTACTCATATCTGAGCGTGATCGTTACGTAATCTAGACTTTCTTAGTTACAGATGACTCAATTTCATCTATTCATTCTGCCTTATTGAACAGATAAAAATACCAAAACACAGAGAGAAGTAAAAACTTTTCTAGGATTTTAGTGGTAGCTAATTTTTGGCTTCTGACCTGCAGTTTCATTAAAATTTGTCATGCCTATCTCAGTACCTCCAGGTTATTTAAGTTTTTTGTAAAAGTTTAAAAATTTATTTCCTGTGCCATTGATTTCACCCTAGTAACACATCCATTCCACAATTAAACCCATTGTTTGGTAATACAGTATCTCATGCTGGTTAAGACCATGTGCTTTGCAATAAAAGAGACTTGCATTAAAATCTTAGCTCTCCTATCCTTTCGCTTTGTAATTTGGGGCAAATTACTTAACCTTTCTTAGTTTTACTATTGTCACGATAATAGTACATATATAGCTGTTTTATATTTTTGGTAAAATAACAGGAAGTGTATCATTCAATTCATGGTATGAATACAGTAGACTTTCTATAAAAATATTCGTGAATATCAAATTATGTGAGAGAATAAAAAAGTCAAACATTTTAGATAGTCATTCAGAAAGGGTTTTTTTGGTCAAGTGAGGGAATTATCTGTGAATATGTTAAGCATTGAAATAAATGCTGTCTTCCTTGAGGATTTAATAATTGACTCACATGTGTTCATGTACACACACACACACACACACAAATACAATGATGGAAGGAATATGGATTTGGAAGCCAAGAGTAGAATTTTTTTAAAGTTAAGAAGAATTAATTTGGATAACTTTGTGAGAGATGTGAGTTGAAAATCAGGTTTTGAAGAAAACAGGAACACAGTCTGGCAACTAAAGGAGTGAAGCCAGGTAAGCCATGTGAGGCTTAAAGCGGTTTAGCACCTTTCAAGGAGAAGATTGTCACTGCTCACACAAAACCTTTTTAAATTGCTTTATAATATTTTTCTAAAAATGAAATGAACTTTAACACTAAAAAAGTGCAAACACTATAAAAGCAACAAGAAAGATAAGAATTACGTAACATAAAAGAGAGTCAAATTTGCTGCCATGGAGTACTTACTTAAAGATTGCGGCTGTGATGAGCTTTATGTACCATTAATGGTCTCTCTTTCCTTCTCTAGCCCAGTTACTGTTCCCTCCTTTTTTAACAAACATTACTGTTTACCAGAATTTCTCCTCCATTCCTCCTTCTCCCCTTTTTTGGTTGGGAAGAGGATGTATAGCTTCCTCCTAATTGTAATCATCATTGGCCACGGATATGTACCGGACGTCATTCAGCCAAATGCAAAACCAGTGCACCAAAAAGACATGGGCAATTGAAGCAACTTGTAAATAAATGTAAACAGAAGTTCATGTTTTCTTCTGAAACCTGAGTGACTGTCCTTTCTGTTTGTCACCTATCTGATTGCTCTCTTCCATGGTTATTCACAACATGGGAGGACACTTAAAAAAAAACAAAAAACCGTTATCTATACGTCTCTTTGGTTAACTTTAATAAAAAAACAAGCCATTGTCCAAAAACAGAGGTGGATCCTTGGTAGTAGAAATGTGTTTAGTTCTGTGAAGAGGAAATGAGGAAGACAACGATATAGGTCTGGGAAAGTTAAGAATTTTCAGTGCTGGCAATATAAAAACAAGAGAAAAATCATTTTTTGCTAGAACAAAGACCATCACCTTCAACAATGGCATTTTTGAGTCACCTCTCAGAGAGACCAAATGTCTAAAACATAGCTCAGGGTTTTTAAGGGTAGCGAAGACAACAGAAATGTTAGGAGGAACAAGACACACAGGAAGTCAAAAGGCTGATCTTCTTGGGGTAAGACCAGAGAAACCTTTGAGGAAAGTGTTTGCTTTGTGTCTTTTCAGCCAGAGTGCATTCCATTTCCACTGCAGTAAGAGATGACATGAAATGACTCATTTGATCTGAGCTATTAATAAGGACAGAGCTGATTGAAATAAGGTTTAAATAGGTCTTCACAAAGACTTACAACCTTCAGCTCTTACTTGTCTGTTTTAGAGTACCCTGTTCCTCTTGTCCTCTTATTTCTCACCAGGATTTCTTCATCTCACAGTGCACTGAACACCAACATATAATTACAAAATTAATGAGTGAGAGACCAGGAAAATAATAGACTGTCATTCAATAGCTTGAGTTATATCTTCTTCCTAAGCAATCATTCTTGCAATAAAAAAAAAAGAAAGAGGCTTTTAAAATCACAATATGAGGTAAGAAATTATTCCATTTAACTTTGGCTTGAATGAGCTCTGACCTGCTTGTATTGCATTTTCAAAATCCATCTTTTTTTTTTTTTTTTAAATAGCATGTTCCCTGTGCCTATATATCCTAATTTTAGATACCATTTCAGATTCTAGGCATGGATATTTGGGACCAGCATCCAAAAGTGTCATATTGCTAGGACACCATGTCTTAGGTTGGAAATTAGAGAACCAGGCTGCTGTTTGCACATCTGTTGCTGATTGAGGAGGACTTTTTGGAAACTGCTTATACTTTCTGCATATCCATTTGTTCAGTAAGATGACCTTTTTATAAGCCCTCTGCTAAAGGATCAAATATAAGAACCAATTGTAGAGCAGAACATTAAAGAAAGTTATTAGTAAGAAGAAAAATAAAACTGGCATTAAAAAATTTCAGGAATATTTTGTCCTTAACAATGTGATCCAAATACACAGAGGCCTTCCTCTCTGCTTTTAACAGCTTTATTAAGATATAATTCACATATTACCTAATTCACTCATTTAAAGTGTATGGTTCAATTGCTTTTAGTATGTTCACAGAGTTGTGCATCAATCACTATAATTAATTTTAGAGAATTTCATACTTTTCCAAAGAAACCCAGCAACCTTTAGCAGTTGACTCTGACATCCCCCATCTCCCACCCTGCCCCCTCCAGCTGTTTCCACTTGGGATCTTCTATCTGTCTTTATAAGATTTGCCTATTCTGAACATTTCATATTAACAGGATCACACAACATGTGGCCCTTGTTCAATGGCCTCTTTCACTAAGCATGTTTCCAAGGTTCACCTGCATTGTTGTGTGGGTCAGTACTTTATTTCTTTGTATTACCAAGTAATATTCCATTGTATGGTTGTACCACATTCTGTTTATCCATTTATCATTAAATGGTCATTTGACTTGTTTCTACATTTTGGCTGTTATAAATAGTACTGCTCCAAAGATTTGTGTACAAATTTTTGAGAGGCCGTGTGCTTTCATTTCTCTTGGGCTTATACCAAGGAGTGCAATCGCTGAATCATATGGTAGCTCCATATTTAACTGTTTGTGGAACTGCTAGACTATTATTTAGACTATTTTCCAAAGTGGCTGTACCATTTTCTATTCCTGCCAATAGTATATGAGGGTTCTAAAATTTTCCACATCTTCACCAACATTTGTTATTATCTTTTTTGTTTTTAATTTTATTATAGCTATCTTTGTGGGTGGGAAAACGTATACCATTGGGGTTTGATTTGTATTTCCCTGGTGGCTAATGTTTTTGAACCTCTTTTCAGGTACATATTGGACATTTGTATGTCTATTTTGGAGAAATATATGTTCTAGTCCTTTGTCCATTTTTACTTAGATTATTTGCCTTTTGATCATTGAGTTGTAATAGTTCCTATCTGGTTTTTTTTGTTTTGTTTTTTTAAAATCAAGTTCCCAAGCCCTGTATCTCCAGGCACAGAGTTGGCATTATGTGACAAAGGAAAGCATCTTCCTTCTCCAAGCATGCTACCTTCCCCTCGCTAGGAATTCAGCAGCACAAAGTCCCTACATTTGTCCCATGGTAAATTCAGGCTGGAGTTTCTGTCTAAGAAAAACCCATACTTAACAGTGAATAAGCCTGCTTTTCAATGCCAGAAAATAAAAGCTATACAGTCCATTGTTTCTATTGTTTGCAATGAAAGCCAGATAGCTTGGAGACAAATAATTCAGTGCCCCAAAGTGCTTTAAATATACTAAACTGAAGTGCATTTTGTTTACTTCAAATGAGATCTGATTTGTTTTAGACTTAAATGACTCTTTCACCTTATATTTTATTCTCTAAGCCACCGCAATTCCTTTCAGAAACAGGCATGACATACATCTTGAGGGATAGATGCTGGAAGATGTGAACAAAGTACTTAAAGATCTTTATCCATTAAAGAAAAAAGTCACTTTTGTTCCCTTTCTGCCACAGAAAATGAGCAGTGTCTCTGAGGATGAGGTCTAAAGTTACCTGTGGTGTATTATATTGTAAAGGTACAATTCTCTTCACCAACAAAAAGGAAGCATGAAGTCTTTCTGAATGCAAGAAAGTAAAGTGTAGAAGGAGCTTTTGAATTAATGAAAGTTAGATACAGTAAATTCTATCATTTATACTGCCCTGGAGATGACCTCTCTCCCCATTAGCTGTCAGAGCCTTTTGTTGTATGGAGATATCAAGCAGTATCCATTCTCCTACTCCTTAGATTAGACCTAGGCCAAACTTTAAATTAAAGGTTTTTTTTTTCAGGTGGATTCTCCTCTCCACTGTCAACAATCACCTCTCTAATACTCTCTCTTCCAGTTTCTACATTTGTCATGATTATTTTTGAGAAAGTATTAATTTAGCAGGTTACTTCCAACTCTCCCACCCAGAAATACTTGCTTTTTCAAAAAATGTCCTTAAAGAAGAAAAAATTTCCTTAACCAAAGGAATACATTTCTCATGATACACTAGCACTCTGCTATGAAAAAATTTTAACTTAGGAAACAATTTTTCTGTTTTTCTGAGGATGGCAGGTGTTCTTCTTAGTTCCACTCAAGTCAGAGAAAAAATATTAAACATATGCCTGCCCATAGTTTTTTTTTCATAGTCTCACTTCATTTTAATCACCCACCTATATCACTCCTCTAAATCATTGGTACTGACTGATGAATAAACTGGTTCTCCACTCAATATGAAGTTTGCCATCATGGACAATTGTGAAAACAATATATCAAATGCTACAGCAGATTTTCAAAAAGAGAATAATCCCCAAAATATTTCTTAACAATGGAAGCATCACTGTAAAAAAGAAATAACTTCCTGACAGGACTACTTTGCAAAAGTCAAAAAATACTCGTGTTTATTTATTTAAAATATGTCATAGTATTACATGAATTAAAGGTTTTACAGGTATCAGTTTTGTCATTCTAGTAATGGAGAACATAGACTGGAGACAGATGAAAACACACAACAGAGGTGGTCAAGATGATCTCTTTACTTTGTGTAATTCCTTTCATGAACTCTTGGGAAATTCAGTGGATGGCTGACCAATCCCTTCCTCTGTCCCAGAAGCTCTTCCTTATACAACTCATGCTTCCCTGTCTTCCACTGATTAGTTCATTATGTTTCTGGAAAAGGAAAAAGAGAACCAGCGTAATTGAAATTTTGTAAGTGGATGCTAAATCCTTTTTATTGTCTTATGAGAATATTTTATAGGCTAAAATACTTCTACTGATGGATTTACAATAGGAAGTATTGTCAGTACTGTAATGAAGAAGTATTGGCGTTCAGAAAACCAAAATTTTCTGTTCAAGTTTCCTATTTTGTTACTCAGTGATGACAACTCAGAAAATTACTCAGTAATAACAAATCAGTAGATACAACCAATCACATTAGTGGAATGCTTAGATAAATGTATATTGTAAATCTAATTCTGCCAACCATTAATTTAAATTATAATCCCTTTAAGGAGAAACATGTTAGATGCTATGCTAGGTGCTTACACATTTTTCAATACCCCCATTTTACTTATGAGGCTCTGAAATACATGATTTTCCCAATGTCAACATAGATCTTCCACCATGAATCACCAGGTAAATAGGACAATCAAATTCAGTGAAGAATGGAAAAAGACATGTACAATTATTAAACATACAGTCTGTACCTGGTGCTGTGCAAGGCAGTTGTGTACAATACCTTACTCTCCTTCTTTTATAGCCAAATAAATCAAGACTTTGAGAAGTTCTGTAGTATACCCAAAGCTGCCTGTCTGAATGAAGGATGAAGGAACCAAAGTCAGGTGCTTCTAACTCTGGAGACCATTCTCACTTGACTTCCATGCAAAAGCTGCAACAATTTGGGTTAAATCATACCAGGCTAAGCTATTAGTAATGGGAATACCATTTTGTAAAAGTACAAAAGTACCTGACTGCAATTAAAGACAAGGACATATAAAAGGCTTACCTTTTCATATAGGTAAAGGAGCATATGATGTTCTTCAATTTCAAGAGCAGTGAGCAGTCTGTGAGTTTTGGAGAAAGAAGTTTGGAAAATGCTCTCCTGCCTTCATTTTCACAAAGTAGATAGAGTCAAATAAATGGTGAGTCCTGTAGGCAAATTCACTTTCCTCTCTGCATTCTCCTTTTCTTTGCCTTATTAAGGCAGGCTAGATTAGAGAATAAAGAGAAAAATATGGAACCTGGCAGAAAAATGGCTGTGGAACACATGGCCATGGGAATCCTCCCTGAGGGAAAGACCCTACAAGATGGCTGCTGGAAGAACCTCATGAGATTCCCCATTCAGAATAGGATTTGTCCAGGATCAAGAAAAAGCCCTACATGTTCTCAAGGGTCCTTGCCATTGGGCCTCTGGGGGAATTAATGGATGGGGCAACCAATCAAAACAGCAAAGAGCTGGGACCGCTCCACTGAACATTAACAAGGGACAGGGTAATGGTTTAAAAAGCCAGTGCAGGAGCTGAACCATCCCCCCGCCCCCCTTTTTTTATCCTTTTTTCTGCTTTTGTCCTTTCTTTCCCTGCCCAGATTAGCACGCAAGTAGACCTGGGGATTTGTAATCTGTAATGGGGCCTGGTAGTCTACAAAACCCTTTTTATCACATTTTAGCCCTTTTTCACTCTCTACCTAGAATCCATAATTGATCATTTTCTCCCGTTTCTCTTCTCTCAGTTTCTTAATAAGCTACTGGCCTAACTGAACTGCCGTGCATTTAAATTCTTTTTTCGTAACATAGCCAGGAACCTAGAGAAAATCCAGCAACATTATGCAATACTGTAATTGGCTAAATTTTCAATGTAAAAAGTCAACTTGTTGTAGATGTCAAGAGAGGTTCAATTATTTGTGTAAGGAAAGGCCAGTACTCAGTAATAATTTTGGGAAGAAAAAAGGAATTTATTTATGATTGGCAGGACTTGGGGAGTTTTTCATCCAAAACCTGAGCCCCAAATAAGTTTTTTGAGTTCTTTTTATACAGAGGAAGAGTTAAATGATCCTTTGTTTCAGTGCTCAATAAGTTTGAATTAACATATATCCCTTACATTCTAGGTAAGCTTTTAGCATGTAAGATTTTAACACATTTGGTTTGCATTTTCTCTGAATATTTAAAGTTTATAGAGTTTACATTGTTTAATTGTTCTTCTGGGATTGGAGTTGTTACCATGGTTACCAAGGGCAGGGCTGCAGCTTTCACACAGCTCAGGTTATCTGCAAAAAGATGAACAGACCCCCCCACCCGTAGCCTACATCATTCCCCCCTTTATGCCTGCTTAACTTGTTAAGCTTTGGCATAATTATCATTGGAGTTATGAGGTGGGTGACTGTTTGTTGTTTTGATTGATTATCCCACTTATTAATTTTCCAGTGAGGGTCTAAAGACAAAGTTCCTGGGTAACATCCGGGGTTTATCCTGTTTCCAGAAGAAGTTTTCATCCTGGACAGTAGAATCCTAGGGGTGGCCCCCGCCCCTCCCTCCCCGCCTTAGCTGCCATCCTGGGGATTACTGGTGCTTAGATGGATTTCTTGCCAGGCTCCAGATCCATCTATTAATTTTATTTTACCATTAGAAAGTTTACACCTTTAATCTTAAAGGGAGATGATCTCTTTTCTGTAATTACTTCCTGCTGGCCATGGATTGTAGTCCTTACTTAACAAGGTGTAAAAACTTTGTTATTTATTTTGACTGGAGGAAGATGGATCTGGCATTCTGTATGAAGTTGGATGAAGTTTTCATATGGCTAACAAGATGTCCATTCTGAAAGAAACAAATTTAATTAGAATTTTGGAATACCTATTTATTAAAAGAGGACACTGGATTACAGAGATAGGTGCCTGCAAAGATGACACTTCTTTTAACAGTTGGTGGGGAACAATATATATATATATATATAAAGTTATTTTATGTTTAGAGGGATATTGTAATAGATAACAGTATTAGGTACTTAACTTTGTTTCGAAGACACATTTCAGGCTGTTTAATGATTGGCACTCATGTGCTTGTCAGGTGTTCCTGGTGAACTGGAACCTTCTTGGGCAGTTGGCTTTATTTAGGATTAGTGAAACAAGTTGGAAATTCTTTTAGCTGTGGGAGTGATCAGAACTACAGAATAAAGAGTTTTTTTTTTATATTTTGGTTTTAATTGAATAATTTCTGGTAATTTTGACTGTTTAATAGGTGACCCACTGCTAGTAAGCAAGGTTTGTTTTGCTACACAGTAGAGTACAGTAGAGTAGTAGGGTGACTGAGCCTAGTATTTTTTTTTTTTTATTAAATAATTTGTTTATTGTACTGCATTTACAAAGAAAACAGACAGTGCACCCAGTAGAAAGAATAAAAATGTATTCAGGGTTGTATTTTTAACTGACAGCAAATAGAAATCCTTACTGAGATCATGGCAATTTGACAGTATTACGATAAAGCTCAATAAAGGTACATGGGGTACTTGGAAGATCAAGTTCTACAGCTACCTCTTTCTACATCTTCTACATCATCTGGCTCCTTAAATGAAAGGGAAAAAGCCCTTAGTAGAGTGGGGAAACATTTCCAAAATGAGTTAAAGCTTCTTTCTTTTATGAAAATGTCCTCTCATTCATGTCAATTGTTTGCTAAAATAGGGGGCCTTCTGGGTTTTTAACATCTTAACATCATCATGAGCATTCCCTTAATTCCACAATTGTGATTTTCCAGTGTAGAAGATAATACAGTTCTGTCTTCTATTGCTTTAGCTGTAGATACAGCTGAAAATCCAAGGAGGATATGAATTGCTGAAGGATTTCCCTGCCGTTGTTTAAACTATTTTCTTTATACTTGATAGGTGCATAGACAGCCTGTTTTAAAATTCTTTCTACAGGAACATGTCTGATTTCAAGAGTACTCAATTAAGGATCCGATGACTGGCTGGCCATAGTTACTCAGGGTAATGAGTTGATGCATTAAATGGATTGCATAATGGCACCACTCTTTCCTTTGCCATTGTTGGTGGAGAAATAAGAGAAACAAGATTCCAATCTCCCATATAGAAAAATGACTACCTAACAGTCTCATCAGGAGCTTTGCTATAGAGCCTCAAGTTGCACCTCCTTGGCTTTCTGTAAATTAAAGAGTCCTGCAGCCATTTCTGGAGAATGCTGTAATACCCAAGGCCCACTTGGTCCATGCTGAACAAGAAGCTGTGACTCCAATCCTGTCCCACTTTTGCTTTTCAATACGACCAGAGGAATAGGTAACATCTAGAGCAAATCTAGGAGAGGCCCATCCTAAAATAATATTCACAAAGCTTTTTCTTATTAAAAAAAAAAAAAGTCTCAAATACATCTCAATCATCTCAAAATTGAGGTTAAAAACTTACATTATACAAGGAAATAGCAGCGGAGAATGGCTAATCTCAAAAAAACAAACAAACAAAAAAAAACCAATTAAAAAAAAGTGCCACCCCTCCCCTTCCCTTGGTTCTTTTATCCTGGGGTTTCATGTAAGACTCTAAACCTCTGAGAAAATGAGAAAGAGGTAAAGCCACAGAAGGAATCTGCTTCAAAGCCAAAATCTTGGGCAAAGTAAAGAAAAAAAGCCATAAATAAAGTTAGGGGGCTGTTCAGAAAGAGTCTAGAGCTCAGACATTTCTTCCTCGATGGAAAGCTCTGAAACCCAGATTTCCTTTCTAGTTATCTGGAATTCTTTAGTTATAGGGCAACAAACTCAAATCCAGTGAGTTAAATGATGTGAGCCTAGTATTAATTAACTGGTTACCTGTAAACTGGTGGCCCTGTTGTTTTAGCTAGGATGGCTATTTTTTATTTTATAGACATGTTTATTAATTATTATAAAATGAAGTTTACCAGGAATTTAACATGTTTAAAGTACTTTTGTACATGATTTAGAATAGAAAGATAACATTATAATTATCAGGGATATAGTTAGAACAGGGTAAAGGTACAACACTTAATATTAATTAATTTATTTCTTAATGCTTAAGGATTCTGAATTGCAATTAATAATTTTAAGTTTCAGATTTATAATAATATATATGTTATCTCTCCATGGGAGCAGGCCATAATGCCAATTGTGTTTAAGTTTTACTTACAGTATTTATTGCTCCATTTCATATGTTCTTCATAGAAGTTGCAGTACTGTTGATCCTGGAGAGGAACTAGGGATTAGATTTTACCAGCCTGGTATATAGCGTTCTCTGGCACTATGAAACAGTGCCAGTGTGAAGATGATATTTATTGTACATTTTGGCTGTCCTTAGCCACTATTGGCTGCTGCAGGAGCTCGAAACTGCAAAGTAGTTTCCATCCACTTCAGGAGCACAACCAGAGAATTAATAGATCTTTAGTGTTTTGAAAGGTCAGTGACCAAACTAGCCAATAACTCATATGGAAAGGCAATGTATTCAAGGCCTGGTTTGAATGCACAAGAGAGTCTGACAATGTTGAAGTTTATCTTTTGAGGTTTATATATATATCCTTTAAACATTTTTAATACAATATGTTACATATTAAATGAACTTAAACTTTTAGTACTTTGCTTACTTTTACAATTTTATTGTGAAGACATTAGCAGATATTTTATTTTAGTAATAGAGGAAAATTATTTTTTTCCATTTTTAAAATGAAAACTGTAGATTCCCAGTGCAATCTAGGTAACTTTTTATTACCATTACTTAAATATGCACCTTGCAGTGGCTTTTAGACAGGTTTTGTTACTATGAATTTACTTTTGCTATTAATATTAATCCAGGTTTTTTTAAAGTTAATAATGGCTTTTTAGAACTAGAACCATTTAAATGCTTTAGTTTAGAAGATGCTTTTACAAACTTTATACAATTGACCACAATTATAGACTGGCAAATTTATTTTAGATTACAATTAGTAACTAATGGAATTTACTTTAGGCATTTAAGAGAGAGCAGTTCTTGTTTAATTTAATTTCATTGAACATGTGCTTACAGTTTTTATTATTTTAAAGATTTAACACATATAATGTTAACTTATTAACCTGGTATTCTATAACCTAAGAGATAATACTTAAGCTAAACAAGTTGAAATTGTTATTGATTAAACAAAGAATGTTGTTTTCCTTTTTTTTACAGGGGTTTAAAACTTTTTGTTTTTGATAATTTTAAAACTGAATAATTCTAAAAGAATACTAACTTTTAGGCTTTGGAATAGAAATCAATTATTTAACCTGTTCTAATTATAATTTAATAAGGATTTTATAGCTTTTTAACAGTTCTGTATTTAGATTTTTTACATGACCTTTTATATTGTTTAGTTTAATTTGGGTTTTAGGCATATATATTACTTATATAACTGTATTAAACTTTAATAATTTGAGCAAATAGGCAGACATGAATAGTTTGATACAGAAACACCATTTAGCTATTTAAAACTTTTTTATTTCCTGGTTAATTCAAAATATAGTTCCTTCACTGGCTTTCCTGGTTATATTGCTGTTTGGAGGGAACCTGGCAAGCATTTGGGCTTTTGTTTAGACTGGAAAGTAACTGGGTAGCTTTTACTTATTTTTTTCTTTGAGACAGCCTGAACAGTGGGGGGGGGGGGGGGGGTTGCTTCATAAGGCCTGGCATATTGGGAAGAGTATTGCTAACTTTTGGAAAAGCTGGCAACAGTCATTTCTGATTCCTGGTGGAAATGGCTAGACTTAATTTATATCATTTGGAAAGGTCAAGGAAAAAGGCAGCTTTTCCTTTAAAGGGTAAGGAGGAAATGAGAAGACCAAAAATATTTAGAATGACACAAAAGTGATATGCATAAACCCCCTTTGTTTTTAATTTAACTATAAGTTTTTAAAGTTTAATTATTAAGTTGAATTGTTAAGGAGTGGAACTGTAAGCTAAGGCAAATGCAAATGCAGTTTATAATTACTTTTACAATAATTGAAGACCGGGGTGAAATTAGTTATAAAATAACTATAGGATAAGTTTAAGTAATAGCTACCACCATCACAGTAATCTCTAGATAAACCCAAAGTAGCCATAAATAGAGGCAAATTAATTCAATGTCATCATTACGATAGCTGAAATCCAGGCCACATTTACTCCATTGTAATAACTTTAGTTATGAATTTATATATATATAAATTTCTCTATATAAAGATTTCTATATATATAAATTATATATAATATATATATAAATTTATATATAAATGTATAAATATATATATAAAGGTACTTATACAATGATTTTAATTCTTAGTTACAGTTTTTAGTATGCTTTTACTTTAAGATGAATTGGATACCTTTATTAATTAAGTTATAAGAACTTTATTAGTAACAATCCTGTGAAGCTTCGCTGTATTTCTAGTAACTGAACAAATTTATCTACGAGCTATGCATTCAAGTCACCAGCAAGACAGCATTGGCATTTAAAGATTCATTTTTAAGTTACCTTTTACCACAACTTCTTAGGCACAAGCAAATTGATAAAAGCCAAATACAGATTTTAAAGTTGAACACAAAGTTAAGCACAGCTCAAAACAGAAGAATTCCATATCTTTAGCATTTCCAGGGCATTGTGAGATAGGCTGATTAAATTTAGTCATGATGTTGTCAAGCTGAAATGTTTTCTTTTTCTTCTTTCATTGTTTTATGGCCTTTAATGCTGATAGTTTTCAGCCAAACCATAAAAAGGGCTATTGAGTGATTAGAGGTTTATTGTTTCAAGCAATAGCCTCCTTTTTTTGACAATGGTACTTATTATATGCAAATGGATTTTTGGCCCTAAGGAAGGAATTTTTATTGCATTCATCCTGATCCTGCTGTGCATCCCCTTCATCTCCCCCCTTCCAGGCAGTCAGATGCAATTAGATAGGAATGTGGCTTATGAATAGAAGTCCAGTGGACTCACTGGAAAGGGGCAAGCCACTCTCCCATTTCCTGGCTCTCCACTTTTGTTATGCATCCTCCTAAAGGAAGGAGGAGGGGACCTTGAGAGAATGGCTTCCCCCCAAATTTCTGGAGGTAGTGGGGCTCTCTTGGAAGTTGATCAGACTTTCTTTCCTAACAATTAAAGCTAGGGTTTTCCTGACACTATGCTCCCCCGAGGGAGTCTTACCTTTTTCTGTATTTGGAGTCTTTTTTTCATTCGCAGAATTTTTCTTCAGACCTTCCATTGCCCCCAATTTTCAATGGGAGGATTCTGGAAGAGTCCACATCTTTTCTGGACTAAACATAGTCCAGGGGCACCCAGTTTTGGGGTTCAGCTGAGTCCTCCTGGCTTCCTTGGAGATTCAGAAGGGGTAGAAAAATGCTACCTTCTCTGGCCTTCACTTGGAAATTCTGAACAAGCCCCTAAATATTGTAGACATTGAGAGAGGTTCAATTATTTGTGTGTGGAAAGGCCAGGACTCAGTAATAATTTGGGGAAGGAAAAAGGAATCTATTTATGACAAGCCAGGCTCAGGGAGTTTTTCATCCAAAACCCGAACCCCAAATAAGATTTTTGAGTTATTTTTATACAGAGGAAGAGTTAAATGGTCCTTTGTTTCAGTGCTCAATAAGTTTCAATTAACACTTACCCCCTACATTCTAGGTAAGCTTTTAGCATGAACTTTATACATTCCATGTTAGCTTTTAACACATTTGGTTTGCATTTTCTCTGAATATTTAAAGTTTATAGAGTTTACATGATTTAATTGTTCTTTCAGGATTGGAGTTGTTGCCATGGTTACCAAGGGCAGGGCTGCAGCTTTCACACAATTCAGGTTATCTATGAAGAGATGAACAGCCCCCACTCATAGCCTATATCAAACTTAAAAAGACCTCATCAGAGTTGCATATGTTAGCACTAGTGTGTAAATGAATGTGTGAATGACAATGCCTATGAATCCCATAATTATCTTTGAATTTGAGGGCTCGTTCTTTATTATAGCAACATCCAAAATTATGTGAACACTTTTTCTACATTAATGATTTTATTAAAGTGTAGCATCTTAATTTTGCTGAAGTTTTCCTTGTATTTATTTCAATTCAACATTTACTGAAGATCTGCCATATCCCAGGGCTGAGCTGGTGGCTGAACATACATGGATGAATAAAGCAGAGCCTAGCTAGCTGTTCTCAAGAAAAACAGATGGTTTACATACTGAGAGATAACAGTTAAGATAACATTGTACGGTAAGTTAGTGGAAAGCAAAGGCAATTGGCATTTATTAATGGTTCAGCTAAGATGAGTGTGGAGCAAATGACCCCAAATCCTGATTCATGGATTTGCCAATGGTCAGCTACCTCTGTGGTTATTCAACCTTTATTCCTATACCTGAATCTTTGCTGGTAAATCATTAAGAGTCAGCACCTCAAAAGAAAAAGTAGATTTTAATGATTGGGTGTATTAGTCAGGGTTCTCTAGGGAAACAAAATCAACAGAGATATTTGTGAATAGTATGAGATTTTATGAGTTTCTCATGTGACCATGGGCGTGCACAAGTCCAGGTTCCACAGGCAGGCTGCAAACCCGGAGCTCTGATGAAAGTCCAGTGAAGGTCCTTAATGAGCTTCCAGGAGATGTAGATTGTCCAGAGACAGCTGGAAAATTCTCTCTGAATGCTGAAATCACTTCCCCTTTTAAGGCATTCAACTGATTGGATAAAACATTACTCATTGCTGAAAGCAATCTCCCTGATTGATGTAGATGTAAACAGCTATCTATGCAGTAAACTCACTGATGACTAAAGCCCATAAATGTCCTTGTATTAGAATTAGCCCACTACTTGCTTGACCAAACACCTGGGCACAATTACCTGGCCAAGTTGACACATTAACCTAACCATCACATATAGCTAATGTCTGACATATACTTGTGAGTACTCTAGCCAGCATATATGTAATGGTCCTTTTGTGTAAAATACACTCTGCTTTAAGGTTGAGCTGAGTTATTATCAATGAATATTTAAGAATCAAAAGTTCAGTTTTTCTCATTCTTTTTAATTAACAAGTATGCCATTATCTCCTCTACTGGCCAGTGCAAAGGATTTTCCATGTGTACTAATCAGTACATAGAACTCTTACTAAAGTAATTTGCTGAGAGCTCAGGGTCACAAAAAATTTGATGATTAGATCAAATGTAGGAAAACTAACTTAAATAAGCATTCCAAAATATAGACATTTCCCTTGTTGGAGAGCCCCAGGAACACTAGGACATGGGTCAATGGTTGACGATAAAGTGCAAGTTTAAATGAAGTCAGGAATAACAGTTCCTTATATATAACTATATGCTCAAATTTTTCCATCAGGGAAAAACAAACCAAAATGAAACTGAGAGATCTAGCAGTTTGGGAGAAGTCCAAATTTTAACATGTTCTGTAGGCAAAGCAGTGAGGAAACAGGTTATCATTGCTGGTGGAAATGCAAACTTATATAAACCTCTATGGTTGGGAAGCTGTCAATACTTATGAAGAGTGTATATATATATTTACTCTTTGACCCAGTAAGCTCATGACTAAGAATTTATCCCAATGAATTACTTTCATAAATATGAAAAGAAAAATGCAAAAAGCTTTTCATTGCAGCACTATTTTTAATAGTGAAAAGCTATAAATAGTGGTTGATCCTATATCTCGTTCCTGGATCTAGAGCAGGAAATATCCCCTATGACCTAAGAGCATCCAGAAAGGAAGGTAACTATCTGAAACAAATGGGATCATATCAAAGGAACCAGAGCCAACTTAAAGAGGTCCCCCAAAAGCCAAATAAGGAACAATTTCATCATAAAAAAGGATAATAACTTTAAATGACAAATGCCTCACATATTGAAAAATCTGTGCAATTTTTCTATACACCTAAAACTTCCCTAAAAAATAAAGTCATTAGACAAAACAATATTCAACAGCAATTGTTTAAAATTTAAATTCACAAAATATTTTTTTAGGAAGGGGTATTTATCACTTACATTGTTTAATATTGCTGATGCATGATCATCTTAAAAAAGCTGACAACATTATTTAATCAACATTATTACTGTTTTCATTATCTACAGAGAATGCATTCCCGTATGCCTGTACCTGTGGCACACTGCTCCCACCAGCTCATTCTTGGTACCCATATTTTAAAACCCATGAATTTAAAAGGATGCCGTGGAATGTCTCCTTTGAAGAATCCCAGGAAACTAACTCTTTATTCTAAAAACCATTTAAGAAAGGAAAAAAGAATAAAGTATATACTCCGCCTCTGATGAAATATTAGCAAATAGTTCATGAAGGAAATATTTTCTTCATATAAATATTTCAATTAAAATGACTAAGGAATTGTATAATGAGAAAAGTTACCATTTTCAACTTCTTATGAAAAAGAGCTGAAAATAGTTATCAATGGCTATAGAAAGCTAATGGGAACTTTATCATGGATGGATCAGACCTGCAATGTGTGTGCCCAGCGATTAGTTGTTGTCCTACAAAAAGAGAGACTACCAAATAATTTGTGCTTCTGGATGATGTACACAACTCACCTGCAAAATATTCATGACAAAATATTGAACCAGGATCTGACCAAGTTTCTTGATAAAAATACCATTTTGAAGGATGTATAAGAATAAAAATATATGTTAAATGATGCTCTGGACTTGTAATCAGCAAAATCCAGGCTGATAGAAATTCTATAGACAAATGACCCAGTTTCTTCACAAATAAATTCTAAGAAACATGTCAACCAAATGCAAAGTGTGGACCTCTTTGTGATTCTGATTTCTTTTTTTCTTTTTTCTTTTGGTTTCAGTTATTATGTCTGAAATACAACATTTAGAAAAAACAGTATGATCATATGACACTTAGAAGATATCATTTATAACAGCAATCTAACACTTTTATGAACAGTATTTATTGTACAGAGTACACTGAAGAAAGAAAAATATGTATAGCCATTCATTTTTATTAATGCATCTCTTCTGTCCTACAATACCAGAAAGATGGAATATGTCTGACACAAAAATCACCCCTAGGAATTACTTAGAAAAAAAAAAATGCTTTAAAAAAAGATACTTTACTTTTCTGGTAGAAATACAAAAACTGGTTTAGAGGTGGAAAATTAAACAAAATACAAAGTCCAATCACATTTAGAGGCGGCATTAACACTTAAAGTTTTGTGTTTTTTTTTTAAGATTTATTTATTTCTCAGTCCCATCACCCCACCCTCCATCGTTTGCTCTCTGTGTCCATTTGCTGTGTGTTCTTTGTCTGCTTGTAAATTCTCATTAGATGGCTCTGGGAACTGATCCTGAGACCTTCTGGAGTGGGAGAGAGTCGATCATTCTCTTGTGCCACCTCAGCTCCCTGATCTGCTGGGTCTCTTATTGTCTCTCCTCTGTGTCTCTTTTTGTTGCGTCATCTTGCTGCACGAGCTCTCCACGTGGACTAGCACTCCTGCGTGGGGCAGCACTCCTGTGTGGGGCAGTACTCTGCGCAGGCCAGCACTCACCACACAGGCCAGCTTGTCTTCACCAGGAGGCCCTGAGCATCAAACTGTGGACTCCTATATGGTAGATGGGAGCCCAATTGCTTGAGCCACATCTCTTCCCACACTTAAAGTTTTGACCTTTAAGCCAAGTTGTCAAATAGCAGCAAGGGTTTAAAATCTAAATCTAAATAAATTACAGTGCTGTCCAAATAGCAGCACACTACTAGCGACTCACAGTAATGCTCAGCAGGTGTTCTCTGTGCAGAATTAATACCCTATCCTAGTGTCCTTCAGTGAGATATGCTCCAGAAAAGCAAGATGTGGTACGGCAGTTTGCCACTGAAGCCCACCTTCTCAAGAACTGCTGAACCATTCACAATAACATCATTTAAATGTACCAAAAATGATTTGTTTAAAAAAAAAAGTGAGCTGGGGAGAGAGGAATTTCTGAAAGCCATTACATTGTCTCTCTGAATCCTTTTAAAATATGATAGATGTTGTCAAACCTTCATAAATTCTTGCTCTGATTTTAACACCTATCAATACAACTTTTCCAGAAATAAAAATAAGGAGAACAATTCTGGGCTTGATCATTCTGTAGATTAAACCAGGAAATAAATCTAGCACATAACTACTAAACCGTTGGTGGGTGAGTACCAGGCCTTCTAATCTTACAGGAAATTTCACACCACAGCTACCCAACAGATTCTGAATCTTGAAATCCCAGAATTTAACTGGACAACCCAACTTCTGCACAACTCTGACATATTTTCTTACTGCTAGTTTGGACTGTTCTTCACTTTTAGCTCCTGTACACAGCACTTTTCCAGAAATGAATATCAGTGCAATAGGTCGTGTCTCTCTTACTCACAACTCTCTCACTCTTGTAACAGCAGTTTGGGATAGTATTCAGCATTTCGGGCATGAAGAGCAATGGTCTTCAAGTCCAGTTTACAACCACGATTCACTGTGGATACAATGTTTTGAGGCTGTGGTACAGTTCCAGAGTTCTCAATACTGGGGTGGCAGGAGGAATGGGCATCGTGGGGGAAGGATACAGAGGAGTGGTGCCTGGCAAAGGCGCAGATGTAAGAGTTTGTGAATGAAAGTGCTGCAGGGTTTGGCCAGAGGCCCAATGTGCCCCTGGCTGAGATGAGGATTGCTGAACTGCTACTGCCGTGGCTATAACCTCTGCTTACTACTCCTGCTTTTGCTGCTCTTTCAAAACATAGAGACTATTGTTATTCTGAATAGTCAGTCCTGTGCCACAAGTCATCGTTGGACTAAAGACAGGAATTCCAGGAGTCATGGCGTCCCAAGTTGAAGCCAAGCCCTGAGCATAAGGTGGTAGGCTGTTGTTTTGATCCACGTCGTTCACTCTCTTCTTGGCAAACCAAAAACCCTTGGACTGGAACTTGCCCTCAGCATTCAGTCTTTTCCCTGAAGCAGCATCGGTGCACTCTTAGCAACTTCCTCAACTATTTGAGTTATCATTACATACACCAAGAATAAGTGATCCTGACGTAACTGTCACTGACCCACGCAAACCAAGTTCAGCTCCAGGTGGCCTGGGCACTTGCTATGGCTACTTGATTCTGATTTTAATAAAATAACTGTTAAAAAAAAGGGAGGAGTCAATCAAGTTAATTTGAATTCTAAGGAATGGTTACTATCTTCTATATGCATTAATGATATTGTATTTATGTTATTTTAAAATTATTATTTAATGATAAATCCTGAGTATTATATTAATGACAAACGATTATGCCTAGGATTTGCATCATTATTCTCTAGTGGGGAGAAAGGAGAAGGAAAGGTTTGCCAAATTTGACAGGCGTTGAGAATTTTTGAAGGTGGTTTATTGGTTTGGGGGGAATTCATTATACCTGGGATTGCATATTACCATTCTTTCTACTTCTGTACATGTTTAAAATTTTCCATAAAAAAATTTTCATAAAATGAGGGATCAATTCCTCTTCCCATAACCCAAAGAGATAAATGATTAAGAAATTAAACATAAAAACAACCACACCGTTTTAGTTTTGGTCATAAGACATTGTTATGTCTCTGAGAAAGGAAACTCTTTTCTCAAGTGCTATAAACAATTTAGCATATAAGCATTCAAAGAGTCTTTTATCAATTCTAGTTTCTGCAACTGTGGAGAATCCCTTCAGTCAGTCAGCCTGACATATTTCTCTTCAAATGTGGCAGAGTAAAAATAATTGCATGTTCAGAACAGTCATCCTGGAAACTTCTCAGAGGCCTTATCTTGTTAAAGAAATTACTTGAACTGAATTTTGAAAACCAGCACCTGAATTTAAAAATATATGTATTTCTCATTTTGATATCGTTCCCTCTGCTTTGATCTATTAGCATTTTTCATAAAGGACAGCATGCAATATTTAAGTTTTATGCTGGGCTTATTCATAAATGGGTCATGGATTACCCCTAATCCCTAGGTTTTGCTTTTCAAATTCTGTAAAGAGGTGCTTTCACCCAGCTATTTGACAGTTTCAAATGTTGCTCAAAACATCAGGATTTGTATCTAAGGGAAAATCTCTCCCTTTGAATATTTGAAATAAGATTTTATTCTTTGAAACGAACAAAAGTCTAAGGATGTGTCAGGACCACTGACAGGGAAGCATTTAAGGACTCTCTTTTCTAATTATCCTCCTAGGTCATATGTATAACCTTTATGTTCCAGAGACTATCATTTCAACTCCGTTTTACCAGATCTTTCCCCTGTAGTTTAAAAAGTAAAATGAGTAGGTATGTGTGGGAGGTGCTGGATATCAGGCACACATGGTGCCCTCTTAAACATTTGCAATCTGAATTCTACACACAATAAACTACAGACGCTTTCTTTAAAGGATTGCACAGCCTCTTTTTCTCCTGACATTTCAACATTGGTTGATGACAGTAACTTCCAGGACATTCTACTCTTCCTCCCTCCCACCTCACGGATCATTTTTGTCTCTAGCAGTTTACTGTTTTTTCTCTTGTCATTACCACCCTTTTAAATAAAATGTGATGATTCTCCTGAGAACTAGCAGGTGATCTTGCTCAAAAATGTCTAAAGTACTAATTTGGCCAGTTATTTTTCATGCCCTTTACAAAATCTATAACAACGGGAATAGCATTTGAAAAATTAAGAGAAGAATTCGGTTTTTTTCCTTTTAAAGTTTTATTATTTTCTTTAGATTATTTGATTGGCTTTCTTATTAGAAAAGCAATAAATATTTTAAGAGAAGAATCATAAAATGTAGACAGGTAATCCGAGAACATAAGGAACACAGAATCGCGCTTATACCAAGACAACCACTATTAATATCTCTTGGGATATGTTTTTTCAGACCCCTACACACATACACACTCACACTTTGAGACACCTTTCTACACACACATATGCACATATAATTTTAGTGTATTACATACAACTTTAAAGGTATATCCATGAATATAGGGTCTATTTCACCAAATATTTTAAATGATTTCATGGCTTTTAATTTTATGGATTCACAGAGATTTATTTAATTATTTATTTAATTATTTAAATAATGCTTTATTGTTAGTCTTCAAATGGCTCAAAATGTTTTCCATTATAAATGATCCACAGCAGTTATAACTGGATGAAGGTGAATTTGAAATAAAAATCTAAACAAAATCCTGAAAAATAGTTTAAATTGTTTAAAAAGTGTAAAAGTTTGGAGTTCTATCCTTTGGTGTACCCAAATTTCCAATAGATGAGCAAAAGAGTAACTGACAAAATCTATTTTCTACTGATTTTACTTAATTCCTTTTCTCAAATAATTTGTTTTTTATTAGGTCATTAGGGTGCTATCATTCCCTGGGTGGGGAGAATCACCCTCAGTTGAAAACCACTGGTCTGAAAGTATTAGCCTCTGGCCTGTTGTCCCACTGTTGTCACACTACTGCACTAATGAGAGGCTTTGTAGACTCTGGTTGTGGTGCTGCAGAATTCCTTAAAGATACTCTCAGGCAACTCAGAGGGCAAGTAGGAGGAGTAGGGGTGAATGCTCCTGACCTGCCCCCATGGCAATCACCGTTTTCACTTTCTTTGCTTTTACATAAAATATTTTTTGAAAATGGATTATTACTAGATAATGATAATTTTTAAAAAATAAATATTTGAAACCCATTCTTTCCAGATATTGTGCCTCTCATAATACCCTTTAAAATGCCAGTACATTACCTACTTAGTAGGTAATGAAATTGTCATTCTTTTACATATCAGTGTAAATGAGTTTATCAGGGCAGCCAGCTACTTCCTCCTATAAAGAAAGAGGCCTGATAAATTTATATGTGAAAAGGTCTTGAAAAGTTGGGTTATGGCACTATGCCAAAGAGAACAAGCATGAGGAGGGTCACCACATGGAAGATTCTGTTCAACCAGGGAATAACCTCTGAATAGTGGGCCCAGTAAAAGGGACTTTGAAGGACTGGCAGAGAATATGGTAAATATGGGCGTTGGCAAATTCACGATCTGATTTCGATGCTGATTTCAGTTCTGTTTTCAGGGTTTCTGCATAGCTCATTGTAGTCTTTATTTGAAGATGAATCAGGGATATTTTGGTTTCTTTATTTTGAATCATTGAGTATTAGTTATTTTTGATGCTTTTGTAATCTCAACTTCAACCTTCTAACATTCAAAGCTTCTGCTGAGTGGAGTCCTTTTTAAGTAAAACTTTAAAGGGAATGGAAAACAAAAAGCATCAATTTATATATTAGTTAGGAAGTCATGGAGAAAGCCTTCTTTTTTGCTGTTTGAACAATAAAACACAAATACTTTTAAAGATATTTTCCCTCATGCTCTTGGATTTTTTTTTTAAACAGTCCTTTAGAAAATAATGTAAAGTGATATGGGAATTTGAAGCACTGTACAATAAAAAGCACATTACTAAGTAGGTTAGCAAGAGAATTTAAAAAACAAAACCACCAGATTCTCCAAAGTACTTTCTCCTAAAGGCTTGTAACATGTTTTCCCATAATATAGCAAACCTAGTTCTTCCAAGTGACTGTTATATTAGTATTTGAAAATTTGATCAGTGTTGAAACTATTAATTCCCAAGACAAGATTCAAATAATGAATTTTCTGGTAAGTGTATTCTTTCCTGAAGTATTCTTAAGGCATCACAAGGATAAAATAGTTCAAGCCAACTAATTATATTTTTACTTTACATCATATGCTATTCAACGAAATTCTGTAATTGAGGTCATTTAAACAAGAGGCAGTTGCAATTCCCTAACACTGATCACAGGAAAGGACCAAGGTTCTTAATGGAGGTATGTAAATATGTTAGTCAGCCAAAGGGGTGCTGATGCAAAATACCAGAAATTGGTTTGTTTTTATAAAGGGTATTTATTTGGGGTAGGAGCTAACAGATACCAGGCCATAAAGCATAAGTTACTTCCCTCACCAAAGTCTATGTTCACGTGTCGGAGCAAGATGGCTGCCAATGTCTGTGAGGGTTCAGGCTTCCTGGATTCCTCTGGGCTCAGCTCCTCTGTTTTCTCCACAAGGTCAGCTGTAGACTATGAGGCTCTCTAGGCTTTGCCTCTCTCTACAAGGTCAGCTGTAGCCTATCAGGCAAAATGCTCTGTCTCTTTCCCCAGGGCTCCAGCATCAAACTCCAACATCAAAACTCCAACATTAAGAACCTTCAACTCTGTCCTTTGCCGTGCCTTTTATTTGGGAATCCCCACCCACCAAGGGGGGTGGTACTCAATGCCCTACTGACACAAGAGGTTCACTCGATTAAGTAATTAAGTAAACCTCTGAATCCAATATAATCTCATATGCCCAGAGGAAAAGGCCAATTTACAAACATAATCTAATATTTTTTTTTGGAATTCATCCATAATATCAAGCTGCTACAGTAAGTAACTACAAAGTGTTACTACCATGAATATTAATCAGCTGATTACAAGTCTCTTCCATAAAGGCCTTACAAACCATTTTCATATTTAATATGAGAACTATTTTCTTTTAATATATATGTCGCATCCATGCTAATAGCAGAAAATAATTTAAAGGTAATTCATACTTGAGTCTGTGATAGCAATTGTGAAATGGAAACTATGCAAAACATGTATAAAATACCCTTCATGTCAGGATGCTAAAATATATGCTAAAAATAAAAGTTTCCTATTGCAAGACACTGAAGAAAAAAGGAAAGAGGTGTAATGCATTATATGAATTTCAAATTCATATAATCCTAAATTGCCTCTGTGATAAAAAATATGTATGTATAATTACTGAAAGAGAGTCCTTTCCAAAATGGAAAGGGAGAAAATAAACTTGCAATTAAAGTTTAAGGTTATTAATTTTATTTATAGATTACCAAACTATATATATATTTCTTTTTACCAAGGGATTAAATTGTAATGCATTTTAATTATGTTATTTCAAATAATTGATCAAAACCATGAGAAAGGAAATACAAAAAAACAAACAAAACAAAACAAACTAACAAAATACAGGAAGCAAGATTGACTAGTGACTGATCAAATTTATGCCATTAACTTTCTCTACCAAGTCACTAACAGTTAAACTAGGAAATATAGCAGAATTTTCTGATGGAAAGAAATTAATTACATCTAAGATAAATAAAAAACATAGCAAATAAACATTTCAAAGAGGTTGTGATCCATATTTTATTCTGTTTCTTTGAGCTATTGTTACTAATGTCCTAGGAAGCATCATCCCTTTGACAAGATATAAATAAGAAAATCTAAGAATATTGTAGCCTAGAGAAAATGTTTGCCAATAGTTTAATTTTTTTTCTTTAAGAGCCTTTTATATGTCAAATTGGTAGTTATGTAAATCAAACCCTACACTAAAATGAAAACCTATATTTTTTTGGAGAAGGAAAATGAAAATAAATAATATTTATTTATAGATTGGCTAACAACCCAGATATCTAAAAATAAAAGTTTTTCATTTATAAAGGAATATTAGGATAATTATCAATTACTAAAATGAAATATAAATCATACTAAATATTAAGGAAAAAATATCAGTTACTAAAACAGAATATTTTACAACATATTTTAAAACTCTTGGTCTTTGAAATACTTTAACAGTGTATAATTAAAATGCATTTAATGTACACTTAGCTCTATGATGATAAGTTACAAAACCCTCTGGTTTCCTTTTCTACAAAATAAGGGTGTACAGGTTAGAGATTTCAGAAATCTTAGATGCCATCTTAAACATATAAAATTATTTTCTTCATAAAAGAGAGAAAGAATTGCCTGCTGGCAGGTGCAAGAGTAGACTGATTTTATGTTCCCCTTTTTTTAAATTAGAAATTAATATACAAAAAATGTATATTAGACTTGCTGATGTATATGGCATTCCTTCTTAGTTTAACAGATAAATTAACTGCTCACTCAGATGCAAATTACATTAACAGAGAATTATTGCTCCTTAAATAAATTTATTTTAAAGACTTCTTCATTTTTGCCAGTGTGGAGACAAAACTCAAATCACCTTGTCTTAGAGAATGAGGACATAAAGCAGCAGCCTTGAATAAAATAATTAAGTATATCTTGCCCAGCATTACACAAATTATTAATAATATCTAATTTCTACAACTCTCAATCTCTTCTTTCTATAATTCTTAAATCATTTTCATCAACAAAATGTACCTCTTCTATCTCTAATTGTGTTGTCAAAAGAATATACAAAAACAGAATCACCAGGGTTTCCAGTATACTTTCTCCTAAAGGGTTGGAATTAAATTGTCATTATTATAAAACCCTTCTTCAAGGACTAGTTAAACTTTATCCTTTTACTATAAGACTTCAGGAAAAAAGGTACACTCTTACCAAATGTTTATACTATTCTTTGCCAGGTTACTGTTCTAGGTTGCTTGGACTATAGCACTGAACAAATTAGGTGAAAATCCCCACAGTTTCAAATTTTATTCTAACTGAGGAAGATGGATGCTGAAACATAAACAAAATAACAAAACTGTTTATCAAAATGTGATATATCATGGGGAAGCCAGGGAAAAAAAGAGGTTTTCCACTTTGAGTAGAGGGAAATAGGAATTAATCCTGGTCCTAGGGGAGCCCCTAGGGTCATTTGATCTGCTTCTTGATTAACCATTATGAAATATTGTTACTTTTTCCTATTCATTCACTAGTGTAATGTTCAATCCTACTTGTATCTCAGTCTTATCCAATAGTAAAATGCAATGATTGGATTTCTGTTGTTCAACACATGCCCACTCACAAAATAGAATTAATATTGTTTTTTAACAGGACTAATGTGGGAAACAAAGGCATGTTGTTTCCATGGAAGCAAGTTACTTCCTTGACCACTGAGTCATGCTGTCCCTTATGATTATCGGTGCGGATCACAATCATGGCTGGGAAAGTACACCTACAGGTGGAACAATAACATATAGAACAGAACAACCTGAGTAACAAGATTTATGAGTATAGTTACTGATTTTTATAATAATAGTTCCGGTAAAGTTTGCTGGTGTTCATCAATCACTAGTTAATATAGAATGAGGTAAGGGTAATAGGTAACTTGATTTGCTGATGAATGTCACGTAAGTTAGGGGTATATATACTAGCCCCTCGACTCAATAAAGTTGTCTGATGAGCTTGAGAAATCAATGCTCTCAGATCCCCTGAACCCAATCTTTCTTTGTCTGTCATTCCCGATACCCTCGGGTCACCGACTCCGTCAGACTAACCACAAAAGTGTAAAGATTTAGACTCATTTAAAATAACTCTTCTAGACTCTTGTAGCATTCGATCCTTTATGAAAAGCATATTTTGTTCAATTGGCCAAACTTGTAACACACTAAAAAGCATGCTAATTTGCTAAAAATAAAAGATTAAACAATACACTAATAGGTAGTATGCATTTGAAAAAGTTCATGAGTGTGGAATGTTATACAAGAAGTTCCTTAAGTCCTCTGGTAACTCTAGAGGTTCTGCTGTGTCAGGTGTCAGGAACTCTGCAGCACTTGAACGTGAGAGACTGCAGCTTGAAGGAATCTCAACTCAAAGTCCTTCTGCCTGCCCTATGCAGCTGCTCCCAGCTCTGCTCCCTTTTCTTAGGTGATGTCATCTCCAACTCCAGTGTCACAAACTTGTTTGAACAGTTTGCAGGGCTTAGGGAGCTGACACAAGTGCTCCCTGTGCCTGCCAAATGCTTCTGATACTTGGATGAATCCTGGTGGAGAAAAGTCAATAGTCTGGAACTTGCCTGGGTGCACACCAGCTTGCAGAAGTTGTTGTAAGCAATAAATTGGAATGACATAATGTTGACTCATAGTAAGATGTAGGATTTTCATCACAATAAGTAATGGAAAGGCACAGGAGATATGATAGAGAAGAGCAGCAACAGTGGGTTGTAAAGCTATAGCTAATGAATTTCCCTAATGGATGATATGGATTAGAGAAAATTATCAAAACAAACAGTTCTCAGAAATATCTAGGGGTGACCACTTTCACTAGATAGAACTGGGGCTCACTTGTTGAAAGTGGACAGTGGCTTGTGTTAATATAATGTTGAAGATTAAATGAAATAAGCTCTCCATGCTCTACTTCTGATCTGTTTTAATAAAGTCCCTTTCATGTGGCTTTAATGACTCCACTACTTTATACAACTAGTTTTGGGGCAGTTTCTTCTCAAAACTTCAGTTCACTCATTTATAGATGTGACGTCTCTATCTCCCCCAAGGACACGTAAAGTTAGCCTGTTCTCACAGTCCTTGTTCTCCCCTCTAACAAAGAATAACCAGCATCTTGATTCTTACTCAGCCTTAATTCTGAGTAAGTATGTATAAGACCTATGTCTTAGCCACACCAAGTGAAGGGTGGCATCAAGAGTGAAAGGACAGATGACTAGAGGTAAACTCAGACTTGATGGATCAGTGAGTGTGTGTGAATTTTAGGTAATTGTTTTCTAAACTCTGTATTCTCCTTTCTGTCTTGTGGATCCAGGCAATCAAAAGTTCTTCCCTTGATACTAAAAACCAATGTAAAGATCAATTTTCCCTTGTTTTTATAAAGAGAAAGGGTAACAGGTAACATACTTTGCAAAATTGAAAGTCAAGTCAATGGAGAGTTCAATGTTTGCATTGTAAGTGCAAAACCTTTCACAAAATAACAGTGGAAGCAATCAGTTTTTAAAGTTTATGATGATACGATTGGGAAAAGTCAACTGATGGCATCAGATTACCCCCAAATTATCTGGAAAATATCTCTATTGGCTGGGTTATTAAACACTAAAACTCTTCTTCAAGAGCAGAGAATGTGGCCATTCATTCCCCATCTATAATTTATATAATTTTGGAAGAACTCTAAATGTGGGTGATAAGCTAAGATAATGCCATATGGTAACCTTTGAATATCTCCAAATTGATGTTATGGAATTGTCTCCTTCTATGAGACATCAATATATACTAGTAACTGTATGTTTATTTTCTGGGTAGATTAAAAACTCCCTTTTCAAAATGACTTAAAAATATTAGATTTTCTATTCTAACTGGCCATTCCAATTTATATACCCAATGATTACTTGGATAGTTAATAAATTATGTAAGATTTTTCTCTTGCCTAATACCAGTATAACATTTAAATTACAAAGAATTGTTCTTGACACACAATTCCCAAATAAAATGACATACATTAGCATCAAATAACAAGAATTGGAAAGTTAGGCTCACTGAAGATTTTAATTGAAGTTTTCCATAGAAACTCCAGAAATAGAGTATCCAGTTACAGCTAATTCATCATTATCAAAATAAGAGGACAATTGTATAAAACAGATAGCTTTCATCCAAAGCCATTAGAATTATAGTCTTCTAGATGCTTATATCCCTTAACTATCACATTTTGCTTTGCACACTTTATTTTCTTCATTGTTGGTTTAATTTACCTATAATTTTCTCTTAATGATAAAAATGTCTTTTCTAAATTTGACCTTTTCTGGGGATAATCACTGTTCTACTTAAATCCGTAAAAATTCTGCTCTCCCAATTTATTAATACTGCAACTAATTTAAATAATTGCTGGGTATATTTTGTGGTGTTAATAGTTAATAGAGCATTCCAGTTTTATGACTCCCAAATGTTCTTAGTGTATGGATTACACTAATGAAGGTATAAATCTTTTACCTGGGGAAAATTATAACTCCTGCTAATAAGAACAATAGCCATAGGAGAAGAACAGCTTATAGTGATCATGAAAAATAAGTTTCTTATCTTGGTTGACATAATATATACTACATCCCATCCTCTGTGGACACAATGGACCAGTTCACAGTCCTTTAGTCTTTTTAAACAATTTTCTTTCAGCAACCTGGAAGGGGTGGGAAACTACGCAATTGCTAGCATGTCATGTTTTACCTGGATTAATACTGTGGGCAAAGTGGAACAATCTTTAGGCAAGAAAGGAATGACTGGATAAATAAATGAATGAAAATAGAATAAATGAAAAAGAAGTTCTGGCTATCTAAGATAGACTCAGGAAGTTATTAGAACTGTTTCTATTTGTTTGGCTGGGAATCTAGAGTAATGGTTCCAAAGTGCCTTCCATTTTCTTCTAATATTCGTAGTTATAGTTTTCTCACAGTCCTTGAAAGTTTCTTATACAGCATCTCAAATCCTTTAGCCCAGTCACTGTTCTGGAAGATGTTTTGACATCTTTGAGATGTCAACAGCATGAAATCAGGCTAACATTTAAAATTAAAATCGGCTGTCTCCAAATGAAACATTGTCTTCAATGTTCAAGAATAGTACTTAAGATCTGGTCAATCTTTAATTTTCTTTACTGAAGCATTGAATGAGGATGGAGCGAAAAGGAAGACCAAAAATAAGAGAAGTTCCCACATTCCTAGGAAAATATTGAATAGTTGCCATGGTAACCATCTGAACCTGCTTTAAATCTTTTGGTCAATCATACCTTGCCTCTGAAAGGCAGCCAATTAGTGACAAGCCCATAGGTCTGAAAGTAGCCAATCAAATAACCTCACTTTAATCAAAGTGCTCTGTAAGCTAGCCATCAACAATATTCATGCTTGCCTGAATGATCATACTTCTATTACTGACATTTCCTCACTTCTGCCCAAAAATCCCTGGAGACTGTGTTTCCCTAAATCCCTCTATAAGGTCAGTTCTATGCTTTATTTTATTTAGAGAAACTTTGTCTGACCAGCACAGTTCTCGCTTATATGAGAAAGCAATAAATCAATCTTCAGGTTTTTGTTTCAGATATTAAATCTTGGGTTTAAATATTAAATCTTGATAAGTTCTTGGAAACATTTTACAAGTGAACATAATATGTAGAATAAAATACTTAGGTTTCCATGGTCAATAATATTTATTTCTAGCACAAAATGGAAGTATCAGTCAACTTTACCAAAGAATCAAGAAGAATCAGGTTGGAATACAAACTCTAAGATTTTCCATGAGAATTTCTCATATCTGAAAGTACTTTTCTTTGGGAGTAGGGAAATTTCTTTGCATTTAATACAAGGCTGGCTGTGTACTGAGAAATTGTGTATGTAACATATAGCAAATAATTATTTAGTAATTTTAATGAGGCTGTAAAGGGTGCAAACTGTATTTATAAAATTCATGGTCAAGACCAGTAATTAGTGGGTGCAGGAACTTTTAACATATATTTAAAAACATGAAGAAAAGAAGCTAGAATAGAAAGGAAGACCAAGGTTGCTGTGACATTTTGATTTGAAAAAATATACAAATTTAAATTCAGATGTAAAACATTGATAAGATGCCTGCCCTCACAGAGCTTACAAGCCCCAGTATCTTGCATGGGAGTCGAGGGAAGAGTAGCTTAGATTACACAAAAATGTGCTCTAAATGTGGGAAGATAGGCAAAACACCTTTCAGAAAGTGAAGGGTAAAGCAGGTTTGATGTCAGTTAAAAGCATCCAGCTGGGAGCTATGTTAGGAGGAACTGACAACAGAAATAGAAATGGCAATTTGCAAAATGGTTAACACTACGACTTGCAAAACATATGAACTGCACCAAAGCCAAACAATAATGTGTACAATAGCCAATCTAGCCTTCAAAATTCTAATACCAGCTCATTTATAGCCATAGGTTTAGAGATTATACCAGGGAGAAATTGGTATAATTGTTACTCCACACAGATGCATGTGTTTGAATCATACAGCCACTAACTGTTCCAGGAACTCTCCTGACTTCCAAATTCGGATCAATCTTTGTCAAGACCCCCAAACCTTATAAGTATGCTTCCTTACAGTTCCTTGGAGATGCACCAGGGTTCTGGCAAGCCTTACGTCTTGCTTAAGTGAGCTTGGAAAAAACCTAACTCTTAAAACTACAAGTGAATTCCTGGTGGCTTTTGAGCCATGGACTTTAAAAATAAGTCTTAGGAACATGATTAAAGAAGGTTTTAAAAGGCAATATTTATTATAAGCTTAAAATTCTGTGTTTAAGTTGTTAGGTTCTTTCTCAAATGGCATTTTCCTACATGTAATTCATATATGTTATTATACATAATTATATTTTAAATGAGTTTCTATTTGAGTAAAAATGTAATCAAATGATTAGATCATTGTTTACCCAATATTTTAGTACCCACTTATGTGGGTGGGGGCTGCATCATCAAGTATCACTTGATGACTTTTACCATCTTCTCAGTTGTTTTATGGAAGTTCTGACCTATCCTTCACTGCTGAATATATGTATTTATGATTCTATGCATGTACATATCTATCCATCCATCCATTCATCCATCCAAACACAAATACATATGTTCTGTTTTGTGATATACTTATGTGGAATTCTATTAATCAAAGTCTGATATCAAGGTATCAGTGGGATTCATTTCTTCTGGGGACTCCGAGGGAGAATCTATTCCATGCCTTTCTTCTTGCTTCTGGTAGTATCTGGAAATACTTGGCATACCCTGTTCCAGAGACGCAGCTCTCCAACATCTACCTCCGTTTTCACACAGATTTCTTTGTGTCTCTCTCTACTTCAAATCTCTCCTTTCTCTTATAAGGATGTTCTCATCCCAGACCCTTCACTTAATTACATATGAAAAGACTATTTCCAAATAAGCTTACATGCACAAGTACTGGCAGTCAGCTGTTGGATAGATCTTTTGGGGGGTTGCTATTCAACTCAGTACATTTGTCATTTTTTTAATCCTCTTAATTTCTGGAAAGGAATTAGTGATAGACTTCTCAAAGACTTAGCAAATAATGATTATTATTTATATCAGTTATTCTTTCACTTAAGGCATCTTATTGGTGGAACTAAACTAGGGAAAGCTGTAGTTAAAAACTACTGCACCCAAATTTAGGGATTGAACATTTCAAGCTGTTTCCTTTAACGTGTAAATTAAACACATATAAATTTATAACTAATTTAATTTTTATGTCTTTTCAGTTTGTCTTTAATAGATACCTAACAGAGATTGACATATGAAAATTAGTTTTGATAGATGCATTTGCAACTACTTTAATGGTTGAAATATTTAGCTTTTAATTATTAAATTGATAAAAATTAGAACAGCACACTTGAGAGGGAGGAATTGGTTCTATTTATATGAATGAGATTTCATCTTGGTACATTTTGTTCTAACCTATACATTAATCATATGTTCTATTCTTAATTTATTTGTGGAAATTAACCCAAAACGAAGAGGAGATTAGGGGAGGGAGTTGAGGGCACAAGTTAGTGCAGGGCTTACAAGAGTCTTTTTAATTGTTGTAAAGGGACCTATTCACTTTAAACTCCACACTTCTAAATCTACTGAACACATGGCAAAGAAGTAGATGGCAAGCTACAGTGAGCAGAGCACCATGGATTTAAGACAAATGGTAAGGAAAATGAATATCTCCTCTAAGTTTTAATTAATGTATTTCTTTTACTCTAAAGTGCAACATTGGTCTATTGGAAATAAATGTAACACTTTTACCTGTCCTTCCTTGAAATCATGCTAAAAGTATATCTGATAAACTGACCAAGATGTGCTCTAATGTGAGCACTAACTACAATATTTATAATTACTGAGACTGGAAGAGAGGTATAGCAGATTAGTATTTTCAAGCAACTTTTCCACAAATCTTGATATTTTTATTTTAAGACAGACTGTGGCAGATTAAGATTATTTTATGAATCCCAAGAAGAGAAAGTTTGCGTTAAATTCAGTGGAGAGTCCTTTGGTTAGATTACTTGATAAGATCAATTTAGGGCTTTTGACTGGACTGTCAGTGGGATGTGATTCATGCTGAGTCTGCCCTCCTGCTGGGTCTGATAGAAACAGAGAAACACACACAGACACAGAACAAGGAAGCTACCATATTTGAACCTGTCATGTAAGAGAGGACTGGAAGTTCACTTAAGAATGGAGCCCCCAAGAAGCTGGACCCAGAGAGCAGCTCAAGAAGAGACAGGTCCTATGCCTGATAGCTGACAGCTGAGCTCCGGGAGCTGGACTCCGAGAGAGGGTAGATTCTGGAGGGGAAGGCAGAGACCTTGGCAGAGATCTATGGCCATCTTCGCCACATGGCAGCTGGCTTTAGTGAGAAAGCACCTCTGATGGTGCCTCAGTCTGGACTTTTCATGGCCTTGGAAGTGTAAGGTTTTTCCCATATAAATCCCCTTTATAAAAGCCAACTCATTTTTGGTACTTTGTATTGGCAGCCCTTTGGCAAAATAAAACACATATCAATAAGGCAAGAAACCTAGCCAACTTTGTCATCTGAATGAAATAAAGCCTTACTATGTTCAATATTTCTTACTTGCACTATCTTTATTTGGCTTTCATAGGATATTTACCCAGCAGTGATGCCATTTGACAATAGTTGGGGAATGGAAGAGGAGTGACTGGTCTATGAATATTGACGACTCTCCCATCAAATGATTCTAGTCTGACATCTAAATGTTGACTGTGGATGTTTGAGATTATTTATGAATCCCAAAAAGAGAAAGATTATGCTTGTAAATTAATCTATTCCTCTGGGTGTGATTCCCTTTGACTGCATTAGATTCACCTGTGATGTCTTAGATTAAATTATCTATTAAGATTAGGGTTTTGATTCAAACCCATCAGTAAGGTATGACTCAGGTTGAGAACCTGCTACCTTGGTGGGCTGATATAAACAGATATTCACTCAAGAAGACACATAGAAGAAGAGAGAACTTTGTCAGTTTTGATCCTGGAGCCATGGGAGGAGAGATAAGCCATTTGCCTGATAGTTCACGACTGAAGAGAACAGAGCAGCTGAACATTTGAGAAGCCCTGGAAAGAAACAAGCCCTATGTCCTGAGAGACCAGGCCGATATCAGTGACTAACTTGTGTGAACATGTGGCAACTGACTTCGGTGAGAAAGAAACCTTGAGTTGGACTCTTTATGGCCTTGCAACTGTAAGCTTCTTCCCCAAATAAATACTCTTTATAAAAGTCAAAGATTTCTGCTACTTTGCATCAGGCCCCCTTTGGTAGACTAATATTAATACATTGACCAATGCAAAACATCTCTAACAAAAATAAACAGCATGCTTTGGCTTTAGCAGAAATATTTATTGGACAGCCACATAATCAAAATCCTATCATAGGTGGCTTACTTGGCCCAGTGGTTAGGGCGTCCGTCTACCACATGGAAGGTCCGTGGTTCAAAGCCCGGGCCTCCTTGACCAGTGTGGAGCTGGCCCACGCCCAGTGCTGATGCACGCAAGGAGTGCCCTGCCATGCAGGGTTGTCCCCCACATAGGGGAGCCCCAAGCACAAGGAGTGCGCCCCATAAAGAGAGCCACCCAACATGAAAGAAAGTGCAGCCTGCAGAGAGCTCACACAACAAGATGATGCAACAAAAAGAAACACAGATTCCCGTGCAGCTGACAACAACAGAAGTGGACAAAGAAGACACAGCAAATAGACACAGAGAAAAGACAACCAGGGTGGGGAGGGGAGGGGAGAGAAATTTTTTTAAAAATCCTATCATAGCCCCATGTTTCTTATATAAGGTCACCAATATTTCAATTTGTCCTTTGGCACTCTGGAATTTTTTAAAGCCCTGAAGTGATACTCAGCATAATGTGTTTTATTTATTTATTTATTTTTAGGAGGTACCAGAGACTGAACCCAGAACCTTGTATATGAAGCAGGTGCTAAACTATGGAGCTAAATCTGCTCCCTAGTGGGAGCTAATTTTTTCATTTGTTTGTTTTGTTTTTAGGAGATACTGGGGATCGAACCTGGGACCTCATACATGGGAAGCAAGTGCTCAACAACTTGAGTGGCACCTGCTCGCCTCTTTTCTTTTTTAAAGTAGGAGAAGAATGGTTGCGCAAAGGAATCTAAGAAAAAAGAATCCACATGAAATCTCAAACTTAAGTAAATTTTCAGTTTTAGGAAAGAGAAGAGATAGAATTTGACAATCTGAAATTCAATTACCTTCAAAGTGACCACCACAAGGTATCCCTTGGAAAGATTTTATGGATCAACAGAGGTATGCACACAGCAGTTTCCTGCTCTTCAGAAGATTATATTTCTGTATCTTATTACTGAACCCTTTGATTTCAGTTGGATGTAATTTACAGTAATCATTCAATTTACTTTACTTTCTATTGGATTTTTAGTATTTGTTAAAGTACAGCATTTTGGAATATAACCAAATTGGAATGGAACAAGTCAAACTTTCACTATTTGCAAGTGATATGATTCTATATACAGAAAATCCTGAAAAATCCACAACAAAGCTCTTAGAGCTAATATATGAATCCAGCAAAATGGTTAGGTACAAGATCAACACCCCAAAATAAGTAGTGTTTCCATATACAAGTAATGAATAATTGGGAAAAATTTAAGAAAAAAAATTATTTACAATAGCAATTAAAAGAATGGAATATCTAGAAATAAATCTAATCAAGGATGTAAGGAACTGTACTCAAAAAATACAAAATATCACTAGAAGAAATCAAAATCCTAGATAAATGGAAGGACAGTCTTTCTTCATGGATTTGAAGACTAAATATCATTAGGATATCAATCTGACACAAAGCAATTTATAGATTCAATGAAATTCCAATAAAAATTCCAAAAATAAAATTCTTTGCAGAAATAGAAAAACAAATCATCAAATTTATATGGATTTATATAGTAAGGGGCCCGAATAGGTAAAGCCATCTTGAAAAGGAAGAGTGAGGCTGGAGAACTCACACTTTCCTATTGGAGAATATATTACAAAGTAACATTAATACAACAGCATGACACAAGGATAGGCATATACATCAATGGAATCAAATTGAAAGCTCAGAAATCAAACCTCACTTTCATGGCCACCTGAATTTTGACAAGTGGACAAAGACCACTCAATCGGGAAAGAATAGTCTCTTCAACAAATGGTGCGGGGAAATCTGTATTTCCTCTTGCAAAAAGAAAAAAAAAAAAGGAGTGAGGAAAAAATAAAAGGAAGTAATGCCCCTACCTCACACCTTCAATGAAAGTTAACTCAAAGTAGATTAAAGACCTAAATATAAGCACCATATCAATGAAATTCCCAAAGAAAATATAGAGAAGCATCTTCAGGATCTTGTGTTAGGCAATGGTTTTTGAGATTTTATACCCAAAGCACAAGCAACAAAAGAAAAAAATAGAAAAATGGGACCTCATCAAAATTAAAAACTTTTGTTCCTTAAAGGATTTTTATCATGAAAGTAAAATAATAACCTACACAATAGGAAAAATATTTAGAAACCACATATCTGATAAATGTTTAAAATACAGAATATATAAAGAAATCCTTCAAGTTAACAAGAAGACAAACAACTCAATTTGAAAAATGGGGTAAAACATTTGAATAGACAGAGAAGATAAACAAATGTCCAGAAAGGAGATGAAAAGATGCTTACCATCACTAGTCATCAGGGAAATGCAAATCAAAACCACAATAAGATACCATTTACCATTTTACACCTGCTATTTAAAAATCCACTACTAAAAAAAGAAAAGAGCAAGTGGTGGAGAGAATGTGGAGAAATAGGAACACTGATTCATTGTGGTGGCAATGTAAAATAGGGCTGTTGGCTGTGGAAGACCATTTGATGGTTTCTCAGAAAGCTAAGTGTAAAACTACCATATGACCCAGAAATCCCACTACTAGGTTTATGCCCAAAAGAATTGAGAGCAAGAGCTCAAAGATATTTTCACACCAATGTCCACAGCAGCATTATTCAGAATTGCCAAAAGATGGAAGTGACCTGTGGCAGTTTGAGTCTTTTGTGGACCCCACTAAATTATGTTCTTGGGATGGTCCATTCCTGTGGGTGTAAAATCTATTGAAGAGAAGATTCAGTTTTGGAACTAGATTGAGTTAAGGGACCTTCTTTTGATTACATCATTTCAGTGGGGCATGGCCCAGGGTGGGCCTTAATTTTCTAACTGGTATCCTTTATAAATGGAGGAATAAAAGGTTGCAGAGACACAGAAGAACCCAGAAGCGGAGAGAGAAGGCCCTGGTGCACAGAAGATGAAAGCAATGGAGACTGAAGGAGAAGGCAGAGACCAACAGAGCTGCCATTGTTCCCTAATGTGGCAGAAGTTCAGGATTGCTGGCAGCTGGGCTTTGGGGAGAAAGCTTCATCTGATGCCTTGATTTGGGCATTTTAACAGTGTCAGAACTATAAGCTGATAAATTAATAAATGCCCATTGTAAAAGCCAACCTATTTCTGGTATATTTTTCCCAGCAACTTTTAGCAAACTAGAATACAACCCATGTGTCCATCAACTGATGAATGGATAAATGAAATGAAATATATATATATATATACACACACACAATGGAATATTATTCAGCTATAAAAAAGAATAAAGTCTTAATACATGCAACAACATGGATGAACCTTAAAGTCATCATGGCAATAAAATAAGCCATGCATAAAAGGACAAATATTCTATGATTTCACTAATTTAATAGGATAAGCAAATTCATAGAGTCAGAATCTAGAATATAGTTTACCAGGGAATGGGGCGAGGACAGCAAATGGGAAGTTAAGGCTTAAAATGTACAAGGTTCCTATTTGGATGATGGAAACTTTTTTTTTTAGGTACCAGGGCCAGGGATTGAACCCAGAACCTTATGTGTGGAAAGCCAGCGCTCAACCACTGAGCCACTTCAGCTCCCCTGAGTTGGTTTTCATTTGTTTGTTGTTGTTGTTGTTTGTTTGTTTTTAGAAGGCACTGGGGACCAAACCCAGGATGTCCCATTTGAGAAGCAGGTGCTGAACTGCTTGAGTCATATCTGTTCCTGGAAATGTTTTATTAATGGATGGTGGTGATGGGAGGACAACACTGTGAATGTAATTAACACACTGAAATACATATCTGAATCTGAATGTGATTAAAAGAGAAACTATTACATTGTACATATGGTAACAATACAAATTTTTAAATAATCCATATAACTATGTTTTGCAATAAATTTTAAGTTAAAACATGGACTTTAGTTAATAATACAGTTATAAAAATGTGCTATTGTCATTTGTCACAATTATTTCATACCAATGCAAGGTACTAATAATAAGATGGTATATGGGAATCCTGTATTTTATGCATGATTGTTCAGTAAGCCCACAACTCTAAAAAAGGGGGAAAATGTATAGAGAGCAAATAAGCACAAATAATGTTTAACTAGATTACTGGTCCTCAATTCATCTTCCTATGGAAAACTATTATGCTCCCTACTGAAAGTTACTAACATATTGTAGGTATATGCATACAAAATGTAAATTCTGAATGTGTGAATTATCTCTTCAATCTCTCAGTAAAAGGTCTTGTTACAAATTAATAAATTAAAAAATTTCATCATTCTAGAACCCAACTTACCACCCAAAATTGTATATATAAAATAAGAATATATATAAATATAACCTTTGGGGGTGAAATTTACTAAAAATAAGCTTGAATTTCACAAACATTTGTGTCTCATCAAGTTTAACTGTGGATACAGAGGATTATTTAGTGCTTCTGGAACCCAAAACAATTAGAAAAGGAGACAGAATATTTTAAAATGTGAACCCAAGGCCTGGTTTCTATATTGCTATACATAATTTGAAAATATCATGTTCAACTTGTAAAAATAAACTTATTACTTTGTTAAAATGTGATTATCTTCAGAATAAAAGTGTGAAACAAAAGAAATTTTTTTAATTTATATCTTAAATTTTCTATTTAAGATATAGGACAAGACAGCTACCCCCAGTAGAGTACATCTGTACAACCCAAATATAAATTGTGAATACTTTCTTACTATTATATGAAAAAATCCCCTAGAAAGACACCACTAAACTGTGATTAAATAGACATATTGTAATTACATGGCATAAAGAAATTAATTTTCATTTTTTAATTACCAATACACATTATGTTGCCTAATTGCTTCTTGGAAGGAGTACAGTTCAGTAACAAGGGCAAAAACCTTAGAATCAAATAGCTAGTGAAATAAATGCATTCATGTAAGTAATGGCATTCGTTTAGATTCTTTTGGTTGTTAGGGACAGAAAGTTATTTGGCTCACCAAATAAAAGAAGAATGATAGGCTTCCATAACTTGGAACTCATGTCAGTTGGAATATGCTCTAGGTTTTCAAATGACTGAGGGGCTATTTCATTCTCTCACACTTGTCTCTCTCTCTCTCTCCTATTCTGATTTCTGTGACTTGGCCTCATCCTATATTACTGAAGATAGATTTCTCCATTATATAAGAAATATGACTGCCAGCAGCTTTCTACCAGCATCATCCCAGCTTTGCAAGCTGAATGGGAAAACATGTTCTTTTCTCAGCATCCAAGAATCACATCCATGGATGTGCCTCATGTGCACTCACTTTAAAATAATCACTTATTACACTGGAAGGGCATACTATTTTTGATTAATGCTAAATGTAGTATGCTTACTATCTGGGTACTACATACAGTTTTCAAGTACCATAAAATAGAAATATAGTCAGATTCCATTAAAAAACAAAATACAATGTCTACTTTCTACTGTAAAAATAAACAAAGATATTGGTTGAAATCACAAAGAAGGAAAACTATACAAATAGAAGGAAGGCAGAATATTATGTCAGGCCCTTGATATTGATGATTGTAGTTATGAACCTTTTCTTGTGAAATTGAAACTTAGCCTAGTATAATATACAGTGTAAGAGTTACCTCCTGAAAGCCTCCTTGTTGCTCAAATGTGGCCTTCCTCTAAGCCTTTGTCCTATGAATTATTACAAGTTTGCTATTTAATTTCCAAATATATATACTTGTTATTAATTTCTAATTAAAAATCACTGTGTTGGAAGCAGATGTGGCTCAACTGATAGAGCTTCTGCCTACCATATAGGAGGTCCAGGGTTCGATACCCAGGGTCTCCTGGCCCATGTGGCGATCTGGCCCACATGGAGTGCTGCTGTGCACAAGGAGTGTTGCCCCACACAGGGGTGCCCTTGTGCAAGGAGTGCCCCCCACATAAGGAGTGCAGCCCCATGCAGAAGTGCAACCCACCCAGGAGTGGTGTCACCCACATGGAAAGCTGATGCAGCAAGATGATGCAACAAAAAAGAGACACAGAGAAGAGACAATATGAGACACAGTGAACTAGGGAGCTGAGGTGGAGCAAGAGAATGATCACCTCTCTCCTACTCTGGAAGGTCCCAGGATGGGTTCCCAGAGCTGCCTGATGAGGATGCAACAGACACAGAAGAACACACAACGAATGGACACAGAGAGCAGACAATGGGGGGGAGGGGGAAGGAGAAATAAGAAAAAATATATTCAAAAAAAATCACTGTGGTAAGAGAACATACTGTAAGATTTCAATCTTCATATATTGAAAATTATGATTCAGAAAATCATCTATCTTGGTAAACATTCTATAGGCACTTGAAAAGTATTAGTATTCTGTAACTGTTGGATACAGTGTTCTATAAAAGTCTATTAATTCAACTGATTGATCATGTTATTTTTCAAATCTACCATATACTTACCTATTTATAATCTACTTATTGTAGCAGTTATTAAAAGAGAGGTGTAAAAATCTACAACTATCTTTGACAATTTTTTATTTATCCCTTTACAGCTGACAATTTTTGCCTCAAAAATGTTGAAGCTCTATAAATAGACACATGCCTATTTATGAATGTTATGTCTTCCTGACATAACAATATTTGAAATAACTTGTGAATTTTTTAAACAGTTCATTTTTCTTGTTTAAAACTTTTCTTAAACTGTACATTGTCTCACATTAATATAGCTGCACTAACTTGCATTTTCTTTATATTTTCATAGTTTTCCTTTGTGATTTCAACCAATAACTTTGTTCTTTTAATTTCTGTTTTTAAAATTAATTTTTAAAGGAGCTTTAGATTACATGAATATCACATAAAAATATAAGGAATTCCTATATGCCCCACTCCCTCCCATCCCACATTTTCCTACATCAACAACATCCCTCACTGGTATGGTACATTTATTACTATTGATGACTACATATTGAAACATTGCTACTAATCATGGATTAAAGTTTACATTATAGTTTACACTCTGTCTTGCACAATTTTGTAGGTTATGACAAAATATACAATGGCCTGTATCCGTCATGGTGATGTCAGCCAGGACAACTCCAATATCCTAAAAATGCCCTGATATTACACTTATTCTTCCCTCTCCCATGCCTCAGAACCTCTGGTGGACACTGCCTTTATATCAATGATAGGAGTTCTTCCATTGTTTGAATAAGAATAAGTCTACTTTAGTCCATTGTTCATTCCCCAATCTTGGGGATTTGGGGATGGTGATTACCACTCTGCTTCTAAATGAGGGGAGCTTAGAGCCCATGGAGTAAATGGACGGAGCTATTTTGCTTGCAGTTTCAGACACTCTCTGTTACTTGGGATGGCATTGTCCATCATTGTCTCCTGGTTATTTGTCCTGGGTGAGTCCAATGAACTGAAGAGTAGGTATTGCAACTCTGCTCAAATTCAGGGCTCAGTGACCTCCTGACTCACTTTGAAATCTCTTAGCCACAAAAACTCATTAGTATTTACGCTTTCCCCCTTTTGGTCAAGGACTTTTTCCTCATGCCTTGCTAGTTAGCACTTGGTAATAATCCCTTGGTGACAGGAAGGCTCATCATTGGGAGTCAGGTCCCATGTGGGGGGTTAGGGGGGGAAGTAGTACATTTATATGCTGAGTTTGGCTTAGAGTGAGATCACATTTGAGCAACAAGGAGGCTTTCAGGAAGTAACTCTTAGGCAATATATAAGAGGCTGTTTCAATTTCATAAGAAAAGTTTCCTAAGTACAATCATCAATATTAAGAGCCTGGCATAGTGGCCTGTCTTCCTTCACTAGGCACTGCCCTTGTACTTAGGGGATTCTTGCTGTCCTATTAGAGAACATGGCAGAACTCCCTAGGATGGGAATTCAATATTCTTTTGGTAATTGTGTGGATCTCCACCCACTGAGACAATGCCCCATGAGTACTTGAACATATTCAAATGCCTTAGAGGCATGTCCAGGTGCACTCCTTTCCATGCATCCCTGATAACCTGCATCACTGATCCTCCTCTGACATTGTTATGAGCCTTCTGTGGTCTGAAACCTCTCCAAAAATGAAGCCAACATTTTTGCAACTCCTACCCTCTGGTTCACTGGACTTACCCTGGCCAGCTAACAGGGAGATGAAGAAGGTCAACCACCACACCAGGGAGCTGAGAATGCCTACAACTGCAAGCAGGAGAATTGCACCCATCACCCATGTGGAATCTAAGCCCCCTCTCGATATAGAGGTGGAGTGGACATCACCATCCCATGGTCCACAGGATGGAGGAATAGAGTATGGATTAGAGTGAACTTATTGATACTCTACTATGGAACTACTGTGATTAGTAATGGAAGAAACTGTAGCAATGATGTGGGGAAGGTGGTCACAGTAGCTGCTGAGGGTAGGGAGAGGAAAGAAGAGATATGATGTGGGGGCATTTTCAGGAGTTGGTGTTGTCCTGGGTGGTACTGCGGAGAGATGCTGGACATTGTATGTCCTGCGATGGCCCACTGGGTGGACTGGGGGAGAGTGTAAGCTACAATGTAAACCATTATCCATGTGGTGCAGCAGTGTTCCAAAATATATTCACCCAATGCAATAAATGTGCCATGATGATGAAAGAGATTGTTGATGTTGGAAGAGTGTGATAAGGGGGGTGGGGGCATATGGGGACCTCTTATATGTATTTTTTAATGTAACATTTTAAAAAAATCAAGAGAAAAAAAGAACATAAGAAGTTCCTGCATATACCCTACCCCCCCCCCCCAATGCACTCCTCCCACAACAGCAACCTCCCCCATCATTGTGGTCCTACTCGATGTCCTCTAATCCATGTTGCAAAGGTCTCTTTTCCATAGTGGATTCTTTGGTGCAAATATGATAGCACAGGTTCAATTATTTTTTCTGATAATCAAACTTGTCCTAATTCTGATTGCAACCATCCTTCTTATGACTTGACATTAAATCTCTAGTCTCTAAAAAAAAAAAAGAATCCAACAAAATATAACCAACAAAATATAAGATTAAGATTAATAAGAAAATAAAATAATAATTTAAAAAATAACCATTAAAATACAAAGTGTTTTTGAAATTTGAAATAATAAAAACATTTTTTTAGACAGGTGTCTTTCATCACTGTAAGATCTGTTGTCTTGTATGTACATTGATATTTTCTATATATTCCCCAGTGTCTTGTTTTTTTAAAATTTAACTTCAAAGAAGCCATAGTATACAGAAAAGTCACTTAGAGAATATAGGAGATTTTCATATACCCAATGTCCTCTCCTTTTCCCCCTCTCCCTTATTAATGACATTTTACATGCAGATGTTTTATTTGTTACAACTGATGTACAAATATTGAAGCACTGCTATTAACCACGGTCAATGGTTTACATTATGGTTTTGGATACATTTTGGATCTTTCACTTTTATAGGTTTTGATGAAATTTGAAGTGGCCTGTATCCATTATTGCAAGATCATGCTGAACAAAAGATCTTTTCCCCTCTCCCCTTAGAACTTATGGTAACCACTAAGTATCAATTTTTGAAGAATGAGTTATTTGCAATGATATTGAGGGTTTGACATATTGGTCTGTTTTCTTTTATCAAGTACTGCCTATGTTCCTATGTTCTTTCTTTCTTTTTTTTTTTTTTTTTACTTATGTAAACTATTTTGAAATAGTTTATTTCATTCATGTAGTACAAACACCATTTGTAACTTCTACATGAATCATACACTCAGTACATATTTACAACATTCTTGATGCAAAACTTTGAAAAGAATCTCCTCAAAAGCATGGTTCACAGTCCCTAAAGCCCTTTTTGCCCCTTTATTTTTTGTCTTTTATTTTTTTAAAGATATATTGATCATAAAAAACGTTACATTAAAAAACATAAGAGGTTCTCATACACCCACTACCCCCCACTCCTCCCACATCGACATCCCCTTTCATCAGTAATGCACATTAATTGCATTTGATGAATACACCCTGGAGCACTGCCACACCGCATGGACCATAGTTTACATTGTAGTTCACACTCTCCCCAAGTCCATCCAGTGGGTTATGGCAGGATATACAATGTCCTGCAACTGTCACTGCAATACCATTCAGGACAACTCCAAGTCCTGAAATGCCCCATGTCACACCTCTTCCTCCCTCTCCCTGCCCTCTGCATATCCTGTGGCCACTGTCTCCACATCAATGATATAATTTCTTCCATTGCTAGAATCACAACAGTTCTATAGCAGAATACCAGCAAGTCCACTCCAATCCATATTATATTCCTCCATCCTGTGGACCCTGGGATGGTGATGTCTACTCAACACCTAAATCAAGAGGGAGTTTAGATCCTACATGGCTGATGGATGTTATTCTCCTGCTTACAATTGTAGATACTCTTGGTTCCCTGGTGTGGTGGTCGGCCATTCTCACCTCCCCATCAGCTGACCTGGGTAAGTCCAATGCACCACAGAGTAGGTGTTGCAACTCTGCTGAGGCTCAGGGCCCTGCCTATGTTCTTGAGTGATTCTTGTCCCTCTAATTGAGAACACAGCAGGACTCCACAGGATGGGAGTTTGATATTTTCTAGTTGATTGTGTGGGTCTCTTCCCACTGATAAAACACACTATGACAAGATGAACACTTACATATTCCATAGAAGCCTGCCCCAGTTGTGCCCTGTCCCACGTACCACCCCCACATCCAACACCCTACACCAGTAACCCTCCCCTGCCATATTTGCCAAAAGAACATTCCCAAACATTGTAGTTTTAATCACAGACTTGTGAATCTCCAGAGTTCACCTGCTCCTTCCCATGATCCTCTCCCCAGTTCCATTGACAGTCCAACACAACTCCTCCACCCTACTCCCCTTCACAGACCAGCACTGTGGAACCCAATCACATCACTGCAGCACTGTTACACTCATCCTCCTTCCATTTTATTGTAGATTTTGCCCTGTGGGCATTGGCTTACCACCATCTACTCCCTTTCTGTCTCCTGATAACCTATCTTCCAGACTCTAGCTCTGTGAGTCTGCTCAATTTGCTTAAGTCATTATCAGTGAGGTCATGTAATATTTGTCCTTCAATTCTTGGCTTACTTCACTCAGCCTACGGTCTTCAAGATTCATCCACATTATCCCATGTGTTAATACTGTATTCATTCTTACAGCTGAGTAATATTCCATTGTATGTATATACCACAGTTTGCTTATCCATTCATCTATTGATGGGCATTTGGGTTTCTTCCAACTTTTGGCAATAATGACTAAGGTTGCTATGAGCATTGGTGTGCATATATCTATTTGTGTCCCTGCTTTCAATTCTTCTGGGTATACATACAGCAGTGGGATTGCTGGTTCATATGGCAGTTCTATAGTTAACTTCCTGAGGAAACACCGAACTGTCTTCCACAATGGCTGCACCAGTTCACATTCCCACCAGCGGTGGATAAGTGTTCCCCTTCCTCTGCATCCTCTCCAACACTTGTAGTCCTCTGTTTTTTTAATAGCAGGTGTAAGATGATATCTCATTGTAGTTTTGATGTGCATTTCCCTAATCGCTAGTGATGTTGAGCATCTTTTCATGGATGTTTAGCCATTTGTATTTCTTCTTTCGAGAAGTGTCTATTCAAATCACTTGCCCAATTTTTAAATGGATTGTTTCTATTTTTATTTTCAAGGTGAGGGTTTCTTTATATATGCTGGATATTAGTCCCCTATTGAATAGATAGTTCCCAAATATTTTCTTCCATTCAATAGGCTGCCTTTTTGCTTTCTTGACAAAGTACTTTGAAGCACAAAAGTTTTTACTTTTGAGAAGGTCCCATTTATCTATTTTTTTCGTTTTATGCTTATGCTTTCTGTGTAAAGTTTATGAAACCATTTCCTAATACAAGATCTTGTAAATACTTCCCTACATACTTCCAGGAGATTTATGGTCTCCGCTCTTATATTTAGATCTTTGATCTCTCTTGAGGTAATTTTTGCATAGAGTGTGAAATGGTGATCCTCTCCCATTTTTGGCTATGGATGTCCAGTTCTCTAAGCACCAGTGGTTGAAGAAGCCACTCACTCCCAGTTGAGTGGGCTTAGGTGGTCTTGTCGAATGTCAGTTGACTGTATATGCAAGGATCTATATCAGAACTCTCAGTTCTGTTCCATTGGTCAGTATGTCTATCCTTGTGCCAATAACATGCAATTTTGATCATACTACCTTTGGAGTATGTTTAAAGTCAGGTAGTTTGATTCCGTCAATTTCATTTTTTCTTTTTCAATGTTTTTGGCTATTCAGGTCCCTTGTCCTTTCAAATAAATTTCATAGTTAGATTTTCCAATTCAGTAAAAAATGCTGTTGTAATTTTTATTGTGATTGTGTTCAATCTGTAAATCAGTTTTGGTAGGATGGACATCTTAATGATGTTTAGTCTTCCTTTCCAGAAACAGGAAATATTCTTCCATTTATAATGACTTCTTTGTTTTCCTTTAACAATGTTGTGTAGCTTTCTGTGTACAAGTCCTTTACAGCTTTTGTTAAGTTTATTCCTAGGTATTTGATTCTTTTAGTTGCTATTGTAAATGGGATTTTTTTCTTCATTTCCTCCTCAGATTGCTCCTTATTGGTGTACAGAAATGCTCCTGATTTTTTGTGCATTGATCTTATGTCTTGCCAATTAAATGAACTCATTTATAAACTCTAGAAACTTTGTTATAGATTTCTCAGGGCTTTCTAAGTATAGGATCATGTTATCTGCAAATAGGGAAATTTTTACTTCTTTCTTTCCAATGTGGATGCCTTTCATATCTTTTTCTTGACTAAGTGCTTGAGCAATTACTTCTAACACAATGTTAAATATGAGTGGTGAGAGTGGGCATTCTTATCTTGTTCCAGTAATTAGATGGAAAACTGAGCATTTCACCATTGAATATGATGTTAACCGTGGGTTTTTCATATATGCCCTTTATCATGTTGAGAAAGTTTCCTTCTATTCTTATCTTTTGAACTGTTTTTATCAGTAATGGGTGCTGTATTTTGTCAAATGCTTTTTCTGCATCAATAGAGATGATAAGGTGATTTTTTCTTTCAATCAGTTAATGTGGTGTATTACATTGACTGATTTTTTTATTTTGAACCATCCTTGCATACCAGGGATGAAGCCTACTTGGTCATGATGTATAATTCACTTGATGTGTTGTTGAATGAGATTAGCAAGTATTTTGTTGAAGATTTTAGCATAAAAGTTCATTAGAAATATTGGTCTAATTCTTTCCTTTCTTGTGATGCAGGCATCATAGAATGAGTTATACAATATTCCTTCCACTTCTTTTTTGGAATAGTTTAAACAGGATTGGTGTTAGTTCTTTCTGGAATGATTGGTAGAATTCACTCATGAAGCCATCTGGTCTTGGGCTTTTCTTAGTTGGGAGGTTTTTTATGATTGATTCAATATTATTTGTGATTTGTTTGTTGAGTTCATAAATTTCTTCTTTTGTCATTGTAGACTGCTAGTGCGTTTCTAGAAATTTGTCCAATCATTTAATCTAAGTTGTGCTTCTTGTTGGCATACAGTTTTTCAAATATCCTTTTATAATACTCTATTTCTGTGGGTTAGTGGTGCTATCCCCTTCTTCATTTCTTATTTTATGCATTTGCATCTTCTGTCTCTTTTTCTTTGTTAGTCTAGCTAAGGGTTTGTCAATTTTATTAACTTTCTCAGAGAACCAGCTTTTGGTTTTGTTAATTTTTTTCTAGTGCTTTTTTATTTTCAATTTCATTTAGCTCTGCTCTAATCTTTGTTATTTCCTTCTTTCTCCTTCCTTTGAAGTTAGTTTGTTATTTTTTTTTTTTCTAATTCCTCTAGATGTAAAGTTAGGTCTTTGATTTTATCTCTTTCTTCTTTTTTAATATGTGCAGTTATGATTATAAATTCCTCTCTCAGCACTGCTTTTGCTGTATCCCTTAGGTTTTGATATGTTGCATTGCCATTTTCATTCATTTCAACATAATTACTGATTTTGTTTGCAATTCCCTCCTTGATCCACTGATTGTCTAAGAGTTTGTTGTTTAACTTCCATATCTTTGTGCCTAATCTGCTTCTCACCCCTTCATTGATTTCTAGCTTCATTCTAAATTCCAGAAAATTGTTCTCTAGTGTAGCATGTGGTTTATCCTGGAGAATGATCCATGTGCACTTGAGAAGCATGTATATATCATGCTGTATTTGAGTGTAATGTTCTATATATGGCTATTAGGTCTAGATCCTCTAATGTATTATTCGAGTTCTCTGTTTCTTAATTGGTCCTCTGTCAAGATGTGCTGTCTAATGATGATAATGGTGTATTAAAGTCCCCCAGTATAATTGTAGAGGCATCTATTTCTCCACTTAGTTTTTCCAATGTTTGCCTCATGTATTTTGAGGCACCCTGGGTAGGTGCATAAATGTTTATGGTTGTTTTTCCTTGGCAGATTGCCCTCTTTTAATTAGTATATAGTGTCCTTCTTTGTCTCTTACAATAGCTTTGCATTTAAAGTCTGTTTTGTCCAATATTAGTATACTCCCACCCTTTCTTGGTTAATGTTTGCATGTAAAACTGTTTTCCAAACATTCACTTGCAACCTCCTTGTGTACCTGGGTCTACGGTGAGTTTCTTATAGACAGCATATAGATAGGTCATATTTCCTTATCCATTTTGCCAATATGTGCCTCTTGATTGGAGAATTTAATTCATTAATATTCACTGTTATTTCTATCAGGGCATTACTTACATTATCCATATTCTCTTTAGGTTTATATATGTCATGTGTAATTTTTATTTCTCTTTTTCTCTTTTTAGTTATTTTTACCAATAATCTTAATTCCTACACTCTCCTCCAATGCTCTGTCCCCTGTTTTTTCCTTTCGACCTGCAGAACTCCCTTCAGTATTTCTAAATACTAAAGGTTGAGTATTTACAAACAAAAAGGACAGGTTTCTTGTTCACAAACTCTCTTAAGTTCTGTTTATCTGTGACTATTTTGAACTCTCCCTCATTTTTTTATGCAATGCTTTGCTGAATATGGGATTTTTGACTGGAAGTTTTTTCCTTTTAGCATCTTAACTATGTCATACCACTTCTTTCTTGTCTCCATAGTTTCAGATGAGAAATCAGGACTTAATCTTCTTGAGCTTCCCTTGATGGACCTCTTTTTTCTTGCTGCTTTCAGCATTCTCTCTTTTTCTTTCACTTTGGAAAATTTGGTAAGTAAATGTCTTGGGGTGGCCCACTGGGATTTATACTGTTTGGGGTGTGTTATGCTTCCTGGACATGTATGTCCATATCCCTCCAAAGAGTTGGGAAATTTTCAGTCATTATTTCCTCCAACTTTCCTCTGCTCCCTTTCCCTTCTCTTCTCCCTCTGGGATGCCTAAAATGCATATGTTTGTGTATTTCTTCTTGTCATGCAAATCCCTAAGACTGTGCTGTATTTTTTCCATATTTTGATCTACCTGTTCTACTATCTGTCTGATTTCCGATGTACTGCCTTTGACATCACTGACTCTTTCCTCTGCTTATTCAAATCTGCTGTTATGTGCTTCCATTGTATGTTGATTTCTTGCAATGTGTCATTCCTCACCATCAGATCCATACCTTTTTATGTATGTTTATGATTTCTTCAGTATATTCCTCCAGTGAACTTAATATCCTTTATCTTTTCCTTCACTTCATTAAGTTGATTCATGATATTTGTTTGGACATCTCTAATTAATTGTTCCATGTTCTGCATCTCCTCTTGTTTTTTAGTTTGTTCATTATATTGGACCATGTCTTACTGTTTCTTAGTATGGCCTGTAATTTTTCTTTGATGTTTAGGCATCTGTTTATATTGATGAGCTTATTATGTTGTTTAACTTCTCTTTCTACTCTATGGTTTTATTTTGTTGTTTGTTTTTTTTGTGTGTTAAGCTTCCTTTTTGACACTTAGTTCCTCCTATTCTATATCCTTGCAGTTGTCTGTGTTCCTTAAAAAATTAGGACTACAGAAAGGGAAAGAGATAAGAAGAGAAAAAATAATAAAAACTATAAGAGGAAACATACAAGAGCTAGGAAAATAAGTAAGTAATATGAGTAAAAAATCATAAAAATACAGAGGAAAAGAAATAAAAAATGAAACAAGAAACAAAAATAAAGAAAAAAATACAATGGATTAAAAGGGCAGAAAGATGAGAAGAGAGGATAACAAGAGAAGAGGAGAGAGAGAGAGAACTAAAGGCCAAACAAGAAGAGGTGGAATGAAAGAAAAACAACAGGAGATAGAAGAAAGAAAAATGAAGGAAAGAGAAGAAATAAAGTAGGCAGAAAAAATAAGTAAAAGAAAAAAGGAAACAAAGAATGGGGACAAACAAGAAACAAACAAAACAAAACAAACAAAAAAAGTCCAGGAAAAACAGCCTTACCTTTTAGGCTCTTAAGAAGCTTCTCAGTCTCCAGTACTGATTAGTCATTCGCCCTGCAGTCTGTCCTCCACAAGTGATGTACCCTGTTTTAGTGAATAAAATAAAGAAAAAAGAAAGAAAAAGGAACTGATAAAAAATAACAACCAAGAAGAACTAAAACAAGAAAATCTATACATTCCCTGTCATAATGTTCCATCCAATCCCTCATAACCTGGTGGGTTCACTTCTTTTAGGGGGTACTGGGATTTGAATCAGGGACCTTACACATGTAAGGCAGAAATTCCTCCACTGAGCTATACAAGCTCCACAGGTTTCTGAAAGCTTATCTGGGTCTTCCTGCCCCACTTCCTTCATGCAAGTTGGGCTTACAATAGTTTGCTGGAGTGGGGCTGGTTATGTGCCTGTCTCCTCCCCCTCACTGACCTAGGTCTCTCTCCCATGACAGCCTGCCTGATCAGATCCCCCTCCCCTCTCACTGGGGCAACCTCAGTACCGGTTGGGGTCTTTTTTGAGATTCAAATGGAGTTCACCTGGCCAAACTCACTGAAAAGAAACCATTCTCCACCCTCTGCCAGACCCCTCTTCGTCCCAGGGAATGCTCCCTCCCACTCAGTGGGCTGCAGTGAGCCAGGGGTTTTACCCAGGCTATTTGGGGTATATGCGCCATTTTTAGCCACAGGGGCAAGTAACTTGCAGTTTTCCTTTAGCTTCTTTATCTCTCTCTCTCCTGAATGATGAGCAGCACTTTCTTATTCTGTAGAACCCCAAAGCGGCTCTCTAAGGTAGGTTTTTGCCCTTTCTCTGTTATTTTTTTTGTGAGAGAGTTGAACTCTGCCTTTCTACTTCAATGCCATTTTCAGGATAGTATTTATAACTACTTTGGAAAACAGCTTGAAATCTTATGGAGTCAAACTTGTACCTACCCTATCACCCAGTTTCTAACAAATGTTGGATTTTGTGTTATTTTTCAGATAATAATTTCATTTAGTAAAATGAATAATTTAGCAAATACTTTAGTAAAAATAACCTTGTAATAGTCAATTATACCTTCATTCATCCTCTTAGTAGACTTCTATTCACAAAATTAGCTTAGGAAGCAAACATGGAGGAATGAAGAATAGAAAGTGACTTTGGGAAACTTGAAGGATTTTTATTTGTTAGATTTTCATTTTGAGTTAATTAAGCTTTTGAGTACATAGTGTGTTAATTCTCTAGTAGCTGTTTAAAATAATTTATGCAACAGGTTTTTTTGAAAAAAAAATTGATGTAAATAAGATCATGCCACTTACACAAATTTTCTACTTGTTCTTGCCCAACTCAGGATAAAATCTACAGTGCCCTATATTATTTAAAGCCAAAAAGAGAAGGTATGTTGATTTTATTTTGGATTTTGAATATTAAGATTAAATATATTTGTATTTTATGGTACTTTAAAATTTTACTGATTTGATGTCTCATAAAATTCGACCTATATTCTGAAAGCTTTTGGTAGTTTTCCTTGGATGTAGTCAGATATATAGCACTCTTTCATAACAGCTAAATGGGAGGAAGCTAGCAATCAACATTTCTAAATAGTGATATTACTATACGTGTCCTACATTTGAGACTCAGTTCCTTTTGTCTTGCATTTTTAGTGAAAATTAAGATTTTCTCTGCGTCTTGGCATTTTAGAATCTTACAGTCCAGATTCAATTTGGAAATATAATATAAAATCTGTTGAAACACAATTGAAGTTACTTCCATCTGGAAAATTCTTTTAAAAAATTATCTCACCATGATAGGCTACAAAAAATGAATAGTTAAGGTTAGATAAACTTTAAAAATAGGTAATTTTTCCTCTTTCTACTTTGGTTATAAAAGTCAAAGCACAGGAAGCTTATTATGCTGCCCCTCCCTTCTTTCAAGTAGGCTAAATTCCTACAATTAGTAGGAATGGTGGTCCCGCAATTATGAAAGAAAATCATAAAAAGGCAACCTCTAAAATTCCTGGAGCTTGTCTGTATGGACCTCAGGACCAAGCTTTCTTTACACTCACACATTTCTTATAAAACCAAATAAAGAAATGTTCATGTTTTAAAGTGTAGTTTGTTTTAATACTCTTCTAAACACAGGTGTTGTGCAGTGCTAGAACTATACACTTGTATCCTAATACTTTAAAAGTTACTAACAACATATTGAAATGATGTTAAAGCAATTAATAGCTCTACTATATTTCCCCTACAGAAGACAACTGAGGGGAACTCCCCTACAGAAGATTAACTTAGATATTACAAAAATTTCAAAAACTGAGTAGGAAAGATAAGGAGGTCAAAAGCTTTGTAGCAGGAGAACCAATGTTCAGTTTATAATCACAGTATAAGCCATCTTCCATAGAACAGAAAGTCTTTCCAGGGAAAAATAATACATGTTTTGCATAACTGCCAATACACCATTATTTAATTCATTCGTATAGTCTTAAGTTATGTGAAAAAAAAATAATATATATATATATAAAATATATATATATAATGTACAATAATGAACAAGTCTCAAATTGCCAGGTTTTTTGTCTTCATGTTCATTGACTTGACAGTTAAAATCAGTTACCTAAAATGTGAATTTTATTTTGGTTTTATAAGAATTACAGTTCAGTAAATGAGACTTATTTTTTTTAACTCAATCCAAACCCACAAAATACTTCAGGGGCCCTTACTAAATTCCCATAAACAAAACCCACAGATATTCCTGTCCTTGTGAATAAAACATTCTAGGTGGCTGGGATGAATAGGGAGACAGACTATAAAAAAGATATTTTTAAAAATTAAAAAATTTTAAATAATTATTACTGTTTTATGTGTTTTATGAGAAAAACTAAGAATTAGCCAAATGGGTGCTGATGCAAAATACCAGAAATCTGTTGGCCTTTATAAAGGGTATTTATTTGGGATAGATGCTTACAGTTACAAGGTCCTAAAGAGTCCAACTCAAGGTACGGTAAGAGGTACTCTCTCAAACAAAGCCATTTGCCACATGCTGTAGCAAGGTGGTGGGCAGTGTCTGTGAGGGCTCAGTCTTCCTTCTTCCTCTTAAGGGTCCATGGTCCCAGCTTCTTCCAATATCAGCTGTAGGCTGGCTTAAGGCTTATCCCTTGGGGCTTTTCAGCTGCTCTCTTCTCTTCAGCTGCAAACTGTCAGGCTCATCTCTCTTCCTGGGCCCTCTGCTGTATCTGTGGAGCTGTCTTTCTCCCTCTGTGTATCTTCTTCCTGGGTTCTCCTGTGTACCTACACTTCTGTGTTCTTGATTGAGTGCCTATTTATATAGCTCACCAAGGGGGCAGGGACTCAACCCTGCATGCCCTAATGATATGGTCAAATCAAACCCCTAATCTTAACATAATCAAGTAAATGGAAAGCCTTTGCATTTAAATCAGTCAAAGGGTACCATGCCCAGAGAACAGGCCTGTTTACAAACATAATCCAGATCTCTTTTTGGAACTCCAAATCCTCTACTTATTATGCCATTCTTATTTTGTCCTAGTTGTGAACCTGTGATTTTTTATATGAGAGTGATGATGTAATTTTTAATTAAGCATAGCAATATAATAAAGAAATATTGAAAAAGGATTTAAGATATGTTCCTTTAAAGACAGTTTATTGAATTTTTATCCTGTTCAGGTCGTTATCCCTTATAGTATAGTAGAGTTCGGGACTAATTGTACATTACTTCATGGCATGGGTTAAAGAATAAGCTTTATCAGAAAAAGGAAAATTCATAAAACCAGGGCCAGCCTTAAGAGGAATGACAGCACACGTTGTCTTCTTTTCTCATCATCACATAGAGACGCATGTCAATGCTGGGGCATACCTGGGCCAGCATTTCAGTTCAAGGGACCTCCACTTGTGTATCTCCACTTATAAAGGGCCTCCAGGGAAAGCTGCCTTGTCAGTGCAGGAATACATGGGCTGCTTGGTGTCAGGCCCAATAAACTTGGGGTGCCAACATTAAAAAAAATCTCACTAGCTTTCCTTGATTCTAATCAACACAAACAGGAACATTCTCTTTTTCACTTTCTCTGCTCCTAAACTACTTAACATCACTAAATCAGTCCTACTTGCTAAGTAAGGGAAGTTCATTAGCAGTCAGTAAGGTAATTATTTCCTCCCTCCTTCCCTCCCATCTCTCCCTCCCTCTTTTCCCTCTGGCCTTCTCCCCTTTCTCCCTTCCTCCCTTCCTCCACATTTATTATCAGCTCAGTGGTTGGTTTCTTTATTGAATGATAATTAGGAATCCCACAGGGAATTAGGTAACATGAAATGATTTTTTTTAAATTAGAGAAGTTATAGGATTACAGAAAAATCATGCAGAATATACAGAGTTCCCATATACCTTTCGTCTTATTAACACCTTGCATTAGTGTGGTACATTTGTTAGAAATCGTGAAAGCATATTATTATAATTGTATTCTTAACTATAGTCCACAGTTTATGTTAGGGTTCCCTTTTTGTGCTATACACAAACTTTTAACAGGAGTTGTCCTGGAATCTAGCTGCTTAGTCCCTAGAGATGTTGATGCCATCCTCTTCAAGGGCCTGGTCTCTGACTTGGGTGACGTCTCCCTGGCTCACTGTCCAGGAAACCCAGAGTGAGCTCCTGGCATCACTTTTAGACAACTCTGTTTGTTCTATCATGTACTTCTCAGGTGTATCCTTATGAGGAGTGAATGAAATATTTTGTTTTACTTTAAGACATTTGCAGGAAATTTCCATAGATTTTTGTGACACCGATGTTGAAGTAGTTTCAGACAGATAATATAACTTTAATTTTACTCATGACTGAGTCAATGACGTTTCATATAAAAGTCTGAGAAAAAAGTAAATTGCTGAGTGTGGGAGGGTTGTCTCTTAAAAAATGTTATGATATTGTTCATTCAGATGACAATAAGTGACTACTCAACTGCACAAGATTTAGAAAGTTTTTAACAATTTCCCCTGTGACTCAAATCTTTGTTTTAACTTTTGTCAATATAAAAATCATTTCATCAATAATTAGAACAATATATTTGTCGCCATGTGCTATCTCACAGAATGAAAGTCAAGGCCCATTATATCTCTTTTAACCAGGTCGTGTCCATTTGTTCCTTAACCAGCAGCCTGCGAAATATTGCATAGAGTATTTTAGGAAGTCTTAAAATAGTATTTAATATTTATTGCTTATTCACAATATTCACAAAATTCCTTTATTATGTCAAGGATGTGGGGATTTAGTGACTCAAAACAAGTCCCAATATTATTGGTTACTAATAACTCCTAAAATTCAAAGAAATATTTTTTTCACTCCCTCACAAGTTAGGAAGGGCTTGTGTGCAAAAAATAAGTGCAGTAAAATAATCTCAGAACTGTATTCACTCCCTTATACTTTTGACAAGTATATATGTACACTTAATGAAAGGGGCTGGCACTAAGAAAATCCATGCAAAAAACACATACTCTCTATTTAATCCTCTAGCAGTTGGGACTGGATCCAGGGCTTCAGAAAAATCTATGGACATTGACTGATTATATATAAAGAGTGTTCTGTGGGAGCCAAGAAAATGCATTTCTCAGATCTGTTGCAGTGATGGGCACAGTTGTGTGACAGCTCCAGATACGGCTCCTCTGGTTCTACCAACACATTTACACTGAGTCTATACTTCCTGAGCACACCTCCCAGCCAGTGACTGAGCTAGCAGGAGTGTGAATTCAGGGTCATGCATGTGAAACATGGGATTCCTCTGATGGGTCACTGGCTTAAGGACTCCATGAACCTGACCCCAAAGTCCTTGGAACTGTGGTCTGGAGCTCTTCCTGCCCACCCCGTCCTTCACAGATATCAGAATTGCCTCATAAGCTAAAGGTTTTCCATCTTACTCTTACTTCCTCTCCTTCATCTTTCATAGATGTTTCCCCAATAAATCTCTTGCAAATTTAGTTCTGTCTTGGTGTCTGCTTCTTGGAGGACCCATCCTAAAACAAGTTCCCTGCTTACCCTACAGTCTCAATTTATACTAATTTTCCTCTCATTTAAGATGAACACTCATAGAGAAGGAAATATTGTAGTGGTGTGGATGGAGGAGATAACAGACAAAGCCTGAAAAACAAACAACTTTTTCAGTGAATCTCTTAGCCGTGTGCTATAGCAGGACTAATCAGATTCAAATCTTTGGCTGACTATTAGATTATATTTTCCCTTTTCCCTTTTTCACCTGGCTGACTCTTTTTCATTATGAAGCTCAGGTATCACAAATTAACTTCTCTGTCCTTCTTTCTACTGATTTGTATAGAAATTCCTTTTATGTGATCCTGTGGCACCTTCCAACTCACAACACTGTGCTATGGAATTCACTAGCCAGTATTGTAACTGTTTACCATTTATCTCTCCCTAACAAGCTAGCCCTTCAAAAGCAGAGAATGCTATCTTATTCTTAGCATCCCCTAACAAAATTATTGTACCTGACACAGAGAAAAATTTGATAAATGTCAATAAATAAAAATGGTTTCCATGAAATCCAGAATTATCAGATAAGGAGTATATTCCTGAATAGATTATTTAAAGGTGATACCAAATATTACATTTCTCTTCTTCGGAAATAGATATATGTATATATGTAGAAATATCTCGAAGGGATGTCCTTTCTGTCTATGTCCAGTTGACTAGATGCTCTACAGGAATCCCCCACTACAAACAAGCAGATTCTGAATAAAATATACTTTACACTGTATTGTTGAGCTCATAGCACCATAGTGCTAAAAACCATTCCCCAAGAAATGGGGGAAGTAATTAATTATGTATGAAATGTTGAAAATAATAGAAAATGATCAGACCATATTTCAAAATGACTAGACGTATTTTATAAAAAGATGTAATTGAGAAAAGTATTAGTAAGCTAGAAGATTGATTTAATAATTACCTAGCTTTTCAGAGAGTCAGAAAATGGAAAACATGAAAAAGTTAAGAGATACAGGAGAATAGAATGAAAAATAATTTAACATATAGTTTGTGTGGTCTCAGAAGACAATAAATGAAATGGAAGAGAAATGATATTTGAGATAATGCCTAATAGTTTTTTAGAAGTGGTGAAAGATATTAATTTTCAGATACAGGAAGTACTATGTACATGAAATAGGATTAAAAAGTAAATCCTCACATAGGCACATGATGGTATAACTGCAGAACACCAAAAACAAAGGGTAACTTAAAAGTCTCATAGTGGGGGGAAATGTGATAAAAGAATAACAGACTTAAAGCCAACATCCCAGCATCAACAATAGAAGACAGGCTGGGGCCCGAGGAGGGACACGTCGGAGCGGGGCCGCCAGGACCGAGCGAGCGACAGACGCGCCACCCCCTCCTGACGCCGCAGCCTCTTGGGGCCCGCACGGACCCTCTACCTGAGTATAGAATGAGCCAAGGAGACTCAAACCCAGCAGCTATTCCACATGCAGCTGAAGATATTCAAGGAGATGACAGATGGATGTCTCAGCACAACAGATTTGTCCTGGACTGTAAAGACAAAGAGCCTGATGTTCTGTTTGTGGGAGACTCCATGGTACAGTTAATGCAGCAGTATGAGATATGGCGAGAGCTTTTTTCCCCCCTTCATGCACTGAATTTTGGAATTGGAGGAGATACAACAAGACATGTTTTGTGGAGACTAAAGAATGGAGAACTAGAGAATATTAAACCTAAGGTCATTGTTGTCTGGGTAGGAACAAACAACCATGAAAATACAGCAGAAGAGGTAGCAGGTGGGATCGAGGCCATCGTACAACTTATCAACACAAGGCAGCCACAGGCCAAAATCGTCGTATTGGGTTTGTTACCTCGAGGTGAGAAGCCCAACCCTTTGAGGCAAAAGAATGCCAAGGTGAACCAGCTTCTCAAGGTTTCCCTGCCGGAGCTGCCAATGTTCAGCTCCTGGATACGGATGGGGGCTTTGTGCACTCGGAGGGTGCCATCTCCTGCCACGACATGTTTGATTTTCTGCATCTCACAGGAGGGGGCTATGCAAAGATCTGCAAACCCCTCCATGAACTGATCATGCAGTTGTTGGAGGAAACACCTGAGGAGAAACAAACCACCATTGCCTGACTGGCTCCCATCAGTGTTAATAACATCACCGCTTCCTCAGATCAGTTATATCACTGGCACTACAGAATCCTTCTCTTTCTTAAGGCACTTTGCATTGTAGAATGTTCCTGGATGTTCATATCTAGTGTTTGAAGGGGAGGAGGGATTTAAACTGGTCCTGTACATAGAAGGTTTGTTTGACACAGGAGAAAAATTAGCCAAGGAAGATTGTTGTTTAAATTCATTTGACACCAGAAGGGGACTTTTAGTTGTATGTGTGACACATTCGTTGAACTATCACGGTTATCCTATGACAGTATCAGCCTATGTACTGACAAATATGAAAACTTTTTTTTTAACCTTTCTTTTTGTGGATTATGTCATGTGTAATAATTATCAGAATCACACCCACTTGGCTTTAAAATAGATGTTTTTTCCAGTTTTTAGGGTTCATATTTTAGCTGTTGGTTTTCATTTTGTTTTCCTCTCATAGATATTCTCAGCGTTTTTGTAACATATAGCATCCAAGTGAACATGCTCGTCGTCCAGGTATGGGAGATACTATGGCTTCTAGTGAATTTGTTCCACTCTTTTAATCTTTCCCATGCTTAGGAGTAAAAACAGGCTTTTTCCCCATTTGGGGGACTGTTTGGAGGGTTTTATTTTTATGCTGCTTAATATCATGTCTATAAGAGACCCGTGCATGCAGCCTTTCCTCCCCATTCCCTCTGATTCCCTCTTTTTTTGGTCGTCGTTGACATTACAAGCTTTTAACACATTTTTTACCCAGGAGCTCTGTTGCTGGAAATGTAAGTCCCAGCCAGTTACTCTCATGATGATATTACTGATAAATAACTCATTCTTGTGTGCTGGTCTGTATTATAGAGTCTGTGGTGTGCCATCTATATTCAGAGTTCTGGTTGGTTCTATTTGTTTTTCCTTTAAAACTTGTTACCGTTTCCTTTTTTGGGGAAAATATCAGCAGTTTCTCATTCCATAAGGCTGGCATTATTTCAAGTTTTATGTATATTTTCTTTTTATTGGCTTAGTTTTTAAAGTTCAGATAAAGTTGACCTTTTCCCATGGGGAAACTATATTCTACTTTTTCCCATCATTTTAGTAAAAAACAACTAGGTTTAACTTTAGGGTTTCTCATTAATGTATCGCCACCATCCAAAAATTTCTTAAGAGAGCTCTCTATAATCTTAATGGATTGTTTGAGCTATACGAACTGCCATTAAAAAAATAATGGGACTATATATGTTTTATTGTACAGTATACCCATGGAATATGTACAAACTGGATTTATAAACAAATATTTTAAACTGGACTGGTGGGTGTTGAAGTAACCCATCAAAATGTGCTCTGCAGTGATGGCTGCTTACTGCTCAAGTCCAGTAACTAAGGCATATGTCTTTTGTTCTGCTTGCACGACAAATGGCAGAGCTTTGTGTGTTTGGGGAGGGAGGGTACTGATTTGTGCAGAGCCCCACTTCTAATTGAGAGCTAGAACTTGGGCTGAGTTTTTCTTGTTGGAGCCTTCCTGGAGGTTTTGTTTTGTTTTGTTTTAATACATGCTTTTCTGAATGTATCATGTCTTCATTAGCAGCAGAAAATACACATGGTGTTTACTAAACTTGTTTACTATGTTTTTCAAGACTTTTTTTTTTTTAGCTGAGGCATAGTTCTAGGGAGGAGAATTACTTAAGCCAGAATTTTGTGTATGAAAAGACATCTCTCTCCAGATGTTCTACAGGTTGTCAGAAGATGGAAGTAAGGTTCAAATAAACCGATTAGGTTACTCCTGCAGCATGCGCTCTTAGCTTCTCTCTCCCTTTGTGAGCTGACCTTCAGCTCATTTTGCATATACGTATAAGCCTCAGATGTTACTGCAATTTTCTGTCTACTTGAGCTATTCAAGCAATAGTATTTGAACCACTAGCCTTTTAAATAAAATTCTGCCCCATTGCTAATGTGAGACAGAGTCCACTTTCATTTCTTGCCGGGTTTCTTTGCACTGATTTAAGCAGAAAGTATTGTCTATTTTTCTTTAATTGACCATCCCAGTTTGCTACAGTGACACAACATAATGCTTAGTCTTTGGAGTTCACCTCTTTGTACTTTTGTTGTTGTTGTTATTAAAAAAAAAAAAATTCATTGTCCAAGTGAAATGTCCTAGTTGTCATTGTGATTAAGGGGCCAACATACCAGGCAGCTAGCAGAGGTATTATTTTGTTCCTCTCCCAGCAAATTATAATTCATTTGCCCACTCATTCCCGCTACCCTGGATGGCAACCAGGGATGAAACTATAAAGATTTATGTGGTCACATCTTGACTGTGGCAGGTTGAAGATTCCTGCCCAGGTGATCTTGGGCAGGTCGTCCTGCTGCCCACGTAACCTAGGCTGCCATCAGCTGTGCTTTGTCTGCTGTCTTGAGTCTGTCTGGACTGTCAGCATCTGTCTAAACCTGAATCTCATGCTAAAAACCTTAACCCAGCAAAGCAAATCTTGATTAGCTCATGCTCTGCTCTTGAGAATTCTGTCTCTCATTGTTAAAAGAAATTCCAACTTTCTCTTTTCCCTTTTATTTTTTTAACCTAGTCACTGTTTACAGTTGTATGCTAAAGCCTGAAATATCGTCTGTGCTGTGGTGTATGAGCATTGCCAATTTTATATTTATTGCAGTAAAGAAGAAACTCAAAATATATGAAAATGAAGAGCATGTCCAAGCTCCTAAATCTGTGTGGGTGCATGTGGGAGAAGTGAGTTGGGGCCTCTTAAAAGGAGGCTTTTTGGAGAGGGATTCTCCCAGGCTTCTCCTTGGTCTTCCTGCTTGGGGATCACTGCTGCTAGCTGACTGGACCTCCCCAATGAAAGTTTGTGATTCTGGTTTGGCAAAGTCTCATTGACGAGTAGAACTCATTCTGTTTTAGTGCATATTTCAATATAAATGTAAACATTTCACTCAAAAAAAAAAAAACAATAGAAGACAGAAGATGATGGCATAGTATCCTCAGAGTTAGAAGAGAAAACAAAAGTCAGCCTAGAACTGATTAAACAGCAAATCTTTCAATAACTAGATGAAATCTTTTCTTTATTTAGCTGTTAGATAAACTAAATTGAAAATTTACCTTCAACAGACCCGTGCTTTTACCTTGAATAGACTATCACTCAGCGAATCTCCAAAGAATGAACTTTAGGATGAAGGAGAATGATCCCGGAAGGAAGGTCTGAGAGACAAGAAAGAACAGTGAACACTGAAGTAATTGAATGAATGGATAACTCTTAAAATTAGAACTAAAATTATTGAACAAAAATAATGCAGCAGCCTCATATATCTCTAAGAATAGCTGCCCAGAATTGAAAGAATTTCCCAGGTGCTGCCTAACTTCTCTGTCACCATCTCTGCAGCCTTGCAAGCTACTCATACTAAAATGACAAGGACTTTATAAATTGCAACAAGAAATTCTCCTGATAGTTGAATGTACTTCCCCAAACCCCTCACTGCAAGTCTCTATCTGTAGTCATAAAGCTAAGTAAGCTGACTGGAGTAGAGGCTGCTTAATTGAAAATAAGTGGAAGCAACATGATTCTGTAGTTGTTTTGTAATACTGAGGATGCGGTTCTTAATACTGTTACTAATTTTTTCAGTATTATCTAACTTTTTAAAAAATTAGAATATTTTCTTTTATAGGTGGTAATGGTAGGTACTTGACACCAACTTTCTTTTAGAAGAAAATAAAGGAAACCATGTAGCCTTACAAATGAGATAACTCTTCTTTTCCTTTTCTTTCTAAAGACTAGATGCCCAAAGTGTGGTATAGTAGTTCATATTTTCCCTTATTTTTCATTTAGACTACCAGATTTTCATCTGATTTAATATGAAAATGTCTTGCAGTAATTTCAGGAAAAATCACCTGTGTTTTCTTCCTGGAATTCAGAAATATGGTACATGCCAAACTCTTATTTTATTATAGAACCAGAGAGGGTGCAACTTGCCTAATCTGAGATGAGCCCAGCACTGGAATCTCAGCACTCTGAGGTTGGTACTGCTTCCTCTGGATTGTGCTGCTGAGTCAGCTGCATGAAACCAGAGAGAGGAAAAAATGATTATAAACATTAAACACTGTTTACCAAATTCCAGGCATAATTCTAAGTCCTTAACTTATGTAATCCTTTCGAGGTTAGTGCCACTATTATCCTAAAACTGAGGCAAAGAGAGTCTAAGTAATTTGTCCAAGCCACTCCCCACCCCCGCCCCCCACATGCCTAGGAAGTGGAGAAACTGGGATTCCACCGCTGGCGGGCAGACTGAAGATACCGTGCTCCGACCAGTATACTCCATGACATTTGAAATAGAAGAAAAATTCTTGATCATTCTGAGAATGTTCCATCAACTCACATTACTCACCCTCATTCACTAGCATCAAGGTACATTGACCTTTTCCTTTCTTTAGATTTTGCCCAATGGCTTAGAGTCATCCACTTAATAATACTTCCCCTGTCCACACACCTAGAAGGCTGAGATACTTTCTTTTATTCCTCAAATTAGTTATAAATTGGGAACAAAGAAGAGGTGAAATAAAGGCACAAACCAAGTGCAATTGCTTCTGAATAAGTTTTGAAATTGAACTTCTGAGTCTATTTTTCAGAGCCTTTTCATTTTATAAATTGGGAACCTGAAGCCCACACAGATAAAGTTCATCCAGCTAATGTGACAAAAGAAAGACTATAAATTATATGTTTTGACTTTCAACCTGGTGCTCTTTTCACTTGTATTCCAAAACATATCAAACTCTACTGTGAATTTAAGGAAAAAGATATTTGGCAACATTTTCAGTTTTCTCTTCACTTCAGCCTCATGCCATAGAGAACACTTCATTTCTTCTCCTCCACCTTATCCTTAGCAAAGAACTTCTGTTTTAAAATCAAAAGTAATATTTTCACAAGTACTCACCAAAAATAATTACTTATTAACAATTATAAATAATTATTGTCTGAAAACAACATACCTTTTGCTTATGTAAACAGCACAGATAGGGACCAAAATAGTTAAATGTGAGACCTAAACCACCTGACTCAAGAGATAATATTTTTTTCAGAGTTCTATGTAAGAAGTAATTCAATAACCTAAACTCTGCTCAGAGATAGATTTTTAAAAATATTGAATAAAAGCAGAAAATGGCTTTTTTTCCTATCAAAATATGCTACTTAAAAAAAAATTATACTATGACTCTTCAGTTTCAAATAGAATGAGGATCCTGAAGGGTTTTCAAAGAGGCAGAAAGCTATAGAGATGTACAAAGAGAAGAGCTATTCATAACTGTCAAAACAAATTGAATCACCAATAATAATCAATAAATGGGTTTATTGATAGAGAAATTGCTCATTCAGGGAGATTTTGAACCAAAGTAAGAGTCTCAAAATAGTTAGCAAGTTACATTAGCTTTTTAAAGACAATTAGGAGATTTCCAAAGGGTAAATTCCAATAATTGGCTAAGAGTTTGCTTCCTTATTATAAAGGAGAGTCTTACAAAATGGCAAATAGTTCAGTTATTATTATCTATGTCTGTTGGACTAAAACCAGCTTATTTCCAACTGTTGCTTAAACTGCAATGTTGAAAGGGTATGTTCTATTTTTTCAGGAACCCCCCACATTTATTTTTAATTCTTTAGAAAATCCTTTCCACTTCTCAGGAAATGGGTCACTCCCAGTAATGCCAATGTAGGCAGTCATTTTATTTTACTTAGCACAGCTAATAAGAATCTGGCAGCCAGGGGAGCAAATGTAGCTTAAGCAGTTGAGTGTCTGCTTCTCACATTTTCAATCCCCAGACCTAATACCTGAAAAAAAAAAAAATCTGACAGCCAGCTTTCATAAAGTGTATCAGTCATAAATGTTTTTTAGCAATATAGTAGTAATATAGTTGATAGTTGATGAGAACTCAGTCATGTAAAGTCAGACCTTCATATGGCTGCATGATATAAACTATACCTTTTCTTTCATAATCTTGATAAAACTTTTTAAAAAAGGAGTTAAGACAGATTCCTTTCCACAGGTAATTTTTGATGAGCATTGAAACCGTTCATGTTGCTACTATTTGTAGCTATGGGTATATAGTTCATTTATATTGCATTTAATACCTTATTATTATTATGTTGTACTTATATAAATTTTTTATGTTGTGTTCAGTGCATTATTCTATAAAGTTGTTTCAGTCATTCTCAAGTAGTTTCCTATATCTTAAAGAAAAATCTCTTCATTTCTGGAGAGAGAGAAAAAGAAGGAAAGAAAAGAAAACAGGAAAGAAGAAAGGAAAGGAAAAAGAAGGGCAGATGAGAAGGGAAGATGTAGTAGAGAAGAAAGGAGGGAAATGGAAGCACGGGAGGAGGGAAGTTAATATAAATGAGATGAATTCCAACTGATCATAAAAGGTGGAGGCGTCTTTGGGACATGGAGCTGCCCTGGATGGTGCCTCAGAGGTAATCACCGGACATTGTAAATCCTCACAGGGCCCACTGGATGGAATGGAGGAGAGTGGGGGCCATGATGTGGACCATTGTCTATGAGGTGCAGAGGTGCCCAAAGATGTACTTACCAAATCCAATGGATGTGTCATGATGATGGGAACGAGTGTTGTTGGGGGGGGAGAGGGGGGTGGGGGGGTGGGGTTGAATGGGACCTCACATATATATATATTTTTAATGTAATATTATTACAAAGTCAATAAAAAAATAAAATAAAAATTAAAAAAAGAAGTTACATTCCCATAAAGCTGAGTATAAACATTTAAGTTGAACATTAACGATTATGACCCTTACAGTATGCATAGTTTCCCTTAATTAAGCACTGAGTTGCCACTAAAGCAATACTTAGAAGGATATGACTTGCCTTGAACACATGTGCAAGAACTATAATAGTTACGATGGGCTAGGATATGCTGTGGTAAACAATGCAAAAGCTCTCTGGCTCAACACAACTGGAGTTTCTATCTTTCTGTTCACTGAAGGAAATTGAAAATACATTGCTTCTTGGAATGCAACTCCTCTGTCACCACATTTCCCCAAAGCATCATATGGAGGACTGCATTTTCTGAGGCTCTCAGGACCCTCAAAACTAGGAAAGTGATTTGCAGCCTACCATACCAAGAGCTAAACTACCCACAGAATGTTGAAACAAGATTCTTCCAAGAAAATGCTTTTAGTTCTTGACTTTGCTTACATTCCAGGCTCTGTGCTAGGCTCTCGTGACACTCAGATGCAGGCTCTTATCCCAAGAAACTTAAGTCTGAACAGTCAACCCAATGGCCTAATTTTGTAACAGTGTTTTTTCTAATGTTTTCTTTATCTCCTCTAATATGGTGTACAGACAATATAACTTACCTACAGTAGTAATCGCCCCAAAACTCAATCTTGTAATGTAAATCAGAAATAAAAAGAAAGGATTTCATAAAAAAAAAAAAAAAAAAAAGTCAACACTCCAGTGGAGCTGGCCCAGGCGCAGTGCTGATGTGCACAAGGAGTGCCGTGCCACTGCAGGGGTGTCCCCCGCGTAGGGCAGCCCACGAGCAAGGAGTGCACCCCGTAAGGAGAGTGGCCCAGCGCCAAATAAAGTGCAGCCTGCCCAGGAATGGTGCCGCACACACGGAGAGCTGACACAACAAGATGATGCAACAAAAAGAAACACAGATTCCTGTGCCGCTGACAACAACAGAAGCAGACAAAGAAGACAGCAAATAGACACAGAGAAGAGATAACAGGGGTGGGGAGGAAGGGGAGAGAAATAAATAAATAAATAAATAAATAAATAAATCTTTTTTTAAAAAATGTCAACACTCCAGTGTCTACAATAGGCTGACCTAAAAGCAGTCCCACTTTAGAACAGTGATATTGATTATCTTGGTGATAAAAACAATCACCTCTTTCTTCCTAAAAAGAAAGGAAAAGAGATGATGAGATTTAAGAAAAATGTTGTTGGAGAAAAATTGTCTTTTGCTCTGAATAGTTTTGTAACCTTGGGCAAGTCATTTAACTTCCAAAAACCTATTTTCTTATCTAAAAAGAATAAAGGATTGTCAGTTGTATCACTTACAACTACAGGTACAACCAAGTCTGAAAATGTCATAAATACTTGCACATCTGCCCAAGGAAAGATTACCTAAATTGCTAGATTTTTTTATTATTTGGCAAAAAGTGACTTTATTCTTTATAACTGATGGCTAACTTAAGAGGTTTTCAAAGGCAATTTTAAGTTTGAGAAAGCATTTCTATAACCTGTGTAGGAAACACAAATGAGAAGATAGGAAAGGTAGCTGAGTCATCATGACTACAACAAAATATATGTCTGTGTATGTTTTTGCACACATGTGTGTTTGTGCATGGGACAGGGTGGTTGATGGAGATCATTCCCAAAGTTACAACTTTTCATATTTAGAAGGCCCTTCCTTAACAAAGACAGTAAATTCTTCTGAGCTGTTCTGGGTAAGGTAATAGCTGTTCAAGAGCACAGGTTCATTTGGCAGAGGAATTGGAGGCAATGTTCCACTCTCAACCAAGTGTGAAGACCACATGAAAGAGGCTAACATGTCCTTAGTAAATCAGCATGGTATCTGAATTTCCTCCTTCATCACTAGGGAACTTGCAAATCTGGGACAAGCACTTTGGGCTAGGATAAACTTTTGTTTTGAGAAATTCCTGTGTTGAAGATAAATATTTTAGGAAGCTGATTTATTTCTCTGAATCCTTCTGCAATTATCAATTAAAGTAAAATCTCTACCATTACTAACATTTCTGCAATAGCTAGAGCTATTTATCAGGAAGAAAAATCATTTAACATTCTTATTGGGAGAGGTACACCTCACTTAGCTATTTTACAACTTAACCGCTTTTCAAACTGGTTAACCAAAAATGTAAGTTCTCAGAAGTCATAGTAAGAAGCATCAGTTATTGGAATTTAATTATGTTAAATCTGTAAGTAAACGCTAATGTCCTATACCTATCCAGTAGCCAATTGTTGAAATCATAGTCACTTAGCTGCAGTTAGCTTGAAGGGAAAACTAGAGAAAAAAGTGGTTCAGAGAGATAAAATAGAAAAGAAACAAAAAATATGGGCAGAGGAATAAAGTGTCCTAATGTCTTGCAAATATTCATAAGCCAATGGGTATTTGTAGCCATTTTTGCTTTCATATACTTACTTTTGATTTTTACAGAGCTCCCAATGGTAACTATCCAAACATGGAAGCAACAGACACATCTTGGGATGTCTCTGTATCTAAACAACTGAAAGTTGATCTTAATTGACTTATCTAGAGAACTATTGGGTCCTTATTATGTCTAATGACTGAAACCTAAAATATTTATTGGAATACAGATCACAGAGGCTGGGAAATATGACAATAGTGAAGATGCTGCTGCAGACTTCATAGAAATTTGGAGAAAAACAATAATGTTTAAAATTATGTTTATGGTAAAGTCTTGCCATTTGATGTGTGATATAGTAACCCTCCTTATCTCCTTATCACCTTATCACCACAAAACTATGAGCAAATGTATTTTCCTTGCATAGCATTTGAAGTTTGCTCTATATTTGGCAAAAGTGAGAAAGTACAGAATATAGCCTAAATATTGGCAAAGGATGAAGCCTGATGTGCTGATGGGATATGTGTGGTATGTGGACCACTTGAGACATGACCCTAAAATTCAAGGGTAGAATGCTGGTGATGGTTTTCTTTTCACCACCAATATATGATATCACACAAACACAAGCTCATTCAGGCTCTCTTTGGACTCTCTGTTGACCTTATCACAGGACTGTTTTAAACCTTTATCTTCTATCTTCTCATCTCTAACATCTCATCTTTCTCCTGAAGTTCTCATAGTAGCCCTCGGCTCCAAATATATCAAGAATTTTTTTATTCATTTGACGTATCTCAGCATCCTAACCTTTATCACCTCCTTTGTATTAGCTTTCTATTGATGCATAATAAATTAGCAGAAATATAACAGTTTAAAATATCACACATTTCTTATCTCATAGTTTCTGTGAATCAGGCGCCTGAGATAGTTAACTAGGTCTTCTCCTGAAGGTCTCACAAGGCTGCAGTCAAGGTGTTGGGTGGAGCTGAGTTCTCATCTGAGACATGAGGTCCTCTTCCAAACTTGCCAACTGTTTCTTGGCAGAATTCTTTCTTTTCTTTTTTTTTTTTTTTAGGACTGAAGCCTTTAGTTCCTTGAAGCTGCCCACTATTCCCTGCTATGTGTCCTTCTTCACAGTATGGCAGTTTTCTTCTTCAAGGTTAGAGAGGAGCATCTCTGCTGTTTCATGTCTTTTACCTCTAGATCTTCTTTTAAAGGGTTCATCTGATTTGGTCATGCTCACTTAAAAGAATTCCCTTTTAATTAACCCAGAGTCAGCTGATTAAGACATTTATTGCATCCTGAAATCTTTTCATCTTTGCCATATATGTTTAAACATACCTAATTGCCATATACCCCAATCTCATCATGGCAATAATGTTCCTCAGTTTCACAGATCCCACCCACAGTCAAAGGAAAGGGGTTATCTCAGGGCACAGGTGATGTGGTGGAGCCAGCTAAGAATTCTACCCACCAAATTTTTCTCTTCTGGTTAGAATGCTTTCATCCTGTTCCAGGCCCTCTCTGCGATCTGAAGGATCTGTATGCCATTAACTTTACAATATTCTCCCCACTTATCTGCCCTTGATCTCTCTTCCCATTTCCCATTTCAGTCATTCTTTTCCATAGTGAAGGGTTTAAGATTTTACCCTGCTTACAAGCTAACAAGTTAAGCATCTAGAAACTTTTTCCAAAGAAACAGAGGAAATACCTCTTTCCGTATCTTCTTAAGCATGAGGGAATATTTTCCAGATTACTCAGAAAGGCTTTCCTCACATTTCATCCATAATAATTGGGTCATGTGCCCTTTCCAAAACTAAGCACATTATGAATACTGGCTTAGAGTGATTATGTTGGTGCAATGAATGTTGAGTCAACCTCAATGACCACCATGCTTAAAATGAATAAGTATGGCTGTCCTTTACTCCCTCTATTAAAATAAAACAATTAATTCTGATGAAAAGAAAGCTAGAAAAGTCACAATATGCACTACAGTTCTAGCGTGCTTTAAACTGAGAAACTTAAGAAACTTCCATAGCCTATTGGTAATATAGGACAATTGTAAAGAAAGTTACGAAATGAAAAATGAGATTCAAGGTGCTAAAATGGCTATAAACCAACACAGAGAATTCTGTGTTATGGCTGTACAAATAATATAATTTCAAACAATAGAAACTCAATATTGAAGTGTCAGGGAACTAAAATAACACAAGATTCTAGTGTCTTTGGTATTTTGGTCCTGTGTAAAAATGACAAGGAATAACCTTTTCTTTAATGGTTCTTAACCAAAGTCACCTAGGGATGTTGAAAAGCCTGGTTCTTCACTGCACTCATGACTAATTAAATCAGAATCTCTAGAGATGGAATTCAGGCATCAGTGACTGGTTTAAAGGTTTCAAGAACCACTAATTTATTGGCTAAAAGTTTCCATGTGTTATAACATTGGAGATAGAATACAAATTTAAATATTTTATATTATAATATTAAGAAATGCAGGGAAGCTAATGTGGCTCAAGTAGTTGGGTGCCCACCCACCACATGGGAGGTCCCGGGTTTGGTTCCTGGTGCCTCCTTAACAAAGAAGACAAGCATGCAATGGCCATACACAGAGAGCACACAATGAACATACATGGAGAGCAGACAATGACCACAAACAAGAGAAAGGGGGAGAGGAGAAGGGGAGAAAAAAAAGAAATGCAAAATTCACCTATTCAATTTAGTATTTATTTTTCTGAAAGATTATGCAAGGCCCAGTCAGGGTCTTAGGGCAAAAAGTTATGGCTCTAGACCCAGAGATCTTAACAATGAGTCCATGAGTTTGAACTGAAATTCAAAAAAACCATTGTTCTTGTGGGGAATGGTTGGTGCATGTATGATATATTTATTAAATAATGCACAGTACAGTGTGGACTTAGTTAGGGGTTCGTGGTTTTCACCTGACTGGCAAAGGGGTCTGTAGAACAAAAAAGGTTAAGAATACCTGCTCTAGACTCTTCATATCTTCTAGAAAATATTTTATACTTATTTAAAGTAGAAGGTCATAAAGTTATTTCACATGCAACATATCTCAATCTACTTATACAATTGTAAGGCAGGTAGAAATGGTATGGCTATATAATCCCTAATATATAGATGAGGAAACTGAGACCAGAGCAGTTAATTAATTCTCCTGAGAACAAATATCTAATATATCTCAGGGAAAGGTTTTTTTTTTCATTTAAAAATTTATTGAAGTATATCATTCATACAAGAACATACATAAACAATAAGTGTATAGGAAAAGTTGTGAACTTAAAAACAATCATATATATCATCGCATCACATAGGGCTCCCATACATCACCCGACCACCAACATTTTGCATTGTTGTGAAACATTTGTTAAAAACTATGAGAGAGTATTGTCAAAATATTACTAATAACTCTAGCCCATATCTCACATTTGCTGTACTTCCCCCAACCTACCTTATTATTAACACCCTATATTAGTATTATATATTTGTTATAGTTCATAAGAGGATGTTCTTATATTTTGTTCTGTTAACTACAGTCCATCTTTCACCACAGGATTCACTGTTATACAGTTCCATGCCTTTTACAATCCATTCAAACTGTACACTCAGTGGCTCTCATTTACATTACAGAGTTGTGCTGCTGTGATTACCTCAATCAATTTTAGAATGTGTTCATTACTCCAAAAAAGAAAATCCTATACTCTCCATATACTCCCCTAATTTTGTCCCTTAGAATTGATGTATCTTCTTTGCTGTTGCTGCAAAAATATTACAATATTATTGTTATCCATAGTCCATAAGTTACATTAGTTATGATTTTCTTGTGTATCACCATATTCTCAACACTTTGTAAAAGAATGATCTTACATATATACTATTATACACAATCTTCATCCACCACTGAAATCATTATGTTATAGTACCTAGACTATCCTCTAGGTTCTTTTCAATTGACAGTTATGTCCATAGATTATCTCTTCTGGCCACAATCACATTTATAAATCAGCAGTGTTAGTTATACTCACTATAATGTGCTACCATCAACTCTATTAATTTCCACACTTTTACAAAAAAACTTTATTAAAAATTCTACATACATTAAACATCTCAACCCACATTCTATCTCCTAGTAAACTATACTTGAGGAGTTATCTCCATGAATTTACTCATAGTATTTAGTTCATATTAATGAGACCATGCAATATATATCCTTTTCTGTCTGGCTTATTTTACTCAGCATGTTCTCAAGTTTCATCCTTGTTGTCATATGCATCCCAATTTCATTTCTTCTCACAGCTGAATAGTATTCTATTGTATGTATATACCACATTTTGTGTATTCATTAGCTAATAGACAGTTGGTCTGTTTTCATATTTTAGCAATTGTGATTAATGATGCTGTGAACATCATTGTGTAAATTTCAGTTTGCATTCTTGCTTTCAGTTCTTCTGAAATATGCCTATGAACAGGATTGCTGGATCATATAGCAGTTCCATATTTAGGTTTTTGAAGTACCACCAAACTGTCTTCCACAGAGACTCACCATTCTACATTCCCATCAACAGTGAAGGAGCGTTCTTATTTCTCCACATCCCCTCCAGGTCTTGTAGTTTCCTGCTTTTCAATAATGGCCATTCTAAAAGGTGTGAAATACTATTTCATTGTACTTTTGATCTGCATTTTCTTAATAGCTAGTGATATTGAAGATATTTTCACGTGCTTCTTGGCAATTTGTATTTCCATTTTTGGAGAAATGTCTATTCAAGTCTTTTGCCATTTTAAAATTTGGTTGTCTTTTTATAACATGATTTATGATTTGCAATTTTCAAATATTTTCTCCCATTGAGTAAGCTGCCTTTTTACTTTCTTGACCAAGTTTTTTGAGGAGCAAAAGTTTTTAAATTTGAGGAGATCCCATTTATCTATTTTTTTTTCATTGCTCATGCTTTGGGTGCAAATTTTATGAATCTACTACCTATCACAAAACCTTGAAGATGTAGCCCACATTTTCTTCTAGGAGTTTTACTGTTGTAGCTTTTATATTTAAGTCCTTGATCCATTTTGAGTTAATTTTTGTATAAAGTGTGAAATGGGGTCCTCTTTCTTTCTTTTGGATATGGATATCCAGTTTTCAAAGTGTCGTTGGTGAATAGACTGTTTTGGCCCTCTGGATGGGCTTGACAGCCTAATCAAAACTCACTAGAGCACAGATGTGATGGTCTATTTCTGAGTTCTCATTTTGGTACCATTGATCAATATGTCTATTTTTATGCGCGTACCATCCTGTTTTTACCACTGTAGCTAAATAATGCTTTAAAGTCAGAAAGTGAGGGTTCTCCAACTTTTTTCTTCCTTTGTAAGGCTTTTATTTTTTGGCTATTTGGGGCCCCTTATCTCCCAAATAAATTTGAAAATTGTTTTTTCTGTTTCTGCAAAAAAGGCTTTTGGGATTTTTATTGGGATTGCCTTGAATCTGTAAATCAATCTTGTATCCCACCATTCTGCTGAACTCATCTGTTAGTTCCAGTAGCTTTGTTGTGCATTTTTCAGGATTTTCTAGATATAGGATCATATCATCAGTGCTATTGAAAGTTTTACTTCTTCCTTTCTTATTTGGGTGCATTTTTATTGCCTAGTTGCTCTAGATAGAATTTCTAGACAATATTGAATAATAGTGGTGACTGTGGGCATCCCTGTCTTGTTCCTAATCTCAGTAGGATAGCTTTGGTCTTTTGCCATGAAGTACAATAGTAGCTATGGGTTTTTCATAAATGCACTCTATCATGTTGAAAAAGCTTCCTTTTATTTCTACCTTTTGGAGTGTTTTTATAAAGAAAGGAGGCAGTATTTTGTCAAAAGCCTTTTCTTTGGACTCTGCTGGCAACACTTACTGAAGAGAAACCAATCTTCACTCTCTGTCACGCCCTCCCTCTTCCCAAGGAAGAAGACATCTGTTTGCCTCTTAGTTGGCTGCAGTGAGCCACAGGTTTTATCCAGGCTATTCACCCTGAGGGTGGGAGATGGGTGCCATTCTTGGCTGTGGCATCTAGTAACTAATGGTTTCTGTTTCAGCTTCTTTGTCTCTCTGTCCCTCACCCTCTTAGATGGTGCTCAGCAGTCTCTTGTTCTGCATATTCCCAAAGCAGTTCCCTCCCACAGCTTTTTGCCCTTCCTTCATTGTTTTTGTAAGAGTCTTGAGCCCTGCCTACTTACTCTAATACTATGTTCCTGGCAGTCAACCATGAATTTTTTTGGGGGGAGGTACAAGGACCTCCTACATGGGAAGCAGGTGCTCAACCATTTGAGCTACATCTGCTCTCCAAAGATGACATTTTAATTAAATAAATTTACAAAGTAACAAAGAAAACCATAATTCTCTTTCAAGATGTACTATTTGAATAATATTAAAGCAGGGACTCCAAACAAAGATCATCCATTGGTTATTATTCCCTAAAGGAATATCAAGACCTTGATGTTTACTCTCATCCTTCAGTACTTGATAACAAGACCAAAGAGTTATAGTGAAATCTTGTTCTTTCTTCTAGTAAACTGACACTTTGAATTTGATTCACAATTTCAACCTAGTTGCTTTGTCTTTCAGAAAAAAAACATAAAAAGGATTTCAAATTCATTCCTATAGCTTAGGAAAATGTAATACACTGTAATATGATGGATTCAAATTCAACCATTTTCAAACCTCTATGTCTTTCATATAAATAAGGAGCCTAAAACTTTCACAATTTTTGTTCATTCTCTCAATATTTTAATCTTTTGTATGATCACAAATTTTGTTATACAATAATACTGTATTTAATGATATCAAATACGCCTTCTCATTAAATAGAGAGTAAAGTACAAATTCCTTATCCATCAAAACTCTTCTCTTCAGATACAGCTTATTTCTGCAGTCTGATCTCACATTATTTACATCCTTTCTTACACACATGCCAAATTGGATTCTTTCTTTACAGTCTGTCTTAGTTTGCCAAAGGGCTGCTAATGTAAAGTACCAGAAATGTATTGGCATTAGTAATGGGAAATTTATTAGGGGTAAAAGCTTACAGTCTGAGGCCATGAAATGTCCAAATCAATGTACCATTAGAGATGCTTTCTTACCAAGTCAGCTATGGGTAATCCTTTTTTTTTAATTAATTAACTTATTTATTTTTAATGTTACTTTAAAAAAATATGAGGTCCCCATATACACCACCACTCTCCTCACCCCACTCCTCCCAAAACCCCAACCTCCTCCATCATCATGGGACATTCATTGCACTTGGTGAATACATCTCTGGGCACTCCTGCACCACATGGTCAATGGTCCACATTACAGTTTACACTCTCCCCCAGTCCACCCAGTGGGCCATGGGAAGACATACAATGTCCAGTAACTGTTCCTGCAGCACCACCCAGGACACCTCCAAGTCCTGAAAATGCCCCTGCATCACATCCCTTCTTCCCATTCCCACCCTCAGCAGCTACCATGGCCACTTTCTCCATCTCAGTGCTACATTTACTTCCATTACTAATCACAATAGTTCCAGAATAGAGTATCAGTAAGTCCACTCTAATCTATACTCTATTCCTCCATTCTGTGGACCCTGGGATGGTTATGTCCACTCCACCTCTGTATTGAGAGGGTGCTTTGATTCCACTTGGATGATGGATGCAATTCTCCTGTTTGCAGTTGTAGGCACTCTTGGCTCCCTGGTGTGGTGGCTGACCTTCTTTACCACCCTGTTAGCTGGCTGGGGTAAGTCCAATAAAACAAAGGGTAGGAGTTGCAAGTCTGTTGGGTCTCAAGCCCTGGCTATCATACAGACAGTCCAGAGATTCAGGTCCCTGAGTATACACTAAACCCAAGCGCCAACCACAGGTCCAGTAAAAGTGACAGGAGAGGCTTGTGAACAAAGATCACACCTGAGTCCAACTCTATCACACTCAGGACCACAAACTCCAAAGTAGGGCCAACTGACATGGCACTGAAATCCATCTACCATGCCCATAGAATCTGTGGGTCTCTGTAGCCCTCAGAAGAACCAGTACCTGGGGTTGTATCTACTTTAGCTGTCTCTGGGACTCTGCTGAGATGTGCATAAGGGCAACCCCTCTGATGAACTCCTGTCTCTTTTTTGGAGACTCATAGCCATATAAACTCATTTGTCCTTCCCATTTCCCCCTTTTATTCAGGGTCAAAAAGCATTTTCAACTCCTGTTATTACATGGAGGCTGAGATATTCTGCTGCTCTGAGTTGACCCTTTTATTCGAGGTCATTCTCCAGCCACATCATCAGCTGGTATTTGGTAGTAATCCCTCAGTGCCAGGGAAGCTCATCCCTGGGAGTCATGTCCCATGCTGGGGGGAAGGCAATGCATTTACATGCTGAGTTTGGCTTTGAGACTGGCCACATTTGAGCAACATGTAGGCTCTCAGGAGGTAACTCTTAGGCACCCTGCAGCTCCAGGCCTAGTTCTTATTTCAGGTGCACAGGCCCACAAGCATAGTCATTAGCATCAAGGGCTTATTGTTGGACCATCCTTCCTTATTGGTCTTAGCCACTGCACTCAGAGGATTGTTGTTGTTCCATTAGGGAATGCAACAGAGCTCCCCAGCTATGGATAATCCTGGTGTCCTCATGTGGCAAGCATGGTGGCCATCTCTGCCAAGGTCTCTGCCTTCCCCTCCAGAATCTACTGTCTTCTAGAGCACAGCTGTGGGCAACCAGGCATGGGGCTTGTCCCTTTCCAGGCCTCCTTTTTCAGTCTCAGTTACTCTGCTTTCTTTCTAAGTTCAGCTGGGGGCTATCAGGCATATGGCTCATCTCTTCAGCATTAAGCTGCTCCGTGGGCCCATCCTATTGATGGCTTTGCTTAAATTTTGGCTGCTAGCGATCCTTTCTCACATGGCAGGATAGAAAATGACAGCTTCCCTTATCTGAGTATCTCTCTGACTCCATTTATAGAAAGTTCCTGGTAAGAGGGTGGAGACACAATCTGAGTCCTGCCTCGCTGATATAGCCAAACCAAAAGGGCCCCACACCCACAGGAATGGATTAGTTCAAGAACATTATCTTTTTCTTTTTTTGTATTCATTAAATAATCAAACTGTCACACAGTCTATCCACATAGTTTATCTCATGGCAGGTGTCATCCCATATTGTATTTGAGAAACTGAAGCCCAAGAGGGTTAGGTAACTTACCCAGGATCACACAGTGAGGATATGGCTAACTGGACGTGGGGATGGATCTCTGTGTCCATTCTCACATTCAGGTTATCTCCTCACACTGCTCTCCAGAGGAACAGTTACATTTAACTCAAGTTCTGATGTCTTCTCATCCCTTGCCAATGAAGAGAAAAATTTTGACAGAAAGAAGTTTTAAGCTCCTTTCAAGTTAATATGAAGAAGAATACCAATAAGTTCCCCTACTTTTACCTATACCTACTCTTTCTCCCTTTTTATCAGGTTAGGGAATTAGACTTCAGCCAAGTGAATGATAGTTCCTCAGCATCTTTGTTTTTCTCTAAGTACAGTAATCTATAGTCTACCATTTTTTCAAATTAAAAAACGGTATTTGTAAAAAAAACTTATAAACAAAACCAATGATGTTACTGTTTCTTTCATCTATAAGTCATTATGCAGCAAATGTTATGACAGTGCAACAAAGCCAGTATATTAGAGGAAAAGTTTGTAAACAAATTCAAAAGGAACTCTTCTCTATAAATCCATTCTTAGTTTCCATGAAAAGACACGGCAACTAGTGCCTATTTTTTCCCTGCTATAAAAAATTATCTTCACCAAGAGTAATGTAGGTCACTTTATGATATTTTCCCTCCTTCCTCTATAGGACAAAGGAAAATGAATTCTTATCGCTCATTTTTTCAAAGTCTCATGTCACAGATCTTTTCAGCAACTTTAAAATGTGTGTGTTTTTTGCTTTAATAGCATATCGATTTTTTCAAGGACTATAGTTCCGTCCCTCTGGAGAAACATTCATTAGTTTACTATGAAAAAACAGCTTCAAATCCTAAGTCAGTGGAAAGTTCTTTGCATTAACTAATATCCTCCAGATTAAAGACAAAGCTATTCTAAATATCAAAAGTAGCCCTGTGTTCTCCATTTCAAGCAAGGAGTAAGAATGACAAATGTGGGCAGTAATATTGGTAATTGATTCTTAATGAGTCTTAATTCTATTACTGTAGGCCTTATAGAGAAGGCCACAGAAGGAAGCCATGGGAAGAGCAAGAAACTGGAAGTCAATAGAACGTGGAGAAAAAAGGAGAAGACTTTGCCATGTGCACTGCCATGGAAAAGAAAAGCCAAAGACCAAGGATCAGCAGCAACCAGCCCCAGAATGCCACAGTCTTTGGGAAGAAACCATTGCCTCAATTTTGGGCCTCCCTTGCCTCAAAACCATGTGGCAATAAATTCCTATTGTTTAAATCAACCCATTAGATGGTATTTGTTTTAGCAACTGAGAAACTAAAACACTGTCCCTACAGACAGTTCTGACAAATGGAGTCAATATCTTGGATTCTGAACATGGGACCACTAACTGGTTCTTCCTCTAGAGGTCTCTAAGGGTCCATGTCGCCAAACTGGAAAGACCCAGTTCAAATATGTAGGATGGCCCCTGCCCTGGTAGGTTGACTCTATAGGGAAATAAAAATATGATCTCATATGTATTCTACAACACATGTAAAATGACTTGAAAGGCTTTATGTACTGAATCATAGTGCATATTAAACTGTTGATACAGAGCCTCCAAAATACAGTGGCTCGAACAACATAGAAATGTTTTTCTTCCACAAGTAATGGCCCAGAATTGGTAAGTAATCCTGGGATCTCTGCTCCAAGGTCACAGATTCATTCTGTCTCATGGCTCTTAAATCCCCTATAGTGATGTCCTTACTTAACTGGTCAAAGATAGCTTATCATGATATCTGCATTCTAGCTCAGTGAAAGGAAGGGAAGAGAGGAAGTAGAGTCTAAGCTATTTTCTTTTCAAGAACTTCAACCCAAAAAATACAGTCCCTACTGAAAATATCAGATGGCTGGGAGCTTAGTTATATGACTAATTCTAACTACAAAGGAGTTGAAATCTAGTCTCTTCCTAAAGAAACAAATATACAGCTAAAAGCTGGGAGGTTCTAGTATTAAAAAGAAGAAAAGAAGAATTAATACTGAAGGAAATTTGCAGTCTGCCACAGATTCATATCTATGCTATTCATAAAAAGGGAGAGTGTGAGTCAGCCCATCTAACCTGAACACAATCTTGCATTATAGTGATTTGAGGCATGTACAATGTACAGTAGAACCTGAATACTTGAACTTCTTAATGAGTCATAAAGAGAGAGGTTGTTCTTAACCAATAGTGAGGAAAATTTTAGCCATAAAAATACTCAATTATGGCAACAATACCATAAAATATATATAAGAGAAGAAAATATGTTAAAGTCTGAGTAGAAATGGATTGAGAAGCATATTTTTGAAACAGAGCAGTGCAAATAGCCCCATTTTCCCAACTCCATCCCTCCCCTCAACATATACAAATACACAGGTTAACAAAGTCTGAAAATTTGGCTCTGAATTTCTTGGAAGTCCTAATTATCAGGTCCACTTTATTATATATCTTTAAAATCAATTGCTTCAAAGTAAATTATCTTCTAGTTATAGTGAATATTTATCAAAAGGAAACAAGGAAGAATAAATTATAAATCCTTTTTCCCTCTCTATTGACATGTTCTTTATTGGTTGATAGGTATCTTGGCATCCTACAATATCTTGGAAAATCTTGACCCTGACATAGTGAAACTTTATTTTTCATTTGCTGAAAAAAAAAACATATTTGGAAGAAATCATATTTCTCAGGATAATGCAAAAGAGTTATGAAGAAAAACAAATAGAAAATAAAGAATTGTAGAAAATAATTTGTTTTTTTATTTCTCTCCTCTGTCTGGTGGGGAACTGGACTGAAGAATGAGTCAGGATATTATCCCCTGGAGCTAATGGTGGTGAAAATCCTGGTGGCACTCTACTTGTGCCAATACCAGTACCAGTATTGATGCTAGAGGATGGGTTTTGGAATTCTTTTTCCAGATGGAAAAAAAATGGTGTTAATGCCAAATCCAGTCCAACATCTAAAAATCTGAAGGAAGAATCTGAGTTACAGAGCAATAGCAAGAGATTTAGGAGAACCATAAGAGTTGAGTGGGAGGACCAGAAGTAGGGGCTGCACATGAGAAGGGTCCTGGAAGAGTTATAGAGGTTGAAGCTGCTTTGTTACCCATAACCCCAAAATGTTTGCATGGCCAGCCCAAGACAGTTAGAGACCTAGATATGCTGGGCAGGGCTTCCTGCACAGTGCTTGGAGAAAGCACTAACCTCTCAGAATAAAATAAGAAATAAGAAAAAACAGGCTCTATGATTAAATTAACTTGGAAACATTGCATCTTGAGTATCCTAAGAGTAATTTTACAAACCTAGAGAATGAAGTAAAGAGAATTTTCTTCCTTTGCCTTATAAAAACCCAGAAGAGATCATTACAAACACCCTCATGAGATCAAATAGGCAGAAAGCTATTCTCTGGCAGATATCCCCATAAAATGGAATAAGCACTGACTTTGAAGGCAATAGATCTGACCTCAAGCCCCACTTTCTTCAACATTTAAGAATTTTGTGACCTTGAACAAAATGATTTTTATTCATCTGGGCCCTTTCCTTTTCTTTTAACTAAAGTCCATACTTTATTCAGATTTCCTTAGTTTTTGCCTATGTCCTTTTTCTGTTCTAGAATTCTATTCAGGATACATTACATTTAGTCTTCATATCTCCTGAGACTGTTCTAGATTCTGACAGGTTCTTAGACTTTCTTTGTTTTTGATGACCTTGAGAGTTATTTTGTAGACTTTCAGTCAACTGTTGTTTTCCAAGTGTTTTTTCATGATCAGACTGCGGGGAGGAAAACTACAGACGTAAAGTGCTGTCTTCATCACATCTTATCAAGATATGAGCTAACAACATGATTTATTACTTTTGGTATTGGCCTTGATAATGTGCCTGAGTTAGTGTTTATTGGGGTTTTCCACAGTCTTTCTCTGTGTATCTACATTAAGACAAACATGAGTTCTTACTGATGTCTTCAACTCCATTATCACTTAGCTCACACTACCCTTCCACTCTTGTTTGTCTGTAACCCCCCTCTCTAATAATATGAAACCTAGTCCCCACCTTCTGCAATATATTTAGCTAAGTATTCAACTACAGTAAACATATACTGTGCAGAAACGTTAATCCATCCCTCCATGGGAAGAGACTTTATCAACTAGAGAAAAGTGCTTATGTACAGTTCTTTTTACCCTCATCTTTTATAGTCTCCACTCATTTCCAGAGTTACCTTTTCCCCTCACCATCTTCTATACTTATTTAGTCAGCAGTTTTTATTACTCTATCCCATTCACTGACACGATTCAACATTTGGAATACAGTTAGATTCAATCCTGTTGTTCCCAATCTTCTAAAGATGTTTTTTAAAATTTGCATAATTAAGGTTTACCTTAACTGCTGCAAAGTTCTTTTGGTTTTGACAAATGCATAGCATCACGCATCCACCATTATGGTATGATATAGAAGAGTTTCACTGCCCTAGTTTTACCTATTCAACCTATTCCATCTCCCTAACCCCCTCCCTCCCCCGGGCAACTACTGAAATGTTTGCCATCTCTACTGTTTTGCCTTTTACAGTATGTAACCTTTTCACACTAACTTCTTTCACTTAGCAGTATGTATTTAAGAGTTACCCATGATTTTGCATGGCTTGATCGTGCATTCCTTTTTTAAATCACCAAATAGTATTCCATTGTATGATTGTACAGTAGTTTGTTTATCCATTGAAGAACATCTTTGTTCCTTCCAGGTTTGGGCAATTATGAATAAAGCTACTATAACCATTCTTCAGCAGGTTTTTGTGTGGATGTATGTTTTTATATCAACTAGGATCATGATCACTAGAGTATATGATAAGAGTAAATTTAAGGTTTGAAGAAACAGCCAAACTGACATGTAAAATGACTGAACCATTTTACATTCCCAGTTGCAAAAAACATGAGTTACCTTTTTCCCCCATCCTTATAAGCAATTGGTACTGTCAGTGTCCTAGATTTTAGCAATTCTGACAGGTGTATGGTAATATCTCATTTTTGTTTTAATTTGAATTGCCTTAGTCACAAATGATGTGGGCATCTTATTTGTTTTCTGTATATCTTCTTTAGTGAGATATCTTTTCATATCATTTGCTCATTTTTTTATTGGGTTGTTGGTTTTCTTATTGTTGAGTTTACAAGTTCTTTGTATATTTTGACCCCATGTCCTTCATGAGATAAATGTTTTGTAAATGTTTTCTCTCAGTTTATCCTTGTCTTTTCACTCTTTTAACAGTGCTTCACAGAGGAAAAAACATTTTAATAAATTCAAACTTTTTTTCAGTCATGGATTGTGATTTGGGTATTGTATCAAAAAATATCACCAAACCCAAGTATTTAATTCTAGAAATTTTATAGCTTTGTATTTTACCTTTAAGCTTATAATTCATTTTGAGTTAGTTTTTTTGTAAGGTCTGTGTATAGGATCATATGCAAAAGCATATGGATTTCCAATTTTCCAGCAATATTTATTGAAATAATTGCTTTTTATTCATTGAATGGCCCTTGTGCCTTTGACAAAACTCAATTGACTCTATTTGTGTAGGGCTCTATCTGGCCTCTCCTTCTGTTGTATTGATCTATTTTCCTATTCTTTTGTCAACACCATACTATCTTGGTTACAACCATATCTTTATAATAAATCTTGATATTGGGAAGTATGAGCCTCTATCTACCTTTGTTCTTTTTTTTATATTGAATTGGCTATAACTGTGTGCTTTTCAAATTTATATTTGGGGATGTTAGTGCCCATGCTAGCTTATGTGCATTTTGTCATGTTCAAATCATTTGGTATAGGTCGAGGATCCTTAGAAGCAGATCCTGGGACAACAATTCCTTTCCAAGTGATTTTTTTTTTGAGGAAATAATCCCAGGTGAGACTGGCAAAGGAGAGGAAGTCAAACAGGATTACAGTCTTCCTTCTGGTCCCGTGAAGAACAATTTAAACCTGATCCTACAGTGAAACCCTAGAGAGTATGAACGCTGTCATAATGTCCATTATAGAAAGTTTGCCACAACACTGTTGAGAGGAAGTATGCAAATAAGAAAAAGAAACCCAGAAGACCCTGTAAAAGACAACGCAATTAAGGATGATCCAAAACTTTGGCAAAACTCATTGTTATCTAAACACACTTGCACCTTATTTAAATATTTATATTTTCAAATATTTAAATGTTGAAAAGATGGGTGGTGAGAGGTCAAAGAGACAGGAGAGCCCACAGAACATAATCTATTGTCAGAGGAACAGTGGAGAATCTGGTCATTATGGGGCTGGGGAAAGAGGGTAGGGAGGTAGAGAGCAGGGGGCAAAGTTGCAGGCATTTATCCCCATATCCCGTGTGTGAGCTATGCTATCTGCAGCCCCGCTGTTCTGATGGCAAGATGCCTCAGAGTGTAGGGCTTAATTCATGGCTAAGGTCTCTGCTCTTTTAGAGATTACATGAGCGACACACCATTTGACAGAATACTTTATTGATCAAACTAGGTAAACTTTACTGTTGTAGAAATGGTAACAAGTAGATTTCCAGTGCTTCAATCTGTTATTATATGTGCTGACTTTTTTGGCTCACCTGTAGCTAAATCTGTCTTGCTGTTTTTTCCTGGTATAAGCGATGTGTACTGGTTACTGCCCTTATTTCAGAAATTGTAATTCTTAACCCATGAAAGCAGCTCACAGTTTCTTTCTGACCTCATAAATATTCACTTTGCAAATCATATACTAACTGTTCTCAATAATTTAAGGGAGTAATTCTAAACTCTGGAATTAGTTTTAAACTCATTTTTTTAAAAATCAGAAGCAAACATGTGCTTAATTCTGAGGCTTACTCTCAGAAATTCTTTTCCATTAAACCTGGGGTGAATTCTTGAAATCTGTATTCCAAATAAGAACATACAGAGAATACTGTTATAGATTGTTCATTTATGTTTGAAAATCACTGATCTAGGAATGTTTAGTAATTATAGAGCAGATTCTATCCACAGCGTGCTCTAGGATGATTTGGGTTACATTTAATTATTTATCCAGAATAATAAGTGTTGATCAGAAATTCTCAAAATTGCATGTACATTTTAGAATTGCCTGGCAATTTTTAAAAATTTCAAATTAAGTTTCTAACACCTAGAGATTCTGATTTAGTAGACCTGACGTGAGTTCCAGGAAGCTGCATTGTTAAAACCATCCCAACCTTTACTCTTATGAAAGGCATGAGAAGGGATCCACTGGTTTTATAAACTTGCTGCTACTTTGTCAAGGAGATAGGCATTAATGTTAGGGTGGACTTTGTCTCCTCTCTTTGCAATTCCCTGGAGCCTCTTGTATCATGTTTCCCAGACAGAGTATTTCAATGAGACTATTGTTCATGATCTTTCTTGTATTTTCTACCTTAAAAATATAGAAATACATATAAGAATACATATATATGTCTACAGATACACATATATATGTATATATGTATGTATATAAATAGTTCTCTCAGCACTGACAGAGCAGTTGTTTTGACTTTGGAGAGGTTTATTATTAAGACAAATATGTAATTTGTTTTCATTCCAATGACATATATCAGATATGCATTGTTGAAAATCAAAATATTACACACTATTCATAACTAGCATTTGGAATTGACATTCCATGCAAGGCACATTGCAATGCTGCTTCTGTGAATGCAGCTGGTATTTTTGTTGAAAAACCCTTTAATATATGACTAATCTTTCATGAGCAAAGGGGCATGACTATTGGTGATAAACAAACATACCCCTTCCATATCTGATACAGGGAAAGGAATTTGTTTCTATTAGTAAAGCCATTTCTATGATTCTGATATCAGGGGACAGGGCTTAGCATCCATCCCAGAAACTAATGTTCTTATCTTAGTGTTCCAGGGAAACTTTTTTTAAGGGGTATGGGTAGAAGGTTGAGTGTGTTATAGTTAAAATCAATGAAAAATAGTTTCTTACCTTAGGGTTTAACATTATCATAATTATATTAAATTTGGTCATTGCAAATTATAAAAACCAACCTTAATATATGACTAACATTGATAAGCACTTGTGAAATTAATCTTCACTTTATTAAAATTAGATTAATATATTCTGACCAATAGTTGCAGATTCATTCCCTTTACACACTATGCCTGCAATGTCAGGATATAAGACATGGAAAAAGACAGAATCTATTAATTGGGGCAAATTATTAGAAGGGAATCTTTTTTCTTTCATGAAACAATTTTTCCCCCTGGAGAAAAATGTGCTAAACAAAAGAGCTCTAATTGTTTATTCAACACATTAGTAGATACTAAATAGAACAGCACACACACCTTTATTAGAAACTGTATCAATCAGCTACAGACATAATTCACTGCTTATCAAACCTCAGCAGTCCTTTCTCTCAGAAACAGCTTCCTCCTACCCACTACAGCGTTTTAGAGCAGCTTATAGCCCCACTTGTTGCTCTGTTTGCCAGGGGCTTTTTTGTTTGTTTGTTTCTTTGCTTTGTTTTTTTTGTTTCTGAAAATAACTTTTATTTAAGTAAGAGTTTAAATATATTGCATAACATTAAAACTGAAGGGAGAAAAAACACCAAAATCAGTTCTGATAATTCACATGGCATTGGGCAGCTGTTGGTAATACAATGCAAGCTCTACAGCTAGCTACGTGATTGATAAATCTGTTTGAAATTTGTTTCCTTGTCAAAAGTTTAACTCTGATAGAAGGTTGCCCTCTTATTCTGGTGGCTCTTCATTTGGACAATCTTAGGCTATTATGCCTGGTCAAAAGGAACAGAGACCTTGGTGGCCTCATCTCACAAGAGGGAAGGTAGCCTCTCTAAGCTCTGCTTACCTGGCCAGCCTGGAGATACGAGGGGCTCTTTATTTCGCTAACCAACGGGCTCCCTCCTTCTTGTGGTACCACTACTGTGGCTGCCTCACCCCATCTTTTCTCAGCTCCCCTTAGGGCTGGTCAGGTGGTGACATTTTCTCAGGGCAGGGAACTCTGCAGAGGGAGGACCAAAGAGCTTTTGGCCAAACATAGCCAACCATGACCTTGAGACTCTCGGTGTGGCTGAAACATCACATTATTGCTTTGTTTCAGGCTGGACATTGCCGGGCGCCCACTGCCAGACACCTACTGCCGACTCTGTTTAAAGGAGGAACGTCCAAGCCAGACAGCATGGTTCTTTTCAGTTTATTTCATGGACTGATACTAGTCCAAGTTAAAAGGGGGCCCCAAAGGTTACATTATACAAACTGTAAGGTTTTTGAACTTGTGACAAAGGACAGAAGGGAAATTGTCTACTCATTGCGGGGAAATCCTCCCTTAAGCTTCAGTGAGCCACAAGCACTTAATACCCATGACGCTTCAGCTGGTCGTCCTTAGCCAGTCCAGCTTCCAGAAGGCACCAGCATATGGGCTTGCACTGGCCGCCCTCTAGCAGACTCACTTCTCCATGTTCTGGATGTTCGATTACAGCAGCATTGCAGGCAACTTTCTTCTTCAACGTCTTCACCGGTTTCTTTTAATCGGAATCATCAGGGATCCCTTGGACGGTAGTCAAGGTCTTCCTGCTGTTTCTCTGTGGAATTCTTAAACGGACATAGTCCTCAGTCCCAGCAGGAAGAGGTAGTCACCTTTACCTTCATCAGCAAAGGGGTGGAAAGAGTGAAGGTTCTAGATAGTGGACAGACGAAACGATTCCTTTTCCTCGGTGGAAACCACCTGTGGAAGGCGGCGGTGGGAGAAGGTGGGCAGGGGGCGCCGAACGCCGGGAAGCGAGGGGGCTCGAGGGGGCTCAGCCCTCAGGCAGCTCGGTGACCCGGGCCTGTCAGGGGCTTTCGTATAGGCGCCATCCTTTTCTCCCATCATTGTACGTGAAATTTCTTTTCTATCAGTTACTGATTCTCAGAGAAGGTCTTCTTGTTGCAGAAGAGGTTCAGGTTCTGCCGAGAAACCCAAGCAAAACTCGGAGAGATGGAGGAATGAAGTTTTATTGTGCACGCGGACCCAGAGGAGAGTTCAGTCTCCAAATTCTGGGCCCCCACTGCGGTTTTCAGAGGCTTATATAGAGAGGCTGGTGGGAAGCAGGTGGGAGTACAGAAGCAAATTTTGCTGTTATCTTGTGATAAATGGACACAGGCTGAGGCAACGGCTGCTAGCCCAGATTAGCCTGCTGGCTCACACAATCAAGCTCTTACAGGTGCGCACCCTGCAGCTCACAGCACACTCACACACCCAAGGGCTGCATTATCAGAAGGCAGCCTGTACCAGCATTGCATAGCAGGATGGCAGGGAGGGGCCGGGGATTCCTTCAACAATTTCATCTCCTTGCTGCTAGATCTAGCCACTTACCTCACCCTCTGAAGGAAAGTTCTGTGTATTAAACTACACATAAGTTTTCCACTCTGCAACTTGACTCCCAAACTACAAATTCAGAGGTGGGGATATTTTGATCCCACTTAAAATTAAAAATACCATACATGACATGGTTTCGTACCAGGTACCTATGAATAGTTTTTTCGATTTATTATTTTAAGCCACCAAGTCTTTGGATTTTTATTGCAAAGCATTGTTGTGGCAATTGATAGCTTATATAAGACTCAACTAGCAATGGGTTTCTTCTATCGAGTCCTTACTATGTACCAGACACTATTTAAAATATATATATATATATATATATATATATATATTTATCCCCACTGCTTGGGGACAGCAATAATAATAATTTTCTCTTCAGAAACTGATCTTTAAAAAAAATCAATTGTCCATAGGCTACTATACTAACATTCAAAACTTTTAATTAGAAGGGAAATTAAACAATAAGACATTTTTACTTAATATTTTTTACTTAATATTTTAATGAAAAGATAAAAATAAGACATTAATCATAAGCTTCATTATAGGCTGTTTTACTACAAGTTCATACATTCAACACACACATACATAAACATCCACTACACACACTGAAACACACATCATGAGTACTGCGCAGTCAGGGACCATTCAGTGAAGATTAGTTAATGAATAATTTTCCTTTTGATTTTTTTCACATTAAACCACATTTTTAACTCACTTCAATCTAAAGGCACAATTTTGGAGAGTTTTTTGAAATAAATTAATTGAATTATTTGTCAGTTTGTTATAAAGGAATGTTAAACCTAGTAATTGTTTGAGTACAATATTCAATTCTCCCTCTCCCAATATGTGACTGGAGTTAAATAATTTTCTTTTACACTATTGTTTGACATTGCCAAAAAGAAGAGACAGAAGGGAGTTTTGTTTTTAATAGGATGTGGAATATAACCAAGGTAAAAGGGAGACATATCATCATCATCATCATAAACAAAAGTCTGAAATTGATTTCAGTACACCAATAAGAATTTTGGAATAAAATAAATTATGCCCAAATAAATAGACGTAAGAAAAATAAAATAGCAAAAACTTAATTAAATAATAAATGGACAAACAATAGAGGAAATAAATTAAGCCAGAAACTGGTTCTAGGGAAATATCGACATATATTAATCTCTAGCTAGACTAATTTAGAAAAAAAGAGAAGACATATATTACCAATTTCTGAACTTTAAGAAAGGAGAATACTGATGATGGTATTGATATTAAAATATTAATAAGGAGAATTTTGTGTACAGATTTCCTATAGTAAACTCAACAATTTAGTCAAAAGGACAAATTCCTTGAAAGATACCAATTATTTTTAAAAGATGCAAGAAGAAATAGAAAATATAAATAATCCATAAGCTTATTAGAGAAACTGAATTTGTTTTAAAAAAAAATAAAAAATAAAAAACAACACAAAGAACAAAACCAACAAAAATTTCCCATAAAGAAAATGCCAGGCCAAGATCACATCACTTTTGAATTCCACTAAATATCCAAGAAAGACAAAATACAAATCTTAACTAAACTTTTTCAGAAAATAAAGGAGGACAAAATCCTTTTCAACTTATTTTATAAGGTCAACATTACTGTGATACCAAAACCCAGACCAAGAAATTACAAGGAAATAAACTGTAGTTTGCCCAAATCCCTTGATATATATACTGGCAAAATAATTATCATGACGGGTGAATTAAGTCCATCTTTCTCTTAAGATTTGAGCACCATTTAAAAATCATTTTCTACATGATGAATCAAAATAGTTTAGGTTCATGTCTTAACAAACACTTGCAATATTTATACTATGGAAAACTATACAGAAATTAAATGATTAATTGATAACTTCATGTAACAACCTACATAAATAACAAAAATGCAATATTGACTGAAAAAACCAAGTTGCAGAATTATATTTAAAGTATATCATTTACATTTTTTAAACATGTGAATTATGCTCTACATTGTTTATGCACCCATACATATGTAATAAGATATTTAAAAATTTCAGCGAATTGATAAACACCAAAATTAGGTTGTGGTTATCGCTGAAAAAGGCGTAGTGAATGGAATTGAGGCAAAGTGAATAGATGGCTGCTATTTTATCAGTAAAAACAAAAAACAAAGAAAATTTATTTCAGGTGAATGTGGCAAGATATTACTATTTTTTTAAATGTAGTAATGGGTCCATGAGTTTTCATTATATTATTTGCCACTGAACAGTTTGAAAACATACATGTTTGGCTTTTAAAAAATTTTTGTTTTCTTATTTGTGGTGGGAGATGTGAGGAGGCAAAGATGTCATTAAATTGCCTATGGTATCATGACTCCCAGACAGCATTTAAAAAAACAAAAAGTTGAAGGACAGAATGTAGTTGTTCTTTCTTACTGCCCAACCAGACAGAAAGCAACATAGAAATACAGTTTTAAGAAACATGCTCTTTGAGACAGAAACTTGAAAAAGTCAGTCTGTGATAATTATGTCTTCTATGCTTTTTCCATCTTTAAACCACGGCTGTCAGTATCAGTATCTCACATTACTGTTACATAAGTTTCCTTATGTAACCAGTTCCATTTTCTGTCAATTAACACTGCATTTTAGTGTCTGCTGTAAGCCTAATGAGTGCTAGAATGTGCATATTTATGAGACACTAAACTAAATGCTACGTTTTGTTATTTCTATCATTTCCTATCTTTGTTTTGTTTTTAATTAGTAAACAGACTAAAAGCATTAGGCCAGATAAAAATGGTCCCATTGACAATGTGATGCCACTTGTATCAGTCAGCTTTCAAAATTTTGATCTGTAGTCTGTAGATGCCTGAAGTTCATGTCCAGTTTTTGTTCAATTTTAAAAATAAGCACTGACGACACTGTAACTTAGTAGAAAAAAGACATCTATTTCCTTTAAAAATGAAGTTATTTTCTAAATCAGGAAAAGTACAGCTTATTCTTTCTTATGTTTAAAGAAATTTACTGACCAGATATTATATAGCAGATCTTTCTTATTTGTACAACAGAAAGCAAATGAAAATTAGAGAGGCAGAAAATTTAACTAGACAAATATTTACAACAGGACAATTTCCAGAAATGAAATTCTTAATATCATGTTTAGACATATAAGGAATAGTTACAGGTTTTAGAAACAAGGGTACTACTCACTGATTTACATCTTTTTTAATGTGTTTGTTGACATAATTAGAAAGTATTTTTTTCTAATATTATATAAATGGTCACATTTTAGTCTGTTGTCCTTTTTATATTTTGGTGTTTTATGTATAGTCCCAAAATGCTTTTATTCCAGTGACTTCTGAAAATTCCAGTTATTTTAATTATAAAGGTAAATTTAGACAATTTTTAAGCTTCTTAAGACGATTCATCATTCTACATTTCAGACAGCCAGTCCTTTCTACATAGAGGACTTTAGACAAGCCTCCCAGTTTTCACTGAGTTCTTTCTTTTTTTATTACAGAATTGTAAGATTTCTTTATATAGCCTGGATACCAGTTGTTTGTCAGATATATGGGATTTTTTGTTTGTTTGTTTTTTGAGGTACTGGGGACCAGGGATTGAACCCGAGACCTCATATATGGGAAGCTGGTGCTCAACCGGTGAGCCCCATCAATTCCCCTGAGCTGGTTTTTCCATTTGTTTTGCTTGCTGTTTGTTCGTTTGTTTTAGGAGGCACCAGGAACCGAACCTGGGACCTTCCATGTGGAAAGCAGGCACTCAATGGGTTAAGCTACTTCTGCTACCTATCAGATATGTGTTTCGCGAATATTTTACCCCCACTTTGTTGCTTGCTTTCACATCAGCTACATGTATTTTGAGTAAGTAACTTATAATTTTGAAGAAGTCTAATACATCACCTTTTTCTCTGATTGCTTTTGCTTTTTGTGATCTAAGAAATCTTTGCCTAGGCCTGAGTAATGAATATGTTCTGTAATGTCTTCCTCTAAAATCTTTATGGTTTTAACTTTTAAGTTTAGGTCCATCTTGAATTAATTTTTGCATGTGTATGAAGTAGAGTTTGAGGGACACTATTTTTTCTTTGCTGATCTCTAGTTATTCTAAGAAAATGCGGTGGTAAATATTTCCTTTCAACGTTGAATGACTTTGACATATTTAAAACATTCAAATGATTGTATATGATTTGGATACTTACTGCAGTTCCTTTGCATTTCTGTATAAATTTTAAATCAGCTTGCAATTGTAAAAAAAAAAAAAGGCCTGCAGAGATGTTAATATGTATTAATGAGAAGCTACAGATTTTGTGGAAAATTAAGCTCTTGCTAGTATTAAGTGTTCCAATCAATAAACAGAATATATTTCCATTTATTTAGTGAATAATTTATCTCAGCAATGTTTTGACAATTTAAATGTAAAGGTCTTACATATCATCTGTTAAATTTATTCCTAAGCAATATTTACTTTCGATGGCATAATAATAGAATTTAAAAATCATATTCCAATTTTTTTGCTAGAATATATAAATGCAATTCTATTTTGTGTGTAAAACTTGTATACTGCAATCTTGTTAAATTTATTGGTATTTCTATTTTTGTTTTGTAAGTTCTTTGGGATAGTCTATGTAAACAATGATGCCATTTGTATATTGCAATGGCTAAGAACTTCAGTTTAATGTTGAATGGGTGCCATATGATTTGGTACCCTTGCCTTGTTCCCAATCTTATGTGAAAATTCTTTAATAGTTAAATAATAAATGTGATGTTAGTTACACATTTATAGACACTCTTAGAAGGTGTTTGCTTCTATTATTGTTTTCTGAGTTTTTTATTTTTATGAATGGATGTGAAATTTTTTTTTATCACCATTGAAGACTTTTTAAAAATGTGCCACAGCTTTCAGAAATTATGGACACTTGGAGCAATGGAAATGTCATTCAAAATATATGTACAGTTTCTTGAAGTGACTGCTCCAAAGGAGCCAAAAAATTTGCTTGAATGTAGATCCTGTTTATGAGTGAAAATCTCATCTTTTGAACTATTTAATAGTCAAATATATGACTAAAAATTATATTTTATTTAAATAACTTCTCACAAAATAGATTTTAGACACTTAATCAACCGGAATTAAAAATGCTTTTTCCACAAAACTGAAAAATTACCATATGCATAGTTCTTTCATGATAAAGAAATACTATATCATTTAAAAATTAAAAGCCAATTTATTATTAGGAGCAATAAAAGAGTAAAATTATGAAAAATTATATTTCAAGCAAATGCACAAAACACCAATTAAAACAAAACTAGAATGAACCTTTCTGAAGAATATTAAAGGTTATTTTCAGAAGTTTTACTTTGTATTCACACTGTACTTGCCCATATTCTAGGTACTAGAGCAGATACTAGAACAACTAGAAATTTTATTATTTCTGGGTTTTTTTTCTAACATAGAAAAGCAGTTCGTGAAACATGAAATAAATAAGAAATTTCTGAAAGTCTTTTAGTGATCCAGCTTTAACACAATGGTACTTTTCCATTCTTCTTTTTATTTTATAAAGTATGTATTTAGTCACTCTGGAAAAAATTTTCCATTGCAAGGTCATGTACAACAATCCCAATGTCCCCAAAATACCCCATGTTACAACTATCTTCTCTCTCCCTCCCCTTAGGTGACCACTACCTTTATATCAATGTTACAAGTTCTTCCATTACTGGAATAATAATAAGTCTACTTTAGTCCATAGTTGCAATCTTTCTATGTTTGCTCATTACTCGATCTTGAAGATTTTGGGATGGGGATGCCCACTCTGCTTCCTCTTAAGAGAAAGCTTAGATACCATGGGAAAGATGGGTGGAACAGTCTTGCTTGCAGTTGTAGATACTCTATTTTTTGGGATGGGCATTTTCCATCTTCATCCTTTTGTTAGTTGTCCTGGGCAAGTCTTATGAGATGGAGTATAGGTATTGCAACTCTGCTGAGATTCAGGGCTCAACCAGCATATGAACAGCTGAAAGATTTAAGTCTCTGCAATCTATTTAATGGTATAGTGTTAATGATACATTCAAATAAAAGGGGCATAAGAACGATGTGTAAGGAAATTATAAATGAGTCCAACTCCAATACATTGGGGAGATATTCCAAGGTAAGGTCCCCTGACAGGGTGCTGAATTCCTGAGATTGTCAGCCCTGCCTATAGTGTCTAGATGTCTCTAGAACCTTCAGGAGCTTCCCTGCTTGAGGCAGTTTACTGTGGCAGTCAGTGAGAACCTCCTGAGATGTATATAAGTGTAACCTCGAAAATTACCTCCCAACTCACTTTGAAATCTCTTGGCCATAAAAACTCATTTGTATTTTATATTTCCCCATTTTGGTCAAAGTCTTTTTCCAAATGTATTACTAGCTGGTGCTTGATGATAATTCCTCAGTGTCAGGGAGGCTCATCCCTGGGAGTCATGTTCCTTGCCAGGGTGACGGGGAAGGTTGTGAGTTTATACGCTGAGTTTGGCTTAGAGAGAGGCCCATTAGAGCAACAAAGAGGCCTTCAGGAGGAAACTGTTAGGTAATATATAATACTAGGATAAGTTTCAATGTCACAAGAGTAAGGTTCATAAGTAAGAGCACCAATATCAAGGGCCTGGTGTATTGGTCTGTCTTTTGCTAGGCACTTTCCATGTACTCTAGGGATTCTTGCCACTCTGTTAGAGAATGAAGCAGGACTTTCCAAGATGGGATTTCAATATTCTTCCAGTTATTGTGTGGATGTCCACCCACTGAGACAATACCCCATGAGCACTCGAACACATTCATATTCTACAGAGGCATGCCCTAGGGCACCCCTTTCCATACGTCCCTCCATCACCACCACACAGCACCAGTGAGCCTCCCTTGCCACATTTGTGACTCTTCTGCAATCCAAACCCTTCCCCAAAACAAAGCCAATAAATAAATAAATAATGAATACAAAATTTAAAAAATAAAATATAAAATATATATATATATAAAATTTTTAAAAAGAGTATGTCTTTCTTTCCTGTAAGATCTGTTAACTTTTATGTACAGTGACAATTTGTTCTGTATGTTCCCCCATTGTCTTTTTCTTATCGCTTTTTTTTTCAAAGAAGTTTTGGTAACAGAAAAGTCACATAGAAAATATAGAGGATTCCCGTATACTCCACCCCTACCCCTCTCACATTTTCCCCTATTAATAACATCTTACATGATTAAGGTACATTTGTACATAACTGGTGAACAGATATTGAAGCATTGCCACTAACCATAGTCAATGGTTTACATTATGGTTTACATTCTGTACCATATACTTATATAAGTTTTAACAAAATGCGTAATGGCCTGTAGCCATCACTGCAATATCATGCAGAACAATTCTCTCTCCAAAGTCATAAGGGTTCCGAAACAGAGTGTTCAGAATTGTCTGAAGACTAGTGGGCACATTAGACACCAGCACCTCCTCCTCAGCCTTTGTGTGGGGGTCTGTGGCAACCAGACACCCTTAGACCAGGCCCTGGAATTCCAGCTGCACCTGGATGTTGAATTTTGACACATAATTTTTTTTAAAATCTATTAAGATGATTATATAGATATTCTTGTTTATTCTGTTAATTAGATGAAATGCCTTGGCTAATTTTCCAATGTTATAAATAAGCCTTATTTGTTATAATATATTCTCCTTTTTAATGAATTGCTAGAATTGATTTGTTACTAGTCTGTTAACTATTTTGTGGCTATGGTCACCAGGGGTTTTTGCAGTTACCATTTTTAAAAATTTTGAAATAATAATAGATTTACAGAAAAGTTGCAGAGATATTAGAACATTCCCATATACTCTTCAACCTGTTTAATGTTAACATATTACATTCCCATGCCAATTTGTCAAAACTAAAAATTCAACATTAGTATTTTATTTGGATATCACTAGTTTTTCCACTAATGTTCTTTTTCTGCTGCAGGACCCAATTTAGGATACCACATTGCTTTCATTTATCATGTCTCCTTAATTTCCTCTAGACTGTAGGAATTCCTCTGTTTTTCATTGTTTTTCTTGACTTTGATAGTTTTAGGAATACCCCACCAGGTATTTTGTAGAACAGAACTCAGTTTGAGTTTGTCTGATGTTTTCTTATGATAAGACTAAGGTTATGGGTTTTGGGGAAGAATACCACAAAATTGAAGAATGCTTCTCATCACATATCAGTGAGTGTATGATGTCCACATGAATTCTTATTAGTGATAATAAACTCAATCACTATCCCTTTCCTTACACTATTTGTCATAAACCAGTCACTAAATCCAGTTCAAGGGGAAGGGAGAGTATCTACACTTATTATCTGAAATTCTTCTATAAAGATTTACCTTTTCTCCTCAATTTATTTATTCAGTAATTTATTTATATTAGTGTAGAATATATAGAATATTGGATACTTTTGGTTATACTCTAAGACGACTTTATTTTGTTGTCCAAAGTGTTCCAGCTTTGGCCATGGGAGCTCTTTCAACTGGTTCCTTTGTCCTTTTGACATATCCCTACCACTGTGGGTTTGTTCTGTATCTACTCATCTTTGTGCGTGTATACATATATAGAGAGACATAATATGTGCATATATAAAGTTAAACATTAGTTCATTTCACACTTCTCTTCTTGCTTATCTATAACATCTGTCTCTGACAGCGTGAAACCTGGCTCCAACATATTTTTCCATTTAGTTATTTATTCAACCCCAGTATATATGCAAAGCAATTTCAGAATTGTGAACTTGCATCCTCTGGAAAAACAAATTTACCAGCTAGACTGTAGCATTTATACATAATTCCTTTTACCTTTGGCCTTAGAGGTTTATTTATTTTTTTATTATCAGGTTTTGGTATTATGATTAGGCTGGCCTCTAGTTTGAGACATGTTTTTTATTTTTGGAAAAGTTTGTTAATAATTGGTAATTTCCTTCCTTAAATGCTTGAGAAAATTCCATAGAGAAACCATATTGAATTAGAGCTTTATTTTCAGAAAGGTTTTTGATAACAAAGTCAATTTCTTTAATAATATTGGGCAGCTCAGATATTCTGTTTTACCTTGTGTCAATTTTCAGAAGTTGTATTTTTCAAGGACGTTTTCTCTTTCATTAAAGTTTTCAAGTCTTTTAGCATAGAATTGTTCAAAGTAATTTCTTATTATTGTTGTTTTAATGTGTCTATCCTTTAGTGATTAGCTTTCTTTATTTGTGATATAGGTAATCTGTATTCTCTCATTTTTTTTTTCTTGATCAATCAAATTCTGTATTGACCCGTATTACTGAACTTTTCATATAACCAAATTTTGCCAGTTTTAATTTTCTCTATTGGTTGCCTTGTTCCCAGTTAATTAATTTCTGTTATGCCCTTCTTGTGCCAAGTTTGGTAGCTGTGTTTTTAAAGGAACTTATCCATTTAAACTATGCAGTTGAATTAATTGGAGTAACTGAAATAAAGTTGTTTATAACATTCTTATACATTTTTCTTTAATATTTTTATAATGCTAAATCACATGCAAATCTTCTAGAGTACTAGATCTACAAATTTACCATGTTAGCTAAGTTTTCTCTCTGAGTTTTAATTTTTTTTTTATAGAATGTCTTAGCTTTTACACATATTTGAAGACCCCAGAAAGTTGTTCTTCCTAAGAATCCAAATCCAAGAAATTCTGGCTTCTGTTCTCAACCCCATTACTAATTAAGTGGGACTTTGTACAGAATATTTATTTTGCACTTTCACATATGCAGAAGGGCCTTGTTATCAAACACAGTGAAAGGATCAAAATTAAAAATAAATTGAAGAGCAAATAATTAAAACTATTGATTAATTGGAATTGGCTTGGATTAAAAATGGAGCCAAAACAAACTCATTTTGTTTTAAAAATATTGTCAAAATACTCAGTAACATTCCTCTATGGTTTTGATCAAGATTGGCCTTGTTTCTTTAAATCACTGTGAGAGTTTTCTTTGCTTGATTAAAAAAAAACATATCCTGTTCCCCATATTCTTTGTTCTCTAGCTGTTCACATAACAGCAGATTGTCCACAAGTTTGTAAAGAAAAGTCATAATTACAAACCTCTGCCAAAGTTTCATTCTAAGCAAAGAACTATCTGTAAGGATGAATGCACATGCTTTCACTAGTCAACAAATGAAAAAATTGCAACTCATAATATATCTCATATTTGTATTAAATGTTAAAAATCTCAAACCCAAACTCATTGCCTCAATGCTTTGAACTGCACTTTCCTTTCTCCAAATGAGTTTTCCTCTATTTTAGACTTGACTGTCTTCTTCATGCTGTTTTTTGTTTTTTGGTTTTTTTTTTTTCATTTCTAAACCATTTAAGGTCCTTTTTAAGTAGGCATAATGTAAAAATCTAGGGAAAAATATGGAAGTCCTGAGTAAGATGTAAACAGATCTTTCTCTTTTAAGAATAAAATCATTTCCCCCCTCTATGTGCCATAGAAAACATGCAGTAGACCCTGGGAATGAAGTTGAAAGGTAGATTTGGTGCTTTATTTTTTGCAGGTAACAATGCCATCACCAACAAAAATATTTTGTAGTGGGAAGCTATTATATCTTTCTAACAAAGAAATTCTGGTGGGATCTTTTGAGTTAATCAAAAGGGGTTAAATCAATTTTATTATTTATGGAGGCTTGAGCTGCTCCCTTTCCCAATGGGTGAGTAGAAACTTTTGTTGTGTGAAAAACGCATTCAGTCTCTCATCCAGAGGAGAAAATTCAGGCAAAACTTCAAATGAGATCTGGGATTTGTCAAAGGGACACTACCTTCTTATTTCAACACCCCCCTTTTTAACCCTATTCCTTCTATTTCCTATCTTCCTAAGTGTATCTCTGACAAAGTAATACTTTAGCATATTCCCCTTTATACATACCACACAGAAATACTGAAATTTTGATGGAGTAGTAAAGAAAAAAACTTACAAAACCAAAGAAATGCTTCCATAATTGTGGAATATATTGACATAGTGTTACCGGATTTTAATTAGATTCTTGGCTATGCTGCAGAAATGAATTTCAAGAACACACTGGGTGAGTTAGGCCAGTAACTCATTCAGGTAGGAAAGAATGAGAAATGGGAGAAAATAACAGAGCAGGGGTCCCAGGTAGAGAGGAAGGGGTTGAAAAGGGATAAAGCGGGCTGATTTACAGATTACAATTCTCCATTATAGATTATATAGGTTTTACTTGTATGACCACATAGGCAGAGGAAAAATGGCAAGAGCAGTGCACAGAGGGCAGGAGAGGTTCCACAGGTGAGAGAGAATGAGAGCTCATTCGGGCCTCATGACTGGCTTTTTGAACTGTTAATTATTCCACCCCTTTGCTCATGGCAAGGGAGGAGTTCCAGCTGTTTGCTGTTTTGATTGATTACCCCACCCATCAATTTCCCATGAGGGCCCAATGATAAAGTCCTTGGGGAATATCCAGGGCTTCTCCTGGCTTCCAGAGGAAGTCTTTGTTCTGGATGGCAGGATTTTGGGGTGGGGCATGGGGGTCTTGATGACTACATGTACTGTTTGCCAGGTTCCAGATCCATCTATTGATAGGGATCTTACTAGCAGGCTTCAATCCATTGTTGGTGTGTGTGTGTGTGTGTTTTTGTGAGGGGAGATCTGATATTCATTCACTTATTCATATCGTAAGAGAAAACAATATGCTTACCTAAACATAGTTTCTTCATAATTTTATTTCATTTTTTTTTTTTAGAGCTGTCATTAACAAATATAATCATCCTGGCCCTGAGAGAGAGAAAGAGACAGAGAAAGAAAGAATTTTGATCTTGTTCTCATTTGTTTGTGCAGTCACTTTTATTTCCTGGCTTAAGAATTTCTTTTGTTTCACTTTTATTTTTGGACATGTGTGAGTTTCTAATATTTTCATAATCTCATATTTTCATAATGTCTATTAAAAAACACTAAATGTCAACAGGGTATCGATTATACACACAGTGAATACTCATCCAGAAATATATCAAGGTAAATGTTATTTAGAGATGGAACTATATCAGGGTGCTTTGAGTTAAAATTACAAAAAATTCAGCCAAAAAAGGTATTTTAGAATCAGGAAGGATTATTGGCTAATGTATCTGAATTGTCCAGGGCTAGATTTTACTTCAGGCAACTCTTTTTAGCCAGGACAGTATGACAAAGATCCTTTCCCTCTCCCCTCGTTTCTTGATTTTTCTTGGCATCAGTGGTCTTTTCAGTCAGGTTCTTCCCTCATGATCAAAATGTAGCTATTTTCAGGGCCCTGGGCTATCTGCACCCTTGTTCAAGTTTACGAGGAAATAAAAAATAAGTCTCCTTCGTGACATATCTTTTCCCATTATTGAACATGCTAACAGTGATTGGCCTAATCTCATGAACCCAGTCTTGAATCTTCCACACTAACACATAATCTCAGTGTGGTCGAGATGTGGAATACAGATGATTCTCTTAAGCCCTCAAGGGCCTGCTTATGAAGTGGAGGAGGAACTGCTCCTTCTTGTATTTGTTAGGATGCTTTGGACTGCATGTAATAGATTCCAAATGAGATTGACTTAACAAAAGAAAATATACATTATCTACAAAATAAGATGCTCAGAGGTAGAGAAGGATCCAGAAATGCTGTACAGAGGATTTCAGATCCATTTCTCTGCAATTTTCTTGGTTCTGTGCCCCTGGAAGTTTATCTTTGTCATCATATTACCTTCCTCATCTGAGGTGTTTAGCAGCAACTGAAGGATGCTTCTTTTGTTCATACCCATAGGAAAAAGAGGTTAACATCTATACCAACTATGGTATAAATTATTTTTCCATAAGCCTAATTGGGTCAGCTTCTGTCGTATGTCCAGCAATGAAACATCTCAGCATAAGGCTGTGCTTTCTGTCTTAATCCTGCGTTCTAGCATAAGCACTGAATGGGGAGGAAGTGATTCTATGATTACTTTAGGGTAATCAGAATCCACTCTGGATCTGAAAATGAGATCGATTTCCCTGAGGCTCCTAAGCTATATAGAGATATTTGGAATACTGGAATATGATATGAGTTGTCAAGGAAGGAAAAGGGGGTCTTGGATTTTGGGTTCTTAATCACCAGTTTTCACTCCATGACTAAACCACACAGCCAGAAAATTCAATAAGAAAGACTAAATGGCTGATTTATGTGGAAACTCTAACAACTTCACTTTCTTCCCAGAATTTTTTTGTATATAAAGTATGTGAAAATTTATATGAATAAAGTATGGTAACTCAGAATTAACCACTAATAAAACATGACTTCTATTCACAAAATTAGCATAGGAGGCAAACATGGAAGAATGAAGAGTAGAAAGTAACTTTGGGAAACTTAAGGAATTTTGGTTTGTTAGATTTTCACTTTGAGCTAATTAAGCTTTTGAGTACTTAGTGTGTTAAATCTCTAGTAGTTGTTTAAAATAATTCATGCAACAGTGTTTTTTGAAAAAATTGATGTAAGTCATGTCATGCCACTCTTACAAATTTTCTACTTCTTCTTGCCCAACTCAGGATAAAATCTACAGTGCCCTATATTATTTAAAGCCAAAAAGAGAAGCTATGTTGATTTTATTTTGGATTTTGAATATTAAGATTAAATATATTTGTATTTTACGGTACTTTAAAATTTTACTGATTTGATGTCTCATAAGATTCGACCTATATTCTGAAAGCTTTTGGTAGTTTTCCTTGGATGTAGTAAGAAATATAACACTCTTTCATAACAGCTAAATGGGAGGGAGCTAGAAATCAACATTTCTAAATAGTGATATTACTATACATGTCCTACATTTGAGACTCAGTTCCTTTTGTCTTGCATTTTTAGTGAAAATTAAGATTTTCTCTGCATCTTGCATATTAGAATCTTACAGTCCAGATTCAATTTGGAAATATAATATAAACTCTGTTGAAACACAATTGAAGTTAGTTCCATCTGGAAAATTCTTTTAAAAAATTATCTCACCATGATAGGCTACAAAAAATGAATAGTTAAGGTTAGATAAACTTTAAAATAGGTAAATTTTCCTTTCTTCTTATAAAAGTCAAAGCACAGGAAGCTTATTATGCTGCCCCTCCCTTCTTTCAAGTAGGCTAAATTGAGGAGCTTTAGCTGAATAGGAAAAACAGTCCATAAATTATCATTATATTTTCATCACAATTAGTAGGAATGGTGGTCCTGCAATTATAAAAGAAAATCATAAAAAGGCAACCTCTAAAATCCCTGGAGCATGTCTGTATGGACCTCAGGACCAAGCTTTCCTCAACCTCACACATTTCTTATAAAAGCAAATAAAGAAATGTTCATGTTTTAAAGTGCAGCTTGTTTTAACACTCTTCTAAACACAAATGTTGTGCAGTGCTAGAACCATATGCTTGTAGAAAATGTGGCATTGGTGTGGATAAAGTGGCCATGGTGGCTGCTAGGGGTAGGGAGTGGGAGGAAGAGATGTGATGTGGGGGCATTTTCGGGGGTTGGAGTTGTCCTGGGTGGTGCTGCAGGGACAGTTACCAGACATTGTATGTCCTGCCATGGCCCACTGGGTGGACTGTGGGAGAGTGTGGGCTGTGGTGTGGACCATTGACCATGAGGTGCAGTGGTGCTCAGAGATGTATTCACCAAATGCAATGAATGTCTCATGATGATGGAGGAGAATGTTGTTATGGGGGGAGGAGTGGAGTGAAGGGGAGTAAGGGGTATATGGTGATCTCATATTTTTTTACTCTAACATTAAAAAAATAAATAAAGAAAAAATTTTTTAAAAATTAAAAAATGTTACTAACAACATGTTGAAATGATGTTAAAGCAATTAATAGCTCTACTATATTTCCCTTACAGAAGGACTTAACTGAGATATTACAAAAATTTCAAAAACTGAGTAGGAAAGACAAGGAGGCCGAGAGCTTTGTAGCAGGAGAACCAATGTTCAGTTTATAATCACAGTATAAACCATCTTCCTTAGAAAAGAAAGTCCTTCCAGGGAAAAGTAATACATGTTTTGCAAAACTACCAAAACACCATTATTTAATATACTTGTATAGTCTTGAGTTTTGTAAAAAATAGGTATATATATATAATGTACAATAATGAACAAGTCTCTTAAATAGACACTTCTCCAAAGAAGAAATACAAATGGCTAAGAACCACATGAAAAAATGCTCCAAATCTCTAACTATTAGGAAAATGCAAATCTAAACTACAATGAGATACCATCTTACTCCCATAAGATCGGCAGGTATGAAAAAAAACAGAAGACTACAAGTGCTAGAGAGGATGTGGAGAAATTGGGGACACTCATTCACTGCTGGTGGGAATGCGGAAGGATCCAGCCATTCTGGAGGACAGTTTGGCGGTTTCTCAAAAAAACTAGCTATAGATTTGTCATATGACCCAGCAATTCCACTGCTGGGTATATACCCAGTAGGACTGGAAACAAGGACACAAACCAATATATGCACACCAATGTTCATAGCAGCATTGTTCACTGTTGCCAGAAGTTGGAATCAACCCAAATGCCCATTAACAGATGAATGGATAAGTAAGATGTGGTATATACATACAATGGAATACTACTCAGCTTTAAGGACAAATACACTACAAATACACGTGACAACATGGATGAATCTTGAGAACCTTATGTTGAGTGAAGCAATGCAGGCATTGAAGGACAAATACTACATGACCTCAATGATATGAAATAAGTAAAACAAGCTGCCTCAGAAAGCTAAAGACCAGATGATAGACTTAAAGGAATTTGGGGGGTAGAGGAAGGTTGCAAGCTGACACCTACCTGGGTGAAATCTATGATAAGCTGGAGGTAAGTATTTGTACAGGGAAGGGATAAAATGGGGGCATAGGGATAGCTTTGGGTGGGGCTTTGTGGGCTTGAGGGGGGCTAGGGATGGGAGGATGGGTAATATCGCCCAAGAAATTGGGGGAAGGTGGGGGAACATATGAACATATGAGATTTTCAGGTATGTGGTTGAGAGTATAATGTTGAGAAAACTTTTTCAAAAATATAATAAGGAAGGTTACCTGTTTAAGATGCTTAAAGGGGAGACTGACACAGGACAGGCTTCTAGGGAATGTGTGAGTGCTCATTTTGTTACAGTGGGTTGTATAATTGGATGGAGACCCATACAATGAGAGTGAAGGTATACTCACATCCTGGGGAGAAATGATGTTCTCAAATAGAGGGAATTGCATCTCTTAAGAGAAATGGTGGCACCCAATGCATGAGGGCAGTTGAGCATGTCAAGCCCTCAACATTGTTGCAAGTATCTCTGAACGTGGCCCTTCAAGCAATGAAGAGTGATTGTCACTGTGGGCCCTGAGGGGAGGGGGAAAGAGGTATTGAATAGGTGGAATCAATGTAACTGTGGGGCAATGGAAGTGTTCCACAAGATTATGCAAGGATGGATATAGGACATGTTAAATTAAACCAAAAATGTATAGGGACCTATAGACTAAAATGTAAATCATAATGTGAAACTTAAGATAACTAAAATTTAGAAAATTACATAGTCTAAAATATAAACCACAATGTAAACCCAAGTGTAACCTTGTTTGAAAGCTATTGTCTCAATATCTGTACATCAGTTGCAGTACATATAGTATGAACATGTAAAAAGATTATTGCCGGGGAAGGGACAAAGTGTCTGATGTTGAATATGTGGGAGGACTGTATATTGTATATATTAATTACTGTGATCTAAAACTTTTGTGAAGACAAGCTTAATAATTAAAAAAAAAAAAGGATGTAGACACTGAGGAAGAGATGGAAGAAGTTGCCTTGCCAATGTGTATACAAGGCAACACTTATTGCAGTGATGGAAGGCAAAATATCAAAAACAAAGCTTTTTAATTTTTAAATTTTTTGATACCCCAATTTATTTTTACTTTAATTTTTCTAAATTAGTATGTATTCTATATCTACTATATATATCACTATATTCCATTTTTCTATTAATGGAACCTGGCAATATATTGGGCTTCATTTTGGGGGAGGCTTTGGACCACAGTGGGTTTGACCATGGCGGGGGAGGAATACCTGTGTGGGGTATTATTGGTAGGGGCGCATGGTTGGGAGGGAGTTCTCCAGGGCATATGTGCAGGGTGCATAAAAATGTTTAGATATTTTCTTAGTGGTTACAGTTGGGAATGACAGCTGGGGGAGTGCTGAGTTTCTGGCCAGGGGAGCTCTGTTGCATTCCCTAATGGAACAGCAACAGTCCCCCAAGTGCAATGGCTAAGACCAGTAAGGAAGGATGGTTCAACAATGAGCACTTGATGCTAATGACTATGCTTGTGAGCCTGTGTGCCTGAAATAAGAACTAGGCCTAAAGCTGCAGGGTGCCTTACAAGTTACCTCCTGAGAGCCTCCATGTTGCTCAAATGTGGCCAGTCTCAAAGCCAAACTCAGCATGTAAATGCATTGCCTTTCCCCCAGCGTGGGACATGACTCCTGGGGATGAGCCTCCTTGGCACCGAGGGATTACTACCTAGTACCAGCTGATGATGTGGCTGGAGAATGACCTCGAATAAAAGGGTCAACTGAGACCAGCAGAATATCTCAGCTACCATGTAATATCAGGAGTTAAAAATGCCTTTTGACCACAAATGAAAGGGGAAAATGAAAATCACAAATGAGTTTATATGGCTATGAGTCTCCAAAAAAGAGCCTGGAGGTCATCAGAGGGGTTGCCATTACCCACACCTCAGCAGAGTCCCAGAGACAGCTAAAGTAGATACAACCCCAGGTACTGGTTCTTCCGAGGGCTTCAGAGACCCACGGGTTTTTGGTTATGGCAGATGAACTTCAGTGCCATGTCAGTTGGCCCTACTTTGGAGTTTGTGTTTCTGAGTGTGATGGAGTTGGACTCAGATGAGATCTTTGTTCACAAGCCTCTCCTGTCACTTTTACCAGACCTGTGGATGGTGCTGGGTTTTAGTGAATACTCAGGGTACCTGAATCTCTGGACTGTCCATGTGATAGCCAGGGCCTGAGCCTCAACAGACTTGCATCTCCTACCCTCTGGTTTATTGGACTTACCCAAGCCAGCTAATAGGGAGGTGAAGAAGGCCAACCACCATACCAGAGAGCCCAGAGTGCCTACAACTGCAAACAGGAGAATTGCATCCATCATCCATTTGGAATCTAAGCCCCCTCTCAATACAGAGATGGAGTGGACCATCCTAGGGTCCACAGAATGGAGGAATAGAGTATTGATTAGAGTGGACTTACTGATATTCTATTCTGGAACTATTGTGATTAGTAATGGAAGTAAATGTAGCACTGAGATGGAGAAAGTGGCCATGGTAGTTGCTGAAGGTGGACAATGGGAAGAAGAGATGTCATGTGGGGGCATTTTCAGGACTTGGAGGTGTCCTGGGTGGTACTGCAGGGACAATTACTGGACATTGTATGTCCTCCCATGACCCACTAGGTGGACTGGGGGAGAGTGTAAACTATAATGCGGACCATTGACCATGTGGTACAGCAGTGCTCAGAGATGTATTCACCAAGTGCAAGGAATGTCCCATGATGATGGAGGAGGTTGTTGTTATGGGACGAGTGGGGTAAGGGGAGTGGGGGGAGGGTATATGGGGACCTCATTTTTCTTGATGTAACATTAAAAAAATAAATAAAGACAGAAAAAAAGAGAGGAAAAACTTAGACATGTAAAAAACATTTCTAGAAATGAAGTTTTTCAGTGAAAAAGTTTATTGGCATTTTTTTAAATTTTTGCTGAACTTCATTCCTTTGAATGTGCATTAACTTCTGAAAACTAGTTATTAAAGGAAAATAATTTTTGCTCAAAAAAAAAAGTCCTTGTTCAGCTAATATATTATCAAGTTTGGTAATGCTATTATCTAAAAGAAGTTTAGACAATGAATCTAAAGATACATTTAGAACTGCTAGAATGCAGTTCTGGCTCTGGCAGTAGATTCAGTAAGTTCTCCTAATATGATTGATAAATTTCTAATTATGTTTTCCCTTATCTTAACCTCAAGCCAAGGTAGCAACAGTCTGCCAAAAGAGGCAAACCCAGGTCATGAACTCCCTGGGTAAAACCTTTCGTGTCTCATAATATAAATTGTGGCAACTAGTCCAGTGAGAAATTTCAGAATCATTATAAACCCCTAAAGGTGCAGTGAGGATAGCAAGTGCACATTTCCCAGACATTCACCAGCTATTAAGAGCCCAGGCAAATGCATTGTCAAGGCCCCTACAATTTTTACAAAAAGGTAAAATGGCTTTAAGAAACAAGAAATGGTAGTAATGCAACCTTTCTGCAGGAATGACACTTCTAACATCATGTCATCAGTAAGCATCAATGGAGAGAACCCAAGTTTTTCAAATAGTTACCTAGGGATGGAATGAATTAGGAATTCAGTACATCAACTAACTGTAATTTATTTAGGGAATAGAGTGAACTTACTGGTATTCTACTATAGAACTATTGTGACTATAATGGAAGAAACTGTAACATTGATCTGGAGAAAGTGGCCACGGTACTTGCTGAGGGCAGGGAGAGGGCAGAGGAGATGAGATGTGGGGCATTTTTGGGACTTGGAGTTGTCCTAAATGATATTACAGGGACAGATGCTGGGCATTATATATCCTGCCATAACCCACTGAATGGACTGGGGGAGAGTGTAAACTACAATGTAAACTATAGTCCATGCAGGGCAGCAATGCTCCAAACCATATTCACTAAATGCAATGAATGTGCCACAGTGATGAAAGAGGTTGTTGATGTGGGAGGAGTGGGGGGATGGTGTATATGGGAACTTCTTATATTTTTAATGTAACATTTTTTGTGATCTATGTATCTTTAAAAAAAGAATTTAATAAAAATTTTTAAAAAATAATGAACAAGTCTAAAATTGCCATGTTTTTTGTCTTCATGCTTATTGACTTGACAGTTAAAATCAGTTACTTAAAATGTGAATTTTATTTTGGCTTAATAAGAATTACAGTTTAGTATATGAGACTCAGTTTTTAATTCAATCCAACCCTACAAATACTCAGTTCCCATGAACAAAACCCACAGATATTCCTGTCCTTGTGAGTATAACATTCTAGGTAGCTGGGATGAATAGGGAGACAGACTATAAACAAGACATTTTTAAAAATTAATAAATTTTATATTATTATTATTGTTTTATGAGAAAAATGAAGAAATATAATGGTGTATTAGTCAGCCAAAGGGGTGCTGATGCAAAGTACCAGAAATCTGTTGGCTTTTATAAAGGGTATTTATTTGGGGTGGAAGCTTACAGTTACAAGGCCCTGAAGAGTCGAACCCAAGGTACGGTAAGAGGTACTTTCTCACCCAAAGTCATTTGCCACATATTGAAGCAAGATGGTGGGCGACGTCTGTGAGGGTTCAGCCTTCCTTCTTCTTAAGGCTTTATGGTCCCAGCTTCTTCTTATCTCAGCTGTAGGCTGGCATAAGGCTCGTCTCTCTCCTTGGGGCCTGTTTTTTTTTTTTTGGACTCAGCTGCTGTGGTCTCTTCACAAGGTCAGCTGTAGACTATCAGGCTCATCTCTCTTCCTGGGGCTGAGTCTATGGAGCACTCTCTCTTCCTGTCTATCTGTTTCTGTGTGTCTATTTCCATGTAAGAGTCTGTTTTATCAACCAACCAAGGGGGTGGGGGCTCAACCTTGCATGTCCTAAAGACATGGTCAAATCAAAACCCTCACCTTTACATAATTTAATCAAAGACATCTCAACTGAATCTAATACAATCCAAAGGAATCACGCCCACAGGAACAGACCAGTTTACAAACAAAATCAATATCTCTCTTTTTGAATTCATAAATAATCACAAACTGCCACAACCATTTTACAAATAAGGAAACAAAGATGTGGAGAAGTTAAATAATATGCCTAATATCACATGGCAAGGATTCAAACCCCAAAGGCCATTCTTGAACCATCATGTAAAAAGCAGAGACAACTTGAGTTAAAACAAGCATAAGTTGCTGTAGTCATTGATAATCATTGTTGTTGGTACCAAGCTATTTGTAACCTCAAAAACTTGTTCATCATTTTATGTAAAATAGCAAACAAATAAGAACACTTAACTAACGTGAAGGACACTGGATAGGCAAATACCAATTCAGTGCATAGATTCAGGAATTCTGGTGTTCTTTTGTCCCCTATTAAGAGGGCAGGACCTAAAGATATAGGAGAGTAATTTAGAAATTAGTCAGCAGTATTCCTTTTCACAAAGATATAATCAAGAAAGTTATTGCTCTTTTAGACAAATCCATTCTTTCTGATTTATCTTTCTGCCTTTCATTTAATATTAAAATCAGATTAGTATGAAGGTATGAAAGGTAAATTTAAAAGAAACTAGAGTCAGATCTGCCTTACTGTAAGTTGTTCTGCCTCGTTAGTTCTACTATGCCAATGATGTATAAATGAGAATACCTTTGAATCCCATTAGTATGCTTACATGTGAGTTCTTATTTTCTTTTATGACAAGACCCAGATATTGTATAAATGTTTTTCTATATTTGAGAATATAGGTGGAGAGTCTCAATTTTGCTAACATTGCCTTTCAGTTCATTTGAGTTCAAATAGCATTAATGAACATTCATCATGTTCCAGAGGCTAGGTTAGTAGCTAGAGGTGGAGAGATGTAAAAGCAGTGTCCTTCCAGCTGTCTTCCAGGAGATAGATGGATAAACAGATGGTTCAGTAAGAGATGAAACAGAGGGACCCAATGAGTGATAGAAAGCATAGAATATTTGGATCTACTAATGATCTAGTTAAGACTTACTGGAGCAGATGACTGACTCCTGATTGGTGGATTTGCTAATGGTCAGTTGCTTGGCTAGCTATAACTCTTAGTAATGTTGGACACATAGACTGTATTTACTTATATAAATTTATCTATCATTCTTATGACTGCCCATTAAAAAGCACCTTAGATGAGTGGCTGATATTGTCTTATGAATGAATAGCACTGACCTAATGAAATGCATACTGCTTGATAATTGGTCTCCATATTTGGTCCTGTAAAGTTGCATTTTTAGTACCTATTTTGAAGAATCAAACATTTTTATTCATACAGTTCTTTTTATTAGATAGCGGTCATTCTACTTCCCCATTAGGAAAAGCAAATGGTTTTTCATTAAACGAACTAATTTAAATATCCTTAAGCTCTTACAAAAGCAGTTATCTGGTACATACAAGATTGTACAACCTGATTAAATTTGGACAAATTGACACTAAATTAGAATTTTAAATTGTTGTCATTTCTTGAAAGAAGGATCCCATGTGCTAAATATGGGTAAGAAAGCATAGTCTTGATAAAGTCAAGAGTGAGGGTCTAATTAACTATATGGAAAGTTGCTCATCTACATTCCTAAGATAAATGTATATTTAAACTACACTGAAATATCATTTCTTACCTATCACTTGGAAGAACCTAGAAACAAAGCCTCTTATTAAAACTCTAAAAGAGCTGGGTCAAAAACACACACAATAGCTCAAGAACATCTTGTTTTATCTGAAACCCAAGTACATATCAAAGCTGTTTTGGGTGATGTCAAAAGAACTCAAGAATCAATTTAAAGAGAGTCCTATTGGCCTAATAAAAAAGACTGATAAGTGCAATGTACTAAACATCAAATTTCCTTAAAATACTTAAGGTTCTAACAAGATGAAGAAAGTACTCAGTGATTATTTTTTTGAGGAAGTTAGGGAATTAACTCTTTGTTCTAAAAAAGAAGTAAAGGTAAAAGTAGAGAATCAGGCATTTATCCTCCTTTCCTATATACAAAGTACTCAGGGTAACTAGATAGTTAATGAAAGATAGTTTTTATGTTTAACAATGAGAAAGGAATGACAGAATTAGAAAAAATAATTATCTTGCAACACTGAAGAAAATAATGGATCTAGGCAACAAGATGGTTAAAAAATGATAAGCAAAAGAATAATGAGGTAATTTATAATAGATGGGACAAGCTAACTATACCTAAACCCGTGATCAATTGTAAAAAGGTTTTATCAGACATAATGTAATTCATGATGGAAGTATGCAACACAACTTACGAAGTACTCATGATGAAATACATACATACATATATACATGAATATGTGAAACCTAAATCTAATCAAGTCTCTAGATCAGCACTATCTAATAGTATATTTGCTGTGATGATAGAAGTGTTCTATATCTGTGATGTCCAACAAAGTAGCCAGTTGCATGTAGTATTGCATGCTTGAAATGTGGCTAGTGAAACTGAGA